>NC_137464.1:62086219-63286219 GCF_964235325.1 Thermobia domestica
GTGTGGAGTTGGAATTGTTTATCATTGATATTGCATTGTATATGTTCCTGCTCATAGCGTCCAGTGTGATGTATGACTACAAAGACTGAAGAGTGAGCCTGAAATTTCGTTGTTACTCCACAAGTTAAAGACAATTCTTTGAATAAATCATAAGTTTACATGTGTTTTCCCAGTTCAAGTGTCTTCTCAGTCACATTTGCACCAACTACACATTCAGTTATTTCACTATCAGGACAATTTCTGCCCCCATTCCTACCTTGTTGAGCTTCTCCACCATACAGTAGTTTATATCTACTTTTTAGGTTCTTCGCTGTATATCCTCTCCATATTATTTCCTGAACACACAGTGCTTCTATTCTTCTTCTTGCCATTAGATCTGCCATTTTCCTTCTCCTGCTCATTGACCCCACATTTAAGGTTCCTAATTGTATATGAAATAACTTCTTTAACAGTTCTCGCGCATTACTTGGTAGCTGTCCCTCATTTCTCACAGGAGGCAGGCTCTTACGCGTCGCTTCCAGAGAACACTATCATTTTCCAGAGAACACTATCAGAATGTTGGTTTTGGCTAGGCAATATGTTTTTACGTCCGGGTGCACTTCCTAATGCTAATCCTCACCATTTATCCGGGCTTTGAATCGGCACTAAGTTATACTGGCGTGCGCCTCCAGTAGTTGATTTGAAAGTGATATTCAGTTTTCCCCATAAATCCTTTCCATCCTCTTTGTTCCTTGTGGCCATGCATCACAATAATCGCAGAACATTACGAGTAGGAGGACACACAGTGTAGTATCAAAAAGGAACCACTTCACAAAGATTGACGCCACTCATTACATTGATGCGGGAACCCCAAGCAAACAATGTCTAGTGGCACATTCCGTAACTACAAAACGTATCCATATTGTGTTGTAATTCCGGTTACTTTTGTGTACCCTCTATTTCTGATTGTTATATGAACAAGTACACTTCCACGACACATACCTTACCTGTCTCTCCATATGTTATGTTGTTTCTACATAGCTTATGGCATTTTCAGCAGCGCCCTAACACTTGGTCTGATGCCTACATTTTCATCTGACCCGATGTCCTATGGCCCAGATGTCTCTCCTGAAGTTTTCGGGCTCCTCTGTCTGTCTTCCCCCTATCTAGCCATTCTTTCAGCCACCCCATTGAAGCGGGTAGGAGAAAAGTCTTCAAGTTGGCCTGATTACTGAGGAACATAGTGAGTAGCTATTCAAGATAGAAAGTTCCCTTCTAACAAGAATTTACGCTAGAAGATATTAAGGATTCGTAATTTAGAGAGCACTGAATACAGCGAAAGAAAATAAGAAGCATCTCAACAAATGGTGACTAAAGGAGAGGGAAGAGTCCACTATCAGCAAAAGAAGATTTGTGTCGTCAAACAACACAACATAAACGTTAATGTTGGATATATATTTTCCTGTCAAAAACATGAATTATGCTTACACAAACCCTTGTGTTTTATAAATAAATGTAACTCTTTGCCTTCTATTCAATGGGTTCCTTTTAATTTCCTCAGTAGATTTCTTAAATGTAGGCCTATGTACTTTTTATAAGATATTCTTAAAGATGTTGAATACCTGCATCATCTTTATTTTTAGTCTGTTGATTTATTTGGGTAATTATTATTATTATTATTATTATTATTATTATTATTATTATTATTATTATTATTATTATTATTATTATTATCTTAGAAATGGACAGAAGTTTTAACAGTTTGACTCTATTGCTTCTTCAAATCTATTTGAATGTCTTTATATTTTGTAATTTATAATTTAAAGAGTTAATAATCAATTTAATGAATAATATTGTAACGCAAATTCGGTTTGGAAAAGCAAGGGACATTTAACTAAACTTGAAGGGGAAACAATCAAAACACATCGTTTAAAATTTCCGTTTATTTGAAACAAAATAGAAAATAATTTCCCGAGTACGAATCCAGTAAATAAATGGGATAAAGCACAAGGATGATGAAAATGTTCAACATGGTTGACTACGGCCTATTCAGGGGCTTTATAGGGGACGAATAATGGAAATTAACTGAGATCGCGCTTTTATGTAACTTTAGCAACAAATGATATTCATGATTTTCTTTAAAATCCAGAAAACTTACAGATGCATCATTACTCTACTATCTATGTTCAGTGTCTTACCTCTCCAAAGAGGAGTACTGAAAAACGAAGTGACAGTTATTTTTAACTTTTAAATTACAATACAACCATTATCGTTAACTGTAGTAATCTTGTTCTTCGTAATAAAAAGGTGATATCGAGGTTAATATTTATAAAAAATGATTTCATATTCCATAAATGAGGCCCTTTTTAAATAATTGAAACGTGGACGAACGAAGTAGTAACAATTAGTCGAGATTCCCCCTCCATGTAGCGGACCGTCAACGTCGGGGAGGGGGTGAAGCTGAGAGGACGGCTTCATCCTTCACTCATCTGTCACTCCTCATCTGCATCTTTTGCGTGCCCTCTCAGCCACGAATACTGGTACCGGACTCGCGGGTGGTAGGTGGAAGTCGGGAAGAGGAAGATCTAGAGGACGTCTTTCTCCCCTTGGGGAGGACGTGCACCCACCCGGCCTACTGTTGTGTGCGTCTAGTGTTTGTGTTTTCCGGAGTGTTGAGTCTTTGTAAATATACAAAAAAAATCGCAAAAATAAAAATTTAAAAAAGCAAGAAAAATTTAAATTACAAAAAATCCTCACCTTTTTGTTTTGTTTAGTTCTTCCTGGGCTGGTGGGGGTCTATCTTTTTGTTGGCCAGGTATCTTTTCTTTTGTTTCACCTCTTCCTTTTCCGGGGCCACGCGTTTCTGTCGACGCGAATGGTTTTCTTGCACTCCCATTCCCCTTGACCGCATCGGCTCCACGCTGATTCTAAGGTTGTGGGCGTGCTGATGCGATTGCCAGGGGGTAGCGTTAGTTCTCCCCGTAAACGCCCCGGTGTAACCTCACACCCATTTTTCCTTTCCAAATGTTTAAATACAAACTTTTTTCTATGGGCACCAAAACATAAAAAAACATATCCGGGCTCTCCCTCGCGGAAGAAGCCCAAACCAAATGAAACTGAGGTAGTGGAAAAGACAAGTATCGCGACCCCTGTTGTCCGATACCTTGTAATTAAAGATAAAGACGTTGATAGTGCGAATTCTGATGCAAACCGTCCGAGTGCTATTAAGGGCTTGTCCCCTTTTGTTATTCATAAAGTTATCACCTATCATGCCGGACATGTTAAAGACATCAAGAAATTGCGTAATGGCACTTTATTGGTGGAAACGACAGACGAGAGGCAAACGGCGAAGCTACTTACGTTAACTGATATTGGACTGGTGAAAGTGTCCGTCGAACCGCATCGTCTGCTGAACGTTTCAAGAGGGCTGATATCGTGTTGGGATCTGCTCAATGCCACCGAAGAGGAGATTAAGTCGGAAGCGGGCCAACACGTTATAGACGTAGCACGAATCAAAAGTAAGAAGTCAGCGCTACACAGTCACTGATTCTTACTTTTAGTTTGCCCACGCTTCCGGAGTACGTCAAGGCTGGGTACTATCGTTTGAAAGTTCGGCCCTATATACCTAGTCCCTTGCGCTGCTTTAAATGTCAACATTTTGGGCACACCAGCACGTCGTGTAATGCGAGTGCTGCTCTTTGTGCGATTTGTGGCCAGGGTAGTCATGATGCGGAACCCTGCAAAGCAACCAAGCCCTTCTGTGTCAACTGTAAGGGTGAGCATTCAGCTTGGTTTCGTTACTGTCCAGCCTTTCAGCGCGAGAAGCGTATTCGAGAACTCATGGTTGTTGAGAAGATATCTGCTGCTGATGCTAAACATCGTTTGAAAGAAAGCATTCGTTCCTCGCTTTCTGTTCCATTTGCTACTGTTGCAGCTAGTTCTCGAAAATCTGTATCAACCCAGACGTCTGACGTTTCCACCCAGACAGACTTGATCCCAGAGAATCGTTGTGACACCAAGACCCCAGTAGCAACGACAAATGAACTTCCCAGAACCCCGCGTGCTTCTGTTAGTGGTGGTCTTCCGCGTACTCCAGCCCATCGTCGATCACCTTATATCACCGGACTGAAACTTAGCCAACATATTCGCCGGCTGAACGACACGGTTCTCACTCCAAACAGAACAAAATCTACGCCAGTTTGTAAGCCTCCTGCAGTTTCTCTCAAGTCAGACATGGTGGAGGACGAACTTATGGACTACAAGTGGGCTGTTATTGGACCCCGTGGGAAAGTTTGCCTCAAACATTGAACACTTCCAGTATGGCGCTTCTTCAACCTCAATGGCTTCTGTAGTCACCGTGAGGAATTGACACAACTCGTTTATAACCACTCGCCTGTACTTATCTGCTTGCAGGAAATCCATATCAAGCCTACCCAGTCTTCCCTTCTTTCTGGGTATACCATGTATCGATGTGATAAGTCACACGCTGACCACGCTGCTGGCGGCGTGGCAGTCTGTGCCTCCGATTCTGTTCATTCTCGGTAGATTCACATTGTATCCCGATTGCAAGCCGTTGCAGTGCGAGTATACTTTTCTCGCCCGCTTACAGTTTGTTCATTGTACGTTCCTCACTCAGAAATCTTTACAACCGCCGATCTGCTTCAGCTTTTCCATCAGCTCGAGCCGCCAGTCTTGCTTGTTGGAGACCTTAATGCCTATCACCGTCTGTGGGGTTCTGTCCGTACTGACGGTCGTGGCCGACAGGTCACCGTATTTCTTGAGGAGAGTGGCTTCCTTATTCTTAATGATGGCAGTCCTACTCATTTCTCCACTGCCCATGGCACATATTCTTGTATCGACCTCTCCATGTGCAGTGCTGGTCTCTTGACCTCATTGACATGGAGAGGGCATTACGATCTTTGTGGCAGTGATCACTTCCCGTTGTTCGTTGAAGGTCTCCCTGTTACTCCTCCTTTTCCTCTCCGCCTCTTTAATCTGAAGCGTGCTGACTGACGTAAATTCCGTGAGCTCTGTGAGTTTCATTGTCGTGATGATCTCCCTGTAGCTGCTGTTGCAGAAGCTTTTGAGCGGGCTGTTCTTGATGCTGCTCATGGTTCAATCCCAGAATGTGGTGGTGACGTCTCCCACCGACGTGTTCCCCGGTGGTCTCCAGACATTCGTGGGGATACCCTGGCTCGTCGGCGCGCTCTTGCCGCTTTTAATCGTCATCGCACTGACGAAAATCTGCAGCGTCTCCGCATTCTACGTGCTCGAGCTAGACGTCTTATCAAGCTTTCGAAGCGCCAAAGCTGGAAGAATTACGTTTCGTCCATCAATAGTCGAACAGCGATGTCCAAAGTTTGACGTAGGGTCCGCTCTCTTACTGGAAATACTCCAACTGTTGATGTTCCTGCTTTGTCTGTGAATGGTGTCTTAGTTACTCACCCTTCGGAGATATCTAACACTTTGGGCCAGTATTTTGCTTCTATCTCTGAGTCTGAACATTTTCCTCCAGCGTTCATTCGCATTAGGTCCCATTTAGAGCAGAACCCGTTAAACTTCCGTACCGCCAACAGCGAAGATTACAATGCTCCTTTCACCCTTCTTGAATTCGATTCTGCTCTTCGTGAATCGTCCAATACTGCTCCAGGGCTTGATCGTATATCTTACTTAATGTTGCGCAACCTCTCTCGCGATACCCAGCTTGCTTTATTGCAACTGTATAATCGCATCTGGGAAGAGGAGTTTTTTCCACCGGCTTGGCATGAGGCTCTCGTTCTTTCTATCTTAAAGCCAGACAAAGTCGCAACTACCCCACGAGCTACAGACCCATTGTTCTCACGAGCTGCGTCTGTAAGCTGTTTGAGCGCATGGTCACCAAACGCCATGTGTGGTATTTGGAATCAAATTCACTTTTGAGCAAGTTTCAAAGTGGATTTCGTCGTTTGTGCTCCACGACAGACAATCTCGTTTACCTTGAGGGTCACCTTCAAGACGCCTTTCTCAACGGAGAACATCTTGTAGCTATATTCCGACTTAGAGAAGGCGTATGACACTACATGGCGTTACGGAATCCTAAAACAATTATATGACTGGGGTCTTCGTGGGCATATGACCCAATTTATCACGAATTTTCTTCACGAGCGACACTTTAGAGTGCGTGTGGGATCTAGTCTCCCAGAACGCTTTGTATAAGAAAATGGTGTTCCACAAGGCAGTGTTCTTAGTGTCACGTTGTTTGTTGTTCTTTTGGAGATTCAGGCTCCTGTGTCTGGTTTGCTTTATGTTGACGACCTTGTAATTTTCTTTATCTCCCGCCACCTTCGCGTCATTACTCGACAGCTTCAACTGACTCAATCGTCTTGTTCGCTGGTCCAATGAGACTGGATTTCGCTTTTCCACCGAGAAATTCCAATGTGTTCACTTCTGCCGGCAGCGTACCTGCGTTGTTGACCCGGATTTGTACCTCGATGGCACCCGTTTGTCATTCGTTGATACAGTCCGTTTCTTGGGTCTGGTCTTTGACCGCCACTTGTCGTGGGCACCACATATTCGGAATCTTACCCTTGTCTTCGAGCTCTGAATCTCCTTCGTATTCTTTACCACCGCATATGGGGTGCTGATCGTACTGTTCTGCTTCGTTAGTACCGTAGTCTAATTCGGTTCAAGTTAGACTATGGCTGTATTGTCTTTGGTTCTGCTCGTGATTCTCTGTTACGACAACTTGACACAGTGCATCACCTGGATATTCGTATTGCTATTGGCGCCTACCGAACTAGTCCCGTTGTGAGCCTGTATGTTGAAGCCAATGAACCTTCGTTAGCGTATCGTCGCAACAGACTTCTTAATTATTCTGCGCATGTGCGTTGTATTCCAGACCATTCTTGTAGACCATGTCTCCGTGGTGGTCGGATATACGAACGCTAAGCTGCACGTCCTCGCTCTACACGTCCACGGTACATCGATGCGTGTGAGAGTTTCATGCCGACGATTTCGTGTGGTCCTCTCTTTCGTTGGTTCACTTTTATGCTATTCCACCATAGCTACTTCGTCTCCCTTCGCCATGATTTACGTTTTTCTATGCATTCGAAACAGCAGACTAGTTACCAGGTGTACCAGCAGGAGTTTGCCGCATTGTTAGATCAGTACCCAGATTTTCGTGTGTTCTTTACGGACGGTTCTAAGGATAGGGATTCTGTAGGTTGTGCCTTTGTTACCGACGAGGGCAGCTCAGAATTTCATTTGCATCGCCTGTATTCCGTGTTCACTGCCGAATTGACTGCACTTAAACTTGCCTTGGACCATACTCTCACGCTTTCATTACGTCATGTGCTTGTTTGCACCGATTCTCAGAGCGTGGTTCTGTGTACACAGAATGCCTTCAGTATGAACTCTCTGAAGCAGGACATTCTTCTGAGATGCCATCAATTGGAGCAACAGGGTTGTGTCGTCGTTGTCTGCTGGGTGCCGGCGGCATCCGGGGAAACGAACGTGCTGACACAGCTGCCAAGAACTCCGCCTTGGCCGGGGTTGCACTGGAGCGTAGCCTTCCTTGCTTCGATCTTTATTCGTATTTTCACATATTGATGCGCTCTCACTGGAAAGCCGATTGGGATCATTGAGAATAAATTACATGCAGTCAAACCACTTCTACGTCCTCGTTCCATCGTCGTCCAGATGAAGTGCTCCTGACGCGTTTGCGTACGGGACACACTCATCTGACGCATGGCTACTTCCTGCGGAGGCTGAACCGTCCGTAAGTGAGGAGTGTATAGTCCCGCTGAGTATTCAGCACATTCTTGTTGAATGTCCTGAATACTCAGCTCTCAGAGAACGTTTCGGATTACCTTCTGTTCTCACCCGCGCTTTGGAGGATTCAAGTGTTATAGTTCGCCGGGTACTTGAGTTTGTTAATGCTTCTGGGGTTGCTCACGTTCTCTGAGCTCTTTTAGTGTGTTGTCACTGTTTTATTGCTGCTAAATTTTTAATTTCTGTTAGCTTTTATTATTTTTCTATATATTGTTATTGTTATATCTTTTAATTTATTTATTCTTTTATTTTCTATTTTTCGTTTTCTCCTTTTATTTAGCAGCACTTTTGTTTATTGCCATCAACTCTTTTAGCCTGTTTTTCTTTACATCTTTTAGTCCAGAGCAACCGTGTTAATCGTGACGGGGACATATAGCCTTGATGCTGATGTCCCCATTTACCCCCCTAATCAATCAATCAATCAATTAGTCGAGAGTGTACTCGTGTCCACCTTGTATTTTTCAACGTAAACAAACATGAAATTTATTAGCTCTTAATGTGTGTTATTGTCCGTTCACTCTAGGATGGAAAATTGTTTCAAAACAACAATTGTAGTGCGAGCGTCAAAACCTTGCTTCTCACCCCTACATGGTCAATTCATGGTTGCCAGGCACATGAATCGCCGAACCGTTAGTACCTACTTCTGAATAGTCATGGACCAATTACAATTATTTCATAAATTGCTGCTTTTGAGATGACTGAGACATTAACGTTATGTCAAATCGAGTTATTATGTAAACCCATCTTATATATAATGTCCACTCAATTTTGTACAGGTGTTCTTGTTCGAAAGTGTGCGAAAGCCTTGTACGCCTGGCAATATTGTGAAGTTGCAGTTTGTGTTGTAAACAATAAACAGAGAGACTAAAGAACGTTAGGTTCGCTGGACAGCATTGTTTTTATGATAAGGCAACAGAAACGGATTGTACTGATTGTAAACAGGGGCTGGGAATTTCGATGCGAGCATAGGTGGAAATATTCTCGCCATATATTGCCTTTTGGTGAAGGTTTGCAATGTTGCAAACTGCCAAGTCTAGAATTCCATACTAATTGAACGAGCTTTGAGAAGGATTAGTATGATGCAACCATTATAATTACTAACTACCATAGACTTAAAGTAATAGGAAATAAAGCATGCTGTTGTAAGAAGAATATAATACACATTGAATTACGTGTTCAAAATAAAGTATAAAGCGAATTTTAACATGTAAACATTTTAAAGCAGTACACATTTGCCCTGTTTGGGTGCCCTTACCGGACACTGTCCAACCAGAGGTGGATCCAGGACGGACTTCTGGGAGACGGTGGGTTGTAACACATTGATTTAAGTGTTCAAAGTACAGTATAAAGCTAATTTTAACATGTAAATATTTTAAAGCAGAACACATTTGCCTTGTTTGGGTGCCCTTACCGGACACTGTCCAACCAGGGGCGGATCCAGAACGAACTTCTGGGGGGCGGTGGCTTGTAATAATGCTACCTTGAGCTACTTTTAAGAACTCCAACTTTAGGATAGGTTTTATAAAATATATATAAAATAAGAAAGCTTCCTCATCTGGGGGGTCGATCGGCCCGATGTTCCCCCTGAATCCGCCTCTGTGTCCAACACAAAAGTGGCATTAAAATAGGTAGATCCAGCGTGGGCATGAACCCGGCTCTGGCTGGTATTCCTTATTAAGTTTTTCCTCAGTCCCATGAGGTGAATGCCTAGATAGTAGCTTCTGTAAGGCCAGAATTGGTCCAAACACTGACGCTCCAAAATTGGCGTGAGATATATTCCGCCAGAATATTATGTTGCCAACACTTTCACAAATAATGTGGTGGTGCGTTCCGATATCCTTTTTTCGTTTTATGGCTCCTTAAATTCGTTACGAAGTAAATGTAGAATTGCTTCTTTCATTCTCTTTCTTTCTTTCTTCTCATCTTGCTTATCCTCGCTCTCTTTTCCCCACCTTCTTAAAATCTGAATACTATCCTCCAGTAAGACTGTGTTTCTCTCCACGGCCCAAGATTTCAAGAGACAAACCTGATATAGTTATATAGTTGACTATTAGAAGAACTGTACCAATAAATTCACATTAGAGACAGCGTCGTAACTTAATTTTTTTCTGCGAGCAAGCATTAATACGTGCATTTTGGCCTCCTAGAAAATGTTGTTTTTCTAATTCTTGGGCGCCCTCTTTCTCTTTCTCTTACTCTTTATGGCCCCTCGGAGCCTGTGGATCATCCCTCACGGCAAGGTTTTCGGGTCCGTTACAAACATGACAAATTAATTAAGGGGATAATATTGACAAACCTCAAAGCCATACGAATAAATGTTATTTCTAAGACAACTTAAAAGTAGACATTTTTTGCTGAAATGGGCTCACGAATCATTTTTGTGTTATTTACCTTTTGTGTGCTGCAATGTTTATGTAATGTAGTGAACCTGTTTTATGCTTCATTTATAATTTCATGTTCGTATCGTATATGGATTAGGAAAATTTTTAGTCGCAAGATAGGCCCCCTTCGAACCTTCCTGGGCGTGGGAAGTTGCCCCCCTGTCTCTCACAAGATACGGCCCTGATTAGAGAAGAAGTAAACTGTTTCGAAATTTACGCAACTTGAAAATATCAAACCCTACTAGTGCTAAAGTTGATGAGTTAGTACCACTGTTATCATTGGGTTAAGGGGAAAGAAGGGGAAGGACTGCCAAAATTTGCTAGCCAGGTTTTGTGTCAAAACAGCGCCAAGCTGTAGTAAACGGACAATACCCATCTGACGCAGTGATACCAACCTGAAATGCTACAAAATCCCATCTCGTGATGCAAAAATTCGCGTGTTTTAGTAATTACAAAACCTGTATTTAAAATATAAAAATGTATCACTCACCTTTTTCGATGTAAGTCTGAGTATTCCAAGAAGTTCTAATTCTTCCGTAGTAATAACAGTTTACACGAAATTTGGGCAGTTTTGTTCACAGAGTTCTCTACACGCACATAATATAGGTATATGCAGGCCAGTGGCGTATTTTATGGGCAACCGAGGCTATCGGCGGTACCTCTGCAACATTAGTAAAGTTAATATAAAACGTATAAATTAATTTAAAATAGTAAGTTTACAGTTTATCTTCTTCTTTTCATGGTACTAGTTTCTCTATATTGTCGCAAACAGTGTTTCTTTTAGAAATAATGTTCCGGGCGGGCATATTTAGTGTTTCGGGGGGCACTGCTGATACTATTCTAGTTATTATTATATTATAAATATATTATTTTGGTCTGCTCCGGGGAAGCACTCTCAGAGCTCCAGGGGGGCAGTGTCCCCCAAAAAACAGGTTTGGAAGAAACACTGGTCGCAAACGTGAATACGTACTAAGGCAGGCATTCTCGCTTAGAACGCAATCCCTCTCGCTCTCGCAGACACTGATGATTTGGCAACCTCTGAGATACCTCTGTTCACTACTGTCAGCACGTAGGTTCTTTCTTAACTGTGTGTTAGCGACCCACGGCAGACAACAATGCAGAGTTCCTCTCTGTGGAGCGGCTTCTGTAGGCGGGCCATTTCGTATTTATATGAGAATTTCGGAGCATCATTTCGTAGCGCTTTGCGTCAACGCAATGAAAAATTTGTTCTTTCTTTTGCGATTCTTGTTATTGTTGTTATAATTACTTATTGCGTTATTTGGATTGAATTGTATTCACTGATTTTGCGCCAACCCTTACGAAATGAGCCCCGCAGGCAGTATTGTAGATTGGAGAATGTGTTAACTTCTATTACTCTGGTGAGCATTGTGAGTAATATCCAGAGGGAAAATTAAATGCTACGAAGAAAATTATCAATTTTTATTTTTGTTACGAAGTAAATTGATTATAGAAAGTTTTTTCTTGTAAGGCTAAAATCAATACACTAATGGTGTAACGGGTACTTTGGTCCTAGTTCGGTTGCGCCAAGTTTTGTAAAGGTTGGTTTGTTGTGGTGGCGGTTTTCGTTGTTCTCTTTAAAAAAAGTTCGTTGTAACGTTCCAGGGTGAGTTTATGACATGCTTACAAAGCTAAAGGGTTTCTGAATGTAAAAAGGATGTTTTAGCAGTTCCTCCGAGAATTTTAACTGTTAATTGCTCAGCCTGTGTGTGGGCCACGAGGACAGAAAGAAACAGGATCTATTGTCCAGAAAAGTTGGCCTTCCGTTACCTGCGATCGAAGCTGGTTGGATCGCGAAGTAAAGATGTTCATTTAGAAAAAAAAAGGAAATGGTGTTATGGCTAACTCAAATTTTAATATCGAGTTGATTGTACATAATTTACATACGTAATAATAATTGCTTCTAGGCGATTGTCACAACTATTCCCCTCCAAAGATGAAGCAAGTTCTGCAACTTCGTTGAAGTACGGCTTCATCCCAAGAGAACGTGGGTGACATGTTACATTAAATGCACAAAATTTAAAAGTCCAAAAATAAGTTCCTAAAATTCCGAACCCTAAAATAAAATTGTTTTGATTTTAAGAGGTACATAAAAATCCTGGCTCTAATATCGACTTTGAAGTATTTCCGTTTTCATATATTACTTTCATGAAAATTCTGTTTTGGTTTTTATTTTGTTGAGAATGATCCTTCATGATGGCAATCCAGTGTTCTTTCTTCTCCTCCGAACATTTCCATACTCGCAGATTTTCTAGGTGTTGAGGGACTAATTTTTTTGCCGATCAGTTGTCGCTGGACCCGTAATGGCAACATGTTTTTGACATTGGAGAGCACTTCGGTCTCCGACATCGTAGGAATCAACTCATGGAATGCTTTTACTTGCTCCCAGAAGAATTCTCGGAGCGATTTTCAGGAGTCAGCTCGATATCTCGTGTTTCGGAGTGGAGTGAGTTTGCGTTGAATAATAGCCTCACTCTGAAAATTTCGTAGGAACGCGCAGCGGAAGTCCTCGAAAGTTTTAAATTGACTGTGGTGGTTATCTATCCACATCTTTGCTGCACCTTTGAGAATCCGTGGCAGTATATGTAAGAGTTCCTCCTGTGCTATTCCGTACAATCGGCAATCATCCAATAGAAGATCCAGAAACGTAGAGGGCAACCCTATATCCGTATAAGGATCGAATGACGGAAGTTCATCGATCTTGGGAGCACGTAGGAAACTTCTGCAACTGTTGTGCGTGTCTGTGGAGCGAGTGGACTCCTGGTTCACCTGACCTACATCTTCCAGGAACGGATTCGATGGAGGAGGCGTCGGTGTTCTACGAGTATGTTCTTGGGCAGTTGGAGTATAAGGAGGGACGGTTCTCACAGTCTCCTCGACTCTTCTCTCGACGAGTTCGGTCAGCTGGGTGGTCAGTGAAGTGGCCAGCTGATCTACTTGGTGCTGAATGGCCTCCGCTCGCTCCCGATCTTCATTTTGTATTTGCCTCAATTCGCCGAGCTTGGTTGTCTGTGTAATAAGTCTTTCAGCGATTTCCTCATGTCGCATGGTAAGGGATTGTTCCAGGTTTTCTATCCTGCCTTGTAGTTCTACTTTGTCTGCCGTTGCCTGTGTTTCCAGTTCAGCGCGCTCTCCTCTAATCTCTTGCCTTAGCTCCTCTTGGCACTTTTCAACCTGTTGGATGCGCCTTAGCTGACCGTTCATACCCTGAACGAGTCTCTCTTCGGTCCGAACAGCCTGCTCACTGAGGCGTTCTTCTACTTCTTTTAGCTGTCTCTGTTGGCTCTCTGTGTGTTCAATAAGCCGCTCGGTTAATGTGTGCGTAAGACGCTCTTCTAACAGGTATTTTTGCTCATCCAGCTTTTTCTTGAGTTCTTCCTCCAGTTGTCTAGTCTGCTGTTGCTGTTCTTCCTTTATCTCTTGTTTCTGCTCTTCTATCTTTATTGCCAAATTTTCTAGCTTCTTAGCTTGCTCCTCACTTGACTTCTGTATTTCCTCTAGCTTCTTTCTGAACTTTCCTTGTTCTTCTGAATTCTCTTGCATCTGTTCCATTAGGACTTGTGCCCATGCTGGTGCGTCTGCAAGCGTTCCTGTATTCTTAATATTGTTCGTGGGATCCATCTCTTGCTCATGTCCATCTGCAAGACGAGTTGAACTTTCTTCGTCGGACGACATCATGCTCCTAGGTCTCTGCCGCAAGGTGGATGGACGCAACTGGGGCATCTGAAAAGATACTTATAAGCCTAATATATTGGTTAAGTTATCTTCGCTTTTATAAGAAGTAACTATCTTTCACACATGTAATATAGGAGAAATTAAATTATTCACTTAATAAAAACAAATACTTCTAGAAAACGTTCTAGTTGCAGTTCGATACACACACGCACTTGTATATTTACCAATTCATGAAATACGTGGCGCTTTGCTCGGAGCTTCCCTCTTAGCGCCAACACAACCTATTGATCCATCTCGTTCAATGCTTCATATTAATTACCATAATATAACCATAAATGAAATATATAAATAGTTAATATTGAAATAAATGAATATACGTTTTTATTTTTACTTCTACTAACACATGACATTACTGATAAGATAAATAAAAATGCAAAATAAGGTAAATAAAACACTATAATAGAATATATATACTTATATATGAACGAAAGTGTAAGTGAATCAATAAATTTGAGTTATGTTTCTCATACATCCGGTTGCCTACCTGTTCTTACCTATTTGGATTTCATTAATTTTCTTCTTCTTTTTCTTTACTTCAATCCACACAAAACAGAATAATTATCACTTTTTTTTAGGTAAACAGAACAAATAAACCTATATATATACACATGATTTCCTCTCTTGATTCTTTCTCTTCCTTATGCTGATAACGTTTTTTATATAAGTCAATGAAACTTTGATATTATTTTCAAGTTGCTGCTGTTCCACTCAGAATTTCCATTCTACTTTCTCCTGTAAAAGAACGTAAGGTGGAGGGGAAACGACCGTTGATCGTTCTCTATTGGGTATGTGATAATAAGTCGATTCTAATTAACGACGCTTCGAGTTTGGTCGATTTCATGTTGTTCGGAGCCTATGTATAGTATTTTCGGGTCCCTGTTCGGGCGCCAAGTTTTGTAACAGGTACTTTGGTCCTAGTTCGGTTGCGCCAAGTTTTGTAAAGGTTGGTTTGTTGTGGTGGCGGTTTTCGTTGTTCTCTTTAAAAAAAAGTTCGTTGTAACGTTCCAGGGTGAGTTTATGACATGCTTACAAAGCTAAAGGGTTTCTGAATGTAAAAAGGATGTTTTAGCAGTTCCTCCGTGAATTTTAACTGTTAATTGCTCAGCCTGTGTGTGGGCCACGAGGACAGAAAGAAACGGGATCTATTGTCCAGAAAAGTTGGCCTTCCGTTACCTGCGATCGAAGCTGGTTGAATCGCGAAGTAAAGATGTTCATTTAGAAAAAAAAAGGAAATGGTGTTATGGCTAACTCAAATTTTAATATCGAGTTGATTGTACATAATTTACATACGTAATAATAATTGCTTCTAGGCGATTGTCACAATGGATTTAAGACCAAATAGCAGGGGCTGCTTTAGGATTTTAATTTTGAGTAAGCCCGCTCCCTCGCTTATGGATACATATACACATTGATTAATGACACTAGGAAATTACTTTTACAGTAATGGTTGATGTTATTTGTTTAAATATAAACATTCGGTATAATAGAACAGAACCTCAATATGAACAATTATAAATTTGGGTGGTCCACCTCGTTCCCTTTCATGGGGAACAAATTATCAAAAAAATCCAATTTCGGAGGTTGTTGACCCCTTTGATGTGGCTGTATTACCTTATATTTTGGATATTGGCCAATTTATACATTTAATATAGTACTATAGGACCCTAATGTGTATCGCCATAAATTTGAGTGGTTTTTAATTTCGTTTCCTTTCATATAAAAAATTGCCAAAAGTCATATTTCGGAGGTTATTGACCCATTTAGTTCCTTTTGGATGAGGTTTTATTACCTTATGTGATTATGTGGGCATGTACAGGGGTCTATTCTATTTCTTAAGATATAGGCACATCGATGCTTCCATTTATAAATTTGGCAGAGGTACATTGGCCCACCCTTAAATTTTTGCAAATTATTTCATTTAAAATTTGATATAACAGAAATAATAAACACTTCTGACCAGAGTATATACACTTGTTTATTAAAAACTAAATTCCAGTGTAACAGTTTCAACAACGTAACGTTGTCTTCATCAGACACTAACTTTGAGCAGTTAGTGTCTGATGAAGACAACGTTACGTTGTTGAAACTGTTACACTGGAATTTAGTTTTTAATAAACAAGTGTATATACTCTGGTCAGAAGTGTTTATTATTTCTGTAGTGAGTTCCAGAGTCGTGATGGATAGAGTTGATATAACAGAATATGACTCTAATATGTATCACTAGTTATAAACTTCGGTGATTTATCTCGTTCCCTTTCACGGTTAAAAATATGTCAAAAGTTTAAATTTCGGAGATTATTGACCCAATTTATTCCTATTGATAAAGTCTTATTACCTTATATGATCATATGGACGTGTACAGAGGTCTATCTTCTTTGTTAAGATATAGGTACATTGAAAATTTAGGAAGGGTACATTGACTTACCCCTTAAAATTTGGAAATTGCCCAGTTTGATACAATAGTATAGGACCCTAATAAATACCATTATAAATCTCGTTCCATTTCATGGGTAAAAAAATTGTGTATACAGGGATCATTTCCCTTATACCTTGAGTTCCCCTTTAAATTTTGTTTGATGTACATAGGACCATTCTTTAAATTTGGGAATTAGCAAATAAAATTCGGTAAACATTTTCTAGGACCCATTGTAAATGTTGGTGCCCCTCTTATGGTCAAATATTTCAATTTAAAGATTATTGACCCATTTTATCTTCTTTGATATGGCCATGGTGGAAAGACTACAAGGTGGTTGCATGCGCATGTCGCCTGGAGCGCTGTCGTGACTGTGACGTCATCTGGTTTGCAAGAGAGAACGGGAAAAGGCGAGGCTCTAAGTGACAAGTGGAAATTCTTTGTTACTTTGTTCTTTTAAATGATATCGAGAATGCCTAACTGTGCAGTGTACGGCTGTAGTAATTATTACAGAAAAACTAAGGGAACTAATATAAAATACTTTAGATTTCCTCAAAAAGAGGGGGAAAGTCTCCAGAAATGGATTTTAGTTTGCAGGCGACAGGACAAAATAAACCTAAAATATGGTAAGTTTTACATAAAAGTAATAAATAAATGTTAAATGAAATTATAAAATAGCGATTTCATTATGTAGTTTCTTTTTAGTATTAATAGTATGTAATAATAGTATATAAGGCTACAGTAGCTTGTGTTGATTCTGCATACAAAAATCCAATAGTACGATTTAAAAAGACAAACTTTGAGGCAAGATCCAATCATAAGGGAGGGGAACCGACAGAGGTTATCATTTCTATCATCATTCCCTTCTACATAAGATATTGAGAAAAATTTTCCCCACTGAGGCAGGCATGTAACTTGAGAAGGGAGGCACGATGATCTAGGAGGCTTAATACCTCCCTCGAGTTACGCAAATGGAGAGCATTGAACGCTTTAAAGTAGTTCAGGTCCCATTTCATCCTAGAGGTCTGCATTCCCTGTAGCCTCGGTGCTAAAACGGGACGTTGCACTTCAAATTAACTAACGAATGGAAGGTTCGTAATAACGATTAACGGTTACAAAGATATAAAACAATGTATTAGATCAAGAGAATAAAGTATCCACTTACCATGTCAGGGCGACATTGTCGGGACATTTTTACACTCAGATTTTGAAATTTTTGTTCATTTTAATCATAACTTTGGATAATTACATATACATATTTAGGGGCCCCCTCCAGAATTACAAAATTAAGTATGACTGCAGTAAATTTAAAAATATGGTAGATTCTCAACCAATCAAGGAAGCACGGTGGCTTAGTGGCAGAAGGCTCACCTCTGGTGCAAGGGAAACTGGTCCGCTTCTTGGTCAAGTGAGTTTGTGGTGGACAACATCGTGTCCGTGAGTTTCTCGGGGTACTCCCGCATTCCCATTCCACCAAATTCCACATAAACATTCACTTGCATTTATCGTTTGTCTTCTTTAGTCCACGGGACAGAAAAGAGAAAACTTATCAAGAAAGAAAAATATGTAATTTTATGGTCTATATGTTTTCTAGTCTAGCTGTAACATCCGTACATCGTCTTCACCTACGCCTAGTACTTTGTTTCTTGCTTGAACTAGTCAAATTGCAATTTCTTTGTTTGAGGTGCTTTGTATATACATATTTATTTCTATATATTTTTAGAACACAATAGTATATGTAATGTTCTATTTTGTACAAATGTTTAATAACATAATTTGTTGTGGCGTAAATTTTAACACTAACATTCAGAGAACTCTCAGTTTCACCAAACCTTTTGTTTAAATACAAATTCTATAAATAAGCGATCAGCGATTTCAAATAAGATGATTTTTTTTTTATAAATCAAAAATAAAAACGATGTTTAAATACGTGCGTCCATGCTCAATAAAGTTTTTAACCTCCCCTGGGATTCTGTCGAAACTTACGTGGCAGCAACCTCTTAAAAGAAACTGTCCAAGTATAACGAAAATATACGTACGTGCATTTCTGCTTACGAAAACCATGAATTCTCCCTTGAGATATTCTCAAAATTTATATGGGGTCATCAGTAAAGAATTCTCTTTCAAGCAAAATAATAATAATAGTAAATCAAAACCGATCAATGTGTTACGAAAATATACTTGAGCATACATAAATATATAATAATGAAATGCATTGACACACTGTGTTATAGATTATTCAAGCCTATACATACTCGAGTGTATTACTTCAGATGTTTAAAAAAGAAAAGAAAGAAAAGAAAAGAAAGAAAAAGCAGAAAATGTAGTGAGTAATATTGGCTTGTTCAAGCTTCAAAGTTGTCTAATATGAACTGATATTGCTCTTTCTTTTGCTATTGTAAATATCTTCCTTTGAATTCATTTAGCTTAAGCATTGTTTACATTACGTTTATATAAATATTGTTTGTACTAAAATTTTTACTGATATGAAGATCACTAAAAATAGAAGAGAAGTTTGCGTGTAATATACCAGCGAGCAAACGCTTGTTAAAAGTTCCTCTGACTCTCGCTGGCCACGTCTGCGACCAACATGACGTCATGCGCCAGAGCGACAAGAATGTAGCACTGCATTGCATCCACCTTGTAGTCTTTCCATCATGGATATGGCTTTATTATTGAATGAGTACATGTTTATTACTTTTCATAACACATAGGTATATTTGTGCACCAATCTTAAATTTTGGGAGGGGCACATTTCTTACTGTTAAATCAATAATTGGTAATTGTTCTTAGAATTGGGTGATCCAGCTGGGGTAAATCATTGTCAAATATTAGTGTGGTCATGTGGTCAGTTATTGTACTATGATAGGTTTAAGGATCCAGGACATTGGTACATTGATACGTTCCTCTTAAACTTTGAGTAGATAATTTGAGAATTGTCAAAATGAAATTATCTCATTAATCTTGATTATTCGCGCTTATGAGCCAAAATATAAACGTAAGCAATATCTTGTATCGCGTGATTGACCTTGATGTTGTAGTGTATAGGGATTCATTTCCTTTTCGAAATTTGTTGTGGTATTTTTTAAGTTTGGGTACACACTTCTAGACAACAATTGGTTCTGCTAAGGTACACAATTGACGGAGTTCATTGATCTCATTGAACATATTTGGTTAATTCTAAGACTTAAGTACCGGTATATCGAGAGAAGTACATAGGACCATTCTTTAAATTTTGGAATTATGATAAACAAAATTTTAGTATGATGCGCGAAATATGAAGTAATACTTTGAACTTTAGTCACAGCTTACAGTTTAAGATCATTGGTGGTGGTTGATTTTACCTTGAGTTTTCAGAAATCTGATAGGTAACCTTATATAATCTTATCACTCATAGTCTAAAGGCAATACATGATACCTGATATGTACAACACTGAAATTTAGTGACAAGGTGATGTGATCTGATCACTGACAAAATTATTGTTGATGGAATTTGATTGAATGATCACTATCTTTCATGCAATATTTTCGGTTCATCACTATCTTTCGTGCAATCTGTTTGGTTGATGATTCTCTAATCTTTGCTGCATTCAGTTTTAAGTTTTGTTTAACATTTATCAATTATTATTTAAAAATCTCGGTTTAAACATTTTCGTTCAACATTTTGCACTCACTGATAAATAAGATCAAAACCGTTTATTTGTTAATCGAATAGTAAATAACCGGATAAAGTTTGACGGTTAACCGTGAAACGTGAAATTTTTAAGTTTGAAAATTTTTATTTGAAATATTTTTAAATTTTACTAATTTGAAAAATTTTATTTCAAATTTTTGTTTAAAATTTGTTTGAATTTTTTTTTCAAAATTTTGCTTGAATTTTTTTCAAATGTTTTGAAAAATTTTGTTTGAAAATTTGTTTAAAATTTTTTGTTTGAATTTTTGATTGAAACTTTTGTTTAAATTTTTTGTTTCAAATTTTTTGATTTTTTCGTTTGAAATTTTTGTTTGAAAATTTTTTAAAAATTCTTGATTTTTTCAATTTTTTTTGGTATTTTTTTCAAAATTTTTGTTCAAAACATTTTGTTTGAAATTTTTGTTTGGAAAATTTTAGTTTCAAAATTTTGTTTGAAAATTTTTTTGTTTGTTCACTCTTTGGTAAAGAACCGGAATTGTTTAGAACAAAAACATTTAGCAACATTGTTTATTATGATGCAATAGTACACGTCAGAACGTGGTAATCCAACGTCATCTGTTTTGTATCTTATATAAGTATCGTTCGAGTTAGTATTCATCATAACGTGATCATTGCTACTAGTCTAAAGTTTCTAAACACATGGCATGTGATGAAATCATTTACCAAGATTACCGATTTACAACAGAATATACCTTATAGAAGCTTACCTAGCCAAATGATTCCTACAAAGTTTGGGTTAAGAATCGTATTGAAATTTGAAAATTATAAGAATATTATTTTACCAGCAAGATATTTACCCATGGAAGCGTCAAAACAAGAACTATTACGTTTCTTAAACACTGGATCTGTATCTTTATGCTACAAAGGATTCTTGGGTCGAAGTCATAAATTTGAATTTAGTACACATCCGAATCTGTGAATTTCATTTAGTCAGCATGACGTCAGCAATTGCGAAGAAATCATGAATTCGCACGTCAGAACATTCCTTTTCAGTGACGTCAGCCATGGCTGTATGACTTGTGATGAAATCATCAATGCAGATGTCAGCAAATTCCGTATCAGCTTGTAAGCTATAACCCGTGAAATCTTTCAAGCAAGTGCGTTTTAGCAGGAAAGATGTGTACTCCTAACGATAAAGAATTCCTCTTCGGAAGCTATTATCCAATAAATATATTTAAAACAAAGCATGTGATGATTGGTATCAGTGCTACAACATTTGAACCTGTTATTTGATTTGGAAAAACAGAACAATTTGGTGTACAACTGAACTTAACATGGCAAATATTATATACACGAATCGATCAAATGAATGATAATTTTCATGATGAGCTAAATGTAACCATAGTCAAATCATCGAAATCATCGTACAATCATCGAAAAGATGGTGCTCCTACATAAAAAGAGTACATTGCATGTCCCTTGAAACATGGTGTATCTAACGCAAACGGAATTGAATAAATTCATCAATGTATTTCAGTGTGTAAAACATTCAGAGGAAGTGTGCAACCACACAAGCATATTCCTGAAAAAGTACTATTTTGAGAAATGTGTTATGTATGTACTATAACCTACATCTAGATGGTGTGATGGTTGTCAACATCGTTCGTGGGTGCATACCTGTATTGATAAACACTTTACTTGTGATCATATGGACATTGAGTTTCCACCAATTAACATTGCAATAGACCTTAAAGGCCTTCAATTAGAATTAAAACTATACGCTAAAGACAAACTAGTGCAAGAAGTTCAAAATACATCGACAATTTCCACATCATTAATCTGGTATGGATGTATGTGATTAACCAGTGCAGTGAAATAAAATGATCAATTACGATTCTTAAACACTTAAATTCTTAAACATAATTCTTAAACAATTGATAGTGTGTTTTTCATTTCAAGTACAACCCCATGTTCTGACGTGTACTATTGCATCATGATAAACAATGTTGGTAGATGTTTTTGTTCTAAACAATTCCGGTTCTTTACCAATGAGTAAACAAACTTAAAAAATTTCAAACAAAATTTTGAAACAAATTTTCCAAAGAAAAATTCAAACAAAATATTTTCACCAAAAATTTTGACAAAAATTTTACAAACAAAAATTTTGAAACAAAAAATCAAAAATTTTGAGAAAAATTTTCAATTTTTTCAAAAAAATTTCAAGCGAAAAAATTTCAAACAAAACTTTGAAACAAAATTTTCAAATAAAATTTTCAAACAAAAAATTCAAATAAAATTTTTCAAACAAAATTCAAAGAAAATTTCAAAAAAATTCAAACAAAATTTTGAAAAAAATTCAAGCTAAATTTTGAAACAGAAAATTCAAACAAGAAATTTCCAAACAAAAACAAAATTTTTCAAATTAAAAATCTCAAACAAATATTTCAAACAAAAAATTTCAAACAAAATTTTCACGTTTCACAGTTAACCGTCAAGCTTTATCCGGGTTTTAACTATTTGAATAACAAATAAACGGTTTTGATCTTATTTATCAGTGAGTGCAAAATGTTGAACGAAAATGTTTAAACCGAGATTTTTAAATAATGTTAAACAATGATAAATGTTAAAATGTTTAAATAATGATAAATGTTAAACAAAACTTAAAACTGAATGCAGCAAAGATTAGAGAATCATCAACCAAACAGATTGCACGAAAGATAGTGATGAACCGAAAATATTGCATGAAAGATAGTGATCATTCAATCAAATTCCATCAACAATAATTTTGTCAGTGATCAGATCACATCACCTTGTCACTAAATTTCAGTGTTGTACATATCAGGTATCATGTATTGCCTTTAGACTATGAGTGATAAGATTATATAAGGTTACCTATCAGATTTCTGAAAACTCAAGGTAAAATCAACCACCACCAATGATCTTAAACTGTAAGCTGTGACTAAAGTTCAAAGTATTACTTCATATTTCGCGCATCATACTAAAATTTTGTTTATCATAATTCCAAAATTTAAAGAATGGTCCTATGTACTTCTCTCGATATACCGGTACTTAAGTCTTAGAATTAACCAAATATGTTCAATGAGATCAATGAACTCCGTCAATTGTGTACCTTAGCAGAACCAATTGTTGTCTAGAAGTGTGTACCCAAACTTAAAAAATACCACAACAAATTTCGAAAAGGAAATGAATCCCTATACACTACAACATCAAGGTCAATCACGCGATACAAGATATTGCTTACGTTTATATTTTGGCTCATAAGCGGGAATAATCTGACAATTCTCAAATTATCTACCCAAAGTTTAAGAGGAACGTATCAATGTACCAATGTCCTGGATCCTTAAACCTATCATAGTACAATAACTGACCACATGACCACACTAATATTTGACAATGATTTACCCCAGCTGGATCACCCAATTCTAAGAACAATTACCAATTATTGATTTAACAATAAGAAATGTGCCCCTCCCAAAATTTAAGATTGGTGCACAAATTTACCTATGTGTTATGAAAAGTAATAAACATGTACTCATTCAATAATAAAGCCATATCAAAGAAGTTAAAATAGGTCAATAACCTTTAAATTTAAATATTTGACCATAAGAAGGACACCAACATTTACAATGGGTGCTAGAAAACGTTTACCGAATTTTATTTGCTAATTCCAAAATTTAAAGAATGATCCTATGTACACCAAAGAAAATTTAAAGGGGAACATCAAAGTATAAGGGAAATGACCCCTGTATACATCCATCCTTATCAAAGGGTTTCAGTTACTTCCAAAATTTACCTTTTTTGACAATTTTTTTTACACATGAAAGGGAACGAGATTTATAATGGTATTCATTAGGGTCCTATACTATCGTACCAGATTGGGCAATTTCCAAATTTTAAGGGATGAGCCAATGTGCCCTTCCTAAATTGTCAGTGTACCTATATCTTAACAAAGAAGATAGACCTTTGTACACTTCCATATAATCATATAAGCTAATAAGAGTTTATCAAACGGAATAAATTGGGTCAATAACCTCCGAAATTAAACTTTTTGACAAATTCTTTTAACCGTAAAAGGGAACGAGATGGATTTCCGAAGTTTAGAACTAGTGATACATATTAGAGTCTTATTAGAGCTGTTACGAACCACTGTGTTCTATAGTCCGGAACGGACTTGAACCCATGTCCACGCACACAAGACATAAGTAAATATTTTTGTAACGCTGCACACAAGCCTGAGTTACTCGACAACAACATGTGAAGTACTAATCCTGACTATCATGTATACATAAGATCGATCCCATCTCATGTCATAAAGACCTTATGGTGGATAAACACCATGCGGGTTGATTTTCTGGAAACGGAAGGGTAAATGGATCAATTGCCTAATCTTCAACGAGTGTTCGTTACATTGACTCCGCATATTGGTATTAATGGTTGAAATGAGAACTGCACAGTGAAGCTGAACACTTATTATTATTATTATTATTATTATTATTATTATTATTATTATTATTATTATTATTATTATTATTATTATTATTATTATTATTATTATTATAAGCGTACTTTTGAACTTGCACGGCGTGATTTCTGCATAATATTATGCATTTGCATAATATTACTGCATATTGCTGTATTTTTTCCAGGATTGTACGTTATTTCGTTTATTAGTGGACATTAACTTGTCTCCAAGTTGTCGATTAAATGAATTTCAGCGTGTATTTTCGTGTAAATTACATTATAGAAAGAAGCCGGTTCGTTGAAAAGACCAAACCTGATCTTAGTAAGATTTGAGTCAGAGTTTCAGATAGCAGGGTAGTGTAGAGGTAACGTCCTGGACTCACTAGTAGTATAGGTTAAAATCCTATCACGTCAAAGGTTTTCTTCACAAAGTAATCGTGAAAAATCGAAGAGTGACTTCTCAAACTAAACGAGCAATCCGTAAGAATGTGGAATGCAAATACTTTTATCATGATAGAGACGATTTACAAATGTTGGTTGGAAAAGGGCAAATAATAACTATGGGGGATACTATGACAATTCGAAACATTCAATTGGTCTGTAGTATCACTTTTCATGGTATTGTTCTTAGAAAGAAACACTATAGCTTTTGTTAAAGATGTTTCAGGTAGAGTAACCGTTTCTGTATCGGTACCGTCCTAGACTTCCAAAAGATAAATCTAAGTTCGACTCCCTATCAGGTACTATCACTTTTTATAAAGCATTTGCTATCAACGTTGCCTGTAGAAGTTACAAGAGAATCCGAATAAATGTAGACTTCATCATACAGAGTAATGGTAAGTAGTTTTCGTATTTATATTCGTTTCTGTGCCTGTCTGTCTGTCAGTCTCTCTCTCTCTTCCCTCTCTGTCTGTCTGTCTGTCTCTCTCTCTCTCTCTCTCTCTCTCTCTCTCTGTCTCTCACACACACACTTTATGCAAAGGAAATAAGTAAAGTATCTTTTTTTCCTGTGGGTCACCGAGTCTCAATCCAATCACCGTGTCACTGCGATGACTCGTTTCAGCTCTAGCGTGTTCATTCTATCATTGCGAATTACAACGTTATATCCGCAATATGTGAAATCGAGAGTGGATTTTCGAAACAGGCGAATGTTCAGAAATGACTAGAAAATGGCACCCTTTTCGGTCATTTCAAGAGAGATTTTATTTATATTAATTTGACACAAAATTCGTTTGCATCCTATAAATATTCAATTTGTTTTATCCATGTATGAAATGCGAAATATACAAGATTTACTACGTCTATAAGGAACCAACATCCAATTTTCCTTTTAAGCATTCGTAACTTTTTCATTATGATACAATTAGGACTTTTAGTGTATACTCTTTCTGATAAAAAAAATATGCAGTAAATATCACTCATTCAATTTTTCTTTCTCTTTTCCAACTTTTTCTTTTCTTTTCTTGTTTATTTTGCATTATTAGTCTGGAATGGAAGGTATGGCCTAGGCTACCTACTAGGTTTATTGTAATGTATTTCAGATCAGTACGTTTAATGAACGCTGCCGAATTCGCAACCGAACTACGCGGAAATAGAGGGTGTGTGTTAAACTTTTGGCATGATCCTACCTAGGTAGAAATGTCGAGGAACTTTTCAGTTTTACTGGAAATTCTATATTTAATTTCATCACCAAGTTTGGTATTCATTTTGAAAATGACTTCAGGAATTTTTCAAGCATCCTCTACGTATATATTTGAATAGTTTTCACAAAATGTTTTTTAAAAAAACGTTATTTCTATATTACTGTTGGATTTCTGGAAACGGAAATTTATAATATTAAGTTCTTTTCTTACTATATTTAAATCTAATACTTTTATCTGCGCTTCATTTTATTTTTCTTCTATTTCCCTTTCTCTCTGTCTCACTTCCGTACCTCTAACAGATATCTATTGGTCTCAGTTTTTCATTGAGATACGTTTTAGTTTCTCTCTACCTCATGAACCTCATTTCGTGTCATTTGTATCCTTTCACTGTATTGATAATAATACATGTATATTTTGAAACTCAAATTGTGCTCATGTTTTTGCTGATTTTAATATGGAGAGAGGAAAGGAGGAGTTAGGGGGAATCCCTCTACCAGACACGATTATGGGATAAGAAGATATATATTGGATGGCATAGCTGCAAGGTGTTAGCTGTCGCTTTTCGTTTTTTATGCGGAGTTTATAAGTTCAGTAATTCACCATGAATAGAGTCAATTAGAAGTATTTTTGTAACGAAGAAATAACATGAAATGTGAAATCTCTTTTAACAAACTGTCAAGATTTGTGAGTCTACAAACTTTATATTTTCGGGTACATGTTACTTCGAAATCCCGGTAGCCAGAATTAGCCCGGAATAGGGGACTTAAAGTTAAAAAATGACAATCTCAGCAAAATGCAGAAGTCTTTTAGCCTTAGAGAAAAAAGGAATTAAATCTCTCATTTCTGGTTGTATTAGTCTTGTAGTTCTGAGTCTGTGTGAAAATTACTGATAGAAATAAGAGCAATGAATTATGATTATTTTGTAGAACATTCCGCTCTAAAATCACAGGAATTTCATTTTCCGGTTTGCTTAGTTGTGGAAAATTACAGAGTATAGTGCTATATTATGTAAACTATGTGTACTGTCGATGTGACAATCAGAAACTGAGGTGTAAGATAAATAGTAATAGCTTTTTATTACGGGAGAAGTATATACTTTTATTTTAACAACTTTTTTGGCTTAAAATGTTTGTTCGGGCTCACCCTCTTCCCTCTCAACCGTAGGTACGGAAATGGTAGAACACATTTAAATTTTGGTTGTTGATTCAAGTACATTCCATTTCTTAAATTTTCTAAATCGGTCTTCGGACTGGTAGGCGGAGCGAGTTACTTAGACCTGCGATAGATGAATTAATAAAACTTAATGTTTACAAGTGTCTTCTAATGACAATTTCTTTATTACTACAAATTGCAACGTAAACAAATCCACTTGCAATTAGGCGCCAAAACTTTTTTGTTCTCGAAAAGAAAGAAAGAAAAAGCACCTGTTAAAAACAAGTGCTTCGGACTTTGACCTAGAATTTATCATAAAGTTTTTTTTTTGTTCCTCTCTCTCGGATATTTCCATCCCATTTGGCCTTTGAGACCGCTCATTGATACACGACCGCTATATGCAAACATGCTCTTAGGCAGAATCAGAGATATGGAAAGGAAACCAGTTTTCAATAATAATAATAATAATAATAATAATAATAATAATAATAATAATAATAATAATAATAGAATAATAATGATAAGAATAATTATTATTATAACAATTGGGTTTACAACTAGGGTCCCATCTCTTTATCTTGCATTGGAGGCCCGCAAGTCTATTACGCCAATGGTGTCCCTTAGTCTGTGTTTGTCTCTCTTTCCGTTTCCTGTGGATGTTTGTTGTGCTGTTAGACGTTTATATTAAACCTTTACATTATGTAACTTCTTCCTTTTTTCACGAGTTTTTTTGAAGAAGGAAAGAAACTACTTTTCTCTGATATCTATTTCTTACCTTTCATCTTGTTTGAAATGCTTAGATCATTTTGTAACTTTTTATGTCATCCATTTCCCTCACAATAATAAAATCGTTATTTTTAACAATTTATTTTATTCTCTTATTTTCAGTTTTCCACACTGATGTATTTGTAACAAGATTGAGGTTTGATCTAACGCCTTTCTAATTCTCAACCAACCTAACGACCCAGCTTTTTGGGTTGCCTACTATTGCAGCAAAAGGGAATTGCAGGTGGTAATGCACTTTTGGAGTCGTGTATACATCTACCGATACAATACCGATCTATCTAATTTCTGAATACGACACTCATGAATATATAGTGTATTTGTGGGCAAAGTTTTGCTGCTGCACCGTTATCTGCAATGTTGACATCATCTGACAAATTCTAAATTTATCGTTTTTTAAACATTATTTTTAGTTTCTTCTTTCTCCTCTTCAAAACAAAGGACAATTGACACAAATATTACAGCTTTGAAATCTGTATTCCATCATTTTTATGACGATGTATCAATCATGGCTTTCTGACCATTAGAACAAGAGCAGGGACAAAGAAAAAACAGAAGTCCCCAAAACGTAAAGTGAATGCCCGATTTCTAAAACTTACATGTAATAGAAGAATAATTGTTGGTGCCAGAACATTTCTACACGGTTTCCAGATATCAGGGAAGGGAACGCAATCATAATCAGCCACTCCCTAGCCTTCTACCAAATGTGTGTTGGCTAGTAGGACTTTCATATCAAATTATGCTACGGACAAGTGTCGGAAGTCTAATAAAACGGCTTTATCGGTCCGTCCGTCTGTCTGTCGACAAGTATCTCAGCGAAAACGTTAAGAGATATTGATATTAGCTTTTTTAATTTTTTTTCAATCGGTTAAGCGTCTCAAGGGAATAGGTTCCATCTTCTTGGTTAACTCTCTATTGAAACTGAAAGTGGTTCAAATTGGTCATTTCCGGTTTCAACATTTATCGGCATAGAATGAAAACGGTAAGAGATATTGCGAAGAGCTTTTTGTAAAAGATTCAGCGTCTCAATGCAGCGTGCCATGACTATCCTGAACACTATATCAAAACCGGAAGTTATCCAAATTCAACATTATTTCCGATTTCAACACTGATTTCCAACGAGCAAGAACGGTAAGAAATAACGAGATGCAGTTTTCAACAATCGATTCATTGTCCCAAGAAAAAGTTCAATCTTCATCATTAACCCTCTATTCAAACCGGAAGTGGTAATAGATAGCGGCAAAGGGTTTTCTGCAATCGACTCAGTGTCTCAAAAGAGACACACAAGAAATCTCACAACCCTCAACACTCTACCAAGAACGGAAGTGGTTGAAATTTACTACTACTTGCGGTTTTAACACTGATTTTCATAGAACATAATTTTCGCAAGAAGAGCCGAGACGACAGAGAGCTCATACAATGTAAATATATACACTTACCACCCTCCTCGGGGGGTCTAGTAACTAACATATGCGCCTTTTCTGCAGAGGATTCCAGACTGGATTCTCAGATCAAAAACGGTAAGAGATATCGAGATGCAGTTTTTTTGCAATCGATTCTGCTTGCCATGAGTAGGTTCTATTGCACCCTTAATCCTCTATTGAATTTGAAAGTGGTTCAAATTACCGATTTTCGGTTTCAATCTTTATCAGCATAGAACAAAAAGAGTAAGACAGCTTTTTGATATGGATTCAGTGCCCGAGTTACAGGTTGTATCTTTGATCTTATCAATTTATTGCAACCAATAGTTACGGTTGCACTATTTCAAGTTTGAGTTTTGAATTCCTATAGTTTGGAAATTTACTACAGTTTCACACTGTGAAACGAAACTCACTTATTTTTATGGCCATCAACTGGTTAAATAACGTACAATTTATTCATTGGTTTACTTTATTTCTGGTCTGACGTTCTCCAATATTTAGTGATCCAGAAATGTCAGCAACCAAAGGATATGACTTTCCATCACCCTCTTATTTAGTTGAAGCGTTTAGTGAGTTCAATTTATACCAGGAGACTCAACCTACCGGTGCATGTCTTACAAGTAGCAGAAGCGCAACGCAGAGAATAGAACATGGCAGTGAGAGTACGCTGTAGAAGAAGATAATGCAAGCTGGGTAAAAAGCAATTTATGAACTTTTTACTCTATAAGTCGAAATGAAACGCTCAACCAGTAAAGCATCAGATGAAATAAGATAAAAATGTATGATCGTTTCTTCCACTGAGAAAAAAAGGACAAGGATTTCCGTGTGGATACATCGTATTTACGCGGGTACGCTCCTTAAGTAATGTAATTTCATGTATTAAAGTACAGCAGATGGGAACACCATGCCAAGTCTGGATTTCGTGTTAAAAACATCTTTCCTCTCTTTCCTTCTCACAGAATGATATAACGTCTTATTACTCTCGTAAGGTAGGGAATCACAGATTTAGAAAGAACCAAGAGGGGACACTCGTAGGAAGGTAGTAACAACATTATATACCTAAGTTACCACCGTCGGAATGAGTATGGCGTTAATTCTAGATTTGAAATGGTGGTCCCACAATACAAAATTTTCGCTGGACGGTGGTCTAGATCGTACTACGGATGAAACAACATTACTTAATGTGGTGACGCGCGTAACCTGGTAAAAACAGCATTTATATGCCGACTGGATTATACATTTTTCTCCGTGTGTGAGATCTAAATTACAGATTTGTATTCCTCTGTTTCGCTACCGACTTCGCCTAATAGCAATCTGGTGAAAGCGAAGAAAGGCTGAAAGCATGTTCTAATTTCATCCCAATAACTTTGACGGTGTGGAATTATACTAGAATTATAAAGACACTATTTGTTCACTAAGATGCATACAAGAAGCTAAAGAACAGTTAGCGTATTCTCCACAAGGCATCCTGAAATATGTATATTCAATGGGGCTTGAAGCCTATAAGAATTTTGGAAACTACGTTTCAAATTTTGATTACGCTGACTGTATCTCTCGCCTGAATGGACGTTTAGTAAAATGAAGCTCATAAAATCGTACTTGCATTCCACGATGAACCAGAAAAGACAAATATGGCTGTTCTTTTCATCGAGCATCAAACAACATTAATTTTGGATTTTAGGGATATAGTTGAAACTTTCCCAATTACCTAAGCACGAAAGGTTTCATCCTGAAAGTGAATACAAAAACAAGGTATAGAGAGATAGTGGTACAACAGCTCATGTAATAATATATAAATTGAATAGTAATTTATGACATCAGTGGCTCTGTCTAAATCATTGAAAATGAACGATAGATATAAACATAATCAAAGAAAATCATGCCTTCTATAATCACTAATTTTATCTGCATGTTTTTGTACGGAAGTATATATGAACCTGTTCAAGTAAGGAGATGAGTTTGGTTTGATTTGTGGTACTTCAGTACGACAAGATGCATAATGTTGAAGATGAAAAGGCCAGTGGCGAAGCGTACTATGAGGCTCTGTGGCCGGGCCTAGCCTGTTTTCTATCGTATATTTTCTTTATCTTTTGATTGCTTAGAAAATAAAGTCAATACTTCAACATTTTGTTTTCTTAGGTAAAAAAAAGTAGTAAGTTGGAAACACTTGGAGACCCTTCCGTCTGAGCCTCACCAGCTCACTAGACAGGTTTATGGGCTATGCAGCTCAAGGAGCGAAGCTATTACCGCCTGCGATTGCACGCATTCTTGAGAAGGTACGAAGGCTTGCCTCTGGGAGTCTGGTTTTAGCGTTGAAGGCATCTTTCAATGCAAATACGTTATTAAATGATTTCTTTAATACAGAGTAAAAAGTTTCTGTGTAGAATTTTGTATTTCTATTAGTGATAATTTGTTTAATTCAGGTATATGCTCTCAGGAGTTATTCAGACTAGCTGTTTTTTTCCTACATGGGCCCTGGTTCATAATAGCTTGTAAAATACAAATCTAATACATTCAACATATGTACGGTGTATAAATTTACCAAACGTACTGTAGAGGATAAAATATTTGTGTGTAATTTTAGTTGAGTTTTCCATTTCATAGATTCAGTGGTTTATTTACGACTTTGTTTCGAGTGGCTTTGCAAACTTTATTCCTGGAAATGTGAAAATTCTGCAATATATATAAAACAATAAAAAAATGCGATAAAATTTCGGTGAGTGCTTAAGCGCTGAAGAAACCCCATTAAATATTCCACTGTACAGAATACAGTATAAATATCTTGCGTTGATTGAAACAAGTTCCTTCTGAGCATTAACATTTCTAGTGAAGTCATTATCATGTGACGCATTAATTAAATGCAGTATTGTACTTACTTTAAAGTGGGAGATACAAGTAACAAACGCTTATCCAAGAAATTTGACAGCTAATAGTAAAATCGTACTTTCTTTCTTCTCCCTTCATTTTCAAATGTGCAGGAAATAAAAACAGCAAGTCGAGAAGGAAATTCCCGTCATAACCCCTGCAAATCCCGGACAGAAGAAAATATAAACTGCACTTCGAAATATTTGTAGTGAAACAGGGCCTACCCTAGTTGTGAGATTACGCCTCGCCACTGGAAAAGGCACCAGAATTACACAATGTTTTCTACTACTTTTACGAAGATTTATTAACTCATGAAATACTTTCTTCGGTTACAAAATTTAGTTATCGTGTAGGAGGGAGATGAAATACAATGTTTTCTTCTGCCATCTATTGCGTTCTTTTATTTTCCGTTTTAAATATCCAATGCAAGATTTGAGGAACAAACTAAATACATAGAATTAATTACACCTAAATCTAGTTGTAATTTGAAAACGCACACGACACATTGAGGGGGAAAAGTCGTATGTGGCTAGGGTTGCCATTCTTCCCAGAAAGTTCAGGACCGTCATGGAATCGAGATCTGCGTTCCGGCGTCCCGAAAAAAATATTTCTCGGGACTCTTAAATGGCCCGGATTTCAGCGAAGAAGAAAGGGAGAGAATATATACTTTTGCATGTTTCATAGGATTAAATATATAATTATTCTCTTAACAGAAATAAAGTAAAAATTCAACAAAAGAAGTTCTTTGAAGATAACAAATGAAAGCCACGAAACATAACAGATTCTAAGAAATTAAAAAAAAAATGCTTATCATGGGGAGGGAGTAAATCATCTGCTTATATTTGCTTAACTAGGGAGGAGAAGGTCTACTAAAATGACTAAAAGTGTGATTACGTAATACTTGATCAACTCTATCTAATGGAAAAAAGTAAATTAGTATTAGGGATGGGCAAAACCGGTTTTTATATAAACTGGAAACCAGTTTCTGGAAAAACCGAAATCCGAGAAACCGACATTTCAGTTTTATCCAAAACCGGTTGGGTTTTTCCACCGAAACCGGTTTCGCTTTTCTCCAAAACCGGTTCGGTCTTTCACCGAAACTGATTTCAGTGAAAACATTTTTTGGAAAACACATAAAATTATTTCTTGGAAACGGAGTCGGTTTCCGGAGAACAAGGAAACACTATTCTCGTCTGAAATAGAACCAATTGTGAAGAAAACCGAAACTGGTTTCGGTGAAAAAACCGGCTTTTGGAAAAAAAATCAACAGAAAAACCGGTTTTTGTGCCCACCACTAATTAGTATAACACTTCTTTTCATTTTAAGCATATCACAGATTCTCGTAATTTAGTAGCGTCCCGGGTTTTCTTTTTTGAAATATGGCAACCCTATATGTAGTGTACGTAAAAATGTAGGTTACAGGTGTGAGTCCTGTAGTTTTTGGTCTTAACGTACCTCAAACGTATAACTGAAAAAGTATATTTTATACGTACATTCCATACAAGTATTCCGAATAAACGCATTTTCGGTACAAACGAAAGAATTGTACATAGGCGGTCAGGATCTCACGTACAGATGGATGAAAGTTGCATATTGCTGACGTATTTAACATACGTAATGTATGTAATATACGGAAGACTGTTAGATTTCAGACATCCTGCAACGGCATGGTGTAACATCTAAGCGGAAAAAAGGACTGTGCATATGTAGAATGCGGTTAATATGCCCCGTACTGATTTCTGAGGTAAACATAAGGATACCGTATATTTGTAGATACAATCACATTTATCTTAGTCCAGTTCCCTTTAATAACAGTTTTTTTTTTTTTTTTAAGTTTTACGTCCCATGAATAGTAGCGAGTCAAAAGGAGGCTATGATGATGAGATGTGATAACAGTTGAATAAAATAAGGAGAAGGGAACGGGAAAACCCCAAGAAAACCTACGCAGACTGTGTTTGTCCACAACAAAGTTCACTTGGCAACAAAGTTTGTGGTATTTTTTCCGTTGTTTCGGTATCAAACATGGTATTTGCAAGCAACAGTATAACGTTTACTTCACATGAAAGAGTTTGGTTTGTACGACGTGATATTTTCTCAAGTAAGATTGAAACCGGAAGTCGTAGTAGATTGTACCAATTTATCTTTAGTAGAGATATTAGAGTGGAAATGAAATATATTCTTGGAGCACTTAGTTGCGGGCATTAAACGGCTTTTTGGTATCTACTACCGTTTTAATTCTATTACGATTAACGTTAAAATCGGAAATGGTTGATCTCTGCCACTTCTGGCTTCAATGAAGAGTGAGAAAGGAAGATGTAACATTTTTTGAACGTTAAATCGATTCTAAATAAACCATTTCTCGATATCTATTATCGTTTCTGTTCTATGTTGATTAAATATTGAAACCAGACGTTTTAGTGGATTTCTGTCTTTTACGGTTTTAGTAGAGAGTTAAGGATGGATATGAAACATGTATTTGAGACGCTTAATTAATTACAGGAAACCGCTTCTCGCTATCTGTTACCGTTTTAAATTTATAGTGATCAAGTTAAAACCGGAAATGGTTCATTTCGACCTCTTCCTGTGGATGAATCACCACCATTAATAAGGCAGGTTCCTATCTTTTGACTTCCTACTTCCTGATCAAAACTGATGGTGATTTATCTAGTATGACTTGAGGTTGTTTGTTTTCTGGGCAGATGGATACACAAGGGAAATACAGTGTTTTGGTAAAGCAAGTACCTTAAAAATCGATGTGTTTATCACGTATTGTTGAACTAAGAAACCCTGAGAGTGCAAGGGCTCTGCGAGTTATAGCAGAAGATATTGAACAGTTTAATTTCACAGTTTTAGTATATTATTACTTTCAGTGCATGTTTATACTGTACTCTTTAGAAACTCTCTTTAAATGTTGTTCTATGCTTCACATATGTTTATCACTGACTGCAATGAATAATTATATCCACATGTTCAAGATAAATCAAGATAAATAAAATAATTGAGAAATATTCATGGATTGAAATGAAATGAAATCTCTGAGTTTTACGTCCCACGGTTATGCCGGTTAGGCTAAAGGAAACGGTGATAATGAGAGATGAGTGAAATGGTGGAATGAAGAAAGTGGGAGGAAACGGGAGAACCCCGAGAAAACCCACGAGCACGGTGTTTGTCCACCACAAAGTTCACTTGGCGGGGGCTGGGATCGAACCCGGGACCCCTAGCACCAGAGGTGAACGCTCTACCATTGAGCCACCGCGCCCCCCTATTCATGGATTGTGGTTGAGTAACGCTTTAAGAACTCTTATCTGGGAAATCTATCCTGCAGTAGACCTTAAAGAGATAGGATCTTAAGAACATTACACAACACAACGAGACATCATCGTTTGGTCGTCTCATGAAGTGAAATTGAGTATCTAGTTCAACCTCGCACGTGTTATGCCCTTTAGGCTATAATAGGTGGCGGACGATGAATGAATGTGAATGATTATGAAAGGATTTGAGGAATTAGAATATGGGAGGAGAAAACGCGACGAGATTGAGAAAGTTCACGGACATATTGTCCAGCTCGAATTTACATGGCTTGGAAACGTTGTACTGAAGATGATCGATCTCGCTTCTGGTGTCCACTACACATTCAGGTTTTGCAGTAGAACTTTAAAGATTCATCATAAATATCTATGGAATTTTCTTTCAATTTCACTGAAATGTGATTGTAGTGGGATGATATATGGATATCCAAAAGTTATCCTGTGGTTATCCCGCAAAGAGCGCAGAGATGTATCACACAAATCCTGCAGAGATTCCTGTGTCCGGGACATAAGTGAGTATCTGGATTTCCATACGATAACATGAAAATGAGACGTCCCATGGATATTCAAATATTCCAGTGTCATGTCCGGTTAATGTCCGAGCGATATTTCTGTACTTTGTCAGAAGGATCTTCATCCTACTTTCCCCACTCTTCTGAATAGCTTAAAGGGCAGGGAGGAGCAAGAATATCAACAAGGAAGAAAGTGAGTTAGCAATAACTTCAAAATGCTAATTAAACAGTCTCCTTATTGGGCAGAAAGCTGGCTACACAATTCTTAAACTTTGACTCAAATTTCTGCATTGTACAAAAGTTATTTCAAACAACTATTAGTTGATCTCTTACCATTTCTTCGATAATACTTGTCTCAGTTGGAGAATGAAGAGAATAAAAGACCCTTAAGGAAGTTTTTCGTAAGAATCCTGATTGCGTTTCATGTGTCACACAAACTGGGGACACTTGAGGGAAGCCAGGTCGGTTACATTTTAAATTTTATCAGTTCTGTTGCCCACGAGACGACAAAGTTTTGTCTTGTCTCGAAAATGAGACAAGAGTACCTTTTTCAATTCAAGACAAGACGATAAATTTCGCGAGTCTCTTAAGAGTCTGTATCACTTTAAAATTAAAATATTCGCTAATTTTACAGTAATTATGTGATATCTTCAAATAGATAAAAGATAATCGAAAAGTGGATCAAGACCTCCCTAGACAATGTTATTTTGCATGAGATACCGTTATCACGAGTCACCTAGTAGTTTTTCGTTTGCTGTTATTTAGAAACGCGAAAATAAATGCCGATTTTCTAAATGGTTGGAAATCGAAAGCAGATAAATGAGTCGTGATAACGGTATCTCACGCAAAATAATAGTGTCTAGGGAGGTCTTGTTCCACTTTTCGATTATCTTTTATCTATGTTAAGATATCACATAATTACTGTAAAATTAGCGGTATTTTAATTTCGCAGTGATGAGGCCTCTTAAGCAACACTAATCTTCCAACTCGTGTAGATCACACTAGATAGTGACGATGTATCAGCTGATTAAGACCAGCTATCTTGAGTGAGGTTTTTTTCCCTGGATTTTCCTAATTCATACCAGGCAAATTCCGGAATGGCATCTACCATAATTGTTCCAGGCCGCTTCCTTCCTTTCCCATTTCTTTCTTCCTTCCCAATTCCCCGGGAAGTGTGATCACACAGGCACGTAATCTCTCATACGTCACAGGCTAGCATGGCCATAGATGCCGAAAGGCCCAAAATCTAATTCCTAATCCTAATCAAACACTGTTTAGTGTTACATAATTCATAGAATAATAACTATAAATTGATAAAGTGACTGTACGAACGTAATAAATAGTGTTTATTAACGCTTGAAGATAACGCAAGTCATTACACAATATAGGGCTACTAAATTAATAAATATGGGTTAAATGTTCACGTTTCGTGGTCCTTTCATAATGCGGATGGATTTTGATAGCTTGTAGATGGAATTAATGCAAAAAAAAAATCATAAACGAGCCGTTGAGATGCCAAACCTATTAATTCCATCAAACCAGGGGTAAACGAGCGGGAAAACGCGGGGGACGCCGTCCCCACCTCCAAAAGATATGTATGGCGTCTCCCCAATTCTTGAAAAATTACAATGGACAAAGATACGCACGGGGACGGCGTGACGTCATGCCGCTACCTACCGTTCCCCTACCTTTTCAGATCCACTTTTACTCCTGTATTAAACGAGAGTTTTCAGCATGAGCAGTTTAGAAACTTAGAGACAATGTATCTAAATTAGAGTGATCAGAACGTTTACGTATTTTAGTGGCAAATTGTTACACTATGGAGTTAATAGTTTTTGCCTCTGAAAAAGAATGTCTTTTCCAAATCAAAAATGTGTAGAACTAAAAACAACAAAAAGTGGAGTTAGTCAGTTTGGCTTCTGAAGGCCTCAAATTACGTATATGAATTCACAAAACATGACGCAAAAAGCTTTCCAACAATCGAAATGGAGCGAGAAAGATTCCTTCAAAAATCAAGACGGCACAAGATTTCTAGAAAATTTACATGGACGAGATTAGAAACCTTTATTTCTCTCTCTTGGGTAATGCTATTTATCGCTATAAGCGATGGAAAAAAGTTTCATCCAGCTTAAGTTAGCTATGTATTAATACAAGAACTAATATATTAAATAAGGCTTCCTTCCTTAGTCTGTAACAATAAAATTTAAATTTTTACCAATGTCACTTCCATAAATAGCCGCCAGTGACTCATAGCAAAGATTGCATCGGTGGCTTCTTAGTTTTCTGGAATCATTGAACCTTCATGTCCTAGAAAGTTGCTATAAATAGTAATGCTGAGAAATGTTGAATTGCTACCGATATGTTCTCTCGTTGTTTATCAGAGATAAGGCATGCAGTTGGAAACACTGAAACTTTTTGGACCTTTGTCCTTAAAACGACATTCTTCGTCTGGACCTTGTCCTTTTCATCGTAAACTCTTCTCTCTTTTCTGCAACGACTAGAAAACTTCTCAGCCAACAGCGAAGGATTCCTTTCTATTCCTTCTTTTGATTCGCAGTTGTTTTCCAAAGAACTTTCCTCCTATCTTTTTCAGTCTTTGTCTGCTTCTCTCTTTATCTCTCTGTCTGCCTTCATCGTCTTGTTCTTTCCCTTGGATTGTCCACCGGCCTTCTTCTCCATTCTGGAAACTTTATTGCTAACAAGAAGAATAGGAATGGCCAAAGAACAGAAAAATACAAGAAATATGAAGTGGAAAATCTTGTCCATTCTACCTCACAGATCGTACTATCCTCTTGTTCTCTACACTTTCATTGCAAAATAAGAAAAAGAAAGCTTAGTATTTTATATTTATTTCCTCCTTCTATTTGACCATATATTCTTTTGCTGTTTTATTTTCCTAACATAGAGACATAGTACAGGACACGAAAGATTTTCAGAAATGTTTAGGACAAGCAAGAAAAGAGGTTAAAAGACCAGCATACAAATAAGCATTTTTCTTGATTTCTCAACTGTCTTCGTGTTGTTCCTCAAGTTTAAAATTCAAATGATTGAGAAAAGTTTTCTAGATTATTACCATTTATGTCCCACTCAAAAGTTTTCTACATTGACTTCATTTTTGTTTCTTTGCTTATGGCTTTGTTCATTATCAGTTCTGAGGTTGTGTCCAACTCCTGGACTTCAACAAGGAGTCGAACCCTGATCAATATTGTACTTTCCGGCAGGTTTTCTTCCAGAAAATTTTGACGTTAAAGCGACAAAATCAAAATGTTAAGGGGCTGCACTGAAACACTATGAGTAATAAGAGACTCTGCACAAAACTTTCAGTTTTACGTCCATCGGTTATGCTGGCCAGGATAAAGGAGACGACGATGATGATAAGTGAATGCAATGTTGGAATGAATAAAGTGGGAGGAAACAGAAGAACCCCGAGGAAACCCACGAATACAGTGTTTATCCACCACAAAGCTCACTTGGCACACGATGGGATTGAACCAGGGAACTCACCTATCAGAGGTGAATGCCCTATCACTGAGCCAGCGTGCCCTCTGCTCTGCAAAACAGTGGCATGTAATCAAGAGATTATTTACGTTGAAAGTGGACGCTGCTGTTGGTCAACTTCTGTCCTCGGGAGTTATACCTAGGAAAAACACAGTTTTCCGGATTTTGCTCTCTACTCAAATTGAGAGAATTCATCAGAAAGAATTGATGTTCATTCAATCAACGCCGGCTTAGCTAAGCTGACCCTTTCTTTTTCAATTTAAGTAGATAACTTAGAAAGTAAGCCAGACAAGAGATACAAAACACTATTATACGAATAAATAACGGTTTCCAAACGGACATTTTGCATAGCGCATAAATTAGGGTTCCTAACAACTATGGCGTTATGAACTGTGCAGCTAAATTTGTGGTCTATAACAAAAGATTTGGGGACAGTTATTAGCTTATTTAATATGATACTACCTGCTCATTTTGTGCATTTTTTATATTTTTTGCTGTCGATAAGTTGTTTACCCTCTTTTATTTAAATTGTTAGGGTTGATGTTAGCAAAGAACTTTGAATAAGGTTGCCAAAAATCGCGATGGAAGCTATTATTCATATTGGTTCGAATGATCTACAATACGAAGACACTGATCTCAATAAAGTCCGTGCTAATGTCCTAAAGTGCGACCCGCATCCGAACAAGCGTATGAACGTTCACGAAATACAATATTACCACTTAGTGATCGTCATTTATTATTGTCTTCTATAAATCCACTATAGTGTGAAGTAACTGTGAAGTAGCTATGAAATAATTGTGTGAACTCTTGATTCAATTTGTTAAATTCAGTTTTATTATTTTTTCAAATTATGTTATCCACAACTAAATCTCAACAGAATTATGAACTCTTAAATATCAACAAGACAAAACTTTTATTTATAATGCATATACATTTGCAGACAGCTTGAATAAGCATGTATTTCTCAGTTATCATTACTGAAATTGCTAATAAACACGACTAGTTTCCTTCCTGCTTTCGTGCATTCCTTTCCGCCTACCCTGATGCTTCCGAGTTGACTCTAAACGCAAGAGTCATATCGCTTTTCTGTTGAACAAAACCACGGAGGACACATAAACACGGGGTATTTGGCACTAGGTGCAGGATCGTCGTCAGAAGCACAACGCACCATTGGAGAACGACCAACTTCATGTCTTGGAAATACCATTCTGTAGGTTCATCGCCACAGATTCACTTGAGTTAGAAATCTGACTAGTGGAATGGAGATGAAGGAGAACATCGTTAAAGACACACCGTGATAAGAGAACTGGACGCCCCTGGCAGCTCAACACGATTAGGATCCAATTGGTGGCTGACTCCAGAGTATCTAGGTTCTTCCAGGGAAAGCCATTCGTCAACCCAGATGACCACGACGACACTAGTCTCGTTGGAATTCTCAGGCCAGTGCTCATCCTTTGTCTTATAGTTTAAACCTTTCTCTCTCACACACACCTTTCCATCAACTAGTCATTATTTTATATAAAATTGAAACATTTGAATTTTATTTAAATTCAACCATAACTTCTCTCCCCTGAGCTACAAACCGATGGCACACCACGGCACATGGTGAAGATGCTGGTAATGTGTAGAAATATGATCTTGACGCAATTATATTCTGAACATTATTGGGATTACACAATGGCACTTTAAAGAATATAATGTTAGAATGTCTATAATTCCGTTACTCCGCACGATAACGCTTCAACGGTTCGATCCCAGCACTCGCCGTGTGGACTTTGTGGTAGACAAACACCGTGCTTGTGGGTTTTCTCGGGGTTCTGCCGTTTCCTCCCACTTTCTTCATTCCATCATTTCATTCGTTTCTCATAATCACCGTCTCCTTTAGCCTAACCTGCATAATCGTAGGACGTAAAACTGAAAGATTTCATTTCACTTTTTTTCTAAATACGAGGGTCTTAATTAGTGCATTTCGACTGGAAATAAATATTAATTTATATAAAGATACTAAGTAAACTGATACTAAGTGAACTACCTTCTCGAGCTTACGCATTTTAAAAGAGCTTCAAAATTTAAGTGAATAACCATGTTGGTAGCAACTAATTGTGGTATATTGCTGAAGAAAGTAACACTACTGAGAAATAAATGGCCTAGTAAATTCAATGCACTGACTTATGTCTGAGTAACTGTACAATAATATATATGTCAGATAGACCTACTTTGTACATTCTTGGAATATTATTAGTGCTACGACCTTGTCCTTAGATATTCAAGTACGTACGTGCGGATTCAAATAATTGGTAATAAATAAGGAGACAAATAGTTACTTTTTAAAAGAAGCCTGAGGTTCTGATATTTGTGTTATGGTCTTCATTTTATTAGCAATGTCATATTCACTTGAAAATAATCAATCATAACTTTCATCAATCATTAGTCGTAACTCAATCTAAGCTGTTTTCCTAGCAAGTAACACATATAGTTTCTTTGTACCAACGTGGGTCTCGGTCAGAGATGGAGTGGGTCAGTGGGTCGGAGGGTCAGTGGGTCAAGTGGGTCAAGTTTTCTGAGTGGGTCGTGGGTCAACAGCGTGTGACCCACTGTGGCCCACCATCCACCGTGACCCACTGCGACCCACCAACTACCATGACCCACTGCGACCCACCACCCGCCATGACCCACTGCGACCCACCGACTCAGTATGATCTACCGACCCTCTCTGCTCACTGCATTGTAGACAGTATCTTCTGAAGACTGGTAAATTTGTCTTCGTTTTACTTTCAAGACCTTCATTTCCCTTCCTTTTCCACTTCTTTCTGTCTACTTACCTGAGGTGAGTATATCTAACCAAATGAAAAAAGAACTTTAGGACTTTTGGATATTGATATTTTTAATTGTAATAATAGCAATAGGACTTATACTACTACTTGGCTTTCGAAACCTGTGAGTTTTTAGAGGAGCTAACCACTGGAAAAAATACATTTTTGAATCACTGTAATATATAAATTATTATATAAAAAGTTAAATGTAACTATGTGTGCCTGATCATCACGGTCAAATTGCAAAGTCAAATGAAATGACTTTTGGTATATACTTAGGCCTTAATCCAAACTGGGATGTTATATTGCTTTCATTATAATGCATGATATGCTAAGGAGGTAGTGAGGATCCGAATTTTTGCGGAAAAAAAAAATTGAGTATCTCGCACGCCGTTAAGTTTACGGAGCTGAGATTCAGTGTATTAATTCTTTACTGAAAATAAACAGAATGTGTAATAGCATTTTTTTAAATTCTCCTTTATGGGGAGGGGGGGGCACTTTCTATATATGGAAAATTGGTAGTGAGTTGGTTTGTAAAAATGATCGAAAACAATCGATGTTATTTAAGAAAAAAAAACAGAAACAAAAAATACAGTGCTTGGCTTCATATATCTATTGATTTCTACTATAATAATTGCTTAAGTTTATGTTTATTATATGGAGCGTTTACAGCACAGGGCAATCAACACAAAAACTTGTGGCTAAGTGGTTAGCGTACGCGCCTTTGGCGTGGGAGACCCGGGTTCGATTCCCGGCGGGAGTTCATGTGGTTCGGATTCCACGTTAATCAGTAGGTCCACGTCTCATATAACCTCGCTGCTGAACGGGACGTTAAACTCAAAATCAACTCAACTCAACAAAAACTTGTGACTAAAATAGACATAAAATTTGTACTGTAAGCTTAATTACACGGAAATTTGAAGTTTGGATTGTACGCATAATTATATGGAAAATTTTACACTTTTTTCCCTTTACGTTGATCTACTTACTTTGATTTGAGACTTTCAAATTTCATCCTTTTTTCCACTGAAAAGTATTGATAATTCAACAAGGAAATAATTATACTATGACAATTTAATTAAAATTCATCGTAATTTGGCACATGGCAAACAACAGTGTAGTAATTGAATGGGAAGAAGGGGGAAATTCCCATTCACCTCTGAACACACCAGGAACCTCGTTCCCTTTCGCTTTATAGACGGGGGAGGGAACTTGGTAATGGCATCAAACTTTCATGTGTAATGCAAAAATTAAATTTATTAACAAATAAGAAATCATCAATTTATCAGGCTTTAATTGATAATTTACTCACAAGATTCCCTATCGAAGGCGTGGTAGATGAAGTTTCTGTTCTCCATGAGTCGACATTGCCAACTGACATGGTCGATATGGAAAGGATGTTGTATGGTGATAGAGAGATTATACTTCTTACTGAGTATTTCAAAACTGACTAAGAAAAATCGTTATCAGACTTAAGTCTAACAAGCAGATTGTCGATGAGGGGTTGCAGAAATCGGGTAGAAGTATTATCAATTTCCACGACAGAGTGCGAACGGGGATTTCCCCTTATGAATTTACAGATGACTGATATTAGAAATAGACTAAGTGCTCAAACATTGTCTAACTTCTTGCTCATCAATGTTAATGGCCCACCGCTAGACAAGCTCAAAGTAGACGAGCTAGTTATTTCTTGCCTGAAGGATCTAAGTCATTCCACTGCGTATGATTTACCGTACCAACAGGAAATAAATCCGATTTCAGGTTTGTTTTAAGGTGGAAAATTACGAGTTATGGAAAATGTATACTTGTATTAGTAATGGCTTATTTGTGTTATCCCTTTCGGGATCCTATGGTGCAATTTGTACCATATGCACTTTTCATGCTACATTGCGTTATTTCTCTTCTATTTGAGCTTTTTCGTCCGGTTTATTTTTTGTTTTCCAAGTCCAGAGGCCTTGTAGAAGACATTACGTATGGTTTCAGACCGTCCTGCGTCCAGACATAGGAGGTGATGACGTCATAAGTCAAAAATTTCTTTTCTCATTTTCTAAGCGTATGTTCAATATTTTTTGGCGGGCTTATTTTTCTACGTAGAAGATAGAAATTTTGCACAAACATTCAGTCCACCAAGTAGTATTTACCAGATTTTTTGTTCTGATGTCAGTGCTAAAACAGGGGAGAACCAGAGGGGAAAAGGGGTGAAAAAAGGGATATTTTTACCCCCAAAATCCCGTTTCTCGTCATTTTCCCGCCTCACATACATGATGGGGACACTTGAGTCATACCGTCTAAAAGGCAGTTCCATTCTGAAGAGAATGACGGTCGAATCATTTTCCTAGGGTAATTAGGGACGTCTCAGGGATTTTTTGAAAAATATACTTCTATATAGGGAAAAATGGGACATGGTGGGGATATTTTTTTGGCGGGCTTACTTTTGCACCTAGAAGATTGAAATTGTGCACAAACATTCAGCCTACCTAGTAGTATTTACCAGATTTTTTTCAGATCTCTGCATTAAAACAGAGGGGGTCCAGAGAGGGAAAAAACAAAAAAAAGGGTTTTTTAGACCCAAAAAATCCCGTTTTTCAGGATTTTCCCACCTCACATACATGATGGAGACACGTGAGTCATACCGTCTGAAACGCAGTTCCATTCTGAAGAGAATGACGATCGAATTATTATTCTAGGGTAATTAGGGACATCTCAGTGAATTTTTTTCAAAATATACTTCTGTATAGGGTAACATGGGGAAATTTCTGAATTTTTTTCTGGCGGATCTATTTTTGCACCTAGAAGATTGAAATTGTGCACAAACATTCAGTCCACCGAGTGGTATTTAACGGATTTTTTCAGATTTCTGCGTTAAAACAGGGGGGTCCAGAGGGGCTAAAATTTGAAAAAGGGGATTTTTAGACCAAAAATCCCTTTTTTCTGGAATTTCCCGCCTTAGATACATGATGGAGACATGTGAATGGTACCGCCTGAAAGGCAGTTCTATTCAGAAGAGAATATGGGCGACACATGACCCTAGGGTAATTAGGGATGTCGCAGGAATTTTTTTCCGAGATCATAGTGTTTTGTGGTAATTTGGGGCATTGTGGAAAATTTTGATAAAATTTCTCCCTCCCTTACTATTCAAGATAGAAACTTGAAATTTGGCACACCCGTTCAGTACACCAAGTACTATTTCTCAGATTTTTTTAGATGGCTACGTTCACACAGGGGGGTCCAGGGGGGGAAAAGTTCGAGAAAAAAAATTTCCCTCCGAAACTTTCACTTTGACATTTTTCCCCCGCTTCCGGTATATGGTATGAGCATGCAAGTGGTACCATTTGAAAGCCAGCTATATTCTGAAGAGAATGAGGTATGAACCATGATCCTAGAATAAATAGTGACGATACAGTAGCTGCTTGACTGACAGTCTAAAAAATAGCCCAAAAAGCCAGGATCCGGAAAGGGTTATTTAACTTTTTACCTATTTTTTAGTAAGTCTCTTCTATGCTTTAGGTAAACTACTTTGAATAAATATTCATAAAAATTGCAATTATGCATATTCGTAACTTAAATTTAACGTAGTGTTTTAGTGATTACACAAATTACAGCATACTTTATGGAGATGCTGTCACATGGGGTACCCGAGCATCTTTTTGGGATTTTTCAAGTTTTTTGTGAGAAAAATACTGTGAACTGAGAAACCATAACCTTTTCCATATTGTACAGGGGTATTTTCCTGCGAATAGAAGTTTCTTTTGGAATGTGTTCAGAAATTAACACTTGCAAGAATACTCTCTTAGTACAAGTATATTTTACGCACACACTAATTTCCCCCCACCTCGAACTGTTTTAATTTCCTCACTGACAAACACTTTACCCTTTTATATCTTAAAGGTGAGATCCACCGTTATTGTAACAGAGTGGTGCTTGAGCGATTGACTAGAAATTCAAACTCCGATTAGTGACAATGTCAGTCTTGTTTTATTACAAGTGTAAACAATTTAGTCAGTACAGAAGAGGCCGTGGATAGTGTTCAGAGTTGATGACGATGGATTTTGGTGAGTCAGAATAGGTCACAGTGGATGAGAGTGGTTCATGGTGGGTCACGGTGGGTCAGAGTGAGTCACGGTGGGTGGTGGGTCATGGTGGGTCGTGGGTCAAAGTGGGTCGCGGTGGGTGGTGGGTCAACTTTTCATTAACCCACGCAAACTCTGGTCTCGCTCTAGAACCGGTGACAGAGTTTTGTACGAAATAGTGGAAATTTCCATCATGAGGGAATGAATTTACCTTTTCCCGATTTTAAATATATATATATATATATATTTTCTATTATGTTTTCAAGCAATTTTTAGTCATTGTGGTTGAAATAAGTCAATATCCAATTATGAGTGAATTAAATTACCCTTTCTTTAATTCTTTAATTTAACCCTTAACTACGGTAATTTTCGTTAAAAAGATCGATTTCAACATATACTAGTGGCGTATATTGTATCCGAGGTTTTCCAATCATCTTCAATAGTTGAAGTCGAAATTGGTCGATAACAAACTCTCCTAAATACAGTAAAGAGGATTACACGAAACATACGTATATTGTTTTTTTTTTATTTTTATTTTTTTTATAGCCTCCACTTTCTCCTGCCTTGGCCGATTTCTTGCAGTCTTTTTAATGGTAGATGCTTCTTCTCTGTCTCATTCTTTCAGCTATTTTAATATCTCAGAAGGTTGAGGTGAGGCATTTTTGTATTAGCATGGTGTCTAACGTTTATAGTATGCCCTTTTTCTCTGTTTATTATATATAATTAAAAATGAAATAAAGCAAATTTAATATTATATATATATATATATATATATATATATATATATAAGGAAATCTGTAGGAAAAAATAAAGATGTCTGAAAGTAAAATTTCCTTCCTCTTCTTCATCTTTGACATCTGTCGTTAAAGTCACCATTACAAATGAAAATGTTAATTAATTGACTCTATTAACAAACACTATCGAAATAATCGCTCTACCTATATATTGTAGCAAACAGAATACAAATATTCGCTTCCGTTCAAGAGTTGTGTAGAGTACCTTACTTACGTACTAGCATTACAATCTTATAAGTCCAACTAGTGTACAGGGTTTTCATAAAGTCTGGACGGATTTAATTCGCTTATAATTTACATAAAAATGCTCATATTGAAATCAAATAAAGTGCAAACGGTAGCGGAAGGATTAAATTTTTACCTGTAATCTGCACCAGCTCAGTTCATTCACCGCCACACCTCCAACTGGACCGTCTAGGAATCGACTTCTGTGGGCTGTTGATGATGCTTTCCCTTACCCTGCTCACTGTTGCAGGCGATGTTAGCGGCCTCCCACTTCGAGGACGGTCCAGGACACTTCCTGTCTCCAAGAACTTAGCATGCCACTTTCGGATTGCACTCTCAGTCGGTGCCGGCTTTTTGAACTCTTTGGTGAACTTTCGACACACCAGAATTGGTGATTTTAGCTCTACGTACCACAGAACACATTGCGCTTTCTCTTTCACCGACGCCATCTTTGATACGGTAAAAAAAAATAGTCTTCTCAGAGGAGTTTTTCATTTATTTATTTCTTTAAAAGACATACACACCAATACAGCTTACAACTTACTTTTAACAGTCAACATTGAAACAACAATGAAAACAACAATGGATGGAATTTGGTAAGAAACTGACCCTTGCCCGCCCTCTCCCTCTCTCAACGTGTTCAGAGTTGCCGTTTATCTAACAGTGTTGCCAACTAAAAATTTAATCCTTCCGCTACCGTTTGCACTTTATTTGATTTCATTATGAGCATTTTTATGAAAATTATAAGTAAATTAAATCCGTCCAGACTTTATGAAAACCCTGTAGATTGTCTTACGTATGTGCTAACATTGCAATTTTATAAGTTCAACTAGTGTAGATTCTCTTACGTATGTACTAACATTACAATCTTGTAAGTCCAATTAATATGATTCTGATAATGGAGTGAACTTAAACCATCTCCCGTCACACTTTCAAAACTAATATGTTTCATGAAAATTCATAAACATTTTCAGACTTTTGTTCAAAAATACTAACGAACATTTTCGCTCTTAACCGTAATTTATTATACGGTTTTCAACTGGTAAAACACCAAAAGATGTCACTGTAAAACAAGGGTCAGAGCAGAGAACCCTGAGGAACACCAAAAATGCATTTCTTTTATCAACAAAGAGTTCTTGAAATATTGACTCTTAATGAGTGAGTGCAAAACTAATGACTTTATCTAATTCGAACTTTTCTAAGGAATCAATTAGCAAAACGAATTACTTCTTATGGTCAGTGTTAAAATATTCTGATGAAATTGATAATTATCATCAGTGTTTCTTCCAGACCTGTTTATTTTGGGGGGGGCATTGCCCCCCGGAGCCCTAAAAGTGTCCCTTCGGAGACCAAAATAATACGTCTATAATATAATAATAAATAGAATAGTATCAGCAGTGCCCCCCGGAATACCAAGTGTGCCCCACCGGAACATTGTTTCTGAAAGAATCACTGATTATCATAACGAGATTTAAATAGTATTTAACGGCGGCGTAGCATAAGGGAACGCCGGTATACCCGGCATCCCCCGTTAATAAGAAAAAGTACGTATTTCATTATATATAAATTGTTTGCTTGTAATTATCATAAGTATTTCCACTGCAATCTTCTGAATGCCCTATCTCGCCTTACTTTGACAAGCGGAACCTACGCATGCGCGTCACTCAGATGCACATTTTCTGTCTTTCCTCCTGTTGTATGCTATGTTCCTTGGGCTTCCAGGACTACTGCAAGCATCGGGGTTTTCGTCTGCTTTCTGTCGAATGCGCATGCCCAGCTACTTGCTTTCTCACTCCTCCTCACCCGTACAACATGACATTTTGCTATAGATATAAACTAGCATATTCTCAAGTATTTCCAACTTTATCTACGAGGGTTGGGGCAAAAGTCATGGCAACTATGTTTTTTCTTGAAGATATCAGTCCGGTTGGAAAATGTGACATATACAGAAGAAAGGACAAGGTGTTAACTACATGTGTGGGCAATGAATAGCACTGAAATATCGTAACACACTAAGTTATTACGGTAGTATACAGGGCAATATGGCCTTCACGATGCAAAAGAATGACAACAGAGTACGCATACAGTTGACATGACAAACCTGGGCCTAAAGACCCTCAAAGTAGTCCCCTGCTACTTGCACCACACGCTGCCAACGATGTGGGAGGCGCTGAATACAATCCGCCTCAGCATTTGCCACACCATGTGTGAATCGGGTCACCTGTTCGCGCACAGCATTAGCAATGTCCTCGCGTGCTGCAAACCGCCTACCACGTAGTGGTTCCTTAATCTTTCGAATGAGATCGAAGTCGCAGGGCAAAATGTCAGGAGAGTACTGTGGGTGCTCCAATTCTTATAATCCCCAACGTCGCAGTAGCCTACACACTCTGCTTTATGTGGTTTTGCATTGTCGTGCAGGATTATTGCATTGTCCACATGATCAGGACATTTCTCCAGAACGCCACGTCGTACATGTTGCACCAGGAAGTCCCTGTATTACTGTGCGGTCACTGTTCTGCCATGTGGAAAAAAGCGGCAAACAATGACACCCCTGACGTCATACGCGACCATCACTATCAATTTGACTGGGGAAGGATTCTGACGGAACTTCTGCCTCCTTGGTGATCCAGCATGTCGCCACTCGGCGGACTGATGTTTCAGTTCTGGTTCGTATGCCGTGGCCCAAAATTCATCGATGGCGATTGTTCGTGACAAGAATTGATCGCCGTCCTGTTGCCAGCGTGCAATGTGGTCGGAGCATATTGCATAGCGAATCCACCTTTGAACTTCCGTCAGTGCATGCGGTACCTACCGCGATGCGATTTTGCGTAGTTGCAGATCATTACGCAATATCCTGTGGACGGTGCGTTTCTCGATGCCACTTGCCTCCGCCAACTCCAGTAGGGATGCACACGAGACGTGTCGAGACAGGATTTTCCTGACAAATTTCGAGTCGAGACACGGTTCTTCCAATAGAGAAATATACATTTTTCGAGTCGAGACGTCACTTTTACAGCACATTTTCGAGTCAAGACACCACAAATCTTGTCCCGTGCGCATCCCTAAACTCCAGTAGCCTCCTTCGTCTGTCTTCATCCAGGAGCTGCTCGATGACGGCACCTGCTACGTCGGTCCGCACACTGACAGGTCGTCCCGAACGTTGCTTATCACTGGTTGACACACGTCCTTGCTGAAATTTTTCTACCCACCGTGCTACTGTCCGGTATGGTACGGCATTATTCTCAAGAGCTTCCACTAATTCACTGTGACATTTCATCGCTTTTCTCTATGGAGAACGGCTATTTTGATGTAAGCGCACTGCTCAACACGGGTTACTTCCATCTAGCACGACACTCACCAACTGACTGATTTCACAGCCCTCGCGGTGCTACTACCAGCTATCACAAAGCCATCTGTGGTTCTGCATACACATTATGCCTGCAGAACTTCCACATGACACATAGAAGTTTACGATCCGCTCACATATCTGCAAGAAAAAAAAATAGTTGCCATGACTTTTGCCCCAACCCTCGTATTTTGAACTAAGCTATAGTTTCTGTACAGAACGTACGAGCGCTAACTAACTAACTAACTAACTAACTAACTCTATGGCCTATGGAACCCGGAGGTTCAGTGCCGCGTTCACAAAAGCTCTCCACTGACTTCTATCCTTAGCTAATTGCATCCAGTTTCTACTTTGTATTCCTATCTCTGCGAGATCCATCTTAATATTGTCCTCCCATCTGCGCCTAGGTCTTCCTAATGGTCGTTTTCCTATGGGTCTACCAGTCAAGACTTTGAAAGCGTTTCTACTTTCTTCCATTCTAGCTACATGACCTGCCCCCTAAGCCTCCTAGACTTGACGACCCTAACAATGTTGGGTAAACCGTATAAACTATGTAGTTCCTCGTTATGAAGCTTCCGCCAAGGCTACGAGCGCTAACGTCAAGGAAATAGAACAAAACAGAAATGCCTAGTTAGATGCCTTTTTGAAGCGCGTCGATTATGGAAATAATAATATAAAAATAGTTATATTTTAATCGTAATTAAATGCATCGTAATTATAATCGTAATTAAAGGCAAACTATTAATCTTCATCATAAATAAATAGTATGGCCAGTGGCGTAGCCAGAAACTCTTTGAGGGAGCTCAAACACACAAGCATAAATATAAAGCATTCTGTAGAATCACGGTCACCGATCTGGTAGGCCAAGAGAGCCAGCAGTCCCCGCTCCTCGCAAAGATTGCTTGGGCCCTTCACTCTCTGGATATCCCCCCCCCCTGAGTTGTTTTAAGTGTTTCCTATTTGCATCTGCAAATGATATACGTATACACTCAAGCTATATTCACGAATGGGCGTCTGAGTTCCGGACGCAAGATGACAAATTTCTAAGGGCAACATATCTTTAAAAAAAAATAAAATAAAAAAGAACGAGATTGAAGTATGGTATTCGGAGAAAGAAGCTGCCCACGAGAAAGAAATAAAGGGACCTATACTGACAAGAATGTTCATACAACAGTGGGGCGGAATTTTCCCGTCACAACAGTAGTGGTAAGAAAGAGCTGAGATAATTGCATATTGGCTTCTAACGTAATCTTCTGTGTGCTCCACTATTCCACCAAAGAAGGTGGCCTGCCCTCCCTATTTTTTTTAATAATCCTATATTTACCCTCGTAATAGCTATGCATTACTGATTTCAGCAGTATTGTATAACACAAGTAACTAACTTTGGCATCCCGATTTTGGTATATCACGCTACGCTACTGGTATTTAACTGAACGTTGGTTTTACGATTCATGCTCAAAACGGTTTAATGATTACTATCTTAGAATCATTTTATTTTCTATATAAAAAAAAACAAAATAATCAATAAGTGGTGACTTGTTTAAAATACCAAAATTATTTTTAAAAAATAGAACTACATATGCTATAGAAGAGAGTTTTGTGCAAAAAAAAAAAAAACTTATTTCGCAAATGTTGATAACATCATTCAAGGCGAGAAAGATCAGTCTATAGTGAATGGTATATGTATATAGTCTATCCTGTAGCAGACAAATATGTAACATGAAAATATTTGCACATATTAATTACCGTGCATATTTGTCATCTGTAATCTACGCAGTTATATAACGTCAACACATTGGTTGCTTTGTGGAACATTTCCCCTCAGGTAAATGTATTTAGCTAACAAATTTCGATTTTTATAGACGAATGGTACAACTTTTATACTTAGAACTAGTTCTACTAAATATGTTGCGTGTATGTAGAAACCAACCATGTGTAATTAGATGTAACGAGTGTGGAAACTCCATGCAATGTAAAATTGAAATTTGGCTTTTTTCTGTTTTGCACTAAGACTAGATATTTTTTTTTTTTTTTTTTAGATTCTTCAAAAATTTGTAAAAGTTTAATTAATTTTCCAATTATAAGAAACAATCCAGTCTTTAATCTAATTGGTGAAAACAATGAAGAAAGTAATTGTTGTAGGCAGGTTATATATATTATTAAACGGAAACCTACAACTATATTCTAATTAATAATTACGATGATATATCAAAAAGTTCCTGCAATCACCTGGAAGATGACGAACTACGAACCCCCTAGGATCAGGCCGGTAGCCAACCCAAAAATGTAGGGGGGGGCGGCTGAAGTTAGGGGGCCCGATCCAACCATATTATATTTCATTTGCAAGCCTACCGTGAAAATTCTAGGATGCACCAAAATTTTAGGGAGGGCCGGCCTCCATAGACCCCCCTAGATACGGGCCTGCCTTGGATATACGTACATTTTATAGTTAAGTCCTTGTATATAAATCATGCAACTTCTAGACTCGTTAGAACAAACAATGGAAACACCCTTCCTCCCCCAACATAAAAAAAATGCACGAGTGAAGAAGTTTCGAGCAGAGGAAGGAAATGGCGATCAGCCCACTTTGTTCTCTTGCGTGACCCGAGGAGAAGTCAAACTAGTGCTGCCATCTGCATCTTGTAGCAAGGTTTCTTGTGTATTTTCGAGGAAGTTGTCAGAGAGGACTGAAGTCTACAATATGCTGAAACTAGTTTTTGTTGATTTTCTTATAAGAATCTGCATATTTCAAGTCACGATACGTACAATTTTACGTTGTAAGATCTTGAAGTTACTAAGATTCATAAAAAGTTATATTTACGTCTAATGCACGACACATAGTTATATTTCAAATAAACTACGTTTTACAGTATAACCAACTCAATTTTGAAACTGGCGCTATGTTGGGAATGCCGATCAACGTGATCGGTTTACCATCATGGTGATCGCCATTCCTAACAAACATTTGGAATATACCTCGAGCCAAAAATTATAAAAGAGGCTAGACCTAAGATAGGTAATACGCCTACTTGAGTCAAACACTGAAACTTTGGTGTCGGTGTAACCTTTGTGGATCGTGGGTTCATGTTGACTGTACTGTTGTGGACTCACCACATGGATATATCTGTGACGTGTGTTTGAAAAAACGTCAATAAAGCATTCAGTTGACGTTTCTCAGTCTTTCGAAGGCGCATTGTAGCAAAAAAAAAAAAAAAATGAACTGCCTATGAAACTATGTGTGTTTATTAAGCTTGTACTGTGATCGCCATTACCAACATGTGATGGGAATGGCGACCAAAGTAGCAATTTGAGTTTTTTCCATCGTGTTCCCGAACTGAAAGAATGATCCTCTTTTTATTTTACACACTTATTGGAGTACGTATTTACAAATTTGTTTCAATATATCTTGGAAATGAAACTACGTAGTAATCCATTTTTCTTAGGTGATCGCCATTGCCCACCTTTCCCCTACCGCCAAGATAATGCTTCTGGGACTGTGAAGGGGTCATCTTGACAGATTGATCACAAAAGAGGTGCTGCTGCTGCCAGACAATACACCAGTTCATTCCGCTAATCAATCCATGATGAACGCAAGTGAATTAGGATATGAAATATTGTCCCACTCCCATACTCATCGGACCTAGCACCAAATGAGTTCTTTCTCTTCTCAGAAATGAATCGTCCATTGAGAAGTGTCAATTTTGATAGTAAGGATAGAGTCGATTCTGAGGTTGAACTGTGGTTTCAAATCCAAAGAGCAGATTTTTACAAAACAAGCTTACGAAAAGTGAAGAATCGCTGGTAAAAATTTGTTTCTAGGCACGGTGACTACGTAGAAAAGGACTAGTACCATCATTGTGTCAAAGTTCTTCAGTGGATTTCTTCTAGGTAATTGCACAAACTTTTTCAAACTTTTTAAGTCCCTCATACTACCATTATACACTCCATTTGAATCACTTTGAAATACTCCCTCATTTATTTTGTAATGAATTAATGTTTGTAAAAATTTTCTGTAACCATCAGTTTTGTTGAGAGGAGAGAGAATCACTACAGACGAAAGTTTATGAAAATATACATAAGTTCTTTGGGGAATTTTAGACTCTAAATATTGTTAAATTTAAACAATACCTTTTCTTCAACTAGGACTGCAGGGCCGTAACTTTGGAGGGGGTAGGAGGGGCAACTACCCCCCAAGGGAAGCACCTTGCCCTTCTAGGAACGCCCACTTTAAGACAAAATTTACTTACTACATATACGATACGAACATGAAATTATCAATGAAACATCAAACAGGTTCACTACATTACATTAACAAAACAGCACACAAAAGGTAAATAAAACAAAAATGAGTCATGGGTCAATTTCAGTAGAAAGAATGCCTACTATTAGGGGCCCTAGAAATAATATTTATTCGTATGGCATTGAGATTTGTCAATATTGTCCCCTTAAGTAATTTGTCATGTATCGAACCTGCCCAGGGGAGTAACTAACGGCCCCGCAGACCTTGCCGTTCGGAAGGGTCCACAGGCTCGGGGGACATATAAAGAGTAAGATAAAGATGGAAAGAGGTTGCCCGAGAATTAGAAAAACATCTTTTTCTAGGGGGCCCAAATACGCGTATTAATGCTTGTCTCCCCAGAAAAATTCTATGTTACGGCGCTCTAGGACTGTTCAAGATTTTAAGTGCCCATACTGTTTTTTTCTTTTTTTTTTCTGGAAAATAATTATACACATCTTAAGAAATTAAACTTGATAACTACAAATTTCCGATAATTTTATTTCTATTGCCAATAAATTCTATCTAATTTACTTTCAGATCGTTCGTGTTTCTATATCGACTTTTTTCTTTTATTTAATGGGGTTAGAGGCACACAAGTATGTGTAGCGCTCAATTCTGGTACAAGTGATCTATGTTTCGATTCCTAGATCATGTAAGTTTCTAGTGGACAACATATTGACCATGAGTTCTCCTGTTTTTCTCCCACATTCTCATTTCACGAATTTTTCTCATATTTAGTTTATTAAATTAATCATCCGGTTTCTTTAGCTTAGAAGATAAAACCAGGAACGTAAACTGGAAATTTCATACTTTTCTTTCCTATATTATAACAAGAGTAAAAGGAAAACATTGCAACTTGGCTTCATGCATCCGTTATTCTAGAGAATTGGTTTATAAGCGCTGAAAAAAGTATTATTATTACATTTGAGTACCCTCAGTTTGCCTGTTTAGGTGTTAAGGACAAGAATTTAAATGGTAGCACGAAACAAGAATCTTCTTTATCTCATAACACTATTCCATACGTATACTACGTATGGATTCGAAGTTAAAGCATTCATTATGGAGGGAACAGGAAAGCACGCTGGTTCAGCGATTACCTCGGATGTGAGAGGTTCCTGATTTGATTCCAAGTTATATGAGTTTGTGGTGGACAACGGTGGATCCATGGGTTTGCTCGATGTTTTTTCCCCGATTGCTTACACATCATCATTCCGTGTATTCTTTTCCTGTATAATCAGTCAATTTTATCACACATTCGTCTCCTTTAGCTACAACGCATAATCGTGGTAGGTAATAATACTGGAACATTTTATTTAAATTTTAAAAGCATTTATTTTGCTATATACCAGTAGTAACGATGTACATTCAAGAATTGTTACATACAGTTTAATTTTCAAATTAACTATATGGAATCTATTCTTAGTCATTTTTATCCAATATAATATATAAATAAGGACGTATGCTGATGTAAATCTGATAGGGGGGTGACAGAAGTATAATAGCGACATGGGTTTAGAAGTAAATGTATAGAAAACTAAATACATAGAAATTCGCCGGGATCATTATACTGCAAATTATGGATGTGACAAAATATCAAACTATATTTTTGACACTTTCAAATACCTAGGGTCAATATTAGGAGACCAAAATCATATTCATAAAGAAATTAAATGTCGACTGAAAGCACGGAATTCATGTTATTATTTAGTTCAAAATCTTCTGTCTTCGGGAAATCTGTTGAGGAATTTAAAGCTTAAAATACATAAAGGAGAAGCGTGCCTGTTCTGCTGTATGGCTACGAAACGCGGTCACTTATCCTGAGGGAAAATCGCAGATTGAAATTAGTTTAGAATAAAATTCTGAGACGAATATTCGGACCCAAGAGGAAAGGAAATGGGGAATGGCGGAAACTTTATAACGTAGAATTGCATAATTCATATTGTTTACCAAACATTGTTAAGGCCATCAACTCTAGGAGACTCAGTTGGGCAGATCAAGTAGCAAGAATGAAAGAAAATAGGAAAGCTTTTTAAATTTTATATGGAAATCCAACCGGCCATTAGGAAGACCTAGGTGCAAAGGAAGAATAATATTAAGATGGAACTTGCAGAAATAGAAGTACAAAGTCGAAACTGGATTCAGTTGGCTACGAACAGAAGTCAATGAAAAGCTTCTGTGCAGGCAGCATTAAACCTCCAGGTTCCATAGACCATAGAGTTAGTTAGTTATAGTATACGTATAAATATATTAACTAATACAACATTGAATAACAACATATACAACAAAATATGATAGTTAAATACGATTCATATGGAACAAAATTATTTAAGATGGCAACTTTGCAAAGCGGCATTTTTTACTCTTGATGTCATCATAGTTCTCAGCGACCTCTAAAACCCACTAGCACACAAACCCATGCAAATTACACGCTTTTTTCATATTTTAACCAAGTCGTTAGGATTCCAATACACTGTGCAGAGCTGCCACCTTTTAAAAACCTCACTTCTCAGCTTAAACAAGATACCGAATACCTCGGTCAGTACCTGACTTATAGATCTCACATAACCTCATGTTCGAACACCGTGCATTACAGGTTTTAAGCTATACAGCACTAGTGACCTTTTCCGAGTTATAGTACCTTTTCCAAACTCAACTTTTCTCTTCTCTTGATGGCAACACTGTTCAGCGAACCCTTCTAGACTTAGAGTCAGCGTAAACAGTTCTTTTCAATGTTTAACCCTTGTCTGGGCAAGATATTTTTGTTATGTAGACGGGCAACTGGGGCCTTACCAACTTTATTAGCCTTACGAACTCAATATGTTCATGACTTTAACTTCGACTAAAGATAGAAGAATTTAGAATTTTATGTCATCGAAATATTTATGGTTATTGAAAAATTCGAAAAAAAAATATGATGCTACTGGGCCTGAGAGGCCCCGCTTGCCCGGATAAGGGTTAATTTAAGGTGCACATAACGTTAGTACCTTACTCTCTGGGTGCGCCAACGGTGTTTGCATTTAACACATGTTTCATATTATTTTTTGAAAAGTTTGTAACACTGATTGGTGTTTACTATCTCTTTTGTCTTTATTTTCATTATTGCTTCCACTGATGATATCAATGTAGGTCGTTTCATTTACAAAAACAAAATTTTCTCTTGGGTTGACAACACTGTTCATTCGGTTATGTTTGTCATTACAGGGACAGATATCGCCCTTTTTCTAGTTGATTCGTGCAAAGTTTCGTTTCTCTGTCTCTTTTAGTTTCTGCGTTATCACGGTTGGAAATTCTAAATTATATTATAATGTGGAAACGCCATTTCATGATTTTGTTTCCAGGTCGGCACGGGTTCACGTTCTCGTAGAGAGCTGCTATTTCACTAATGCGTGTTTACGGTCACACAGAATACATTTCGGAGGTGTGCGTGTCGCAACACAAAATTACGCAAAATAAGGGACACCCTAATATATACGGTATCACAGAGCGCTTCTGTAATAGTAAATAGTGACTAACTAATTGAACATATGTAATTGTAATTTTTCTTATTTCAACACAGCTTTAGCAAAGCGGGTAATTGTCGCTAGTACTTAATTAAATCAATCATAATTGACGTCCTAATTATCAAGATTTTTTTGAGTGAAATTCAAAGTAGGCCTATCATTTGTACAAAAGTATCTGCACTCCGTAAATCTGAATGATTTCTTTTTGTAGTAAGGTAAGTCTGATAGTCCTATATGCAAAGAAATCTGATTTTTACTCAATTTCATATAATTTCCCCCCGCCCTTTTTTACTTTATTTTATTGGAGTATACTTCTCAGATTTGGTTTTGCTGTATTCTAATTAATTATTTTTATCACCAGGAACCAAACCTTACTCGCTAAACATCTCCCCTTTATGGTATTGCTGCTACTATTTCTTTAAGAAGTACAGGATTAGTGGAGATTCGCAGTACATCTTCAAAGTGTTTCATTCGTCAGTTTAGGTGGTACTAAAATATTTTTGTACTTTATATATCCTATGAACTAACTCTCCTGGAGTTCCCTATTGCCACATGCATAAACTCATCCTTAAATATCCATCTGACAACGCAACCTTACCTATGTGTTGTAAGAGTGTGTGAGTGTGTGTTGGGAATTTAATTGAGTGGCCAAAGAGAAAATGGGAGCTTAAGTTGTTTCTGGATGGAGGGAAATATCCCATGTGCTCCAACGTGTGTGTGTGTGTGTGTGTGTGTTGAAAAGGAACGGGAAACTACCTTCCGTGCACTTCCGGTAAATTTAGACAAGCCCATTTTGGTAGTATCAGCGTACATCTTCCCCCCCCCCCCTCGTGTCGGAGCCCTTAACGAGTGTCTTTATAGCGTCATCTAAAAGTGGTGCAATGGTCTCCAGCCGAGTAGTGCAATTGGACAGGATTATTCTGCAGACCCTCTCACCCTGTCATTACAAGAGTTCTAAACTTGGTGCTATTGTCCCTCTCGGCAATGAACTTAACTTTCAGCGTTTCTTGGCAGTTCCTTTCTCTCTCCATATACGTATATGTGTGTGCAGAAGGGGGGAAATCTACAGCTTCGTCGCAAAAAAAAATCTACCACTTAATGTGCTCTGAAAGAATTCAGAAGAAAAGCACTATTTCAGGCCTCTTGTTGAAACATATTGGATCCTTCAGTTTTAATGTACTAGGTTTGATATCATAATTAATTGCAGTGCTTTGGATGAACTACTATCGAAATGTGTAATCAAAGTTTATTTTAGTCGTCTTATTCAATCAAAGTTTGACCTTTGGAGATAGAGCAATGCTCTAGAATGTTATTAGCCTAAAATAAAGAAAAATAATTTCCAAAGATGAGACATAATGTTAAATCATTAGATCTCATTAAATTGAACAAGTTTATTTGAGTTAGCGTAAATCCTCATGCGTAGTTCTTGGGAAAATGGACAAAAAAGTTGATACTGAATTATAACCAACCCATCTTTTAAGATGAAACTGATACTTAAGTCTATTTTTATCAAGCTTTTTGTTGTGTCCCTAACAAGATGATAGTACACAGTCTGATTAATGATATGAGGCTGAAAATTAATATTAATTCTAAAATCTTTACGTTTGTTTAACTACAACAATCTGGAAAAAATTACGGACATATTAATCAATGCATGATATCGAATTGAGAAACTAACATGCACAACTTTTGACAAAATCTTGAAACAACAAATTTTTATGACTGTTTTTATTCTGTTGCAAACAGACTATCTATTTATTTTTGTACTGTACAGTCTTGTTCAAAAGTATCTAGTCGCCCTCCTTCCTTTGGAAAGCTCTGCACTCTAAGCCTCGCCTGGAATTAATCGAAAATTAATCGAACAACAGTGCATTCAAAACATTAGAAATGTTTGTAGAGTTGTCAGATTATTAGTTTTTTAAATCAATTTTTGTCAAACAAATTTCTGCCTAGATACATTTAAAAATACAATGTTAATTAGCAGCTTGTAAATGTGGGTGTTTGTCTTTTTCTAATGGTTACACTTATAATACTTGTTGCAATTTACGTAGAGTTAATGCAAGAAGAAGAGGAATTGAAATTAAAGAATGTTTTACTTGGGCAGGAAGGATAGTAGAAGAGAGACCGAAGAAACTATATTGTTTGTCACGAGTGAAGACCTGCTTTTATTTTTTAAGCTTAAATCTCTACATCAAAATTTCTTACCTTTACCATCTGCGGGTGATAAAAAGATTCACTAAAATTACATTTGACTGCTACCTGTCACGATTTATTTTTTTTAAAAAAATAGTTAAAGTACAATCTGCTGGAGTTAATTGTCAATCATCATATCAAAAAATGTTCTGAATCGTATGCTAGTTTTTACGATTAAACCCACCAAGAGATTTCTTGTACATGTCATTTTTACTACACCCATATCGCCTCTTCGTTCCTTCATATCAATTCCTGGTCCATTAGTCAGAATTTAATGAGAATTCTTAAGGATTTGTTCATAAATGGGCTAATAAAGTCAGAGTTTTCTCTCAGGGTGATCAAAAAATCGTGCAGACCATGGAGGACTTGTGCTGACTATTCTTCATTGCTTTGCTGATATCCGTCAATTTGACCTCGATGAGAATTTTTGGTCTGCAACTTCAGAGAGCATGTGATTCGCTTCCAGAATTTTTTTTTATTTATTTTATCGAACTGGCGTAATTAATAGTTGATTTACCGAGAGATACCTTTCCGGAACTGCCTCTGTATAGCACGTGCGGTGGTAGCTTTGTAACTCAAATTTCTTATGCAATCTTTCAGAATAATAATTCTTTCCTCTAATGTGTACATCATGTTCCCATAGTATTGTACTACAATTATTTCCATTCCTTAATTATCAACAACTGTCACTTACAACGAAAAAATAAAAGATTAATCCTTTGCACTCCATTTTTGTGTCGAACAGATAGTCTCCAACTACAGTATTACTTTTTTTTAATCATAAAATGTCGACTATGAAGTGTCCCAACTGGGAGAAAAATATTGATATTGTTGAAATTATAAAACAAAAACTAATATTTCTAGGTCTATTCGTTACACTTAATTGTAGAGCTAGCTCTGAAACACTAAAATAAAATTTTGGATCCCTGGATCACTCGCTAAGTATCACATTCAATCACTAAGTACTGACGGTGCATCACCACACTATCATCTATTATATCCTCTTCTGATTCACTTCCTTAATCTATTCTACTAGTGCTTGATCCCCTTTCCAAATCATTAACGATATCTTCCTAATCACTTTCTCCACTGATATCGTTTTCAGAATCACATACAGCTGAAGGGTATACCTACTATCGCAAAACTCTCTAACATTTGTCTTCCTGCCTTTGTTCAAATACACGTGAAAGAAATGTGTTAGAATTCCTTCTAACCAGACAAAAACGCACCAACATTGCAGCAACATTCTAGATATTCTCTGTTAGTTGTTTTGGAAACAAAGAATTATGTGCAGAATAAAAACAATTCGATCATGATAAGATATTGGATGAAAACGATGATAAATTGCAGTATCGGGAACGTTATTATTACGTTATTAGAAATTACAATATGGAAGGGAAAATTTACAGAGTCGATTCACAGCCGACAATAAGAGCTCAAAAGATTAAATATTTGTGCCACGTGTACACATCTTAGGAAGCTGCATTTCTATTTTCTTACATAATCAAAACACTGTAAGGTCAAAAGCTGAATGAAAAAGCAACGAAATGTAGGGGAAAACATGCGAAAGACAAGAAGAATATTAGACTTAAGTAGAAATTAGAAAATATGTTTGTTAGAATAATGTTTGAGAAATTTGATAAAGGTTATGGTAGGAAGAATAAAAATAAAAGTAATTAGAGGGACATTATGATTTATCGATCACATTTCATGGAAACCTTTTCAGTTTACAACAGATGACTTGCGTATTTTAGAGGGCATGTTTATGATATTATTATAATTCTCATCAAATAAAATGTTCATTCTTTCTATGTCACGCGTCTTACCTGTTTCTATATTGCACGATATCACTTAATTTAGAAAGATCATTGCATTTACAAGAAATCTTGAAGAAGCCCCCATGATTGTTTCAATGTATATTCACTACCAAATTCATATTTTTAGGGCCTCCGTGAGCTTTCAGAACGTTCATTGTCAGATTATGGGAAATGTTAAAGAACAGTTATACTATCGTATACGTACGAGTTCGAATATGCGAGAATGTGACTACGAATTATCCATCGTCCTTTTATCACTTTAGCACTTGTAGATTATAGTGTTAATAAAGAATTTTGATAAATATATCCATTTGTTAGTCTACATAGGACCGAAAATAATGAATGTCTCCTTTTGGACCCATGAGCCAAATAAGAAAGAGATTTGGTTATTCAGAGTCAGAAATAAGAACACAGAACAATTAGGATTTGTCAAGCTCGTACACTGAAAGAAGCAAATAGATGTATCATTTTCTTTGAAATTTAAAAAAGAAAGGGATTTTCAATATATTATTGTCTAAAAGTAACAAAATGCTAAATAGTAAACTATGTGCTTACAGTTATTCCTTTGCGGAAGTTCAGTATGAGTGGAAAAAGGATCGTTGTAAAGAAATTTTAGAAAACGACGTAATACTCAAATTATATAACAGTATTAGCCGCTGGTGTATTGCTAGAATTTTTCGTAGGTATACGCGCCCGACTGTTTCCAAAAATGAAACGTATACCCATTTTTACACACTTCATTACATCCCTGATTTAAAGTTCGTGTGCTCTGAACAATAAAAATATTAGATGGGTATATGTTATATACTTTCCTATATCCCCTATTATATCCCTGCTATTAGCTGGTAATGAAGCGTGTCCAAACATAACATATATCAATTTCTAGATCTCATTTAGCTGACGAAAATTACATGGTTATGTGTATATCCTAATCAATTTTATGATTTTGAAAATGTGTAATTCGTGGACAAAAGTAACAGGTTTATTAACATGACACCTACTAACAAGTAAGGTTTCCCAGGTGATACACGCCGATTTTAATCAAACTTCACAGGTTTGTAGAACAGCAAAAAATAAGCGACACGTATTTTTTTATAGCGGCCCATATGCATATTTAGGCGGTATAATAGGGCTGTCAAATTGGGACAACAAAGCATACTTTATGTAATAGCGCGAAAACGAGAAGAGATAGCCAACTGTTGTAAACGAGCAAGTTGTCATGACACGATAAGCATTTCAATAACACATAGCGCTTCCACGGGGATAACCCACAACATCCGCAAATGGACCAATCAGGGATGAAAAACAGTCACAGAGCTTTATCTATTACGCGGAATCCAAATAACGTAGGTAAGAATAAAGAATGATAAAAAAATAAGTGATACGTGTTTTTTCGTTTTTGCAAGATGAGACAAAAAACGTAAATAGATGCATCGTTATCTCAATGTCGAAAGATTGGAGAACTGGGAATATGAAGATGTGAACGCCTGTATGAGAGGCAACCCGTCAATCAGTGTTGTAGAACTGGTTGCAGGTGACAGGTAGAATCCTGCTCGAGAGAGAAATACCAAACCTGGTCTTGTTGTTCAATGGTTTATATGTTATATCTATTAGTAGTTAGTGATTGCGAATAGTTCAATGCTCATAATCAGTAATTCAAAAGCCGCCCAGCAGTAAACGAAATCAAGCCTTTCCTGTAAGAATCGGTCGTATAGGGTAGTAATACAAACATTGATATTGTTTTGCAACAAGCCCGTTGTAGGGATAAATACGCCCTTTGCGGGATACTAAACAACATGTTGAACACAATTGAACAGGTTGACAAAAATAGACAATTCATAGTCACATGCATATGAGCATGCATTTAAACCAAAACACATGAATATGTTACACAAGCACTATTTTCGGTAACGTGCTGTATGTTGAACCATAGCCGGCTGCTATTTAACAGAATGTAGCGTAATGTCGAATATTGTATGGAACGAATATAAGCAATTGTAGTAAATATTCGTCATACAAATGATTCTTATTGAAATCGGACATGAGCCTAATAGAACTTCCGGTCACCAACTTGTGGAAGGTACGCAGGGTGAAACCATAATTTGATTATTTCTTTGGTTACTTTGCCGGATGTCGATGCACAAATCAGCAAGATTTCTGGTCGAAGCATTGTCTGTTGTACCCGTGGCCCGAACTTTCTCTGAGGTTCTTTCTAGACGATGAGCATAGGCGACAGTAGCTTTCCATTGGCAGATACGATTGGCTGTATCGTGTAACTGTGTGTCGTCGCAGACAGAGACTGCACATTTGCGTAGACCTGTTTCTCTCCACGCATTGCCAGACATCTACCCGAATGAAATTCCAAATTGAATCCACTCTGATCTGTATTATACACATTCTCCGCGCCATGAGAATTTATACATGAGCGAACACTTTGCACGAACCTATTAGCATTATCATGTATATCTTTGGATTGTTCTGCACTATTGTACGTGACATATTTGTAATTTTCCGTGATATGATGTGATGACGCCTTTTAAACTATCATAGTCATTTCTTTGACGCTTTAAGCCCGTCGAATCCCACAGTTTGACTAGCTTCTATAGCCCAACGTCGTAAGTCTGTGTAATGAATTATAAGATTTTTGCATTTAGCAGTATGAAATTTCTCATATACGATTGCATCAATATGCGTCCCTTTTTCATAATTTGTTCCACCGTCATGCAACTGTCTTTCCCATTTATAGAGATATTTCCTACTTTTGACGAACTTGAACCTATGTTTCACAGTTTCAAATGACAGACGCCTCTTCTTTCCACTTTTCCAAAACTGAACTGCCTTCACTTTATATTCTGTGTCTACAGCTTCGCTGGTGCTCCCTTTCTCCGCAATACCGACGTTGTATTGTGATAATCCTTCGTCTTCGTTGCTTTCTGTGATCTTCACTCGCGAGTGAAGAAGCGACGTCATGTACATCATTATCAATAAATACCAGATCATCTTTAACGTCCACTTCGGTATTACAACCTTTCCAGAAACTTTCCAGGACATCAACAAGTATATCCTTTATTTCCATTTCATATTTTGTTTTTACAGTGTTAACACGTTTTGTTTCTTTGTGTGTGTCCATTAACATATCCAGCACATTGTGTGGATTTACATACATCATTTTCACAACACTGCAAACAATAGCATACCATTTACACACACCTCATGCTGACTACTTCACAACACACGGGTTCATATGTTCAGGACTTCTACAGGTATCTTTACATGGCATATACACACAAACACACGTATATCCACGTATAGGATGCACAAACGTTCGCCATCAACCGGTCGTCTATTAGTTTCAAAACACAACTGTGCCCCCACTTCCACACTGTAGGGCTTCCGTGTTTGACGTAGACATACACTCGCAGGTAATACCCAGTTTTCGCCGCATTTCTGGTTCTGCTTCTTTACACTACAATGTCCTTGAGCCAATGTCTCTCTTCTGGCGTGTCTGCAACCAGTTCTACAACACTGATTGACGGGTTGCCTCTCATACAGGCCTTCACATCTTCATATTCCCAGTTCTCCAATCTTTCGACATTGAGATAACGATGCATCTATTTACGTTTTTTGTCTCATCTTGCAAAAACGAAAAAACACGTATCACTTATTTTTTATCATTCTTTATTCTTACCTACGTTATTTGGATTCCGCGTAATAGATAAAGCTCTGTGACTGTTTTTCATCCCTGATTGGTCCATTTGCGGATGTTGTGGGTTATCCCCGTGGAAGCGCTATGTGGTATTGAAATGCTTATCGTGTCATGACAACTTGCTCGTTTACAACAGTTGGCTATCTCTTCTCGTTTTCGCGCTATTACATAAAGTATGCTTTGTTGTCCCAATTTGACAGTCCCATTATACCGCCTAAATATGCATATGGGCCGCTATAAAAAATACGTGTCGCTTATTTTTTGCTGTTCTACAAACCTGTGAAGTTCGATTAAAATCGGCGTGTATCACCTGGGAAACCTTACTTGTAAGATATGTCCAAATTAACCCTTTTACTATGACACTATCATAAGGAGAGTACACACTATGATTAATGAATTCCTTAATCATACACCGTAGATGTATTTTTACCCACAATCAAGTTCTCATTTCCTTATCGCTATCAAATTGTCTGTTGCTTCGAAAACTTGTTTCAAATTCAATCAATGTTCTATAGCTTTTGCCTTGTCCTGTCTAGTTCCCAGCAATTTAAGTTAACCTGTGATTGTCTGAAATAAACACTATATATAGCGTTGTATTATACATCAGAACATAGTTACTTGTACCTTTTTGATGAATATGTTTTCAAACATAATTTCTCTAGCCATTTTCTTAATATTACAGATATTTTACATTCTGTGAATGTGTGCATTAACATTTGTGCATTATCAGTATTGAAAATAAAAATAAAAATAGAAATTTGATTATGTCGGAAGACATGTTAAAAGTGTACAAGTTTCTGGAATAACATGTTCATGATGAGTGCCAACACATTAAAAATAAACATCGCACGATGGCTCAGTGCTAGCCCTCCCCGCTGGTCTAGAGGCTAGTACATAGGCCTTTGGTGTACGGGGTCTCGGGTTCGATTCCTGGTGGGAGAGCCTTCGGAATTTTAACTGTCCTGGATATGTATGTGTTCGTGTCCATGTAGTATTTGATAAAGGTTAAAGAAACATTGTATACGAGGAAACTCGGGTGCTCAGGAAACTGAGGTATAATTGGTTGACTTTTTTTAAAAAAAAAAATAAAAAAAGTATTAGAGCGTTCACCTATAAGGATGTGCACGAGACAAGATTTGAGACTGTCTCGTCTCGAAAATATGCTGTAAAAGTGATGTCTCGACTCCAAAAATATATATTTTTCTATTGGAAGAGCTGTGTCTCGACTCGAATTTTGTCAGAAAAAGTCTGTTTGGACTCGTCTCGTGCGCATCCCTATATCTCTGTTGCATGGGGTCCCTGGTTCGATCCCAGCGTGCGTCAAGTGAGCTTTGTGGTGAAAAAACACTGTGATCGTCGGTTTTTCTCGAAAGTTTTTCCGTTTTTCCCACCACTGCCTTCATTTCTCATCATCACCGCCTCCTTTAGCCAAGTCGACATTAGCATGAAACGTAAAAATGAAAGATTTCATTTCATTTTTTCAGAACACCGTACATGGTAATACATTATTGATGAAGTGAAATGAAATGTCCAGTTATATTCCAACGATTAGGATAAAAGACACAAATGAATTGATTAATGCAGATGAATCATTATGAAAGAATTGGTGGAATGACGAGGTGGGAGGAAACGGAAGAATTCCAAACACACCCACACACACACAATGTTGTTTATCACGAACTCATTTGATCTGGGATTGAACCAGCTACCTCTACCATCAAAGGTGGATCCTTTACCATTGATCCACAATGTCCCCTAATGCATTGTTGAGAACAGTTTACTATTGGTGAAAATAAGTAACTCCGGAAGAATATTTTTTAAGATCTGTGTTTTCACCACAAGTATATAACAGCTATAAACAGACTCTCTACATTATGTTGTCAGAATATTTACCATCCTGCTCCAATTCTATGTCTTCCTCGGCATCTAGTGGTCTCTATCTTGTAAATCCCGTTTTGGGTGTTGCGGAAGACGTGCCGTGCACACAGACAACTCAATTCTCGAACTCAGATAAATAGTAATCCCATTTGAGGTTTACTCAGACCTTCACCCGACCTCTGAAAGACATTCTCCTGTCTCTCAAGGGACGCATTGCGTTCGCTGGAGGACGAAAACAGTCAACGAACGAAAAAAAAAATGAAGTGACGCCATGCAATGCAATTGACAAGTGCACAACAACAGTCTAACACTAATACTTTAGATATATTTTCATAGGATTCACTACCAAAAAATAATGATTACATGGTAGTTATTCCATCATTAAAGTGGAAAGCTGTTAATCAGAAAGGTAAATTAATCAATTTGTACTCGTAAAACCTGGGTATATTTCATTAAGAAAACTTACAATACGATCTTACTTGCAGTTTCTCCAACACCCACAAGGCTGCACCCTAAAAGTAACTCAACTTATTTCGAGTTCAGTGGTACAGTACATGCTTATTCAGAAATAATAATAAGAAGTTGGTATTTCTCTGTCTAACAATAAGGTCAGAGCTATATAGTTAGTTTTGCTCTTATTATATGTCATACTATTGTTAATTACGTGGGTAAGTCAAAAAGTAAAGGGACTCGGAGAAAAGGTACATTTATACTAATGATAGAAAATGAACGTAATCTCCCTGCACTTCAAAGCATTTTTCCCAACATTTTACAAATTTTTTGATTCCTTCAAAAAAAAAAAAAAAAAAAAAAAGAAAAAGTTTCTCGGTTGCACCTGTAACAAATTTTGCACCGCATCAGTGACTAGCTGATGGTTGACGTTTAAATTTCTTAACTTCTGGTAATGATTCTTTCGTCCCCATTTAAATTTCTTTCGTCCATTGTGATTCGTCTGTTTTCCATCACCATACCTCAATGACTTTCAAATTGTACTCAGTCGTTGACGTCGAAGACCGGAACGATCTTTCCTCGTCACATAAAGAAGTTCTTCTCAATTTGAAACTCTTTATCCATTCGTAGATCCTGCTTCGTGATAAACAACTGTTACCATACTGCGCTTGCATTCGACGAATAATTTCCGCACGTTCCGTACCTTCCGCAAAAATAAGTAAATAAAATAAAACGAATCACTGTCCTCATTTTTTCGTTGGTGCAGATCGACAATGGAGCTGTCATGTTTAACAGTCTGCTACACTCCAACGACTAACGCGGGAATAAGAGTGACATATTGCATAGAAGTGTTGCAGACTACACTAGTTCAGCGCTGGCAACTAGCAGTGTTACCAAACCCTAGTGCGAGAAATTTCAGGTCCCTTTACTTTTTGACGTCTCCTCGTATAATTGTTTGATGTGTGTGAAAATGTATTACAAAACAAATGATTCATTACGGAAATATTATTACAGTCATACGTAATATAATGAATTTACATTTCAGTTCAAAGCAGGCCAGCAACCAGAAGGGGCTACGAGGCCCAGGCCCCTCTTAAAGTTTCATTGACCTCCTAGAACAGTATCTTTTAATATGAGATATACAAAAAATACAATTTAGATATTTGTAAAAAAAAAAAGAGTATTTATTTTAAATTCATTTTAAACTCTTTAAGAATATAAGTGATGAAAAATGTAGATAACAGCTAGGAACGTATGATAGAAAGATTGAGATTGAGATACAGTCTTTTTCAGCAATTTTTAGCACATATTTCTTGGTAATTTCTCAATGAAACCGTAAGTAAAATATTGTTAAGCAAAATGGCGCGAAAAATGGCTTTACAACAGGAGGAAGTGAGAGGGAATACAAAATAAGTTTCAAAACCTGCGAATTGTGATTGAAGCAACAAGGATTATTTGTTATGGATTTATATCGTCTTTTACAAGAACGACCTGATACCAGCCCATTTGCTACCACTAAAATCCTCAAAATATATTAAATGAGTTCAGAATCAATAAGTTTAGGAAGAATTGCGAAATTCTTAAACAAAAAGTAAGTTGGGCCTAAATGGGTTAATTGTCAGAGGCTAGTAAAATAATTGACTTTCAGTGGAGAGGTCAGAGGAGTCGGATCATCGCTTCCCTTACTTCTCTTGAAATTTTCAGTCGTCATTATGGTTTGACCAGGAGCTCATGGCACGTACACAGTCGAAATGTTTATCAAATATAAAAGTTCTGTGATTACAGTACAAAGAAACTTCTCGCTTAAACTTTGCTACTCCACGGAGTGAAAATGTTTCTGATCGAAAGACTGTATTGCTCTCGGTCAAGAACTTCCGAACAACTGGTTCACCGTTGGGAATATCGAGGCTGTGAGACGGAACGTTCTGCAAGGAAGCAAACTGCAGCTGTTGGGTATCCTTCATCTTCCATCATCCGTCCGGTATGAGCCAAAGTTCTATAAAGGGCTTAAAAATAAAATTCAAATTCTGTGATTCCGGTCAGGTGTAAATGGTTCAGCAGTTTTAAAATCCGATGATTTTGTATCATTGAGACAAATATGGAACGAATTTGTTTCAGTGACACAGAACCGCCTACTAGAAAACTCTCAAAGTTACCGAAATGTTGATACTTGAATAAATCGTATATACATTAAAACTTCAAATAATACCATTTTGATTTTGTCGTCTAATGACTAACGTCTCAGAATAGTATGACCAGGATGGATGATATCGTTTTCCAGGATGATATCGTAACTACACACATAACATAGAATATTTCAGTAATATCCCGTTTAGATCTGGCGTTGAACATCCGAGATTTGGTGTACAACTGAGCAGTGGTTCCTATGCTATTTTGTTTTGCGGCAGTCCTAACACCCTTACCTCTGTTTCCAGGCTCACAAGTAATCCTGAGGAATCATCGCAACTTTTCAGGGAGAAGTCTCGAAAGTAGCATCCTTGAAGAGTACAATTATCAAGAAATGTCTGCTTGTTTGTCGTCATAACCTTCAGAATTTTCTTTCATGGTAGAGAATCTAACTACACGACGAAAATTTCGGTGTAAAACAGCCGATTATCCAAATACGGAGCTTGATAATTTGTATTAGTCAACAATGCTTAGCACACGAATTTACTATGTGAATAATGGGATAATGATCGGTGTTCTTTCCAAGGGAAGTTTTGAGCTTCTAATTCTAGGACCATCACTTTAACGTGGAAACATTTGTGTGTCCCTACCGGATATCGAATCCGACACTCTTTGGAAAATGAAAAATGAGGAACAATACAGCTGATATCTTCTGAGTTTTGGTTTAGCATGAGACATGATTGCCTCACTGCCTTTCTCTAAGATTTTATTTTTAATATAACCATTCTGAAACTAGCAGGTCTTTTCCGTTTGGTTAATTTTCTCCATTTTTTGACTGCCAAGGGGATTTGAGGGTATTGGTACCAGGAGGCCATAAATTTCTTCTGACCTTTGGCTCGATTATAGTTATATCACATTTTTGTCGCGATATTTTGTTTCGCCCGGAAATGTACCAATGGGAGCCGAGCACCATATGTATGCTTATGGTCTCTCACAGTAATTTGTGACAATAAGCATCATATATGATGCTCAAGAACCTGGATAGGTTAGTAATTAGTGATATCAAAATGAGCATCATATATGGTACTCATGGCCCCACAGAGAAATAAGGTGAGCACCACGTATGATGCTCATGGCAGTCAACCTAGTTGAAAGAAGAGAGAAAATGATTTCATATTTGGATCTCAAATTTGATCTAGATTATGGATTAAAATCTAATAACTCTAAAGTTGATTGGAGTTCAGTTTATTTATTAAGGACTTACGATCACGCGGTTATATCTTAATGAAAACAGTGAGAGAAAAACTATTTAAGATCTTGTTTCATCTCTTGTGACTCTAACGCAGACTTGAACTAAGAAATAACGTTGCAAAAGCAGAGAGGAGCTCTAATTTACCGGAATAAATAGTTCTCGTGTTCTTTCACAGTAAGCGTGGGGCGGCGTTCATACTTCGTAGGGAACTTATTTTAATGTAGTAGTTCGGTGCAAAGTTGACCAGAATCTGCAGAATTGATCGTCAGAAATTCACAGAGTCGTTAAATAGTCAATAATATAATTAATTAATTAATTAGAATGAGAAGAGATTGGTGATAATATCAGATGACTAATTAAAATTCACACATACTGTAAATTCTAGTAGAGCATAACATAGTGTTAACATTGACTGCGCCAAAGAACTTAAATATGGAAGGGGACAGAAGACACAAGATTTAGAAAAAAAAATATTTCACCTGAACTGATCCAAAATTTCCTTTTGTATTAAAAATCTTGTCAATTCAACTTTGAGTTGCTTCTACATTATCAATAGTTATTTTTCATTTGGAAAGTACTATTTTACTCAACATATTTAGATAGATAGATAGATAGATAGATAGATAGATAGATAGATAGATAGATAGATAGATAGATAGATAGATAGATAGATAGATAGATATAAATAGATAGAGAGTGAGAGGTAGATAGAAGTGCGAGTAACGCCTTCGTCGCTGCCTCTGTAAATTCCCAACTCAGCTGATATGCTAGTTCATGTCTAAACTTGGGATTAAACATCATCGCAATTGTAACCTAGTAGCTCGACGAATCCAAACTATGCATTCGACACTAACTCAGTCATATGAAACACTTTATTTTTGTTCCCTGTTCACCTTCCATGACGATGGGGGTGAACTTGGACTTAAGCGTTATCGAGATTGTAATTTTTAATCTCAACAACAACGTAAACTATGGATTCGTCACTAATATAGACCTTTCTTTATTATTTTTACATATCAGCCCCTTCCTGATTTCCCAGAGGTTCTAATGGGAATTAAAGTAAACTAAAATAGTATTCCAGGTGTTAATAATCAACATAGGGACATCGAAAGATATGGATTCGACACTAATATTGGTCGTTTTTCATTATTTTTTCATATCACCATCCTCCTACACCAGGAGTACTAATGGAGCCAAATTGGACTTAGACGGCAAAGGAAGTGTTGCAATTCATCTTAACGAACCCGAAAACTATGGCCGCTACAGAGATATCGGTCGTCTTCGATCAATTTATATGTTACTCCTTCCACTCTTCCTAGGTGTGCTAAGAGTCTTACCCTACTAGAGGCTGAACTTAAAGTGAATCGGATCTGCTACCAATCAACTTAGTGACTCCGAAGGTATGGATTCGACACTAATATCAGTAATTTTAAATTAATTTTTACATGTCACAATTTCACCCCCCAGTAACATACACGCACACACTCACACCCACCCACACACACACACACACATATATATATATATATATATATATATATATATATATATATATATATATATATATATATACTCTTATATTTAAAAACATTTCAGAGTATTAAACTAAAACCGTTTTAAAAAGTCCTGCCTCCCTTACTAAAACACTGTTTAGTACTTCAAGTAGGTAGTGTAAATTGTGAACTTCGTATGAACATGGTTTTGGGCGTAAATAACTTGCTGTCTGGAATTACGACCCTATTTTGAATATTCTCTGTTTAGAGCCGCATGTTCTTTTTCAGGTTTTGACTATTTCAGGAACGTAAATCCCATGCTGTAATGAGAATGTTGAGAAGTAACCTCCGTATGAGAAATAATTGCAAACAAATACGCCACACACACTTATTTATTGCTCGACTTATTTAATTTGTATTTAACATTCACATGTACTGAGATTCTGCCAATGCCTACCACACCTCAAATGTTGTATTTTAAACACAATAATTACTTATATCCTGAAATGATTGTATGAATACTACTGACTTATTTTGATGTAATTATTTTATATAATTATTCATTCATTGAGTAATATATCATTATATAAAAAAGTTTGACCCAAACGGAGGTCTATCTCAAGACCTTACGATTAGAATTATCACGCTTCAGGGGCCGTCCACATATTACGTAACGCTATTTTTGACCAATTTTTACCCCCTCCCTCCCCTTGCCACACTTCGTAACACAAAGCCGAACCCCTCCCTACTTTGTTACGTAACATTTTTTGATTTTCCTTTTTTCATCAATTTTGCTTATTTTGGGGTTGTCACAATAAAAAAAAACTATTTTTAATGGTAGTACTTTTTATTACACAATGCTTGTATTCTGAATATACTTGTAGTGTTTTCTCCCAACAAATCAAAGCATTAGAAAATGGTAGTAGGGTAATCAAAAATTATCCGCATTAGGTTGTTTAATTAACCAAATTCTTCGAAATTACATACTGTCGTTTTCCCAAAGAGGTGACACCCATCCTTTTAGGTCGGCAAGGAGGAAATGCTACCGGAAGATGCAGGTGAAACAGGTCTATACAACTAACATTGACATCTTTTTCTGGTATGCTTCGTGTATTTGAAGTTCGTCGACGATGCAAAGATGTTCTCTTCCTCGTCGACCACAGATTCGAAATGACTGCACAAGTGAAAGAGCAAGGACATATCGTTTGTGAACAAACTTTCGAGCATTCTCCTTAGACTTTGGACTTCAGTTTACCCCTCTTCAAATTCTTCTTGTCCTAAATCAGTGCTAGAATGTGCATAAATTCGGTTTCTCCAGAAACATTCAAATTTAAAAATTTTAAAAAAAATCAATATGAGATGAATATCCGACCAATTAGGTTTTTAGTATCTTATTTTGCACTGCAAATTGTGGATCGTTCCGTCGCGGAAAATATTATTTCACAAAAAAGAGTTTCTTCTGTTTCGTCTTTTGCAGGATTCGTCATTAGTCACGCTGATGTCTAGTAGCGTCTTCGAATTCCATCTACATGATTAAAGTTATGTAGGCTATATGTTCGCAATTCCCCAAATCAAAAGAAATTATTTATTTATTTATAAGAAAGAAAAGAATTGAATAAAATTCTTTGTTTGAAAGATCGAATATAAACCTAAGAATAAAAATAAAAATAGCAGCAAACAAGTGCGTTACGTAACTAAGACGTAAAGCCCCTTCTCCCCGTTTTCACACTTCGTAACGAGAGGCCGAACCCCCTTCCCCCCGTTGGCGCGTTACGTAATATGTGGACGACCCCTTACCACTGAGATAAAATGAACGCCTCTGCCAAGTTCCTTCTGAACAGTATGGATTTCCAAGACAATGACATATTCATATCAGTTACAAATTCTGTTGTGTTCTGTCTACTTTGTCTTTTGTTTATCTTAGTACGGATAGGATGACTATGTCGGCTGTCTCGCCTTTCATTGGAAATGTTCTTTAACCCTTTGGGGATCCTATGGTACAAATTTGTACCATACGCATTTTTCATGGTACATTGCGTTATTTCTCTTCTATTTGAGCTTTTTCGTCCGTTTTCTTTTCTGTTTTTCAAGTCCAGAGGCCTTGTAGAAAACATTACGTATGGTTTCAGACCTTCCTGCGTCCAGACATAGGAGGTGATGACGTCAAAAGTCAAAAATTTATTTTCTCATTTACTAAGCCTATGTTCAATATTTTTGGCGGGCTTATTTTTCCACGTAGAAGATTGAAATTTTGCACAAACATTCAGTCCACCGAATAGAATTTACCAGATTTTTTGTTCCGATGTTAGTGCTAAAACAGGGGAGAACCAGAGGGGCAAAGGGTTGAAAAAAAGAGATATTTTTACCCCCAAAATCCCGTTTTTCGTCATTTTCCCGCCTCACATACATGATGGGGACACATGAGTCATACCATCTGAAAGGCAGTTCCATTCTGAAGAGAATGACGGTCGAATCATTGTTCTAGGGTAATTAGCGACGTCTCAGGGATTTTTTGAAAAATATACTTCTATATAGGGAAAAATGGGACATGGTGGGTATATTTTTTTTTTTTTTGGCGGGCTTACTTTTGCACCTAGAAGATTAAAATTGTGCACAAACATTCAGTCTACCTAGTAGTATTTATGAAATTTTCAGATCTCTGCATTAAAACAGGGGGGGTCCAGAGGGGGAAAAAACTGAAAAAAGAGATTTTTAGACCAAACAAATCCCGTTTTTGAGGATTTTTCCGCCTCACATACATGATGGAGACACGTGAGTCATACCGTCTGAAAGGCAGTTCCATTCTGAAGAGAATGACGGTCGCATTATTATTCTAGGGTAATTAGGGACGTCTCAGTGATTTTTTTTCAAAATATACTTCTGTATAGGATAACATGGGGAAATTTCTTATTTTTTTTCCTGGCGGGCTTATTTTTGCACCTAGAAGATTGAAATTGTGCACAAACATTCAGTTCACAGAGTAGTATTTAACAGATTTTTTTCAGATTTCTGCGTTAAAACAGGGGGGTCCAGTAGGGCTAGAAGTTGAAAAAAGGGAAATTTAGACAAAATATCCCTTTTTTCTGCAATTTCCCGCCTTAGATACATGATGGAGACATGTGAATGGTACCGCCTGAAAGGCAGTTCTATTCAGAAGAGAATATGGGCGACACATCACCCTAGGGTAATTAGGGATGTCTCAGGATTTTTTTCCCTGAGATCATAGTGTTTTGTGGTAATTTTGGGCATTGTGGGAAATTTTGATGAAATTTCACCCTCCCTGACTATTCAAGATAGAAACTTGAAATTTGGCACACACATTCAGTATACCAAGTACTATTTCTCAGATTTTTTTTAGATGGCTACGTTCACACAGGGGGGGGCAGGGGGGCCAAAGTTCGAGAAAAAATTTCCCTCCGAAACTTTCACTTTGACATTTTTTCCCGCTTCTGGTATATGGTATGAGCATGCAAGTGGTACCATTTGAAAGCCAGCTCTTTTCTGAAGAGAATGAGGTATGAACCATGATCCTAGGATAAATAGTGACGATACAGAAGCTGCTTGACTGAAAGTCTAAAAAATAGCCCAAAAAGCCAGGATCCGGAAAGGGTTAAGGTATGAAAATCTAGTTGACAAAACCGGCATGTGATCACTTGGACACAGTTTCAAAATATTGTATGATTACGTATTTCAATTAATGTTATATTTTTCTACACTTAGTAAATGTAAACATGTCTTATTACACTTAAAAGAAGAAAAAAACATTTGCACATTCTTTTCCGAATTGCGTTGTTTGACTTAGGAGCTCGAACCTCTCATCTTTAGTTTACTGTTTTCAAAGATACTCGAAGTTAGACTTACAAATCTTTCAGCTCGAAACAGCCATAATCAATACGGTCATCCTTTCATATATAGAGTGTATAAGAATCACCTGTAGATTATCGGATCACTGGCATTAGTCTAGTATTTTTACCTATTTTTACTCTAAGTATATTTAAAGGTAAGATAGCGTTCTGAAGATAAAGGTATAACCATTAGAAAATCGTATCACTGAGTATTAGTCAATACCGTTTTATACAATCCCAATTATCATCTCTCAGATTATAGCTTAGAATAAGGACTGATTAATCTTTCCTAAAAGAATAATTTATCAAACACATAATAGTTTCAGACTGTAAGCGTCACACTAAAAGAGAGAAATTCATCAGCCTCTTTTGTGAATTTCCAAAAATATGAAGTAAGAGAAAATGATTAAGAATCATCAATTTCTGCAGGAAAAACTAGAATATGTGACCTTGGCAGTTTAGGGTGAGCAATAACGTCCAGAGTATGATTATATATATATAAAAATATATTTGGTGATCGCAAGCAAACGAGCAGAAGAAAAAGGCCTTATTCTTCCAGTCTATAGTATGGACCATAATAAGTATCTTAAAAAATGTTCTCTCTAAATACGTTAGCTACTTAATATAATATACTTAAACCAATGTTATCAGCAATTCAAAATTCAAAAAGCTTGTCAAAAAAAGACAAGAAGAAAAATGTTTGAAAGATGATGAAAATAGTATTATGAAATGAAAATTGCTTGTTGTCTAAGTTTGTCTACACTGTTTGGACAACCATCTTCTTCAAATAGATTCTTCCATTAAGAAAAGCATGGTGCAAGAGGAGATAAAAAAAAGAGGACCAGAAGTGGAAAAGGAAAGTAACGGAAAGGAAATTGAGGTCGTAGAAGAAACAAGATAAAGCGCTCCGGAACGCACAAAAGAGACTATTTGCTGTTGGTTTCTCATCCAAAAGACTTTTTTTTTTTTTACTACAACTCCCACCAAAACACCCATTTCGCTTCTCTTTCAAGCAGCAGAATCTTCTGTTGGGACATCCACCTCTTCCTCCTCCTCACACTCTCTCTTTGAAATGTAAATCGCATGGAAATTGGGAATTAAGGACGGAAGAAGAAGAATCATGTAAATTCGTTAAAGATCTTTATATATATATATATATATATATATATATATATATATATATATATATATATATATATATATATATATTATTAATTCCTGGGCACAATCTCCTCTCAGAAATGCAGGTGTGCCCTTGTATACAAGTTAAATACTTTATTAAGATTGCGAATATGAGGGAGAAAAGCACTTACAAACAACTTTTCTTCTTTTCATTAATATTTGTTGCTTTGGTACTTACATTATTTTACTTCAATGTTTCTTTTCTAAATTACACCCACACTTCATTTTAATCATTTTCTTTTTTCTAATTTAAGACGTTCGTTGGATTTTATGTACAATTTGAAGTATTTAAATTATATACGTAGATCTAGAGAAGAAAGATAAGAGCGCAGCACTATGCTAATATATACAGCAAACCAGAGGTGACACTGCGAGGTTTGGTCTTAGCTTATATTAGATTATCATGATAGGGATGTCCATGAGGCAGGACGATATAGACGTTTCATGATAAGGCAAGAGACACTTGTTTCGTGGTAAGGCACGAAACATATGTTTCGTGATAAGTCATGACACAAATGATTTGTGATAAGGCATGAATCAGGTGTTTCGTGATAAGACACAAGACAGATGTTTCTTGATAAGGCACTAGACAGATGTTTCCTGGTAAGGCTCGAGACAGGATACAGATATCCCATGATAAGGCATGAGCATATGTTTCATGATAAGGCACGAGAAGAGACAATACTCTTTCAATAGAAGCATACATACTTTTCGAGACGAAACAACACCAAATCTCGTCTCCTGCTCCACCAATCTTTTTTTGTAAGTTCTCTTATTTCATCACTATCTCCATCCATCCATGTGTTTTACTGCTTTTTACTGCAGTTAATGTGCATTATCTTAATCTTTCAGTACATAGATTCAGTTTTCAAATCATATCCTAAAATAAGGAACTTATACTACCAGATTTAGATCGATGTTACCGATATCATTGAATAATGGCGCTAGACAAGGAATGTGGCCTCCAGAAAAATTCTAAAATTACATTTTTAGAAGTGCTGGAAAGGCTTACCAGAACTTAAATCAGATATATACGCAAAATTTGTGTAACATTACGCATATATTAATATGAAATAGCTTAATATAAGATGTCTACTAGTTTAACCGTACCCATCTATCTTCGACGTAGCGTAAAACGCGACAGAATGTTGAAATATATTCATCATTACTTGAATAATCAATTTTAACAAGGGACTCTCGGTTCAGCCTTTCTGCTCTAATTTTTCTCAGGATACTTTGCGGTCGGTAACGTCACGTGGAGGTATCGCCAAGAATGTTATAAAATAGAGAATTTGCCCATACTACAAAATCGTGAAAACGTACGTCACAACCATACGTATCCTATGATTGGCGATTTTCTTACCTACGAAAGATTATTTCGGGTAATTTCTTATCACTCCTATTTGTACACCCATACGTGCAGCATCTAGCCATTGTATAATATAAATCTGAAGCTACGACTTGAATAAAATAAACGACAGACACACTACATGATTACATATGAAGATCGTAATATTTTGAGCCAACATATATGGCGGTAATTCCGTTACCTAATAGGATGAAGATGGGCAGATCCTCTATTTTATAACATCCTTGGGTATCACGAGGTATCGTTCAAAACCAAGTAAAACACTTCATATGCAATTACGCTAGTTGATATAGGCAAAAGTTCCTTCACAAGACTTCATGAAAAGGGAGACAATCAGAATGCAAAACGCGAACTGGGGCTACCTGTTATTTTATATATCGTCTGTCAGGAAAGTAAATATACATATGTTTTTTGAGTCTGGCATTTCTGCGCTCTAACCATGAAGAATATGAGAATTAAATCAATCAAATATGTAGTAAGGGTAAGGAGGAAAGTCTAACCTCAATAAGAAATTGCAGAGGGGCACAAGCTGTGAATGGTGTAAATCAAGGACGACATCGAATAGAAAGCCAGAAACAGCTGCTAAACGGAGAAAAAAGAGTAAAAATTGTCGAAGTGGGAAATAAAATCAAATACAAACAAATACGCCGACAACTAAACGTCTATCAAGCAACAATCTTGGTGTAGTGGTTAATGTGCTGGATTACAAATGCAAATGACATCAGTTCGGGTCCACTCCAAAAATATTTTTTTTTATTTTTGTTAATAACGTATACAGCTCATGAGAGATGGTAAAAGACATACTATTGCCCGTTTAATATGTTAAGTGAAAAACAGATAAACATTTCAGTGACATGTATTAGAGAAGTGAAACCATGAAAACGAGGAAGTAGGTATATTTAACCAGGGGTATGTATCAGAGGACGGTGATCGGAAAAACGAAATCTTCCCGAATTTCGAACATGTGAATCCCTACAATAGACAAATTTCTTCACAAATGTGCCTATTGCAGAGACCATCATGTCAGAAATGCCGCAAAATTTCTAGGCACTTTTGCCGATCATCACCCTCTGGGACGAAAACCACTTTCAGTTCGAAAGTTTCTCTGTGTGCGTCTCTATTTATCTATCTATCTATCTATCTATCTATCTATATATATATATATATATATATATATATATATATATATATATATATATATATATATATAGGGGTGTTTCAAAACAAACAACACCGACAACGTTTGGGAGGTGATTTCAGACACCAAGATAAGACAAAAAGTATAGACCAACCTGGGTGCATAAATGCTTCCTTTCGGAGTTATAGTTTGACGAAAACTTGAAAAAATTAACTTTAAAGTTCCATAGCTCTAATACTATAGGACCTACCGAAGTCGGGTCAAGACTTCACTTAGAAACTAGTATGTGCCCTATACAAATATCCATATTTTAGAATCATAAAGTACTTCCGTAACAAGTTTTATACAGGTAGTTGATGAGTACTTCAAATTATATGCAGGTAGCCAAACTACCTCTGTAAAAATTGTTGCGCAAGTACCCCATAATTCGTTTTTAGTAACACATTGCATTGCAAATAGTGGTAGGCAACATTAATGGTAATTAAAATAATAATAATTATTATTACATATATATTACGAAAAGGTGTTGTTTCTGGCAAACGCAATATCTTCCTGTTCTTCATCAAACGTAATGATTGAAACGCCATATCTTCCTTACAGGAAAAATATTAATAATTTATATCGAGAGAACGGGAAATGGTAGAGGGATGGGAGCAACGTTGGACAGTATGCACTCATAGAACTTATAGAAAAATAAGCGATTTTAATGCAAAAAGAACGAAGTGGCATTGTCATAGGGAGTCATGGGGCCATTGCAGAGCCCTCTTTAGACAAAATGTCGATAACTTATATCGAGAGAACAGTAGGTGATAGTGGGATGGGACCAACGTTGGACACCGTGGACCCATAAGGCTCATCGAAAAAAAAATATGAGGGCGCGCCAGCCAGCCTTACTTATTTCCACATGATAATATAAAATTATATTGTGGGAAATACACTCACGAGTTAGCTAGTAATATTTATTATTATTATTATTATTATTATTATTATTATTATTATTATTATTATTATTATTATTATTATTATCAGAAACGTCTTTTCATTACGCGTGCATGTTTGACATGAAACCAAAGAGAAGATCCATCATTCGTAGAAAGAATAAGAATAGACAGTTACTTTAACTGTGAAGGACGACGAAAAATGTGAAAAGAGTGACAACTTGTAGCGAAAAGAAACAATACTTTCTCTCAAATGGAGAAAAATCAAGCCAAGATAGGTTCGAACTCGGACGGCCAGCGCGAAAAGCCAGTGTTTTGTCTACTCACCCACTGTGTCGTTAGGGATTAAATCATTCCATTAACAACTATCACTTTTGTGGGTTGTATGCTATGATCACGTGTTCCTTCTTTCCTGGAACTCGACAATATTCTTACATGTAGCAGTTAAACCTACATGCTATGTAATAATGAGGTATTTAGACCTACTACTCTCCATAAAAGGGTCATGCTGGGAATAAGAAACAGAAGATTGCTCGGTCAAAACGGAAACTATTGACATAAAAAATATTTATCTACGAGGCATGCGCAGTAACATAATTCAGAATAGTTACTGTTTAGTTCACTAAACGAAGAAAGGAGTATACAAAGCAAACCGAGTATAGAGATCGACCAGAGTTGACAGAGGCGGAAGAAGATGTGTAGTAATACAACGTTGATTAGATTGAGAATTCGTTCTCTATTCTGTAATAGATCGTATGTTATACATCACAATTTTACGGGAGAGCAGAGAAAGACTTACTAACCCTATCACACAGAAAGCTCTGCTAACCCGATCATATAGACATAAATGGATATAACTGTGAGTCTACAACTTGGATTTAACGAAAGCCGTTTAGACATTCAGTGGTTTGCAGGGTTGTATATTCACTAAAAGATAAGACACACTACAATTCTTCATACCTCAGCTTCCAGTAGCTGGATACATACAATTTCTGATTAGATAATAATACAGCTATCGGATTTTAATACATGACGTATTGCAGGATACAAAATGCTTTGCATTACTTGTTTGTTTGTAGACAGCTATTAGTTTAGTGTTCTGAGAGGTTGTGTATAAACTAGGGATGGCCAATTAAGGAGTTTCTACTTTCCGGACTCCCGAAAGTAAAACTGGACAAATTCCGGATTTCGGGAAAAAATCCGACTTTAGAAAAATTCCGGAACTTAGAAACTTCTGATTTCGTAAACATTCCGGAATTCGGAAAAAATCCGGAATTTTCCCGAATTCCGGATTTTTTCTGAACTCCGGAATTTTAACGAATTCCATAATTTTCCGAAATCCTGAAAGTGAAATTTCCGCTTCCGGAAAATGAATTTCTCTCGGTTAATATGTACATGATTATTACATCTCAATTATTCCATAACAAGACAACAATTATCTTGATCTTTGGTCATCAAATAGGAATAGAACACTTACGTTCACAAAACATTAATTGGAAGGACGCTAGATTATTGGGAAATCTATGAAAACTTTTATGTTATAGCTAAAGGAGAATTATGTTATACACATAATATGCAGAAAACAACATTGTCTGATTTATTCTTGGCATTTCTCTTACTCTATCATTCTTTTTAAGTGCCACTAAAGAAGATATTTTAGAATATTTTGCAAGACATAGTAGCCTCCTAAAGAAAATTTAAGTTTCCAATGCTGAATATTTTATTACACCCGGAAGATTTCTATCGTTTCCAATTCATGAAATAGAAATAAAAACAAAAATAACAATAATGATGGTGAAAAAAGAAGAAAAGAGAGAAAGAGGAAGGAAAAATATCTGAAGACTCAATTGTGTTGTGTTAGATGGCGCGCGCGAAATGTGGGTGAAATACTGTCTCGAAAGCTACTTTTTGCCTTTGCTGTCTTCTTCAACTATTCTGTTTCTTCTTTTTCGTTGCGGATGCTCTATGGATGGATGCAGGAAGAAAGAAAAAGAAGCAAGAAGAGAAGAAAAGAATTCTCCAAAGGCTCATTGCAATTGAAAAATGTTGCTACCTTTCTTTCATCAATGCATGCAGTCACGGAGCTGTCAAAGGTTTATGTACTTCAGTGATTTTTTTCCTCTATTACTTCATAACGTTGAACACCAAAATTGTAAGATTATTAACAAAATAGTCTGAATACATTTTCAAGATAGATATTGACCTGCTAACAGCGGCCAATGTCGCTCACAGCAGTGCACAAAAATTTGGTTTAAATATTTCTTGTATTCTATATAATTTCTTCATAAATACATAGAAATAAAGCAACGTAAAACTTACAAGACTGAGCATTAACACAATTTCAAGTTTCTTTAACGAAATCAGTTCTCTTTCTCACAGTGGCCAATCTTGAGAAATATCACATTGGTAAAAAAAATCAATGCTGTGAACTAAGAAAAACCTCATTTACTGCCCTAAATCTTGTTAGGATCTTATTTTCTTCCCTTAGTCTAAAATAACCTCTCTCAGTGCCCTAACTCCTGCACATATGTTTTTGTTTTCTTCCCTTAGTTTGAAGAAAATTCTCTTAATGCCCTAACTCTTGTATGTATGTTTTTGTTTTCTTCCCTTAGTTTGAAGAAAATTCTCTTAATGCCCTAACTCTTGTATGTATGTTTTTGTTTTCTTCCCTTAGTTTGAAGAAAACTCTCTTAATGCCCTTACTCTTGTATATATGTTCTTGATTTTCTCCCTTTGTTTGAAGAAAACTCTCTTAACGTCCTAACTCTTGTATATGTGTTTTTGTTTTCTTCCCTTAGTTTGAAGAAAATTCTCTTAATGCCCTAACTCTTGTATGTATGTTTTTGTTTTCTTCCCTTAGTTTGAAGAAAACTCTCTTAATGCCCTTACTCTTGTATATATGTTCTTGATTTTCTCCCTTTGTTTGAAGAAAACTCTCTTAACGTCCTAACTCTTGTATATGTGTTTTTGTTTTCTTCCCTTAGTTTGAAGAAAATTCTCTTAATGCCCTAACTCTTGTATGTATGTTTTTGTTTTCTTCCCTTAGTTTGAAGAAAACTCTCTTAATGCCCTTACTCTTGTATATATGTTCTTGATTTTTTCCCTTTGTTTGAAGAAAACTCTCTTAACGTCCTAACTCTTGTATATGTGTTTTATTTTGTTCCCTTAGTTTGTAGCCATAATATTATACTTTTTACCTATGTGACTTCCCTCAACAGCCGTAACTGCTTAATAATAGTACTGGATATTTATTTCTCATTCTGTTTATTTATTCTTTGTAAGGTTGACAGAACATTGAGATGTTTTACAAAAGAGAGTAATGGTATTAAGTCATCAAAATTGATTTGATTAGTAGATTGATTGAGTGGGGACGTCAATTTAAAATTGAGGTGTGGTTATTTCCAGACATAACATATACGGGCACTATATGGTAGTTACTGTGTAAACTAGTGTTTTGTTACTTTTAAGTCCATACAATAATTTCCTGCTTGCTATATCTACTTGCCGTAGTTCAATGTACGTGCAAGTGGGCCGAAAAAGGCATATTCTGAGTTCTTAGTGGAAGTAGCACTAGCAAAACTCTTTCATTCATCTCACGACTACATTACGTTTAGTCGATTCCATATTGAGCATTTATTAAAGTGGGCAAGGTTTCGTTTTAGAAAAGTAACTTTTAATATATCGAAATTAGAGAAAAACACTTTTTTCAGACCCAACTGAACAAGGCACATTTTATAATGTTCTGAGTTACAAGTAGAACTAAGTGCTATAGGGAACATAATTGACATGTATATTGAATGGTTTGTTTTTCGGCTGCCCAAGTGATGGCATTAGAGGCTGACAAACTAGTCCATGAGTAAAACAATGCTATAGGGCAGGAACATACTGCAGGTTTTCTCAGCTTTTTCTCAAATTAATTGAGGTGTACCACATAGTGTTGTTCGGTGGGATGCTTCAATTTTTTATGTAGTATTATCTTACAAGTGTTAGTTTTCCTCATTCTTCACTGATATAGCAAAGGTTTAATATAAGTTCACAGTCAAACTTCATTGTGTTTAACTTCTCGACATTTCTATATAAGCATTTAATGAGAAATAATGTCCACAATTAAAACATAAGTTACATCAATCGTTAGATATCATTGAGAAAATTGGAATGAACAAAATGAAATCTTTAAGTTTTACGTCCCATGGTTATGCCGGTGAGGCTAAAGGAGACGGTGATGATGAGAGATGAGTGAAATGGTGGAATGAAGAAAGTGGGAGGAAACGGGAGAACCCCGAGAAAACCCACGAGCACGGTGTTTGTCCACCACAAAGTTCACTTGGCGGGGGCTGGGATCGAACCCGGGACTCCAAGCACCAGAGGTGAACGCTCTACCACTGAGCAGCCACCGCGCCCCCCATTGAAAAAATTGGGATAATAAATTGGGAAAATTGGGATTGGGATTATTATTATTGTTATTATTACCGGTATGTTATTTGGATTTAAAGAAACAAGTACTGATTTACACGAAATCCAAAACGTTTACATCTTACATTGCTAAGTTCGCCTCTATCATTACAAAATAGCGTGAAGTACCTTGGTGTTAGTTTTGACAAACATCTCTTTTGGAATGCCCACCTCTCCAATTTACAAGCTAATACTTGTCGTCGGATCAACTTCTTAAGCAGTTTAAAAAGCATTAACTGGGGTCTTAACACCAGACTTATGAAGTTTTTGTTCCTCCAGTTCTTACACGTGGACATGTCGCCTAGTTATTGGCTCCACAGAATTGTTTGATAAACTACAAGTCCTGGAACGCCATGTTTTACGCATTGCTTATTCCTTACCACCACGGACGCCAACACAATAGGTCTACCGTCGCACATCTATACCAACATTCTTATTGCATCTGTACAGTTTTCGCCCGCATTACGTTCAATGTCGCATAGCAGACTCTTATCCGATTCTCCCTGAACTCTTAGACCAAACTCCAGCTCTGCCACTTTACGCATATTCACCGTTAGCTCACCTTCTTGATATCTATAACCATCCATTCATCCGTTGCACATAATTTCATTAATTAACACTTTTGTTTTCTAATTAACAGGACTCAAAGTGTTTGAATCCGTTCTGAGTAGCCCCAGAGCAGAAGATTACCACCCTCGTCGCAACTAACATCATATATCCTTGTGTTCTGTTACTACACTTCATCTCATCATGTAAATTACATACCATGCTCAGTCACCATTTTTTGTATGCTTAACCAGATAAATATATAAAAAAATAAATTCAGATACCCATCTCCCAATGACATTACCAATAAATGAATACTCATAGTTCCAGAGAAGGCGTTACCTTCTACGGCCTGCCCATCTTCGGATAGGAATGAAATTACACATTAAAAATTATTGAAAATGGGCACAATTGCTCAGTGATAGAATGCTTACCTCTGGTGTCCGTGCTTTGATCCCAGTCCAAGTAAGTTAATGGTGGACAACATCGTGCCCATAGGTTATTTTCTTGAGGCACTCCCCGTTTCCTTCCTCATTCTCATTCCATCTATTCTCCCATCATCATTAACTTGCCTTAATTATCCGTCTTCCTTAGCCTAAAGGCTATAATCGTACGTTAACGTTAAACTTAAATATTTCATTTCGTTCCATTGTAAGCTTAAAAATTAATACTACACACGAACGATATCTTTCTACGAGGGAAGGCTGGAAAGTTCATGAAATCACCAAAAAGAAATTTACCTGAAAGAACCATTTTAATACACTATTCAACGTATTCTCCTCGAAGCCCAATACACTTTTCACAACGATGTTGCAACATTTCTAACCCTTGCAAATAGAAGGTCTTGTCTTGCTGCGCAAACCAACCCTCCACTTCCGCAATGAGTGCCTCATCGGATGGAAAATGTTTGCCTTTGAAATGTTTTTTAAGATGTGGGACGAGGTGATAGTCCGAGGGGGCCAGATCAGGTGAATAGGGTGGGTGAAATACAGAAATTGCATGGTTTGATGAACCTTGTGGGAGGGTGCATTGTCCTGGAGGAACTGAACACCGCTGCCCACTTTTCCCCGACGTTTTTTCTTCAGAGCCTCCTTCAGCTCAATCAAATAATTGGAATAAGCCCCAGCATTGATGGTCTCACTCTTTTTAAGATATTTCATAAGGATGACACAGTCCTTATCCCAAAACACCGATGCAAGCATCTTCCCAGCTGATCTTTGGCTTCGGAACTTCCAATCCACTGTGGCGTCACTCCATGGATTGTTGTTTAGTCTCTGGAGTGATGCCATGTTTCATCTTTCTGTCCCCAGACTGCGCAAGAACTCACCAGTATTTTGAAACTTTTGCAAAATACGGAAGTTAGCATCACATGCCAGTCAAGCTCTTAATACAACGCTAAAAATGACTCTGCATTGGGCTCTAAAGTTTCTCCAAAACGTAATTTAATACCATTTGTGCGATATTTAATATATACTGTTTTTATTAGTCATCGAAACTTATCTACGGCAATACGACTAATCCGTTCTCTGTCATTCTCTTCTGGCCAGTGTTGACATACTATTTAAAATTTTGATATTTCAGCAAAAATCAAGTGTATAACCAGAGTCTCAGTGTCTGTGTCTCTGTATTGTTGAGAAACATAGTAGCTTATTTTAAGGGAAGAAAACAAACTGAAAGTATTTGAGAATAAAGTCCTGAGACGAATATTCGAACTCAAAGGGAACGGCAATCGGGATGGCGGAAACTTCATAACGAAAAATTGTATAATTTACACCCTTTACCAAACATTGTTAGGGTCATCAAGTCTAGGAGGCTCAAGTGAGCGAGAATGAAAGAAAACAGGAATGCTTTCAAAGCTTTGACTGGAAATCCAATCGGAAAACGTACATTAGGAAGACCTAGACGCAGATGGAAGGACAATGTTAAGATGAATCTGGCAGAAATAGGAATACGAAGTAGAAACTGAATTCAGTTGTGTAGGGACAGAAGTCATTGGAGAGGTTTTATGAACGCGGCATTGAACCTCCGTGTTCTATAGGCCATAGAGTTTGTTTGTTGTTTTGCGGTAAAAAATATTTTGTTAAATATAACGGAAATTTAGAAGATTTATGTTTTGTTTGTATGTAGATAGATAAAAGAGAGCACAACTGATACGTATGCACAGAAAACATATCCTGGCGATACAAATAGTTGATGGAGAAACGAACCCAATAAATTTCTTCAAATTGGAAGCATTTCATATGCCAATGAAATAAAAAAAATCACTGCTAGTGAATAGTTTTTGAAAAAGACGAATTTCATTGGGTTAAGTTCTGGTCCTTTTAACCCCTACTGTACGATTTTGAATATTGTATTATTACCCTCGTTTACCTTCATTTTTAATATTCCTACGGGAACAGCAACTTGCGTGTCTCTCTACACTCCACTCATTTTCATACCTTCATCCTCACCATCATGATTAATCCGATTGGGTACATAAGTGTGATTAACTAAGCTAACTCATTACGATCATAACGCTGAACACGTATTTCAGACTTTGACCGTTTCCGATTTTAAAGACGCTCATAAGTCATTACTCGACACCTTGTATATCACAATGTCATTAACAAATCGTATGTAATAACTTTCTTTAAGAATTAAGTAAAAACTTGTTGTGACTCTTATTGAAAATTTTGGGTTGCGACCGGAGCGAGCTAGAAAATTTTTAACAAATGTATTTCTTTGCAAACCGACAATACTGACTTAATAGGGCGCCAATTCTTTCAGGGGGCGCCGCGTCATTTACTCTTTTCGGACACCTTTTCTTTTTTCTTACTTGTTCGGCGCCCCCTTGCTATCAGCGCCCGGGGCAATCGCCCCGCTCGCCCTTCCCTAGTTACGGCTCTGCGTATAACTAGAAATGTACCGGTACTGTAAATTTTCATATGGTGTCTCGGTTTTTCAGTCTGAAAATCTGGAAACCCTCACTGCAATACAGTGTGGGCCATAAGTCCCTTACCACCCCTTGTAAAATCCGTGTTCTTGGAAAATAGTGAACAACAACCATGTAGTAACATAGTAGGCCGAGGAGGAAGTAGGATTGTGATACTGACCAAGATGGCGGTCATCTTGAAAGCCGCCATCTTGAATTCACGTCATTTTTTTTAAATGGGAACATGGTCATGCGCCACATCATTTTAGGCTAGAATTTAAAGATAAACACAATTGCGAAATCGGTTTGTTGATATCTTAATGTGTTCAAAGGTTACAGGCATTTCAAATTGCTAATTTTATCGTATTGTTTCTGTTGTTGCAGGTGAATAATTATGCCGCTAACGACAGCAGAGAGGAAGGAGTTGATCAGGGCATGGGGAGGAAGGAGTGCAAGGGCTGTAGCAGCTGAGTTCAATGCCAGGCACCCAGATCGACATCCTGTGTCCCATGTTAGTTTCGCCCAACTTTTCCAGAAGTTCATGGATACTCGTTCCATAGCAGGCTCGGGAGACCCGGGTTCGATTCCCGGTGGAAGCTCATGTGGTTCGGATTCCACGTTAATCAGTAGGTCCACGTCTCACATAGCCTCGCTGCTGAAAGGGACGCTAAACTGAAATTCAACTCAAATCGTTCCATAGCAGATAAACCCAGGTGTGGAAAACCCACGACCGAAGCAGATGAACCCACATCAGTAGCAGTGCTAGCATCATTTGCTACGTCACCACACCGCAGTACCCGTCGTCTGTCAATGGGATGTGGTGTCAGCCGTACATCCATCAGACGTATCTTACAGAAAAGCAACTGGCATCCGTACAAATTGCAACTTCAACATCATCTATCCTAAGATGACCCCGATCGTCGTGTGGAATTTTGCGACTGGGCCCTTGCACAGTTGCAAACGGATCCCACATTCCACACACAAATTTTATTATCCGATGAGGCCAATTTTTATGTCACTGGGGAAGTGAATAACAAAACTGTCGCTATTGGTCCCCGACAAATCCTCAATGGGTTGACCCTTGCTAAATGGAGGTACAGGCAAATTAATGGTGTGGTGTGGTCTATGGGGCACCAAATTAATTGGTCCATTCATCGTTGTTGGTACCCTCACTGCTGAACAGTATTTGGATATGTTGCGGGATCTCATTTTCCCTTCCATATTGTCCGAGGACAGCACATTTCCACTCTTTTTCCAGCAGGATGGTTCCCCTCCGCATTAAGGATTACAAGTCCGTACCTATCTGGAAGAACAATTTTCGGGACGTTAGATTGGGCGCCGTGGTCCCATTGAATGGCCAGCACGATCACTATATCTGGCGCCCTTGGATTTTTATCTTTGGGATCATCTGAAGGCAAAGGTATACGCCGAAAAGATCCGGGATCTTGAACACCTGGAAGAACGCATATTAGCAGCCTGTGCCGATATTTCACCAGAAACTCTTTTGAGGGTCATGAACAATTGGGTTGAACTACTTACCTTGTGCATAACTCGGGATAGGGTCCACGTAGAGCACGTGCTCTGCCATGCGTGACAGGTAAAATTAGCAGTTTGAAATGCCTGTACCTTTTGAACAAATTGAACATACCAACAAACCGATTTCACCATTGTGTTTGTCTTTAAATTCTAGTCTAAAATGATGTGCCGTATGGCTGTGTTCCCTTTTTAAAATCTTTACATGAATTCAAGATGGCGGCTTTCAAGATGGCCGCCATCTTGGTCACCATCACAATCCTACTTCCCCTCGGCCTACTATGTTACTACATGGTTGTTGTTCACTATTTTCCACGAACACGGATTTTACATGGGGTGGTAGGGGACTTATGGCCCACCCTGTAGATGCACTATATATGAAAAACGTACACATATACTTCTAACAATGACACATACATAATATAGACAATAATGCCCATACTACTTGTAACATTTAACATTTAACAGATGTAAATAAGATTTATGTATGTTAATTTCCTTTCTGTTTTGTGTGTGTCAACATTTTTCAACTGAGTATGCTTAAAACAAAGCCATGACCAGAAAGAGTATCATCTCGACTGGTGAAAGGATGGACGAAAATATTTCTTTATCGATATCTGGTGAGAAGACTTCTGAAATTGAAGTCTGTCATTGACTGCTTTAATCTTTTCTATGGTTGATAGTTTAGAGAGTTGGAATGCGTAGGAAAAGCTGAAAGACTGTTCTTTTTTTTTTTTTTTTTTTAAGAGTTCACCATTTACTTTAACGTAAGTGTTAACTTTGTAATTCTTTAGACACACAGAAAAGTAAAAGTAACGAACTATAATTGTTTTAAAATACTACAATAAGTGAGTTGTGTTACACGCTGTGAAACTGCGGCAGAATTCCAAACTATGAGGACTTAATTAATACTCAAAATACTTCTAGAAACTTTCTGTCTCTCACTTGCGGTTTCAATATATGCGTAGATGGATAAGGCCAGAGATGAAACCTGTTGTTGAGAAACTGAGGCCTTATATACATATCGAGTGATTGCAAATGACGCCCACGTACTAGAGAGCACTATTCTACGAGTCAATATATATATATAGTTAGTTAGATAGATAGATATCCCGCGTGGTATTGTATACAAACAATAGTGTACTACGCATATCGTGGATTTACTATAGCCAGCAGACGACGGGCCTCTGGCTCCTGCAACGAAGCATATGATGACATCGGAGTAGCAGCGCTACCTCCATCTTGGAGGCCTATAAATTCAACAGCAACCTGCGGACTAGTACCAGTTCTCTGGTGTTCTACTGCTTGCTTCAGAGCATTAGAATACCCTATCCTAAAGCCTCTAGTCTGCCACAGGACTCTTGGCTATTCCATTCCTCCTGGTTTAGCGTGCTTCGGGGCTCTGTTGGGAAACCTACCACACAGGCGGTATCCAGGGGATCTAGGGGGAGCTAAATTTTTGGTGGCCTCCCCTACAATTTTCACGGTAGGCTTGCAAATGAATCACAATATGGTGACTACTAATTCCTTCACTGCTTGCCACGGAGCATTTAGGATTCCGTCGCCACTCTGCTACAGGGCTCTGTAGAGAACTTCGGCCTCATGGTCAGGGACTACTTAATTTCTAACCTAATAATTTAGAGGAAAACAACATTGTAGTATTTTCTGTAAATACTGTTATAAAGTGAACTTTTATAATAAAAGCTAGTAGTGGGAGTCGATTCCGGACCTTGTTTTATTTTATAGTTCAACTTACCAGAAAGTTCTACAACATATATAATTGTGTACCTTTCCCGTCCTCATCTATAGACACGAATTACACTATGTCACAAGATCAAAGATAAGAAACCATAGAGTAGATCTAGTAATTCATCAAATAGTTACATCAATTCTTTCCAGATGGCTGTTTCAGTAGATAAACTTTGACAGTAGCATCACTGAGTAGAGTAAGAATAGATGTTACTCTTTATTGGATTCGTAGACCAAAGTTAATGGTTTCATGTTAAATTACGATGCTTTCACATACTGAAATGTTTAGTTCCTTATAGCTCCTGAAGGAGGCTTGGAGGGCATATCATAATATGACATTTTCCCTTTATTTTGGCCTGAAGAATAATGTCCTTTGTTCCGTGGCCGCCATTTTTAGAACACCCTATATAATCATTCCTTGCTACCTTTTCTTGCCTTTGTCTTGGGAGATCCGGTTCGATTCCAAGCGGGAACTGATGTGGTTCGGATCAAACGTTAAGCGGTAGGTCATCTTAGCCTCGTTACTGAAAGAGACATTAAACTTAACTTAAATCAAAAATTACTACCTTTTAACGTTTTAGTTCTAATGATATCGGAAAGTGTACAGATTTCTACAGTTTTAAAAAAGGAAAAAAGAAACGTAATGAGATAAGAGCGAAACAGAACCTAAGCTTGAGATGCTGACTCTGTTTGAAGAAATCACTTTTTGCTATCTATTCCCGTTTTGGTCTTATAGTGATCGACATTGAAATTGAACACGATTAATTGCTACTACTTTCTATTCCAATAGGGAATTATAGATATTGACTTGACACCTAGCCTTCCATTCCAAGCGCTGCTATCGGATGAAGGAATTCCACTCCCTTTCGCTAAGGTTCTCTCGCTTAACAACAGCCGAACCCTTATTGCCTCAACGCGTGGGTGTGTAGCGGGTGTGAGATTTAGTTCACATTTTTGCCACGGCTCAAGACATTTTGGCAGCACTATAACAGTGGAGCTGGAGAATACATTCTTTTGAGATATTGAATCCATGAAAGTAACATAAAAAACTTCTCCCTATATCTTACCATTATTGGTCTGATATCTGTCGACAGACAGATATAGCTATTCTGTATGACTTCCTATACTTATGCATAGCATATTTCGGAAGTCTAAAAGGCAAACAAAACGTAGTATTATGATTTATTTTTTAAGTGTGAAACTGTTTACATATGTTGAACGCAGTTTTTTCGGTTTAGAACATATTCATATATCACAACACATGACATATTGTGAAAAACGAATAGGAGAGAAAATCTCATAAAAAATCCTAAAACCAGAAAAGAGGAGGCCTCGAAGGGGCTACACGTGTGCAACGACTGTAGGTTGGACACTCAGGTGGTGCATCAGAAGAGAATGAAATTACCGCGAACACGAATGCAAAGAATGATGGACGGGTTTGTTTCACTTATATAACAAAGAACATCTTTCTTCCCCTCCCTCCCTATCTTTCCTCGCACTTGGTGAATACCTTCATCCCACCCAAGTGTTACCTACATCTACGTAGTCTGGTGATGGAAGTTCTCTAAGAAGGTAGTGGGAATTACGTTGCGGAGGGATAAAGGGAAATTTATTCGTGGGATCATTACAAAACATGTATGCCACCTGCTACAAACAAAAGAAGATACGTCTTTGTCACCGCTTGCTAACTCTCTTCTCATCTTCGTAATCTGTTTCGATCTAAAGTTAGCCGCGGATACATTATCTGAGATTAAAGAAACGCCAGAAGAGAGGGAGACACTTATCATTTGTTCCTTCTCACGTCTCGCTTTACAATGTTACATTTTCTCTCTTTTCAGGAAGAAAGAAGCATCGCATCAGATTGTATTGTTGTATGAAAATGTACTTCTCTAATATCTTTTAAGTAATGAGTCATCAACACGAAAAATCAACTTAAACATAAACGTATAAACTGTAGAGCAAATACCACAGAGACATTTCAACTAAAAATATCCTTAGATTAATTTAAAAAGACATCTAAAATTTGTTCAGTTAAAAATACCAGAAATATCGGTTCTTCGCATGGGTTTATGGAAAGTATTTGAACTTCTTCCTCCCTTAGTATACGCATGGAAAATGAATTTTGGACTTGAGCGGTATCATGAGTGTCATTGTTCATCTCAGCTGCCAGGAAAACTATGGATTGGGCACTAATATCGGTCGTTTTTTATTATTTTTTTACATGTTACTCTAGCACTTCTATACATTCTTGCCGAAAATGTGCTAAAACCCTATATGTGCCCGAGTCCACTCATTAGAGATTGGCAATTTTGCTAATCCGCAGTCACATTCACCCTCAATCAACTTCCTCACACTCACCCTCACCCCCACCCTCAAATATTATTCACGCCCCTCTCTCACTCACTCACCCTCAATCGACTTTCTCACATTGACTTACCCTCACACTCAAATATTATTGATGACCTCACCTTCATTTACACTGACCCTCAATCGACTCCTTCACACTCAAATATTATATTTTGGCCTCATACTCAGCCTCATTCAACTGTCTCACACTCACCCTGACTCGCACTCACACTCAAATATTATTCATGTCCTCATCCTCACTTACAGTCACACTCAATCGACTACTTCACATTCACCCTCACTCGTCCTCACGCTCAAATACAATTGATGTCCTCATCCTTAATGTACTCCCTCATACTCACCCTTACTTGCCCTCACACTCGTATTAAATGGACAGTCAGTAAGGGTAAAGAGGATCCTCATTCAAGTAACTGAAATTTATATAAAATATACATTTTATTATTTATATCCCAAACTATATACATATGTATTGTTTCTTAATATCCGCTGCGAAAGACACTTGAGCTGTTCTTATAACTTCACTCACACTCATTTTCAAATATTATTCATGCCTGTAGTCCCTAACGTTCTCGCATTTGGTCCCGGGTTCAGTTCCTAATGGGGATCACTCTGTTAAAAACGTGTAACAGCTTTTTCAGACCAATCTTCCTGGATGAGGCTTTTCTGTGTTTTCCTCACTAACACCTGGCAAATGCCGGGATGGTAGCTAATATATATGTCCCAGGCTGCTTCCCTTCTTTTTTCTCCTTTCCCTGAATAGTGCTCGTCGAGGGACGTCATCCTTCGAGCGTAAATGCCGGTAATACCCAGAAATGTGTTTAAATAATTTGAGTCGTTTTAGTGTAATTTTGATAAATCACTAACTTAGTATTGATATTATTTATTAACTTTGCCTGAGGTAGTGTCTGAAACCGAACTGGTACATAACATACAGTATTATTTTAAAAATTCTGGCCACGAATCTCTCATTGAAAACCCCTGTTCTCTTATTAACCTCTAGTTCAGTGGCGGAGCCAAGAATGAGCCTTGGGGAGCCAGGCCCCCTTGCTCAAAATCTTGCCCCCCCCCCCACACACAGAGTGATACTGCTATAGGTCGACAAACGGTGAGTTAATAGTGGCCGCAAATGAAACTACTACCGAAACATATCTCGACAACAAAGTTATCAACTGCAGAATATCGTATGTTGCAACAGTCTGAATTCCGAGCAAAAATCTTCAGGCTCCTTTTTGTTTATAGTACAGCTAGATCTAATTTATTTAAATCTGTAAGGTGCATGCATTGACCTCAGCATCTGAACGTTCCTTTTAACCTCTGTCCCTTATCTGCTTGTCTTCTTTGTTTTCGACAAAAAAAAAAAAAAAAAAAAAAGCAAAATATGTCTGCATGTCTGCATTCTGATTTGCTTCAATGTTGAAAGTCATACTAAAATAAGAGATGCTTACTTACAAATAGCATGCACTGCAGTGAAACATTACGCTTGTGTGGACGAAAGAAGTCTTCGTACACTAAGTAATTAATTTCCATCGATTATGGGGACATAGAACAAATGCATAGCATCCATTAAATAATTTGGTATTATTATTATTATTATCATCAAATAATATCGAGAGGTCTTGTTTAACATACAGTAAAAGAAGAGAGCAGAAGTTTTTATTATTTCTGTCATTCTCTCTGCTGTTCATATCCCAATAGTTCGAGAAAATTAAGATACTGAATACTACCAACACCTATTATTTACTACTGGTACTGGTTCTCCTTCTCGTCTACCTTCTGGTCTTGTCTCTAGTACGTCTAATTTCCTAACGCTCTTGGCCGTGACAACTAAGTAGAAACCTTTTGCTGCGATGTTAATAAGCGATATTAGCGATCTCCAAGAAAACGGAGTCAGCGCTTGGTGGACCTATTCTACTAACTAAAGTTTGGGGAAATGAATCTAACAAAAACCAGTGATTCTTTATAAATAAATCTTTCAGAAGTATTTTCTTTTAAACTATTTTAACTGTAGCTTAATCCCAAAACTGCTACTACTAGAGAAATTCCGAAATTTATCACAGAGCCAGTGCTTCAATCTCCTCATTACTAACCATCAAGTAAGATACCGAGATGATATAACTTGGTCGCGGCAGTAATGCTGTTTTGCGTAAAAGTATAGTTACTCCCATGACCAGGTTGTATCATCCTGTTATCTGATGTTTGTGGGACTGGTCTACAGATATTCCATTCAGTAAGTTTAGTCAGTGAATACCAATTTTTATCACAGATTTATATTAATTCCGCGTCAAAATATGCATTTCTGAGAAAATTAAACATTAAGCATTTCTGAGAAAATTACATTGTAGGAATTATACAGAACAGTAAATCAGTGGTGACATGGATTTTCAACAGGATATACTAATTAATGCCCTTCCTTCAAATCTAATCTCCAAATTTACAATATTAATTTAGCATCGGCTACAGGATAGTAGCGTTATTTCAGCTACATTTGAATTTATTTTAAGGCTTTCAAACATCCGAGACTCAGAGGATAGAAATAAGGGAAATTGGTCAATAGGGCCACCGAGGAAGAATCTTGGTAATCTCCTCAGTTGAAATATTTATCCACGAGGGATCAATCACACCATCTTCCGAATCTTAAGCTGATGTTCTACCGCTGAGCTTTGGCCATTCGGTGTGGGTGTGAAGTGTTTGTGTATTTCAATTCACGTCAAATTCTAAAAAGTAGTGAAGGTAAATAAACGATAGAAAGAAAAGAACCACGTATACTTCTTTTGCTGTAAGGAGTCCCGATTTAAATGTCTGTTCTAACAACGTTTGATATTAGGGAAAGAAAAACATATTTCCTCTTTTTGCTTCAAAGAGTGCTCACTTCATCATTTTAATAACGTAAAGGCACATTCATTACTCAGTTTTAGAGCTCAAGGGTAAAAGTAACAAAAAGTAATTGAACTACGGCAGATCAAAACAAGATCCTGAAACCGGGGCAGTTGCCCGGGCGCCAGCAAGCTAATATGTACACCGTGGATGTAGATGAAAGGGGTACTAATCGCAAAATTTCCCTGGGCACAAATGTCTAGTTTCGTCACTGATTAGGCTACCATTTTTTAGAGTGTGAAATCGGGACATTTTTCTGAAATAGTAAGAATACATGATAATTTTATTGGCAGTTTACTTTAGAGTGAAACTTAAGCTTCAAGAGCAAGGTTTATAATTTAAAGTGGGGTGGAACGGCAAATGACTGTCCTGTTAGAGTTCAGTTGCTGTTTCTGTGCGACGTTTGTCTCGTAAGCACTTTTGTCCTCGTACATCACATTTTACTTTATTATTATTAATAATAATACAGTTTATCTACCAAACAACTATTTATATTATTATACGGTATTAAACAAATCTGGAACTTGCGATATTTATTTCCTTTCATCATTCCATCCGGGAAATAAATGTTATCTATACGAGATGGAATGTTTTCGGGTAAAATTTAATATTACTGCTGCCATGCTGTAACTTTGAGCTTCGCCTTATTTTAAGTAGGTGCAGACATGTCGGAAGGTTTGATTCTTAGATTCAATAGTTCAAACGCTGTCGAAAATGTGGTCTGGAGAATATGACTCTCGACGAACAACATTCGATTAAATTTATCAAGAATATTTGTGGATATGCATAGAAAATGGTCCTGAAATTCCAGAGCCGGAAACAGATAGGATATAGGGGTTCCTCGTGGAAACGAATTAGACATTCCCCATCGAAATATCACAAATTCATTTTGGATGAATCTCTTCTTTCATTGGAGGCAGAAAACGAATTTTCTAAAGATAATATTCTAAAAGACATTTTTCTGCCTACTATTGATAAACCAATCACTGAGACGGAAAAACGCTTTGGATCATGTAGCAAAATCATTAGATCAATCACCACTCTACATCCAAAAGATGAAAACTTTCTAAATTACAACATTGTGGAGCATATGGCCCAGTATTGTGAAAGTGATCTGGAAATATCCAAATGTGAACTCAAAATCCTCCCAAATACAATTAAGTTGTATGAAGACGAGAGAAAATCTAAAGTTGATTCTTAATGAATTTCATTCATCTTTTTTGTATCTACAAAAGCGCATTCCTAGAAACCTACAAGCTAGGTATCATCTCTGTGACTATACCAGTTTCTATTGGTACATGTGAAAGGTCATTCTCATGTTTGAAAAGATTAAAGACATATAAGCAATTCAATGACATATAAGCAAAAACTTACGATTCTCTTATATTGAAGAAAATTGCTAAATCGTTAGATCTTGAAGAAGTTATTGATAAGTTTGCTGCTGCCCACAAGAATAGAAAGATCCTCTTTTAAGTAGAGGCATGAACCTCTAAGGTATTTTCTTGATCTGTAAAAGTGTATTTTTCTGCTTCCAGTTAAATCTACCAGCCACACATATTTTAAATGCAGCGATTAAATTACTACTTACCTATATTGGAAATCAATTGTATTAATGTATTCATACATTTTCACCGTAAAAGAGTATATATATATATATATATATATATATATATATATATATATATATATATATATATATATATATATATCATTCATTGGAGATGGCCCCCTCAAAACTCTCTTAGACCCTTCACTGCCCCCCCCCCCTGAGAAAAATCCTAGTTACGCTACTGCTCTAGTTGGAACTAAATCAAATAAATATGTGGGTTATTAAGATCTTTATTTAGAACCAAAGTATTAGATTTTCCTACGTATGGTTGCTAGAATATTACCTTCTAAAGCAAGATGGGTTGCCAAGATTCTTTTGAATAAAAAACTGCACATATGTTAATATTGTAACGGAAAACTCATCACCACCAAGAGATCTGTTGTGTTCGTTTCCACTATAGTCCCCTTGTTATTCACTTAATATTAAAATAGAAGTATCTATTTGATATCATATTTCACACTATAGGACTTCAACACTAAATTTAGGTCAGACGGAAAACTATACCAAAAAAATACATGAAATATCTCGTAGTATTCTGAGTTAATCGACATTCCGACATTGCAATGTAGCAATACAACTTTGATGTCTTTAAATTTGTTAATAAATTACTAAATTACTTATATTTTCTGGAAATACTTGTTTTAAACCTGGAAATCCATTTCAAAACTGAATACCGAAACTTGAAAATGACAGCATGAAAACTTCGCACTCACTCCTTCAAATATTATTGATACTCTCATTCACACTCACTTACATTGAACTCACACTCATTCGACTCTATCGTCAAACTCACTCGATAGCCCTCACCTTTATTCACACTCAGTCGTCCTCACATGAACTCAATTGCCTCTCACTCACTATATAATGTGTAAACGTGAAGTAAAAGCAAGGATAGAAATGGCGAAAGAAGCTTTTAGGATAAAGAAAATACTATTTTGTAGAACCTTGACAAAGAGTTGAGTAAAAAAAAGACTCATAAAGTGCTTTGTGTGGAGTAATGTGTTGTATGGGTCAGAAACATGGACACTGCGCAAAAATGATGAAAAATGACTGAAAGCTTTCCAAATGTGAGTGTGGAAAAGAATGGAGAGAATAAGAAAAGAGCGGAAAACAAATGAGAGGATGTTAGAAATAGTAGGATAAAAAAAAACAATTTTACATATTAAGAGGAAGAGAAACTGGCTGGGATACTGCTGAGAAGGAACTGTATCATGAGGAACTGTGCTAGAGGATATGGAGGCAGGAAAGAGAGGAAAAGGGGGAAGGAGACTACAATTAACAAACGATATCAAAACAGAGAAATCGTAAGTGAAGACGAAGAGGTTACCGGAAGACCATGGAGCATGGAAGCTTCTCAGATGCAGCAAGGGAACTACCAATAATGACAGAATACCTATGATGATGATGATGATGATGATTTTGAAGTTTACCGTAGTTACAAGATGTGAAACGAATCTTCATTGTTTTAGGTGAGTTTACCTTTCATTTTAATAACTTATTGTAACTGTAGTCAGAAACGGAGAAAGAACAGAACTGACATAACGTTCAAATATATTATTGTGACATATACCATATGTTGTTATTCAGTTTTTACGTCAACTACTACCATCATTAAATGACATACCAGTATATCAATAAGAGTATTTGATTCCATGAAAAAAAGAAATTCACTTCAAATATGATCATATAACATTACAGGAGATAAACGTTAAGTAGCTTCGTTTGTATCGGTTGACAATTAAAAGAAAAAAAAACGAAAAAAAGTATGAACAGAAATTAACTGAGAGTCATTTGCAGTATACAAGTTCTGCACGCATACTTCATTTACCTTCGATTATTGGAAAACGATGGAATTTCTCTCTCTCTCTGTCTCTTTGAGAGAAGAGCCAAATACGGCAACCAACCTCCATCACCACAATTTGACGCCCCGCGCACGACTCGTTCCGGGGCCTTCCCACTAACGAACTACGTGCTCTGCAAATCTCTGTCCGGATTAATTTAATACAATGGCAACTGAAATCAGAGACTGGGGCAAAAGGGCTCCTGATTTAATTCTTGTAACTAGTTGTTGTTGGAGTTGCTGCACTTCCCATTCTCCACTCCCTATCTGTATAGATTGCTGTGTGTCAGTTTCGTACTCTGGTCCTTCTGTGTATCTTTCCCTTGTGTGTTTATGTTCATGTCTGTAAGGTAAAAATAGGGTTCACGACTACATTTCAAGAATTATATGTGATCTAAGTAAAAAATAATATATCTTTTGCATCCAAGTATCTTCATTTATTTATTCTTGATTAAATAACAAGTTAGAAAGTCATTTAGTGGATGAATGTTAATACATTTACGCAGTGGCGACGATTGAACGTTAAAAGTGGGGAGGCAAGACATGATCTGGATATTCGACGAAAGGTTGTATAACTAATAGGATACTATCTTTATCAGTTAAAATATCGTATATCGTATTTCATATTTCAATAAGTAAATTGACAGAGCAATGCAAGTAGATACTAGCCCTTTGTACTCTTAAAGAACAAAAATGTAAGAAGAGATTTGATTCCTTGCTCATGAACATCTTAAAATTCAATCTGGAAAATTGTGTGATTAGGTTATTTAACAACAAATTTGCGAAACAAATAAATGGAAAGGATAAAATTAATCACAGTAATAAAAAATAAAGCTTGTTTTGTAGAAGTTATATTGAAACTGGGGATTAATGTACAACTTCTATTTTTAGTTCCACACATGCCATTAAATGTATGTTATTACTCCTAGAAAATGAAAGACTGTAAATACTACAAGCATATGCTACGACATTTAAAGAAATAAGCAATTGCAATATTAATTGTTTTGAATTGCAATTAAAATGCAATTCATGTAACTATCTTAACTCCACGGGAAGACAAATAACCAATATGTACTCATACAACAACAAATATTATATGGCGCCATTTTTCTATGAACCAGTAGTACATAGAAAATCTTTACATTTTCAAATGAAACTATATACATTAAGGAGTCACTTCAAAAAAAAAATGGGGGGCAACTGCCCCCTCTTGCCCCCCATAATCGCCGCCCATGCATTCACGTCCAGTAGTTAAACAAGGTGCTTTTAGAAATCAGACCTTAAAGAAAAGAAATTAACACTAAAACATATGACTGCTTAGGAGAAAGAGCAATCATCTGCCATTTCTAAGAGCTAGGACAAACAAAATTATCTTGCGTGATTTTCAAAACCTAATGGGTGGTATTCAGACAGAATTCGTTAATCACGCGTTAGTCATGTAATTAGTAAGTGTCGTACTAACTCTGTATTAAGGAGGGGTACTTTTTGGTATTCAAAGTCTACTTGGGGTTCAGAAACAGGTAGTTTTGAGAAACTAAAAGCTTTAAAAAATCAGTTTAGAATGCTCGAACATAATTGCCAGAATGAACTTAATTAAGATGATTTTTTTTCTTATTAACTTCTACAGGCTTTCAACCAATTGCTCTATGGAGGAGGGTTACCAAAGAGTACGCACGTCCTAAGAGCGCGCAGTGCCAATTACGCTGAAGTGGTAACACACAGAATTGTTATTGCTACGCTGTTTGATGCATCTTTGTGTGAGAGTTGATACGAAGAAAAGGGAAGTTAACGGATCGCTGCAAACAGAAAATACAGCTAAAAATAACTTTTTTGAATTCTTGATGTAATATTTTAATACTCTTAGTTAAGAAATTATTCTGATATAGCAGCTAACTACAGTACTCTTGTTGCATGTTAGGAAACATAAATGCAGATAGAATTGTTTACCATGGCTTTGTTTCGGGGGTCTTGCATATGCAGCCACATGGTTGAATTTTACTCGAGTTGACTACTGTTTCCCAAAGAGTGCGCGTTAGTGAGTTACCAAAGAATGCGCACGTACTCTTTGGGAGAATTTCTTTGATAGCGTGTGTGGGTAGCGGCTTTCATATTACAGACTATGGTTATTCTCATCAATTACTCTCGGAGTGGAATATGATGTTTGAATGGATTGTAGAATTATTTGTAATTGTTTGTCTTCGATTCAAGCACCAACTGTAAATCATATATAAGAAGTATTTTAAATTCACAAAATTTCTTAAATTACAATGATGATGTGGTGTTCTGCCCGAAGGTAGGCCTTTGGTCCATGGTAGTTTGCCATTGCCTTTCATAGTATGATGATGTCGTCCTAAGTAGTGAGGAAATGATCGAAATAAAGATTCTGGAAGTGTTCTGGAGCAAGATGGTGAGTGAAATTTGGCTTCGATTACGATTGTAATGAAACCACAAACTAAGAATTAAAAAAGACATACACTAAAGCTGTTGTTCAGGATTTTTTTCCAGGTGGTGGAATAATGTAATGAAACCACGAACTAAGAATTTAAAAAATCATCATTAATTTTACTCATCAAAATCATAATTTGTGGGTGAAACTAAACGAAGATTTTCTCTAATGTTTTAAATTTCGTGTACGTTCATAATGAATTCTTTAAAACCACATGGACGTGTAATGAAGAAATTGTTGGAAGCAAAATAGTTTAGAATTGCCTGTATACGAACAATTGGAAGCAAACCTTAGGGTAAATTAAAGTTTACGAAGGGGTTTAGGTTTCAAGTATGATAGGTGTTGAGTGCACCCTCTTAGGGACCGCAAAACGCACTCTTTGGGACACTGGTCCTTAAGAGTACGCATTTGAGTTTTTTAACTTTTTAACGTATATCTCCATTTCTACATCTAGTAGTAAACTTTTCTATTTCTTACAATGTAGCCTAAACTTCAATTAAAATTTTGTACAATTTATATAATTTTTGCTTCATTACTTTCGGAGCTGTTTGAAAATGAATATTAACCCAAAGAATGAATTTATGAAGGGAAAGAAAACAACAAACTTTCACCGTCAATTGGCTATACAGTTTCAGCGCGAATGAAAATCCTGGAAATAATTTAAACTCCTGTCCTTAGATGGCTTGCAAAGTTTATACTAAAAGATGGTTTCATTCTAAATCCACTAGACTGCACGGAGAAAAGAGTTAAAACTGTGGTTTCACACTGAAACCACTGGGCCGGAAAGGGTTAAGTGCGTGCTCTTTGGTAACCTTCCTCTGTACTTTATTATTATACTCATTATACAACTCTTGTACTATATCTATCCATTTATAATTTCCTTGAATACTATTTTTTCCACATACTTTGTTTAAGAGTTCTGTTAAAACGTTCTACGATATGTTGTTTTATGAACACCCATGCTTGGAATGAAGGGCTCAAAATTGAACAATTCGCAAAAGTATATTCTCTCTATGACTTACGGTTCTCGTATGACTCCTCCCGAAATCGGAACTTTTTAGGCAAATATCTTAGCCACCGGTTACTATTTGGTACCAAACTGGTCACCACATCCTCTTAGGTATTGATCAACACCAATATCATCTCCCTATGACTTATGGTTTCAGAGATATGGCGCCTTAAATCTCCGGAAATCGGACCTTTTTTTTTTGGACAATATCTCGGGAACAGTAAGAGTGACGCGAAAAATTCCATAACTTCTTTGATATAGTTTTTGATGCTCTGTTGAATGGAGGGCTCAAAATTGAAAAAAAAATCAAATAACAGACCCACACACTTACAGAGAGAGAGAGAGAGAAAGAGAGAGAGAGAGAGATACTCATTCTTGGCTTTCGTTCTTGACTTATAAAAATTTAGATTATTTGTTCTGAAACAGGTTTCTGTTTATTTATGTATTAAATACGTAAAAAATACGCTATTAAGGAGTATTTTTAGGAGTAAAAAATACATTTACAGTGACACCCATTCTTGTAACAGTGACACACCTACTTCTTACAATGATATACTTACTTGTAAAAGTGAATCAGGTACTACTTGCAAAAAAAATAATATTAAGTATTCAAACACGAGAATTGATGAGACAAAAAGTTATTTTTGGATAAAGAGCAAAGACACTTCAAAAATAGGTTACATATAATAGCTTCTTCTAAAATTGTTAGAACTCAAATATGAAAAAGTAGAAAATTTTTTTAACACGGAGAAGTTATATCTTAATTTTATGTAAGCTTATTCATTAAAACTTAGAAGGAATTCGTTGTATCTTTAATTCCTGGCTTCTTTTGTATTATTTCTTAACTCTCATTAATTGGGAAACAGAGGATTTGTGATGAAGTGTTGTACGATAAGGAACAGGGGAAAGGGTTTAAAAGTCTTTTTCAAAACGAAAAGAGGAGGGGATCGGTCGGTAGACTTTGAAGAAGTAAAAAGAGTACAGAAAGTTTGATTTCGATATTCTTTATAGAAAACTGTTTTTTTTTCGGACCCCTTCATTCGCTCCCGCTAACTACAAGTGGATTAGCTATTCTCGTCTTTTATAAGCCTTCCCAATTAATGGTGACGAATTTCTTAAGTTTCTTTTTCCAGTTATAATTAGAGAGAATATTGTCTCTCTTTATTACTCTACAAATATTTTTCTCACAGAATATACGTATATATATATTTTTTCGTAACCGTTAGGTTGATTATATGAAGTTTTCTAGGAAAAGCAAAACAAAAATAATGGAAGTTTTTTTTTGTTAATTATTATTTGTTCGTTAGTTTGAATGAATTCTTATTTTAGAAGTTATTTGAATATCATTTGCTTTACGCTTCAGCGATTTTTAAAAGATATTATTATATATACATATATATAATAAAAAGTTTATATTACAAAAATACTTTTAAAATTCGCTATTGTTGTTATGCATATCAGCATTTCATAAATTTTTGTGATTGTGCATTTAACTTTAAAGAGACACATTATTTGAAACCCCTAATTCTCCGGCCTGCTGTACATTATAGGCTAAAATCATGTTTAATTAAAATCTTTAATTTTTTACATTAATAAATTTATTTTATTTTACGCGTATTTTAATTAATTAACTTATGAGTTTGCTCACTTTTGAGTTGATTTTGAGTTTAACGTATCTTTCAGCAGTGAGGCTATTTGAGACGGGACCTACTGATTAATCCAAACCAAATGAGCTCTCGCCGGGAATCGAACCTGGGTCTCCCACGCCAAAGGCGCGTACGCTAACCGCTTAGCCACGAAGGAGCTCTTTGGCAACGTTTATTACCGTTAGGGAGGTAAGTAATAGCGCTTGTAGCGACATTTTTGCGTTAGAGAGGCAAGTGATAGCATCTTTAGCAACATTTATTAGCGTTAACTAGGTAAACGATAGCGCTCGTAGCGATATTTATTAATCTTAGGGAGGTAAGTGATAGCGCTCGTAGCGACATTTATTACTTTTAGAAAGGTAAGTGATAACGCTCGTAGTGACATTTTTTAGCGTTAGGGAGGTAAGTGATAGCGCTCGTAGCGACATTTATTAGCATTAAGGATGTAAATGATAGCAACACCTATTAGCGTGACTGTTTACACGACACGCTGAAACGTTTGTCGTTAATTATGATTCTCGTTGTGCTCCTCGTCTTTCTACAACCGACGTTTCAAATCTCTTAAGCAAGGTTGCATAACATTCAAGGATAGTGTAATGTACACACTGACATGTTTACCTTTTATATTGAGAATACCAGAAATATATAGATATTTTCCTCTAAATGTGACTGCTCAGAGATTTCTATGAGCCCTCAGTGAAAGGATATTAAGGAATTAAAAATGAAAGCCTATAATGTACGATAATATAAAATTAAAATTGATGCTGAAATTCAGTCATCAGAATCAGTTGCAATAGAATAAATATAAGCATATCGTGTTATGTTCACGTAGATTTGACTTCGGGAAGTGATATAACGAATTCATCTCAAGCATGATTGTTTGGATGTTAGTCGTTTCTTACATTCAATTCCGTATGTCGATGATGTTGTTTAGTAGTGGGTTACTTTGGAAGTTCACCAAGGTGGGGCACAATATTGTGAAAAAGAACAGCACAGACGTCCATAAATGCAGTCGCAATGTCTGTAAAATCTACCGCGGTACCGCGGAGAAAGGATGAAATTCTGGAAAGTGTCGTTACAGGTGACGAGACCTGGAAGTACCTGAAACAACAGGACAGCCATGAAATGAATACATACCGATTTCCCACCAAAGAATAAATTCAAGAAAGATTCAATCTCTCTTGCTCAATCAATGTCTTGCGCTTCGTTACTAACACCCTAGCATTAACACTGTAAAAACCAAACTTCTTCACGATAATGCACACCCCATATTACTGCTTCTGTTTATGAGAAACTTGATAAGTCAAGCTGACATGTGATGTGCTCGAGCATGTGCCGTACAATAGTAACCAAACACCTTCAGATCATCTTTTATAGACCCGGCGATCATACTACCTGGAGAGTGGGGAAGAAAGAATGGAATCGGAGTTGGAAAGAAAATACAAGTTCCTGCAAAGATCAAAGTCGATATCTGCTCAAATCATTAATTGAACAAAACTTTTTAAAAAGTAATAAAGCCGGTCACAGAAACTGAACGATTTACTTTGAAAGTAAAGGATCATGTTTGGTATTTAATATGAACCATAAACTCAATTTGATGATGATTTCAAAGACTGTGAAAAAAACGGAGAAATGCATCCATGTCATCACGAAACTTTGCCTGTAAATAATAATTTCTCAATAATTACTTTAAAATCAATAGAGATTTCTCTCAATCATACTGCTAAATTCTTACACAATTGCATAAAGAAACCTACTGCTAAAGAAATGCTTTATCACGAGTAGTTGCGACTATTAAAGCCTTTAACATCAAGTGGGGAGCGGTTTTAGAAGAACAACAAAATTTGGTTATATTAGGAATAAAATCTTTCTTATGGTGTCCTAGTTAATAGCTGAATTCGACCCTTTCTTGACGAAACATGTTAATAAATATTGTAACTGTGGTAGTGAAACTAAAAATTACCTTTCCTTTCTTCTTCAACATGTAAAGAAATAATTGATTTATTGGCTCAAAAGGTATGAAACTCATTTTATCAAGAATTAAAACAGTCGAAATATTTTCTTTGATCGTTCGCTCAACCCTGGATGTGTCCCATGTAAACCAAGCAGTCCTAACTTTTAGATATGGTCAGTGGTGTAATGCTGGAATTTTTGGTTGGTATACGGTTGACTGTTTTCAAAATATAGCTTATAACCACCCCCTTATACATTCCCGGCGGGAGCTCATGTGGTTCAAATTCCACGTTAATCAGTAAGTGCACGTCTCATATAGCCTCGCTGCTTAAAGGGACTCTAAACTAAAAATAAACTCAACTCAATTCATTCTTTGGTAAATTTAAGGTGAGTTTACGCAGGAGTATAAAAATATTAGGTGGATATAAGGGTTTACTCCTATACACTCTCCATTACATCCCTCGATATGTTCTAAACAATGGTGTACCATGTGAATATTTTCATACATTTATTGCATTAGCTTGATATAAAACGGAATAAATGTTTCCAGCCATTATGAGCTTGATGAACTAAAAATAAGCATTAGCGATTGTAGAGAGCAGTTTTACGATAATACTTCGAACATCGCAGGCTAAAATAGCCGACAAGGTCCATTTTGGTTTTACTTATACTACAGAGATGTTCTATAGGAGGCTGCAGGACACAGAAAAAACAATGGAATAGATAAAACTGATTTACGTTTTCTATGTTGTTTAAACAAAGAAAATAAGGTGCGTTTTTTGTCGTCTGTTTCACGACCTTTAAGTGTCTATCTACTATAGTTAAATTTAAGTGCTTATCTTTTTTAAAAGTATTTTATCGTAAAATATTAGGTTTTGATATATACTTTTCAGAGTTTAAATGGCACAAAATCCATTTTCAAAATATTTCGAGAGAAGGCTAACCTCCGATAGAAGCAGCAAATCGACGCTAGTCCGCAGGGGGCAAAACCCTAAATCCGGCCCTGGATTCATTTCTCATAATGCCTTAGTGCAAAACTTAAATGAACAAACAACAACTTTTTTTTCGTTGTGTTTGCATGTAGTAGAAATAATTATTTTCACGCAAACACAAAACGAAGTTGCTAATTTTTCCCCTTGCACTCAAGGTAATTAGAAAAGAGCACCAATTTTCTAAACATGGCAAATTCGTTTGCACTATTTTTCCAATCCACTTGTTGAGAGCGATAATGTACACTACAAGCCAGTACAACTTTACTCAAAACCAACGTGTAACAGGGACTTAATCAAGCCATCTGAGCCTTGTTTTGATTTTTCTATGTCTGATGTTTCTAGCCCTTGCCTTCCATTTGTGCTTCTTTGGCGGTTGTGTATATTCACATTTTTTTTTTCCTTTCTGGACTGCAGCTGAGGCAGGACCTCTTTCATTTCCATTGGGTATTGGTAGAGCCTCTAGGCATCGTATAGCAAATGCTTGAAAGTTCTACCGTCTAGCTAATTGGCGCGTATGACTCCTACTTGGCGGTTCGCATGTTTTCGAACTGTGATTCGGAGCTTATTGGGGAGCTATTGTCGTTTTTCAAAGAGGTAAGAGGTCTAGGTTCTCGTGTATTTGTGTTATTGGTGTATGTCCAAAGATTATATGATTATTTCCTCTATGATTTGTTTTAGAGCACTTCGAGTTGGCGCAGCTTTGATATACACACACCTGCTGCCACGTCGGGTGTGTGTACAATGGTAGATATCTGATGCGCAGTATGTATATGAGCTTTCGGGCTTTGTGTGTGAGTTGTTTATCGAGCATAATTGGCAGCAGGGCGAAAATATGTTGATTTGCTCTGAATGAAACTTCAGGGATGTGAGAGACAAAGGAGAACTCTTAGATACTTGGCTTCTATGAAGAAATATGGTCTAAGTCTTCCTGTTAAAGTTTACCAAGACTATTTTAGTGTAGTTAATCTTGATCCTCAATTGCTTCATGCACTCTTCCAGCAGGACAACGTGTCGTTTAATGTATATTTCTGCATACCTGTGGTTGTGATTACTGGCTAAAATGGCGGTGTCGTCAGGAAATGTCACTACTAATGTGATCTTTGTTGTTGACAGACCTGCCGTGAAGAGAGCATAGAGAACTGGAGAAGTGTAGAAACCTTGCGGAACTCCTTCTCTGATCTGCCTTCGTTTAATAATGTATCCAGTGCTTGAAACCCGAAAGTATCTGCTCTACAGGATGCTCTGCGCTGCTAACTTCAGAAATATATAACTATTATGGAAGTAACTGCTAGTGATTGTCAAGTAACTGCAACCAGTCGTGATAATAGGAAAAGATACGAGCAATGCAGGCATACAAATGCGCTATTCCATGTTAAGAAAAAAGCTCCCAGCCACATACTCAATGTTACAGCTTTCATCCAACCACAAACGTAAATCGCTCTTTTCCTTTAAACTTTTTATTACGAATTTTTTGAGAAATTCATCCAAATTGTCTTGTACTGAAGAACAAAGTTTATTGAAATACTACTTAAGACCACGAAAACATTTTTTGCGGTTAAAAAATGAAGTGTTGCTCAACCATGGAATCTATTTTAGCAGCCGCGCCTGATGTTTGTTGCTTTTAGAAACACTGTATCTATAAAGCACTTTCAAATCGATTTTAAATATAACAAAAGTAGCATGTATTTTAAGTTCAAATTTGAGTTTTTGTTTCATATTATTTAAATCCTCGAGATTTTCTTCCTAGACCCTTGAAGATGATTATTGGTATCTTGAATTAAAATACTGTATAAATCAAAAAAAGTTACCCCTCCTTAATAGCTTTCCAAATTTAGCTGAAACCCTGGTTATGTATAAACATTTACGAAATATTGATAAAAACAAGTTAGTTTAATTTTACACCCTGAAATTATGGTAAACGTATAAATTACGAGTATTTAATATTTAAACCGGAAGTGGTGGATCTTTTAGTTACAGTTTCTTTACAGATATAAGATCTAAGATGGAAGTTCTTGAGACGTTTAATCCACATAAGAAAGAAACATTTCCCTCTGCACTTTACCGGTTTAGTTCTATGAGAATATTGAAACCGGAAGTTGTAGTTCATTTCTACTTCTTGGAGAATAAGAACGGACATCAAAATATATTCTTGCAATATTGGATGCATATAAAACGTTTCTTATTGTTTATTATCATGTTTTTCTCTCTGTGGGTCGGTTTTCAAACCGCAAATCGAATATTTTTTTATCATTTTCGGTTTTGAATAGAGAGATAAGAATGAAGAAACCAATTTTGCGGATGTTCAAACTCTTTCAAGAAAAGTTATTGTTCACTGACTATCATTATTTCTGTCTTCTGGATATTAACATTGAAATCAGTAATTGATAATGTCTATCACTTCCGGTTTGAATAAAGTGATAAGTGAGGAGATGGAACCTACTGTATTCTTGGATATACAGAATCCATTTTAGAAAAAAAAAACACTATTTACCACTATCTCTTACTGGTTTCGGTCTGATACCTCTCGACAGACAGACTGACAGACGGGTACGACAAACTGTTCTATTATATTTCCATTATTTGGAAGTCTACAAGAGATACAACACTGAATCTGGTTTATAACATTGACCAAGTTTCTAAGTTATCACAAAAATAAAAATATAAACTGGACTCTGATAACGTTGTTTCTAGCATTTGCATTATGAGTAATACTGAAAAAAAAAAAAAAAACGAAGTTGCTACTAACACCAAATTGTCTTGGATGTTTTCGAAGGTTTTCTTCTACCACACTCTATGGCAACTATATTTCAAAGCTAACGGAAGCTTAAGCAAAACCTGTAGAATCCCAACCTAAACTGTGTTTAGGTTTTTTGTTTTCCTAAATGAAATTTATCGAAGATTAAGGAATCTTAACGTCCTATCCTTGTTGCTGTTGTTGTTGCATCATGGTATATGGTTTTAGAGTAATCGTTTACATGAAATCGCCTTGTCAGACAAACTTTAACCATCAGAGAGAGAGAGAAGTTTAAAAAAATGTAAAAGAAAGAACAAGATAACCGCTTGGTTCTGTGTAGATCTACAGAGGGAAATTTTAGCTCCTACACGCTCAAAAGACCTTAACAGTCTGGATTATTCCCTTCCCCCTTCATTACCATATTTCCGGTAGACTCCAATTATCACAATCCGCCTCTGTGCGCTTCAACTGTGATTTTTTCTCTCCTGCATTTTTTGTATACATTTCTTTACCTTTCTCTCTCTCTCTCTCTCTCTCTCTCTCTCTTCACAACTGCATTTCTCCCATTCCTTCGTTACCAATGATTATATTGATGAAGTGGGAAGGGATCATAGAGGGGAAATACGAGAGAGCTTTTTTTTTTTTTTTTTACCTTTTTGGAAGAAATCACTTTCTTTTACATATTTATAAGAATAGAATAATCAATACACGGAGTGGTTGAAAATCAGCACAAGAACTAACTGGTCCATATAGTGTGTAGAGAATACGAAGAGGCATGAGGTATTCATCAATATGTATGGCAGGGTAGATCCCCTCTTTCTCTCCCTCGCTCGCTCGCTCTCTCTCTCTCCTGTATACTCCACACGAATCGGCATTACAAATACAACGCTCAGTTTTGTAAAAATAAAAAGAGAAACAACAGCACCACATGTTAATTTTGGTACTTAACTTCAAATACTAATGATGCCAAAGTTTCTATTATGTTTACCATAACTTGGTCAGTACGAAGGGATGGTTTTAAAGCATCAATGTGTTTGCGCTGCAGAGGCTTTCCGGAATATTAATTCTAAAGTTTATAAATGAAACAAGTCATATATATGTAGTAGTATGCATTTGTGTGTGTGTGGAAATTATTTATCTCTTGTTCAAACACAGGCTATACCAGTCTCTGGATATTGCTACCAAAATATCAGTGATAGACCTTCAATTTTATCCGTTTTTGCTTGTGCTGTACTTCAATCTTAACATAAGCCTGTGCCCAATCTTTCTTATAATATAGTTAGTTCTAAGTTGTTCTGTTCTTCTACAGTCTCCTTAAAGGTAAAGTAAAAATTTGAAAGATTTTCCTATTAAAGTTATCAAAATTATTAATGAATTTCCAAACAACACTATTATAGTAAATATTGCTACATAAACGTGTTCCCTTCCCGCTGATTTAATGACAACCACCCTGTCTATCTAGAAACTATCGCACACACTTTTTTTTACACAGGTTTTGGGTTCGATTCTGGGTGAGAGTAGATTTAAGGCAATATGGAGGTTCGGCATCTCATATAGTGGCCTTGCTGCTCGAAATGAACGCTAGCCTTTAAAGAAAAAGGGGTGCAGACGACGGCAACAGCCGAATGGTTTCGAGTGATCAGCCTTGGATCACAAGGGTGAATTCATCATAGGTAGGAGTTCCTCTGAGGAGCATACACATTTTTAACTGTACTCAAGAAGTTCATTTCCCTCTCGTGTTGGATTAAGTTTTATATTGCATAACATTCATCACAAGGCTATAGCTGAAGCGAATTGTTAAAAAATGACTACTTTGGTGCACGAGGTTCCGGTTAGTGATGGGCATTATCAAATGAATACTATCGAATTATTCGATAGTTTTGAACAATCAAATGTATTCGATAGTTCTGCTAGACTAGCGAAGGATTTTTGTTTTTTCTTTGTAGTGGTAAACATACCACCACTTACCCCTACACGTGTTCTGAACTGTTTGACTGTCTGTCAAAACAGACTATTGATAGTTATATTATACCACTTCACGGGATCTGCTAGTACTTGCTCTGTGCTCAACAAGAAACCAACAGTGTTGCGTGCTCTTCAGAGCCTCACAGAAAGTACTATGCAATTACATGTTTTGAGCATTGTCGGTAAATTCTAGCCTATTGGAAGGTCAAGTGCAGCGCATGATATCAATAGTTATATTATAACTTTTCAGGATCCCTGGTGTCTTGCTTTGAGACCCAAAACGGGGTTTATATCATTACTAGTTTTCGCCTATCGAATAGAAAAGAGTGGTTGCTACTTTTATGTTGTACCAACTACATTTCAGACAATAACAGACTTAAAATTATCGAACGCTTTTCATCCAATAGCAGCCAAGAAAGTAATGAAGGAAAAAGTAACTGCATACGTACGTTTATGTGGCAACCAGAAGCGAGACAGGTTGTATATTTACTTCAAATTCCAATAAGAGATGTGTTTCACTTCAGAAAGAGATGCTTGGGTTTAAGCGAAAGTTTCATTTACCCTAAGGAAGAAAATTGTCTGCCAGCCGACCTCAGTGATTTGTGGCTAACTTTAGCAATTTCAAGTGCTCTATAGTAATACTAAAATATAGTATATGTTGAGAAGCAGGAAATCTGATAGTTTTTACTTATCGTAACTGGAATTTGAAAAACTCTTTATTTTCCCCTCTTCTGGCATTGAAGGAAACTTGCCCGGATATTCGTAACACTCTGGTGATATTCGTTATATCACCAGACGACCGGTGTCAATTCATGTGACACCCATAAGTTCCAACTTTTTCACCTTACCGATTGCACGGAGCGAGCATTAAACGATAGTGATAAGTGTATGCCTAACTCGTCTGCAATGTCCAACATTTCATCTTTATCGATTGCAAGGATCACCAAACGATATTGATAAGCGTAAGCCTAACTCGTCTGCAATGTCCAAACTTTTCACCTTTACCGATTGCAAGGATCACAAAACGATATTGATAAGCGTATGCCTAACTCGTCTGCAATGTCCAATCTTTTCCCCTTTACCGATTGCACGAGCAACGTCTAACTTGTTTGCAATGCCACGAACACTTTTCCAGAGCTCTGCTTCCACGGTGCTCCTGGAGAGCTCATCCGAACATAATGATGGTCAATGCCCACGAAGCTCATATGCCACTACGGCCCAAATGCACATTAACATTTTTTTACGGTTTGCTGTGCAGAATGTCCCAGTTTGAATTCGTGATGAAAGATCACTGGCAGTTGTGTGTTGTACAGTAAGGGACACTTCTGGATGGTACACCCATATGGAAATTTAAAAGTGTAACATCTAGAAGTGTCCCTTGCTGTACAAGATGCACGTTCGCTTAGGACTCTGTTCAACAACGCACTACTTCCTGACTGTCTTGATACCCCATCCTGTTTTCTGCATGTGTACGGAGTTTGTAGCCTAAAAGCATGACATTAGTCTGTCGGTGAGGTTAATTTCCGATCATACGCCAAACTGGACATTTTATTTCCACCAATATAATATCTTCAAATTTATTACAAAATGGAAACACTTTATTATTATTATTATTATTATTATTATTATTATTATTATTATTATTATTATTATTATATAAAAATATCAAATAATAAAGTAGATACTTTCAGATATGTAGGATCAATATTAACAGATCAAAATCATATTCACGAAGAATTTAAATGTCGATTAAAAGCAGGGAATTCGTGCTGTAATTGAGTTCAAAATGTCTTGTCGTCGCGAATTCTGTCGAGGATTTGAAGCTTAAAATATGTAAAACATAATCATTCCTGTTGTACCGTATGTTCTCTTCTTACTCTGAGGGAAGAACGTAAACTGAAAGCATTTGAAAATAGATCCTAAGACTAATATTCGGACCCAAGAGGAACGGGAATGGGAAATGGCGGAAAATTTCATAACGAGGAACTACATAATTTATACCGTTTACCAAACATTGTTAGGGTCATCAAATTTAGGAGGCTCAGATGGGTAGGTCATTGTAACTAGAATGGAAGGAAATAAGAACTATTTCAAAGTTTTAACTGGAAGTCCAATCGGAAAACGACCTTTAAGAAGGCCTAGGCGCAGATGGAAGGATAGTACGTATTAAGACGGATCTCGCACAAATAGGAGTACAAAGTAGAAACTAGGTCCAGTTGACAAAGAATAGAAGTCAATAGAGAGTTTTGTAAATACGGTATTGAACTTTCGGGTTCCATAGGTCTTAGAGTTGTTATTATTATTATTTATAATAATAGATAGTGCCATCTAGAGAGAAAGTATTTATTTTTTCCTTAACATTCCCTGTCTAAATGAATTGAATTGAAATTGACTTTACTCAAGAAGCAATACTCAACTGTGGATTATTTATTCATTTAATCTTATTGTACGTAATTCCAAATTATTCCGTTAAAGTTACATCTGAATTCATCACGTAATTACGATTTTTGGGTAGCCAAGTAGTTAGGGAATACTATCGTATATTTTTAAATAACATGCGCGGAGAAATCCTAATTTCATCAAATATATATATTGCATTAGTTCATGAAGTTTTGTTTTACAAAATAGATACTTGTCGGGATCGGAAGCGATGGAGGGAATTGGAGTTGTGCCTTGATATAATGGTCTGGCAGTCAGGCTTTCCTCCAGAATATTTCATCGTCAGGGGGGGGGGGGGAGAGCAAAATCAAAATCTAAAGGGGCTACGTTGGTACACTGTTAGCTAGAGGACGAATTTTGTACATGAATTACATGCAATTGCAATATAATTTTATCTTTTTCTTTTTTTTCTTGAAGGAAGGTGTTGGACTTCTGTGGAAGAAACACAGAGAATCCACGCTATCAGCATCGTGTTCAAGTTTCAGTTGTGGCTCGGAACCAACGTCAATAATAGCTCCGTCCTTCACAAGATTGGTATTGCAAAACGGCAAAACAAAAACTCAAAATAGAAAATGAAATGAAATCTTTGAGTTTTACATCCCACGGTTATACCGGTGAGGCTAAAGGAGGCGGTGATGATGAGTAATGAATGAAATAGTGGAATGAAGAAAGTGGGAGGAAACGGGAGAACCGCGAGAAAACCCACACACACGATGTTTGTCCACCACAAAGTTCACTTGGCGGAGGCTGAGATTGAACCCTTGACACCAAGCACCAGAGGTGAACGCTCTACCACTGAACCACCGTGGCCCCAAACTCAAAATAGATAATCGCTCCTTTTTAGACTTCCAAACTATGCTATATACAGTGTGTTTGAAAACAATCCTGACAACGTTTGGGAGATGATTCCTGACAGAAAGATAAGACAAAAAGTATAGACCAACCTGGGTGCACAAATGCTTCCTTTCAGAGTTATAGGCTGCCTTAAACATGAAAAAATGAACTTTAATAGCAAATAGCTTCAAAACTGTGGTACCTACCGTAGCCGGGTCAAGACTTCACTTATATGTATCTTATCCAAATATCAGTTTCATAATCCTGCAGTACTTCCGCAACAGTTTTTACAGTGGTAGTTGGTGAGTACTTCAAATTATATACCCTTAGCCAAACTCATTCTATAAAAATTGTTGCGTGAGTACCGCAGGATTCTGAAACATGTATTTTTGGATAGGGCGCATATTACTTCCTAAGTGAAGTCTTGACGAGACTACGGTAGGTCCCATAGTATTGAAGCTATGGACCTTTAAAGTTAATTTGTTCATGTTTTCGGCAGCCTATAACTCCGAAAGGAAGCATTTGTGCACCCAGGTGGGTCTATATTTTTTTTGTCTTATCTTGGTTTCAGGAATCTTCTCTCAAACGTTGTCGGTGTTGTTTTGAAATACTCTCTATAGGGTTTTCATAAAGTCTGGACGGATTTAATTTGCTTATAATTTTCATAAAAATGCTCATAATGAAATCAAATAAAGTGCAAACGGTAGCGGAAGGATTAAATTTTTAGTTGGCAACACTGTTAGATAAGCGGCAACTCTGAACACGTTGAGAGAGGGAGAGGGAGGGCAAGGGTCAGTTTCTTACCAAATTCCATCCATTGTTGTTTCAACGTTGACTGTTAAAAGTAAGTTGTAAGCTGTATTGGTGTGTGTGTCTTTTAAAGAAATACATAAATGAAAAACTCCTCTGAGAAGATTATTTTTTTACCGTATCAAAGATGGCGTCGGTGAAAGAGAAAGAGCAATGTGTTCTGTGGTACGTAGAGCTAAAATCACCAATTCCGGTGTGTCGAAAGTTCACCAAAGAGTTCAAAAAGCCGGCACCGACTGAGAGTGCAATCCGAAAGTGGCATGCTAAGTTCTTGGAGACAGGAAGCGTCCTGGACCGTCCTCGAAGTGGGAGGCCGCCAACATCGCCTGCAACAGTGAGCAGAGTAAGGGAAAGCATCATCAACAGCCCACAGAAGTCGATTCCTAGACGGTCCCAGTTGGAGGTGTGGCGGTGAATGAACTGAGCTGGTGCAGATTACAGGTAAAAATTTAATCCTTCCTCTACCGTTTGCACTTTATTTGATTTCAATATGAGCATTTTTATGTAAATTATAAGCGAATTAAATCCGCCCAGACTTTATGAAAACCCTGTATAAAAGTGTCGGAAGTCTTATAGAACGGCTTTGTCCATCCGTCTGTGGATAGGTAACAAAGCAAAATTGGTAAGAAATATCGAAATGTGGTTTTCTGCAATTAATTTACTGTCCCAAGAATAAGTTCCATATTCTTCAGTAACTCTCTATTCAATCTATTCAAACTAGAAGTAGTTGAAGTTAACAAATATCCAGTTTCAACACTTATCACCATAGAACTAAAATGATAACAGTTAAGCGTCAAGCAGTTTTCTTCAATGGATTCGGTGTCTCAACAGAGCATATTGCCATTACCTGCAAGAGTCTACCAAAACTAAAAGTGGTTAAATTTTATTACTACTTCAGGTGTCAATACTGATTTTCATAGAGCATTAGTAAGAGATATCGATACGCATTTGTTTTGCAATCGATTCAACGTTACAAGAATAGGATCCAACACGTCCGTTAACACTTTTTTCAAACCTGAAGTGGTTGAAATTGAACGCTACTTCCGATTTCAATACTGACTTCTATAGGAAAAAAAAAACAGTAAGAGATATCGAGATGCAGTTTTTGCAATTGATTCAAAGTCCCAAGAATAGATTTCACCTTCTCCATTTACTCTATATTGATTTCTGAAATGGTTGAAATTTACTACTACTTCCGGTTTCAAACTGGTTTCCGTAGAGCAAAAAAGGTAAGAGATAATCGAGATGAAGATTTTGTATCGATTGAGCTTCCCAAGAGGCCTTACCCTAGTAGCAAGAAAGCTTCCGGCCAGTTGGCGCGTGCTTGGCCTTTGGCTTTCTACGCTTGCACTTGAAACGCATGCTTTCATAAAATGAATTAGTCCCAGAAGTGACAGTCCTATTAGCGACAGGAACTGTTATCTGTCCTATGAGCGACCGATTCATTTACATTGAGATGATGGAAGATGATATGATTCCCTCTCGTGAAATATGTTTGCCTCTGGCGTTATTAGCGCCCGAACAACCTTGCTATGAAAAATGTACGTGCCAGTAATACAGTTCATCAAATATATTTTACCTCTACAGTGAGTGCAAATAAAACTTATTTTAATTTTGAGTGAGATTTGACATGAAACACATCAAATAACTTAGCGAGACAACAGGGACATTTCCGTGAAAAGTATTTTCTTATGTAATTATTGAAAATCCAGTTGTAATATCCCCTTTCTTCAAAAGCTCTGTTTTCTGTACCTAATTTGATTCAAATCTAATTACTCACTAAGCACAGTAATATATTTTATTTTGAAAAACTTAAACGTGTAACAGTTTCGCCAACTATCTACTTTTTAGACTTCCAAAGACACTGAAAAAATGAAAAAAATATCAATGATAAAAGACAGCTTTTGAGATCCTTTACATCTGATTGGCTATTCTCAACCAATCTCACCAATTATAATGTAGTTCACTCTAAACAATCCAAAAGGTAAACAAACTCTTTAAACTACATTCTAATTGCTTAATTTGCCTTCCTCAATTGTTTTGACTTATACATAAAAGCTTGTCGTATAGCAATCTGAAATAATATCTTATAACTAGACGAACTGTTAAGTCCTGCGAGAGATTTGTAACTTATGTAATAATTTCTTCGAATACATTTTTTTTAGATTTCTTTGATATCTTCAAGTGGTGAACACCCTCTTTCCATGGACGTCCGATGGGAAGGCAGGGACCACCCCCCTGGCTCACGAAAATGTATACGCAATATAGTAAACCACGTATATTAAATACCAGATATACCAGACATGGTACAGCAACCATGAAAATGCCCCTTCCTAGAAAATTTTCTTCGGGTGCCCCTACCTCTTTCTGATTTCTTTCTTATGCCATAAACATATTCAATCTAAACTTATGCTCCGCATCATTTTAACATGAAATTTTTAATTATATTAGAATCATACACAAAGGAGGGGCTACTCTAAATATTTAGTTAGTTTTCCCCTTGATATAGTCAGTGTATTCATAGAAAGTAATTCAAAAATACCTGTATAATATTAGGAAAATTATATAAAATATTGTTAGTGTAATGAGAGTAGTCTCACGTATTAAATTCAGGTAGAGCGAAATTTTTCATAGTACATTTTGTTAGGTTCTAAATCGCATGAGCATGAAACAAGTTAAAGAAGAGAGAACCTTGTCTTCTTCCATTATCTTAGTATGAACGAATCGGTGACTCATAGAGCAGTTAACGGATCGAATCGGTCGCTCATAGAACAGTTAACAGCTCCTGTCGCTAATAGGAATGTCGCAAGTGGGACGACACCTCATAAAATCTGCCTTTTGTTGTATTTGCAAGCGATACTTTAAATCCTTTGCAGAGCGTTATAGTATCACTGACCGTTCATTGCCTATTCACTTGCCTCCAGCGTAAAACGTTTGCGTCATGCTTGAATGGAACATTGAATTCAAGGCTGTCCCCATGTAATTTGTTACTAGAATCCAACTTGTAGCATGCTTGCACGTTTTGAAATCAAGCCGGATGCAAGCTTGCCCGACTTGCAATTCAAGCCTCCATTAAGCGGTTTGCAAGTTGTCTCTACTACTAGCGTAAGTATGTATTCAATCCGGAATTGGTTCAAGTTAACGATTTCCGGTTTCCTTTGTCGTCATAAAAGAAAAACAGTGTAACATAGCAAGTAAAGGCTTTTTGATATGAATTCAGCATCCGAGGAACATTTTTTATCTTTGATCTTATTAATCTATTGCATAAGTACGATATAGATGAGCTACGTCCAGTCTGAGCATTGAATTTCTATATCTTGGAATCCTACCGTAGTTTCACACTGTGAAACGAAACTTACTTTATTATATATAATCGAGAAAGAAAGTACATGGTATCTATGGCATAAACTAGGAGTCATATTAGCCATCCAGACACCCGCACATATGATTATATTTATTTGAAAGTTAAGGATCTTAGTATTACTTTCACCGTAATAATATCTTCTATTCATAATCCTACCCTATTAAAACTAGCAGCTGTTCCGCTTTTTCTTTCTTTTTTTTTCCTTTCTGTATTCTTACTGGTAGTGCAAATTGCAGAAGGGATTATTCCTAAAATTATCACTTTACGGTAACACGTATCTGTATGCAGAGAATCCCACATATGAAACTGCAATCTTGATCACTTTCTTCTTTCTTTTTTCGTATATGTGTGTGAACATAAATAAAGAGGGAGAGAAGAGAGAAAGAGAAAGAGAGAGAGAGACACACAGAGAGGTGAATGTGTGCATTTTGCTTTCTATGTTATGTAATTTGACCTAAATTGCTCGCACTCCCCAAGCTTTACTCTCTTTTCAATCCCCTTTCGCTCTCTCTTTCTTTCTCTTTCTTTCTTTCCCTCTCACCCATTCTGTCATTGATTTTTCAGTGCGCCAACTGGTTTCGCAAAGATAACAGAATATCTGCTCTTTTTTTGAATATCCTTTTCTCTAATGGAAAAAAATACAAATAAATAAATAAAAATAAAACTTCCTGTCTCGCTATATTTTGGGTCGTCCTTTGCTGAAAGAGGAAAAGATATTTTCTCTTTTTCTTCCTATATTCCTAAGATTCTATGTATATTGTTATTATTATTGGTAAATTTGAAAGAGATTTTTTTTTAAGAAAATACTGTACTTCCGTTTTTAAAATAATAAAAAAATAGAAGAGCACGAAAATAATAAAGTAACGAAGTACCAAATTTTGCATTCCATTAAATTTTTTTTGAATTTTTAACGTTTATTTTCTGTATTGGCTGCGGCTATGTGAGACGTGACTTATTGTTTAAAGTGTGATATATATATATATATATATATATATAGATAGATAGATAGATAGATAGATAGATAGATAGATAGATAGATATAGATATAGATATGTGTGTGTGTATTACTCGTTTGATTTATGTATGCATGCGATAAAGTTCCAAAGTAATTTCCTTTTTATAAGTGACGTCACCTATATAGCAGAGTTGCCACGGTACTGATTCTGCTTGAGATTTTTGGGAAATCAAAAGGATATGGCACTTAAAGCAAGGTTCCACACTTATATCAACGTTTTCTGCAACTTCACAAACAGTTGAATGACATTTTTTTTTCGCTTAGTCGTCTGTTGACGTGGAAAGATCGCCCAGTCCTTTGACCTTCGGCAACCGAACTTCTGCCCTCCTTAAAACGCTTAAACTAATCAATCATAGCACTGCGTTTGGCTACTGGAGTCATCCTTCTACACTTGGTTAAGCATTTGGAATATTTCCGAGAAAGTTTGACAAAATTTTTATTCAAAATTTCACATTGAAGCGTTGTTCCTCCAACTCCTTCATTGTTGTTTTCTTACAAATTCGATTAGCTGTTTATGTACGACGTTACTCAATTGGTAGTTACTCGACAATTGACACATAAATCGGAAACCAGTAAAAGGCAATCTTTCACCAAGATATGCCACTACATGAGCACGGTAGCCGAAATACAGCACTTGCAGCCTTTGGTCTGCTAATTAAAAAGTTTTGACCACACCTCGTACATGCACCTTCTTTTTTATCTATATTTTCCCGGTGGTTCCATACAAATTTCATTAGCATCTAATGACAGTTTTTAGAACTAGACCATAAGAGCCTTAATGAGTGCAGTATTAACAAAATAATTAACCGATTGTATTGTGTATATATTTACAAATAACTTCCACATAAGTACACCGATTTGGATGGCTCTTTTATTTATTTCTTTATTTATTTATTTGAAAAGACATAGATACTTCAATGCTATTCTCTTATAAATTAATCAGGATCATGCAAGCGTAGACTGAATTTTAGAAAACATATTTGTTCACGTATGTTTCGATTGTTTTGGTTTTTGAGTTTAACGTCAGATTCAGCAGCGACACTACATGAGATTTGGACTTACAGCTTAACGGGAGAATCCGAAGCACATGCGTTCCCGCCGGGAATCGAACCCGGATCTTCCACTCTAAAGGCGTGTGCGTTAACCGCTTAGCCACGAGAGAGTTCATATGCGTACGTTTCTCTACTGACTTATTTGATGTGAAGTTGGTGTCCTAATTTTTTGCTTAGGTTCATATCTAAACCATTAGAGTAAAGATAAATTGGGAAAAGAAAAGAAATTTAAAAAGACTATTAACCGATTTTCAGAAACTCTATAACTTTAAAAGACTATTAACTGACTTCTAGCACTTTATAGAAGTACATTTTTAATTTAAAAAATATTAACCACCTAGGCCTAATAGAAAAGTGCTAGAAGGAAGAAAACAATTTTGGAAATGCTGAAACGTTACTATTATGAACTACGAAAATAGTTAAATCTATATCAATCCATAATTTTGTGGTAGGCAAACACCGCGTGCGTGGGTTTCCTCGGGGTTCTCCCGTTTCCTCCCACTTTCTTCATTCCACCATTTCATTCATTATTCATCATCACCGTCTCCTTTAGCCTAACCGGCATAACCGTGGGACGTAAAACTCAAAGATTTCATTTTTTCAATCCATTCCGAATAAAAGTACAACTCATAGTATAACCTTATATTAGCCAATAATTTGATTTAGCACAGGCCTCACCATTTATTTAAAATTATAGTAATCTTTTAGTGCTTATTAAAATTAGTTTCTCCATTTTAGTGTTTTTTGAAATTATTTTCTGGTTTTCGTCTGTTTTAGAAGTCTGAAATATTCTCTTTAAAAAAAAAAAAACTAGAAATATTCTTAAGTTAATAAATAGACTCTCGCATAACTATGCAATCTACTACAGCAGCCGCACCCAGGTCATAGTCTCCTTGCTTCACAACGTCTAATCAGCAGTGCTTAACCATACGAAACGTCAAAGAAACGATTTCCTACAATCAAGGTTTAATAGCATACTCCCACATGGAGAGATCTAGTAGGAAAGCCTTTAGGAAAGAGACTTTCGAGTACAGGAAAAACAAAGTGGAAAGGTAATATACTAAAAGAAATTGCTCTTCAGTAGGTGGGTAGGAACACTTCTAAATGGATTGATTTGATTTTAAAAAATCAGTCCCGTAACCAGACATTGTTTCTACTTCGATGAATTTGGGATTTCTAATCCATGGATTTAATTAGTTTATTTTGAGAGGGGGTGGGAAACGGGAAAAAAAAATCTGAAGAATTATATGTAATAAAGACAATGAAGGCCACACTAAAGAATAGTATTTTCATCTACTCGTAATGGGTAATTTTCCTGAGGTAATCACTGCTAATGAGAAAGAGAAGGATGACCAATATCTAAGAAGAAATAATCCTTTTCTGCCAGTCTTTCATCCGCCTCCTTTTGAGAGTCATCAACAGCGAAAAAGAGAGAGAGAGAAAGGGAAAAGAGAGGTAATAACGAGGAAAAGAAGAGGAGCGAGAGAAGTCATCCTGGTCCTCACTCCAGTTCCCTTAATTGCCCTCCGAGTCCTTCCTCTTAGTTAAGATTATTGGACAAATTGAGAGGAAAACTCGGCCTTTCACAATATCCTTTCCTGCAGCTCGCCTCGTGTGTCATAAAGCCAACCTCAAAAGACATTCTCCTCTCTGCCTCTCATATAATGAGAGAGGACTTACGCAAGAACTAGTGACGAGAAATCAGTCACTGGAATCATTCTCTATGTGTCATAATAACGGAATTTGCAATGTATTTGATTGCTCGTATATTGAAAGGAAATACCAGTGGCTATTTCTACATAGGTTCTTCATTTGTTTACTCTATTTGTAAGTGTAGAATACAGAGAAAGGAAATGTTAAATCCCATTTTTGAGGGTTTGAAGCTAACAATGCTAGTATATAGCTAACAATGCTATAATATAGTATGTACACAAATGAACAAAGCAGTTTGACTTCTTTATATTGTCACTTAGATGAGGTGGACAAAGTTGTTTCTAGGCTCAAATTAAAGAACAAGAAAGACAGTTTTAGCTGTACGCATGTGCACAGACAGCTTTCTTTCACTGAACACAACATGGTCAAGGAAGTTATAATTTTCCTGCTGCAACATTTTAATTGAGAAGTTGGAGCGTACAACGTGATCAGTAGGATTTAAAACCTGTTACAGTTGTAAGCGGTAGGGACGCATACACAAACGTCTTCTTAAGACATTCCATTTTCTCATCACTGCGTACTTTTACTCTTACACACATAGCCGGTCGATTCAAACTGGTTATGCCCTCGACGAATGTTATTGCCATTTGGAGATCACGCACGTTGAACTTAGAAATGGATTAGAACTAGCAAACAGGAAAACACAAAATGTCTTCTATTGAGGAATCGCCATATTTGTTACTGTAGCTGGAAAGCGGAGGAAAAAAAGAAAAGCTGTTTCTGCATATGCGTATAAAAATGATTACCCGCCTGGGAGAGCAATACTAAAGCAAATAAGTTTTTTCGCGCGCTACCCTACCCAGCTGTTTTACGTACTACCCTAGCCTGCTGTCTTAAGTTAGTCACAAAACTTATATCATAGGGGTTAAGGTGTAACAAAACGAGTTCTAACTCGTTCCTACTAATACTCCTGCTAATACTAGTACTACTATTACTCCTCCTCCTCCTCCTACTACTACTACTTATCATCACAAAAGTAAGTAAATAACTTTTTCGAGTATTGTTTTCATCTTATTTTAATGGAAAAAGTGTTATAAAAATTAAGAAAAAGATAAAAACTTTTCTTGAACCCAAGTCAAAAGCAATTTTAGTTACTAGTCCGTAGCGCTAGCACGCTCGGCTCTGCCACTTTGACCTACAGCAGCAAACGTTTGATTTCTGCTATATGTAGCTATATTACATGGCAAGGAACGGATAACGTCAACCAATCAGAACCGTGTATTTAGTTCTTACTTCCGGAAGTATTACTCTCCCGAACTAGTCCTAATAAACCCGCCTTTCTTGCCCTTTAATTTGAGCCAACCAATAACTTTTTACACCTAATCCAGGTAATAATATAAAGAAATCAAACTGGTATATGCCTTTATGTACATCGAAAAATAGATGTATATATACATCAAAATATGTACATCAATGTAAGTATGTATACATAAGAGGTATATGTACATTAAAAAACGTAATTTAAATTGCACGTTACGTTACATAAATAATCGTATTAATATCTGGGAAATACTTGAAAAAGTAAACATATAGAACAGTAATAATAATTTGAGATTGTTGTTCTCTAATAGCTGAAAAATGTGGCTTGTCACGTTCTGCTTGGTTTAAATTATCAAATTCGCAATTCAGCTTACTAGTTAGTGTGATATGGTGGTGAATTAATTATTATAAATAGAATAAGTCATTTACAATCGAATAAGTCGGTTGAAATTTAAAAAAACTCTTACGATTTCCTCATCCCAATCTCTTCTATCTTAATTCGACAAAAAGATCTCCATATTTTGTTTTTTAAAAAACAATCTACAGTGCCCTTCTTAGTGAATACCGGAAAATTGCCTTTTAAAGCAGTAGACAGAGCAATTAGCACACTGAAATTTGTAAAAAATGAAAATGAAATCTTTAAGTTTTACGTCCCACAATTATGCCGGCTAGGCTAAAGGAGACGGTGATGATGAGAAATGAATGAAATGGGAAGTGAAGAAAGTAGGAATTAACGGGAAAACCCCGAGAGAACCCACGTACACAATGTCTGTCCACCACAAATGTCATTTGACGCGAGCTGGGACCGAAAAAAGGACCCCCATGCACCAAAGGTGAACGCTCTGCCACTGACCCACCGCAGCCCACAGAAATTTGTACTTTCTCCCATAATCTTTTATTATAAAATTTTGTTATATACAAATATAGCACAATTCACTATAATAGAGGTCCGAAGATCAATACATTGTTCTCTGTGAATATTCTTGTTGGGTAAATGTGTGTCTCTAGGCCAGACAGTCAGAGAAAGGATACTCCAGAGTTCCAGGCAGTTAGTGCTCCAGGCAAGCAAAGACAAGAGTTATGATCCCGCAGACAAACTAAGCAAGCAGAAAACCACAGAGCCGCAGGCAAGCTTGGTGGTTTCGATAAGGATCTTCCAGAGCTCCAGACAAGGTAGGTGGGCAAGGAACCTTAGAGCTCCAGGTAAGCTAAAGGGCTTGGAATAGGTTAAACCTCTCAGAGATATTGGCAAGCTAAGAGAGGAGTTGACCGGCAAAAACTGTTTAAGCGTGGAGATCGTGCAACCTGTTTTATACCCTCTTCATGGACAGCCTTATATCTGGAGGCCTTATTTACTTGTAGGCCTTATATCTAGAGAACTACGAGACGCATCCAGAAAGTAAGTTTCCCACGCGTCCCATAACTAGGAAACAGTATGTTGCGCGAAGCGACTACGTGTACGTGAGAAAGTAAGGTCCTAGCATGGCGCATGCGCCAGCAGAACTCCCCTAATTCTCTCAGTAGCGTCGTGGCAGTGATTGAAGATTGACGTTCCTATTTCAGCTCCCGCCGCGTTTGAAGTGCGAGCACTGATAAAGTTTTTGAATGCACAGGGCATAGCACCAATCGAAATCCATCGTTAGCTGCGCCAGGTCCATGGGTCTAACGGCATGAACAAGCAGTTCCTGCAGATTTTCCGCTCCTTATTGCACACCACTGTCACGGAGTGTCTGTTGATCAAGAAGTTTTGTGTTGAAGCAACTGACCCTAGAGCACAAAGCAAGGCACACAGGGTCAGCATTGACACTTTTGCAACGATACAGCTGACGATGGATTTCAATCGGTGCCAAGCCCTATGCATTCAAAAACTTTATCACTGCTCGCAGTTCACACGCGGCGGGAGCTGGAATAGGAACGCCAATCTTCAATCACTGCCACGACGCTACCGAGGGAAGTTCTGGAGGAAGAATTAGGGAAGTTCTGCTGGCGCATGCGCCATGTTAGGACCTTACTCTCTCACGTACACGCAGTCGATTCGCGCAACATACCGTTTCCTAGCTATGGGACGCGTGGGAAACTTACTTTCTGGATGCGCCTCGTACATATAGTGTACTCAAATCCAAACTCAGCATGATGTGCTTATTTCGTGGAAAATACGGAAACTCGATTTAGGGGCCGTTCAAAAATTTTGTGTCCCCTGATCCAAAAAGTAATTATTGGCCGATGTCGCAATCTTTCGATCCCTTTTTGTTTTTCCTAATTTGTTTGTTTTAAATTCCCGTTACCCACGTGAGGAAGATATACTGTGAAGACAAAACACGATTACTGTCCGCACGAGATTACCAAACACTGGAACAATGCAGTTCACGATTTCTGGGAGATATTTATAAACCAAAAATAAGAATAGTCATAAAGCCAGAAATGATCTGTGTCCATTAGGATTTTTCCTACACAAAGTGGAACTACAAATTGCAGTCTGTAAATTCAATATTGGATAAGATAATTATTTTTCCACGTTGGATTAATTTAATGGAATATATCCTTTCTCCTATGTGTGTGTGTTTTTTTACATCACCATATCATTCAGTGATTGATCATGTGTTTCTTAAGTGACATATGTATCATACATCTATACATATCTCTTGACTTCTTTCGTTTGCTTATACTGTATATATATATATATTTCGTCTGCTTTTCATCAAAATAACACATATAGAAAATCCTAAAATGCAAAAAGTTGCTACGTTAAGTTCCCAACTTTGGTCGATCATTCAAGCCAATGACACTTTAAGAAGCCTTCAGCACATCCAATTATTCTATTTCAAGTGAAAAGAAAAAAAAACTTTCAAGTGGCAGCAAAGAACTGTGGCAGACAGCGAATTGGTTTGTAGTACCTTTCTTCTTTCTCCTTGTTCAACCAAAGAAACCCACCGAGAGAGAGAGGAGAGAGGAAATGGGTTAAGTGGGTTACGGTCAGAGAGAGAGAGAGAGAGAGAGAAATAGTAGGGTTAAGTAGGGAAAAGAGGCAGACATACAGCTGTAGCAGGATAGAGTCTTATTCGAACCTCCTATCTCTAAAGCCCCCCTTTTCAAATCTCATTACAATTCAGAGGGTTTCTAAGTTTCTCTCTTACGGAGAAACTTCACCTATTTCTATATCCCATACCACACTCTCTCTTTCCTTTCCGTGCGACAGGTTTGGTTAAGGAGTCTCCCCCTTACTTTCTCTTGTATTTCTGCCGTGCAAAATTCCTATTCAATCTGTCGAGACTGCTCTCGGATTATGTGAAATTTCTCAGATTCACCCTTCCTTCCAAACATGGGAATCAGAAACACTTCAAATGCTAGTTTGGAGCTATACGATGAAAGAGATAGGGACACCTCTTACGCACAGGACGCATTGCCTCACTCTCTTATTTTTCTTTCTTTACGTATATTCCCGACCCAAACCCTTTCGACAAGTGTATGGATTTCCAGTTAACTCACTCAGAAGTATGTACTGGGAAAATCTCCAGGCAGAAAGGAACTTGTAACTTGTCTCGTAAGAGCTTTGCAGAATATCTTCTCTTCTATGTAATTCGTCATGAAAATTAGAATACCTAAAGCAGTTAATCTTTTCGCGAAAAGATCTTTACAAAAGATGAACTGATTTCTATTTAAAATACAAAGAAAAATCATTAATTTTAAACTAAATCTCTCAAATAGTGTAATAAATTGTGTATCATATATATTATATACGAGGGAAGTTCAAAAATTATCAACAATTTCGCCATATCTCATTTTAGATTGTGCACACTTCCTTCTGCCCTCGCACGTTATAAGATTATAATATTGAGGTAATACTTTGACAATTTTAATCTTAATTGCTCCATTTTTCTTTCTTTTATAGAAAGTAGAAATTGGCTGCTCGACTGGCAGTGTACAAGAAGGAACAGAAGGCAGTGATCATGCGACAAAAGTGTTGTCTTAGACTATACATCTCGCCGTTAGGTGCAAATTGTTTCTAAGGAAATAGCTGTATTTTGCATTGTTAATTTTGCTCCCCTTTTTCCAGGTAGTCTTCCTGCATAGACCATTTTAGTTTCAAGATATGTTTAGGATCACCTTTCGCACAGCAGTTTGAGACTTCAATATCTTTTTTATTGGTGATCCTATGTATTTAAACTTCATACTTTCTCTTTGGATTTTGACTTATAAAGAGAGAGACCCATGTTTAAACTCCTGTGGCTGTTCTGCTCAAATCCTCGTCGCTATGATTGTTGTAGTGGACGAATAAATGCTACAAGTAAACACAAAACTTTCTCCTTCTCCTTCTATCACGCTTGTATGGATGCTTTTAAACTTTTCTATCCAGCATTTCTAGGAGTCTGTTCCCATAATGTGTTCAGATGTGTAACATGAATTTTCATATCTGACACATCTTCAGACTAAACAAATCGGATTATTGTCTTCTGTTCTTGCTTGATGCACAGTACGATCGGTCATGTTCTTTCTTGAATAAAAGAAAGAAAACTGAACCAATTAATATCTAACTCTCATAGCATTACCACACAGCAGGGCCGGATTTAGGGGGGTGCAAAGGCGCACGCGCACCTCCCTTCGTCGTACGTATATACTACCTGAAGTGAGAAGCTAAGCAGTGAAAATAGCAACACTTTTTGAAAATTTCTGCTGTCATGTTTCCGTTTGGGCTTAAAAGAAAGCGAAGTTTTGCAAAAGCAACAGTTTAACTCAGTTTTCTGAAGTATGAAGGAAAAGGATTCACTGAGGGTAGATACTTAGCATTTCCAGGGCAATTCCTGATTTACACCTCGGATGCCTAGGCATTTAAAAAATTCAAATTTAATTCAAATGTACTGGTAGGTTTGGTGCACCCCCTGTTAGAAAATCCTGTATCCGGCTCTGCCACATAGTATACACCTTACATTTTGTCCTACTAGCGGAAGAAATGTCTGACTCCATCCGTACTTTTTGAGAGTTAGTGGCTTCTGCCAGAACGATTACGATATTTTCTCTCGTGGAGACAATCAAATTGCATATTTCTTCAGAATACACCTCAGATTTCAAAATTCCATGTGCGACAAAGTCTGTGGAGATGTTGTCAAGTAGCAATGCCACACATCCCACAAATTATTTCTCCCAGCAACTATAATCTGTTTCACATAACCTGATAGGAAAAAGAAGAAGTTTTACCCCCCACCACGTTCAAGTACAGGTGAATATTGGTGTTCCGTCTTCCACTTGGGGTTTTTAGCCAAAAGATACAGCAGTGTTTTCTCAACATCAGGTGCGAGCGAATTGACGTACGAATTTAGAGTTTACACAATTCTGTTTATTAGAAAAGCTTCCCTCCCTGTGAAGATCAACGACTTGCTTTCTCCTTCTGCAGTGGTAAGTGGTGGGAGGTAGGGGGTTTACTATCAGGTTGCCTGAAACAGACTTTAGTAGCGTTGTGTCTCTCTCTGATTTGGTAAGACTAATATGAAACTTAACAACCATTCCGTTCTCGTTTCACTTACTGGCGTCTCTTACAAATTGTCTCGTAATTGTTGGAAATCAATTCTGTTTCGCAATTCACTTCAGACAGTTCTCAATTGCACTGTTTTTTTGTTCTCCTGGATGTCTGATATGAACGCGGGTCGCTACTTTAGTATGAGCACGTCCTTTCGACCACGAAACGACAATAATTTCCACTCGATCATCTTAATTAAGTGACCTAATTCGGGCTTCTTTTCTACTTTCCATGACAAGAAAAAAGATTATTAAGTCAAATAATCCAAGGACTTCTAATCCCATAAAATAAAATAATATATATTATATTCCATGAAATAAAACTTAAATATGATCAGTAATTTTTAAGCCCGTAAATAAACAAAAATGCATGTGTCGAAAATGAGAGGAATTTTGGGGAATACAAAGATGGTTAGTACCTATGACCAGAGGGGGAGGGTCAAATCGGCCCGCACAACATGATTTTTTTTTTTTACAAAATACAATGCAGTATATTCCAGTTGAAAAAAAGCGAAAATTAACCTTTCATCAAAAGGAACAATAAAAAAAAGCAGAGAATTCTGAATACATAATAATCCATATATACTAAATAAAAAAGAACTCGTGGGTAAAATTGACTCCCCCTGGTCTTTCTAGGGTTAATACAATACATCAAACTCCTATAATATCTGGGGCCGCGGTGGCTCAGTGGTAGAGCGTTCACCTCTGGTGCTTGGGGTCCTGGGTTCCATTCCAGCCTCCGCCAAGTGAACTTTGTGGTGGACAAACACCATGTGCGTGCGTTTTCTCGGAGTTTTCCCATTTCCTCCCACTTTCTTCATTCCACTATTTCATTAATTTCTCATCATCACCGTCTCCTTTAGCCTAACCGGCATAAACGTGGGACGTAAAACTCAAAGATTTCATTTCATTTCATTTCCCATAATATCTATAAATAAACACAATTCTGAAGTGTTCAAGAATCTTGAACAACATAAAATAAATAGAATTAAGCTTTGTTAAGGGAAGGATCTTCGACAACTTGATTAGAAGAATAGCACACAAGTATGTACATCAATACAATTAAAAGTAATGCGTCATAAATTATGATCTGTCACGATTCTTAGACCTAGGATAACTTAACTCAGATGGCCTGAATATTAGAAAACTCTTTGAATACTAGTATTGTACATGCAAATGGTAGATCAGCAAGTAACAAAATAGTATATTGCTAAAACAGATGAAACTTTATCAAAAGTATAGGTTTAATCAAAGAGTACAAGAACTAAGTTTCATTTTTTCAACTAGGAATGGACAAAGTGCAGTAGACGCTGGAACAACTTTTTATATGAACGACCTTTGTAGTCCAGTCGACAAGTACACTTTACCTTTTAAAAAAAGTCATAAAAAAACTTACTTTCTGGGTTTGTATATACTTACGCACAAGATAAAATATAAATTTTCGAACTCTCAGACCCAGTGCTAACTCCAGAAGGCCCGGGATAACTACAGAACACTCGATAAAACCTACACTTAAGCCTTTTCCTGTATTTTAATACATTCTTGAGTAATCTGCTTTTCACGGAAAAAAGCATTTACTGCTGAAGTAAAATTTTGGAATTCGTGATCGAGTTGGTTTAGGGGGAGGGTGTTTTGGAGCTTTACCTCCTCGATGAGCACAACCCGGTGTTAATTAGTCACTACAACGTACTGACAAGCACTGTGAACAGTAATTAGCTGTAATCGATCCAATTTTACCTTAACAGAATGAAAGCATCGAAGACATCGCTTCTTTCGTAGTAAGTCATGATGTTGATATTCCATATAAACCCAAAAGATCAAGGCTGTATTTTTTAAATCAATTTTTTTACAATACTGCATAATATCAGAAAATGAAAGAATTAAGTGGAGTAATCGTAAAAGGAAAAATGTGTAATCATAATCTGGCATAATTTTTCTTCTGTATTTCTGTGCCAAAGGTGTTAAGAAAACTTAATAATTTACAAATTGAAGCAAATTTAATGCTCAACAAAAAGGGTAAAAATGATTATTTTCTCGGGGCTTGAGTGTAAACGATTATAGCACAAAAACTTAATTACGTTAAAAAAATGTATAGGGTTTTCTAGTTACCCGGAGTTAGTCCGGGCCTCCTAAAGTTAGCACAGAACCTAGGAAGTCGAAAACTTGGATTTTTAAGTGGTGCTTAGCAGACACGTAGCCAGGATTTCGTAAGGGGAGGGTCCGCGACATGAAATACTGTGGTCGTGACACCAGGGGCTCGATCATTCTAAACTATTTTACTGGCAACATATATTTGTTTAGCCAGAATTTCGTAAGGAGAGGGCTTGATATGAAATATCAAAGGCCCAGGAGTTCGATCAATCTAAACTATTTTAAGGGCATCATATATTAATTTGTTAGGAAAATAAAATGAGGATATGTTAGTAAGTATTTCAATAACAAACTATGAAGAAATTTCGAGTAAAAAAAATAACAAGAGAAGTATTCAAAAGAATTTTACAATATTTATGTTCTTTCCTCTATTCATTCAAGTATAATAATTTTCCTTGTGTTCTTTTCTCTGTTGAATCATATGTTAACAGAACTTTCTTTGCACATAACTTTTTTGTTTTTATTGTTCCGTTAACTACTGTCTGTTCCACATGTCAAATTAAAGGAGCAGTAGAAAACTCTTTCTGAAATAACATGTTTGACACTGGAGAGAAGCGATGACGAAAAATTATGATAAAGAATGTCCACACTATTACAGAACGGCACTATGTTTTCGAAACCTTGAAATTTCCCTGACTAGTAGGAGAAATTCTGTGATTTCCGTAACTTTTCTAGAAATTTCTAATTCCCTGATTTTTTCAGGGTATCCCACTCATTCGCCACAATGGATTCTGATTCTTCTGCTGATTCTTCTTTTTCTCGTTTCTATTTGTTTCGACCTTATTTTTTTATTTCTGGTCTCGAAGGGAGGGGTCCAGACCCCCTGTTCCCCCCTTGGCTATCTGCCTGTGGTTAGGTACATAAAACACTCAAAGGGAAAATATAAAGCCAACTCCCTTTTCTTCTGTGGATAATTAAAGTGATTCCTCCAGTTTGATAACGTAAAGCTTGAGCATGGTCATTTTTTCTAATTGTTAAACGCGTCAATCCTCAATCAGATGTAGAGGGGAAAAAGCCTGTTTATTTCAAAATAAAATTAAAGTTCTCGTGATTTGGGTTCGGTAAAGAAATTTAATCTTGGTATCTGTTGAGCAGTTCTGCTTAAAAATAACTAATATTTTTTTCAAAAATAAAATATTTGTGTTAACTTCGCGTTGCCACTCAGTGAACGAGGCAAGAGTTGAGTTGATTTTGAGTTTAACGTCTCGTTCAGCAGCGAGGATATATGAGACGTGACCTACTGAACCACATAAGATCCTGCCGGGAATCGAACCCGAGTGTCCCACGCAAGAGGAGCATACACTAACCGTTTAGCCACGAGCGAGCTCGTACAAGGGGTACGAGTAATATTCATTCCACCCTTTGTTCACTCTTCCCCAAACCATGATCTTTGCAATACATTTTATTATTCTATGGTGAATTAATTTTTATTAATGGTGGTGGGGGCAAAGGTGCCCACCATGGTTACAAGGGGACTCTGGTTCGATCCCAGACCACGTGAAATTCTACTAAAAACATTTTCTTGGCATTCTCCCGTTTCTTCTAACATTAGAATTCCACCAAATTCTTTCATAATCATTCACTTCCATGAACCATCCGTCATTATTAGCCTAAAAGGCATATACGTGGGTCTTTAAATTTTAAAGAAAAATATTAATGCTATTCACCCAATATATCGACAAAATAACAGTCTGTTAAGAATCGTTATGTTTTAATAATACGAAAATATTAGTAGAAGACATGATGACTCAGTAGTAGACTCCTTATCTTTCGTGTGAAGGTATTTACTTCGATTCTAGGCCATGTGATTTTATAGACAAACATCATCGTGGGTGTGTGTTCTTTTGCGTTCTCTTGTTTCCTTTTATGTTCTAATTCCTTCAACTTTTCTATTACTATTTATTATCTTTAGTTTATTGGGTATAATGACAATACATTAACGTGAATTTTTCGTTTCTTGGTTTACTTACGAGTCAAATACGCTAATTCTACGGCAACTACAGTTTCTCTCACCTTCAAATGTGCACCTAGGCACACATGATCAATTCTTAACAAAATTCTAACTGTTTTTACTGGTCTAGTGGTTGTCTTAAGTGTCTTTTATGCACGAGATCTTGGGTTCGATTACGTGAAGAAGCATCAAACGCACAGCAGTGGTTTAGAATCAATTTAGGATTGTTCACGAAACGAGATGGGACAGAATTTCCGTGACGAGGGAGGGACAATAGAGAGTTCTTTCTGTAGAAACATATGCACTTTCCTAGACGAGACGAGGCAGAATTTTTGTAACGAGTGAGGAGCAAAACAGAGTTCTTTCTTTAGAAAAGTTGCTTTTCCTGAGACGAAAGGGGACAGAATTTTCATAGAGTTCTTTCAATAGAAACATACATTTTCCTAGACGAAACAAGACGAGACAGAATTTTTGTAACGAGTGAGGAACAAGACAGAGTTCTTCCTATAGGAACAGAAGCACTTGCTGAGAAGAAACATAACTTTCAGGACACCTTTTGGAGTCAAAACAGGGAACTCTCATCCCAATTTTAACTGTAGATTTTTTCTATATATTCTCTCTGATGATAAAGGGATTAATTGGAAATAAATCAATCTTAATTAGAAGCTCCTTTTGGATTGAACTCATGAAGAATGAATCACGATCACCTTGGTGAGACCGGTGTATCTCGTTTCTATCCTGTTCTTTCTTCTCTTACACTAAAATATAAATCGCTGAGCAAAAGAACGTTCATTTAAAAATAATAACTGTGTGAAAGTTTCGCCAACTAACTGAACTATTGGTTTCATGAGACACTGTAAAAACAAAATAGAGTTGCATCTAAATATAACAGAAACACAGAAAATGGTTCTGAACGCTGATTGGTTGATCAAAAGAGATTCAGCCATTCATAACAAAAGTGGACAAAAATGAAACAAAACACTGTAGATCCATTTCCCTCCCTGGTCTTCTCTTGAATCAGATTTTGCTTTATTTTTATAACTCTTTAAGATAGATAGATAACCGTTCAATTCTCTCATTGCTGCCCAGGTTATTGAAAAAAAGTTCTCTCACAAAGAACTGAAGTCAGAGCCACGCTTAAAAAGGTACATTGGAAGACATGATGACATTAAATTAAACATGAAAGTAATTTTATCCTGACAAATATAGGTTAAATTCTTTTCACGAGGAATATTTCCCCTGTAGTTCAACCTTTCTTTGCATGCCGAGTAAACCAAATATAATTGCTTCATTCAAAACTCATTACTAATTCGTTTTATCTTTCAAAACGAAACCGTTCTTATGCTAATAAAATGAAAGAATTAATAGAAAATAAAGAATGACTCTTTTCCACTTTTTTCCTTGCACTTAATTGAAATATCCTTAAGTGAAATCCATGGACCTTTGTTAAAGAACAACTTCCGAAATGCTTACACTTCAATGCATTTGCAATTTTTCAAAAAAAAAAAAAAATCCTTTTATTAATACTCTTCGTTATTACATCTTTTCTTTATCTTTCTTTCTTTCTTCAATGCGGAAACGGGCTGACAGTAGCATTGGAAGAATAACGGAAAAGGATTTCCTAACAGCCGCATCTCGGGATGGCTGGATTAGCTTTACAGTCTTCATAGACGGCTGAAGAAATTCCTTTTATTTTCGTGGGAGAACTTTGAATAGGCATGAAAATGTCATTTTCTGTCATCGTTGTGGTCTCTTGGATCACATCAAAAGTAAGTGTCGTTTCTCTCTGTCTCTCTTGGAGGGAGGTCTTGGTGAACTTAGTTCTCCCATTCATCCACCACCACCCCCACACAAACCCGCCCTCCCCCCCTCTCCCAGCTTCGTTGCTGTTCGTCCATAACTTTGTCCCTGATGCTTGAACTCATACTGTCTGCATCTTTCTCTAATCAGTCTTACTCCATCATCTGCAGAAAACACATTATCATTGAAAGCCTTGGCATGTCTTTTCCCTTCTTACAGATGGGACCAGCTATTCACTTTCTCACAAATAAAATCTATTCTTTCTTCTTTTCTTCTCTCTTCCGCTTTGCTTTTCCTTCCAACTATGGATGATGCAGACATCTTCTTCAGAGATGCTTCGCCTTTTATTTCCTTTCCTCTTCAAAAAGTCTCTCCTTTTTTTTTATTCTCCTCCCCTGTCTCTCTTCCCACGTCTAACTGTACTTGATTCAGGACACACGGTAATACTTCCACAGTAGCTCTAGCATTATCCGTTCCTTCCTTTCTCTTCTTATCACCGCTGAGTCGTGTGAAACAGACACCCTGGCACTAAGCCGAATTAGCGCCAATTCTAGTTCAGAATGGACTGAGAAGTAAAATTGTCGACTGAGTTTTGTGCGCGCACGGGGCAAGAAGAGGAGCATAAGAGTCTTACTTAGACGAGGCATTATTCATGAAATCTTACGAATTTACTATGGTTTCAACTTAGAATTTTAAAAAGTTAACATTTATTTCGTTTAGAAAACTTGCTACCAAAAGTTAATAATAGTATTTTTGTATGCAGTTGTACTAATTGTATTATTATCAGTAGTGTATCATACAGTATTTTGACTACCGTAATAGAAGGAAAATGAATTAGATTTGTGGTCATAATTATTATGCTAAGAACCCTACCACTTGTTTAATGGCTAGGGAGTAATCTTTTGATGCACTTGATTCCGGGTTCGATTCCGGTGGGAGAACACTGAAATGTGAACGCATTATCGTAGTTCAGATTCACCCTGAACTGTAAGTTTACGTCTCATATAGCTTCTGTGGTGAAAAGGGACGCTAAATTTTAATAACAAAAGAAACAAGCTATTAGGCTAAATCGTGGAGTTGACATCGCTAAAACTTGGCTTATTAGTGGAATTGTACTATACCTTAAACAATAGTGCTGGTGCCATTCGTGAGGTTAAGTTGTGGTCACGTAATACGATGTGGTTTAAAAAGAATGGTAAGAAAGTTGAAGAAACCAGTAAAGCAGGAAGTTTAAAGCGTTGTTACTGGCATCGTGGGAAAATATGAATAACGATTTCCTGGTCCCAGTGTGGGTGCAGTAACAAAAAATTTGGACGTGCAAATTCTCAGCTTTGCCGGTATTTGTGCACTAAAGCTTACTTTCACATTCTGGTCTTCGACTTTTTTTTTTTTTTTTTGCTTACTTTCTCCTTCTTTCCACGAAGTATTAAAATCTCTACTAATCAATGTCATGACACTAACAGGGGAGACAATTACTCCATTCCTTATAATTTCGCACCAATAGTTTCGTTATTCCTCCATACCGCACTTAATTGGCGCTATCGAGCTCCACAATTTCCCCTTGTGGTGAGAATTGGAACTGATTTCGTTTATCTCATGAACTGCTTCTCCACGTTCCCAAATATAATTTTACCAAAAGTATGGTGACATTCTATCCATCAGTAGGTCTCTAGAATCCTCTGAATCAGTGTTTCTTCCAGACATGGTTTTTAGGGGGCACTGACCCCCGGAGCTCTGAGAGTTCCTTCCCCCCGTGCGAGACCAAAATAATACGTCTATAATATAATAATAAATAAAATAGTACCAGAAGTGCCCCCCCGAAATACTACGTGTGCCCCTCGGAACATTTTTTCTGAAAGAACGGCTGTTCTGAATAGGGATTATTTTATTTCTGTGTTTATTAAGAATTCCTGAAGATTTAATTTTCTGAATTATCTCTCATGTTTGTTTAAACGAACATCATTTATTGATGTTTAAAACATTTCACGATCGACTTCTACGTGACAATTTTGTAACTTACATAGTATATATATATATATATATATATATATATATATATATATATATATATATATATATATATATATATATATATATATATATATAAGTTTTCTATTTCTGATCGGTTCTAAATAATCATAAATATTTTTAGCTTACATAATAGTTGTCAACAAAATAATACTCTTTTGATGTTACAAAACCCTAAGAGCTCATTGTTTTATCTATTTATCTCTCTATAGCTATATAAATAAAAGTGACTATGTTTGTGACCTAATGACTCGTGAACCACCCGACCGATCTAAAACAAATTTTCAACATAGATGAGGTTCGGGCCTGGAATGTTTTTTTTTTTTTTATCATTTTACTTTGACGGTGCGATTTAAGGGAGGGAGAGGGGTTGATATATAAAAATGATCTAAAATGACCGATATTATTGTCGAATCTATAGTTTTCGGGATTGCTGAGATGAACAGTGATTCTTCCGATGCCGTTTAAATTCCAATTCAACTCCAATACTTAGGGAAGTGGAAGATATATATAAAAATGATCGAAAATGACCGGCAAGACAAGAAAACATTGTCTATCAAACAGAGCTTCAATAATAGTAAAAAAGTGATTGGCTAATGGAACTTATTAGTATTTTTTAAAAATATTAACCCAGCAAAGCGGGTAGTTCTTTGTAATATATTAAGTGAACACCATAACTCAGTGATAGAGCATTCTCCTCTGCTCCAAAGTATCCTGGTTCGATCTTAGAATATATGTTTTTGTGGTAAACAACAATATTTCCCTGCGTTTTCTTGAGTTCTATCGTTTCTTTCCGCGAACTTCCTGCTGCCTATCTAGTTAGCGTACGCATTTCTGGCACGGGAAACTCTGATTCGCTTTCCAGTGTGAACTTATGTGGTTCGGATCCCACGTTAAGGTGTAAGTCTGTCTTATATAGCCTCGATGCTTAACGTGACACTAAGCTTCAAATCAAGCAACTGTTTCCTCCTGCATTCCCAGTCCAACATTATCCCCCTAATTATTTCCTTTTATTCATTAACCTTCTTCTTTTAGTTTAAGGGGAATAACGTGGGGCATTAAATTAGGAATTTCAATTCACTTTTTTAAAAAATATATATTTGGAGGTTAATCAGCTATTTAGTATGTAAATTAATATTAGTGGTTAATTGCTTCTCTTCCATCATTGATGGGCATGTTTTATTATGCATTTGAATATATCATTTACAACATTTAATTGTTATATTGAATATTAATTGAATTTTAGTTAATATAGTATTTACAGTAATAAAGCAATTCAATTACACTGAACAATTTAGTTCCTTTGACTTATAATTGCATTTGCTTAAGACTTAAAATAATAATCAATACTCTCGGACACTATGTCAAAACACAAAAGAACTAAAAAGTATTCAAAGTTTAGGCAGTATATCAAGACTAAAACTACCTGTTTGATAACATGCAAATGTTCTGACAAAGACACAAGAAAACTTAACTTTTCCTTTTTTTAATTGTGTTCTCCGTGGCAAAATAAGTGCTAATTTACAAATATCTTCTACTTCATTTACTTCAATCATGTTGGACATCCACTTTATCAGTAATTATAATTCATTGCTTATAAAATTCATACAACAAGTATCTTGCGAAGATTATTGTCTTTTTCTTACCTACTGTACCATAAAAACTGCCATAATTCCCATTGCTACAGATTACTTTTCGAGAGTCTTCCCTTTCCACCACTAATATATGTTTATTTTTCGTACCCATCATCAACGAGTTTTAATTTTCTACCGTTTCAAAAATGTTTTCATTAAATGTATTATAGGAGCACTAGCAGCGTTCACCCCGCTTCGCTGCGGTCACCCCGGAACGCAATAAACTTTGTTACTTAGATAATTTTTACTTTTTCGCTTTCAAATTGCAGTAAATGTTAAAATTATAGCGCCTGTCATTTATGTTAACCCGCCGAGTCACATGGTCATGCGGGTTGCATATAAATACGTTTATTTTTACCTATGATGAACTAATAACAAAGGATTTGTACGTATGGACACTTGAATGGTCAATTATCTCAAGACACTGGTAATTAAAAATTAAAGTGATATGATAAAAACCATCTAGGGTCCAAATCCTAATAACCCCCCAAAAATGAAAGAAATTGGTTCAGCCGTATTAGCGTGATGAGTTCACAAAGGATTTGTGCGTTCTCTTTTATATATATAGATAATCATCACCATAAGTAATCAGCCATCACTTGAAACTCATTTGCCCAAGTTAGCAGCTATTTCTTCATGTTGACATAAAAGTTGCACTTTTCCATTCCACATGATTAATCAATTCTTATCTTCTTCTCCCCCTTCTTCTCTAACAATCTACCATACATTCTATCACATCCATTATAAAAATAATATATTCTTTAAAAAATGTCCTGTTTTTCTTTCTTCTTTTCAATCATTTCCTGTATTGCTTTTCAACTAAATTTTCGCAAATTCTTCTTCATTAGATTTTTGCAACACTTAATTAACTCTTTTCGTTCTTCTCTAAATCCATAATTTGAAGATTTCCAGATGATTTTTACCCCTGGAATACACAGAGGGGTGCTAGAGCACCCCAGACGTTATACTTATCGGCATTGTGGCTCTGTTCTCAGGCACATTGGTTGGTGCTTCCGTGTATTCTCATTTTGTAGCATGACATTCACGGTGGTGAGAGTGAAGCAAATTGTCTTGTTTTAGAAGAGAATATATTCAAGGGGTGGGGTTCTCCAGCACCCCACCTGTGTATTTACGTATGTGAAATTCAAATTTTGACGAAATTCGTTTTAGATACTTTGCGTGCATATTTGTTTAATTGCATGATTGCGAAAGTGTGTGCAGGTTCAAGCAAGTTTACAGACTTTGTACTGAACACATTAGAAGAAGATTATGAGTCTGAAGGTAATTTCAGAGAGTCCGATGACAATATTGAACTATAATCGGAAATCGATGATGGAATTAGTGGAAGTGACACGAGTGGTAACATCGAAACTGATCCAGCTGTAAGGGGAGTCTCTATATTAGGAAAAAACGGTCATAAATCGAATTCTCAACCATCCGTTCGGAGTTTCTAAAAAACACTTGGGTTGCAGTTAGCTAGACCCTACATGCTGTAGCGCCTCAAGAAGTATCTTCCGACTAATTTGTCTATTGGTATCAGAAATATCCTTGGAATTCAGAAAGAGCTGTTACCTGTAATTGATTCAACATCTAGTCTTCCAGAGCAAGCACGATGTCGAACGTGCCCTAGGAATAAGGACAGAAAAACTAAATCTTTTTGCTTCAGTTGCAAAGAGGCTGTTTGTGCTGAGCACAGAAAGGAAGTCAGCATTTCATGCAGTAAAGAATAGCTGTGTCTGTTCAAAATTACATACAAACTCCTATTGTGTATTCTTGTAACTGATAAAGTAAAATAAATATATTTAATTCCTGTATTATAATTTCAGCAGCGTTTAATTATATGGGGTGCGCTGGCACCCCACCTGTGTATTCACGTAAGCTTTCTTTGTCTGTGTATTCCAGGGTTACATCTCTTTCGTAACATGTATGTCTGTGCTCACAGTACATTCACAATATTCCATATAAAACCATGTATATATATATTTTTTCCACGTAACTCATTGCTTTTATGACTCACATGTTATTCTTCTGCATAAAAGTTCCTTTCGCCATTCTTCTTGGTGCTATTTGTCGTTTACTTTTTACATTTTCACTGTAAATGTTACATGGTACCTAAAACTACGTAATTATCTGTTCTACTTCTTTCCCTCTTTAGAGAAGCAGATTTAGCAGTATCCTTCGTCTCATGTATAATTGCGTTCGCTTTTTCATTGTTTATTTTCATAAATTCTTCCCAACGTTTTCTTTAATTTCTTAACATTCTATTACTTTTCTTTCTAGACCCAACTATATGATTAACATTATTTGCAATACGAATATTCTTAGTCTTTCTACCTCGTACTGAAACACCATCTTACTTGTGGAAACCATTTTTAGATATTTTACTCAAACAGGTATTAAATAATCTTGGTGAAAGACAACGCTCCAGTAGAACCTATCTTTGACTCAAGTCCGTATCTAGGGATGTCCGGGATGTCCGGATAAATTTTTACAGGCCCCTTCTAAAATTTTCACAGTAGGCTTGCAAATGAATTATAATATTGTTGATTCGCTCCCCCTACTTCTATCCGGCCCCCTATATTTTTGGGCTTTCTACCGACCTACTTTGACTTAATATTTCTTCTGTTGTATCTTTTGGTATTTTGCTACTCGTTGGTTCATTTAATTGTTTATTTTATTTGTAAGTAAAAACAGCCTTCCGTTTGGAGCAATAAAAACAATCGTAGAGAACGGTAGTTAAAAACACAAACTATATTTAGAGATACCGGTTTAAGCTAGCAATTTTCACATTGCAAGAATAAGCTACTTTTGCTAGCTATACTCTTATTTATTAGTGCACACCATAAGCGTTCTTACAAATAACAGAGATAATTTCTAACAGTTCTCTGCTTTCGGAATGGATATTTCCATTGATTTTTTTATTGCTCCAAAAAATACTTCAGAACTAGCTGATTACGGAGAACACCTCCTTTCGATCACTAGTCGAAATTTGAGATTGAATTTCGGTCTGCAACTCGAACGCTTAAAAAAACGACCACCATGTTTGTACGTCACAGGTTGGTACAGAGGAAAAGGTCTGCGCCGCTCACTAGGGAATCGGCTTAGCGAAAGATACGATGCATGTTTTTCAAATGTGTACGACGTTGCTAATAACACAAAGAATAAGAAAAGTAATAGCATTTAAGGTTTATTTAAAAAGCAAGCTGTTCATTTATTTATTTATTTATTTATTACCAATTACTTGAATATACTTGAAAATTTTAGGACAAAGTTGTAGTGTACTAATTTGCTATATTATTGACATTGTTTGCATCCTGAGGTAAGAAAATAATTAATATTCTCATGTTTCGGTCACCGACCGACCTTACGAAGCGAACTTTATTCATTCTTAAGAATCAACAATATAAAAACATAGTTATTTGATAGTATTGGGATTTGATAGTTATGCGCTCAGGGGGAGCCCAAGGAAATTAATACATGAAAAAAAAAACATTTCTCCAAGTAAAAATAATCTAAATTCTTTACTGAGTTCAACACGAGGACGCACAAACTTACGATGATATTTATGTTCATGAGCATTCTGATAATTTACTAGTGCTATTATTGAAGCGAGTAAATGTCGTTTATTTGTTTACGGTATTATTTCACGCAAATAATATGCTCCCTTAAAGTTTACTGCATGCATTTTTCCATTTAGGTACAATAGTTTTGTTCACTTAGGTATTTAACATGGCACATTTTTCAATAATTCGAATTGTGGATAATTTCGAACTTTGTTCGTATCTTTCTGGACTTCGAACTAAAAAGACCCTACTGTGTATATACTCTGTATAATCTCTCTCTCTTCAAACGGGAAAATGAGTTTCCTTGTAGATTGAAGCAGATACACGTGGAAAAATAATTTCTCGAATAACAGCAAGGCGAAACGGAATGGAAATAGAATATATTCCAAAGATTCAGAGGGAGGAAGCTACCATAATAAATGTGAGTTCAAAGAGGAGAAAGGGGTGTAAGGTAATTTGCTACCAAGTCCTCACAGTAGATTTTTCTCTTTTTTTTATTAAAAAAAAAGAAAGATCCCAATTAGTTTCGAGTCTTCTTTATACTGGTTACTGCTTTAAGACACGGCACTTGAGAAATGTTCTATTTAGATTTTTGTTTCACTTCTCCTTAGGTCTTTCCGTACACTCTCTCACATAAGGGCACACACCCACCCTTAGGGTTTTTCTCTCCCTTTCAGGAGGAGAAAATTTTCCAGGTCTTTGACATTTATTGCGGCGTTGTAACGAATGAAGAGCCTTTGCAATAATTAGAGCAGAGATCACAGGTTAATGAACACCATAACTCACCAAGGAAAGAGGCGTTCTCATTAAATTTCAACATCAAGATTTTCGAATTAGAGAGGGCGTAACCCACTCACACATACAAATCAGGGTTGCCAATCGTCACCAAGAAAATCTACAACGTGATTGTGGTTCCAGAATGAAAAGAAAATAAAATAAAAAATAGAATAGTTCTCAATCTCATTTCGAGATCATTCAAATACGTAGAAGAGAAAGATGCTGTAATTTAAAAAGCCCAAATTTACATTCCGTCAATTAGAATCAATTAAAGTTAATGGCGCTCTTATTAGCACATCTTTAAACTAGGTAAGGGCTTGTGTATAGCCCGCTCCCCCCAGTTCTTTGTCACCGGAACTGGAAGAGTCACTACTACTACTGCTACTACTGCTATTACTGCTACTACTACTACTACTACTACTACTACTACTACTACTACCACCACTACTGCTGCTGCTGGTACTACTACTACTACTACTACTACTACTACTACTACTACTACTGCTATTGCTACTACTATTACTACTACTCCGACTACTACTACTACTTATATCGAGAACAGAACCCAACCAACCCCTGTGGGGCTTCTAACCCGTTCCTACTACTAGTACTACTAGTATTGCTACTAACTACCACCACTACTACTTCTACTACTGCTACTACTACTACTACTTATACTAAAGCCTCCTTACCACAAGATTTACATCTTAAATCTTTATAACATGTGATTTCGATTCATTATGAACTAATATGAACCGTTAGAATCACTATGATTCGTTAAAAATCACTGGGGGGAGCGGACTATACTCAATCCCTAGTAAGTTGTTTATTATTCCACCGGAAAGCGGAACTTAATAATTAATAAGCGAATGATAATGATCTAAAAAAAGAAAGATGAAAGAAATCACTACCTTCTTCTTCTGTTCAAAAATAAAACACAAAGACTTGTCAAACATCTTGAGAAATACCGTATTGGTAAAATACATGAGTAATAAAGGAAAGTAGTGTAACAGGTTACGCAACTATGATAATGCAATATAATTTATAAAATAAGTTAAATAGAATCCCAGGTGTTGAAAAATGGACAAAGTAATAACTTTGATAATGCAATAGAATGTGAAAAATAAGAAGAAAAGAATCACAAGTAATGAAAAGTGGACAAAGTAATAATTTTGATAATGAGATAGAATGCGAATAATAAGAAGAAAAGAATCACAAGTAATGAAATGTGATCAAAGTAATAATTTTGATAATGCAATAGAATGCGAATAATAAGAAGAAAAGAATCACAAGTAATGAAAAGTGGACAAAGTAATAATTTTGATAATGCAATAGAATGCGAATAATAAGAAGAAAAGAATCACAAGTAATGAAAAGTGGACAAAGTAATAACTTTGATAATGCAATAGAATGTGAAAAATAAGAAGAAAAGAATCACAAGTAATGAAAAGTGGACAAAGTAATAATTTTGATAATGAGATAGAATGCGAATAATAAGAAGAAAAGAATCACAAGTAATGAAATGTGATCAAAGTAATAATTTTGATAATGCAATAGAATGTGAAAAGTAAGAAGAAAAGAATCACAAGTAATGAAAAGTGGACAAAGTAATAATTTTGATAATGAGATAGAATGTGAATAATAAGAAGAAAAGAATCACAAGTAATGAAATGTGATCAAAGTAATAATTTTGATAATGCAATAGAATGTGAAAAGTAAGAAGAAAAGAATCACAAGTAATGAAAAGTGGACAAAGTAATAATTTTGATAATGAGATAGAATGCGAATAATAAGAAGAAAAGAATCACAAGTAATGAAATGTGATCAAAGTAATAATTTTGATAATGCAATAGAATGTGAAAAGTAAGAAGAAAAGAATCACAAGTAATGAAAAGTGGACAAAGTAATAATTTTGATAATGAGATAGAATGCGAATAATAAGAAGAAAAGAATCACAAGTAATGAAATGTGATCAAAGTAATAATTTTGATAATGAAATAGAATGCGAATAATAATAAGAAAAAAAATCACAAGTAATGAAAAGTGGACAAAGTAATAATTTTGATAATGCAATAGAATGCGAATAATAAGAAGAAAAGAATCACAAGTAATGAAAAGAGGACAAAGTAATAATTTTGGTAATGCAATAGAATGTGAAAAATAAGAGGAAACGAATCACAAGTAATGAAAAGTGGACAAAGTAATAATTTTGATAATGCAATAGAATGCGAATAATAAGAAGAAAAGAATCACAAGTAATGAAAAGAGGACAAAGTAATAACTTTGATAATGCAATAGAATGCGAATAATAAGAAGAAAAGAATCACAAGTAATGAAATGTGATCAAAGTAATAATTTTGATAATGCAATAGAATGTGAAAAGTAAGAAGAAAAGAATCACAAGTAATGAAAAGTGGACAAAGTAATAATTTTGATAATGAGATAGAATGTGAATAATAAGAAGAAAAGAATCACAAGTAATGAAATGTGATCAAAGTAATAATTTTGATAATGCAATAGAATGTGAAAAGTAAGAAGAAAAGAATCACAAGTAATGAAAAGTGGACAAAGTAATAATTTTGATAATGAGATAGAATGCGAATAATAAGAAGAAAAGAATCACAAGTAATGAAATGTGATCAAAGTAATAATTTTGATAATGCAATAGAATGCGAATAATAAGAAGAAAAGAATCACAAGTAATGAAAAGTGGACAAAGTAATAATTTTGATAATGCAATAGAATGCGAATAATAAGAAGAAAAGAAACACAAGTAATGAAAAGAGGACAAAGTAATAACTTTGATAATGCAATAGAATGTGAAAAATAAGAAGAAAAGAATCACAAGTAATGAAAAGTGGACAAAGTAATAATTATGATAATGCAATAGAATGTGAAAAATAAGAGGAAAAGAATCACAAGTAATAAAAAGTGGACAAAGTAATAATTTTGATAATAAGATAAAATGTGAAAAGTAAGGTAAAGAAAACCATAGTCAGGAATAATAAAATGGTAAAAATAGGGAGAAATCAAAGCTGAGAAAGAAATTCATACAGTTAAAGTTGGGCTAATTATAATTATCCAGTTCAAGAGGAGTAAAAAATGTAGGAAATATTTAATGTATTAAAATAATTTGGAAAAAATGACCGGAAAATTTATGTAATATAACTTATAGTATGAATGTATGTAAATAAGATTGCCAATGAAACTCCTTCCTTAACACAAAGTTCACCTGAAGCTTGTTACTGATGAACTCAAAAAAAAAAAAAATCCTCTTCTCAGTAGTCACTCCAATTGTCTCTTCTGGTCTAGTGACTGGCGCGTGTATCTTTGGTGCACGTAGTCTGCATTCGATTCCCGGTGAGAGAGCACAAAATTTGATTTCATAATCAATCATTTATCATCCGTTTTCTTCATCCTAAATGACATAACCGGGTTCATTCCCGTTGTGCCTACTTCCCGTTCTGCCTACAGACCCTCCAGCACTTTAAAGAAAATATTTTTAATTATCTTATCTCTAGGCAGAACGGTAATTCCCGTTGTGCCTACTTCCCGTTGTGCCTACTCTTTCGAGACGGGGAATTATGTGCAGGGAGGAGTTTTTGTAGGGAATATTTCTTTAGTATTTCTAAAAGCTTCTGTAAAAACAACCACCACCTCTACAAGTTTCATCATACATGGAAAATTGGTTGACTCAGTTGCAAGAATGTTAGACATTGTATGTGAAACAAACATTAAAAAAAAAAAAGATCTAATATCAAGCAATTTCAGAACAAAATTTTATTTGGGTTTCCAGTAGTTTACCTCCAGCATGCTAAGACTTGCAGTACTAAAAAATGCCACAGTTCACATCCCCAAGACATGTCTGGCCAACTATTAAACAAACAACGCAAGAGGATGCATAAGGCGGCCTTTAAAAAGAGTGTTTGTCTCCATCATATCTCTTTCCTCGAATTGATTGATTCAGTTGCCAGTAACCCGTTTGACATTGTATCTGAAACGAACACGAAACAGACTTACTTCGGGCTAATATCAATTCATTTCACAACCGAATTTTAATCGGTTTTCCAGTAGTTTATCTCCAGCATACTAAGGCTTGCAGTACTAAAAAGTGCCACAATTCACATCCTCAAGACATGTTCGGCCATACATTAAACAAACAATGCAAGAGGATGCATAAGGCGGCCCTTTTGAAAAAAAAGAGCCTTTGTCTTTACATCACTGCTCCTTCTTTGGCATTACCTTAACAGGTAATTTGTCTTCTAACACGATTCTATACTACATGCAATGTTACATATACTTATATTGTCAATGTAAATACTACATATCGTCAATGTTAATACCATATATCGTTAATATAGCCAATATATTTAAAACATCTCACCATCACTGTTCTAAATGCAAACAGTATGCAACTGCATCTGTGTAAGCCACCAAGTCTATTACATGTGATTCCAGACGTGCCTTCAATGATTTTATTTTTTGTTCAATTCGCTTATATTTCAGCTTTGGTTCCTTCGGCTTTTTTCCTACCTCCAACATCAGCATACAAGCTTCATTCTCACTCTGTTCTTGCTGCAACAGCTGTACAAATGTAAAAATATTTGGATGTTCTCTTGTCAGTTTTCTGTTTAATTTAGAGTGCCAGCCCTCTACAACATTATTTGTTCTTCCCTCAACATTATCATATTGGTTCCATATATCTCTGGAAAAGAGAGAAACATTAATTACATAAAACAAATCAAAGCTTGACAATAGACATTCAACAACGATTGGAAGTTGCATGTTAACGTCTGTCGTAGATAACGTTAAGGATAACGTCTGTTGTTTGTTGTTAGTAACACGGTAAATTTATAAGTATTCAGTTTTGTAATCATTACACTAGTATAGAGTTAATTTCAGATCTCTGGTATGAGCAGATTAAAATTTCGTATTGGCATGCAGATCTCAGAAATGATTTTTTATGGAATGAGAATAATAATTACGCTTACCACACTCCATTAAAGACACTATGCACCATTTCATATCCAGACACTTCTGAGCTCACAATTGTAGAACACATAGGCAATACAACAATGACAAACGAAACTAATGGAAAAACATAAAGGACTAAAATGACCGAATGAGTAGGCCTATATATGAAATACTAATCACTGCTAACGTAGATTTCGTTTCCCAAACGAAAACCACATATATTTGAAAAAAAAAAAAATCAAACGAAAAACAGATAGTGAAATAGCGTAGAAAATAAGGTAACTACTACATCGTACTTACTTTGTGAAAATGGCGTCTGCATCGTCCAGCCATGTTTCGACTAAATAGTCATGAAACCTCTCTGCGTTTTGTACTTCCGGGGCATTTTCCTGGAGATGCAGGAACATGTCACCCACTTGCTCCACTGGCACAAGTGGTAGTGCAGCAGCACGTCTTATCCACTTCCTGACCTCTTTGTCTTCTTCATAAAAAGTGGACAACCCCAATGACTGAACTTTCCTCCATAAACATTGGGTGTAATGGAAGAAACACCCACGAATGGCTGCATCCGGAAAAACACCAGTAACGGCATTGATTACCGCTCTTTCAAAGTCTATAATCACTGTAGTAGGATTAAAGGAAAGACCATTTGCAGAAGCCGCATCTTTAATGAGAAGCAGCATCCTACGATAGTCTTCCTCTTTCTTAGAAGGCAATAAACAAAATAGAAACGGAAAAGTCTGCCCCAAATATGTCCCATGTATGGTGTACAGCTGCTGATATATACGGGGAGCTGCTTTAAAAGTACCATCCATCCAAACTGTCTTTGTGGTTGAAAGCTTCCGTAAATTTCCGGTTGTCCCAAAGACCTGCAGAATATAATATTAATATTTAGCTCCCCTAATATATTGATAATTATTAGTGTATTAGCTAATTAACATATTAACAAACTTATTAAATTCAAACAAAATATATATTTAATATTGAATTTTCAGACATGCTGCAAGCTTGAAGTGTGATGACCAGCATACTTAATTCTAGCTAAAAATTTAAGGATGCATACTTGAATGTTAAAGTTATCTAAAGCTCGTGCCCAGAATATAATACAATTGAAATCCCTTATTTGAATCAGTTAATTGTATTAGTACACCTCTGGCTCCAAAACTAAACTTTGAGGATCCTATTAAGTAAATTCAAACTAGATGATATTAATTAATGTCTGTAAACTTAACACTGCTAACATTAAGTACTTTACGAAAGTTATTGTAATTAAAATTGAATAATAATAAATTCAGTTACCAATAATCGATCAGAATCAACACCATCATCAATTAAGAGAAATTCCTCTCCTGTTAATGTCTGTCTCCACCTGCCCTCTAACCTAATACAATTTCTTGTTGTGGGAAGTTCAGGCCTTTCTGCGCTTCTACAGTTATACAGGGTATGTTTAATTCCCTCAAATGTTGGCAAAGCGGCTGCAACCTCTTCCTGTATCCCTTCCTTTGCAATCACTTCTCTGAAGATAGAAACAAATGAAATAAATAAAAAAAATACATGAATAGTTTCGTTAAAATTTACCTGCAAAATACATTCATCTGACTAGTGCAATAAGCTTGAAGTCAAAACTTGTAAACTGAGATTATTTGTACTGCTAACTTGAACTTGTATCACACGACTAGCGAGATACTAGGCCACTACCTTCAAGAAACTGACTTCAGTTTACCCAGATCAACTATTTGGTGTCTCTTAACGTAATGTTAAAAAACGAAAGAAAAAAGTAGTTAATTTTTAACTAGAAGATAGAACTAACCAATAAAATAACTACTCATTTAAAAAGAAAATTTAGTCTTACCTGTAAACTTTTGGAACTGCATCTACAGGATTCTCGGACACTTTACACTTCATCCTGTCTATTAAGCATCTTGCTTCAATTTTGCTCCTTTCTGTTTCATGAGAGTGTACTCCACTCTTTGATAAAACATCGTCACCCAAAACAACAACTGTCGCTTTGCACCCACGTGTACATTTCCAATATGTCTTTTCTTTACTACGTCTATTAATCCGGTATAAGAACCCTTCGTACGCGAGCACTTTCCCCCCGTATTTCGAACTGACAAATTCTGCCATTCTGTGCTGCTTACTATTCCTATTGATACTTATAAAGTGACAGATTAAAAATTTGAATTGAATTTTATACAGATTACTGTCTCGATCTCAGAACTTTCACTTTTCGAAGCCGTCAGGTGTTCTGAACGCTGATTGGCTACCGGTGAACACAGGAGCCAATCACCTTCAAGAGTACCAAACTGAAACAAAATCTTATAAATCCCTTTCCCTCCCCGATTATCTGACCTTTTGATTTGAGTTGAAACTCTACAAAAACATTCAATTATGATATTTGTATTTTGTATTCCTGCTATTTACATTGACAATATAAATATGAAAATAGAAGTATGTATGATATTATGGCATATAGTATAGAATCACGTATAGAAGACAAATCAGCTGATAAGGTGATGCCCAGAAAGTAATTTTAATGTAGGAGACTAAGACCCTTTCTTAAGGGCCCCCTTATGCATCCTGTTGCATTAGCCCTATTTGTTTAATATATGGCCATCAAACATGTCTTAAGGATGTGAACTGTGGCACATTTTACGTACTATGAGTCGTAGCACGTTGGAGATGAAATACTGGAAAACCGAATAATTTTTTTTTGTGAAATGACTTGATATTAGACCGAAGAAACTTCTTTTTATGTTCGTTTTCGTTTCAGTTTCAATGTCAAACTGTTTTTTTTTCAACTGAATCAATTTTCCATTTTCCTGTAGGAATTAAAAAAAAATAATATTCATATTTACTAAAGTAGATGCAAACAACCCTGCTAATAACAGAACTATATCCCAGCAATTTTTCCCAGAAGAAAAAGTAGAATAACATCTAAAATTTATGATGAAACTTGAAGAAATAGTTATTCTTCTTACATAATTTCTTAGAATTACGAAACAGATTATTGCGAATGCAAGACAAAACCCATGGAAAATTTCTGATAAAACTGACAAAATTCAAGGAACAGAATCATAGTTGCAGTTTAATAAAGAGATTTTTTTTTTTTTCAGCGGCCATGCATCTAAAATGTTATATATAATTCTTCACTTTATTGAAATAACATTTTCTAAATACTGAAAACCCAACGAAACACATACGACTGTTATAGTAATCAGATGCGTAGCTAGAGGGGAACGAGCGGGGCTGTTGCCCTGAGCGCTAATAGTAGGGGTCGCCGAACAAGCAAGAAGAAAGAAAAAATATGGGAAGTCAGTAAACGACGCGTCGCCCTGAAAACGTATTGGCGTCCGATTAAATCAATATTGTTAGTTTGCAAAGAAATAGATATGATAAAAATTTTCTTGCTTGCTCCGCTCGCAACATAAACGTTTCAATAAGAATCACAACAAGCTTTTACTTATTACGTTAAAAAGTTATTATATATGATTTGTTAGTGTCAGTGTGATAAGCAAGGTGCCTAGTAATGACTTATAGTCTACACAGGAGTGTTTTCAAAATCAGAAACGGTCAAAGTATGAAATACGTGTTCGGCGTTTTGTTGGTGATGAGTTTGCTTAGATAATCACGCTTCTCTACCCAATCGGATTACTCACGACGGTGAGAATGAAAACTCTGAGAAATTCGCAAAGAAGGCTCCTTCTGAATTTCCATTACATTTCACAGAATATTTTTACCGTAAAATAATCGAAATTAAAATGCTATTTGTGTGGTCACATACAGAATAAAATCACAGATATTTACGATTATTAGGAAGGCTGGAACCACGTGTAATAGGCTTGATGGCTTACATAGATGTGGTTGCATACTGTTTACATTTTGAACAACGATTATGAGATCTTTATTTAAATTACATTGGGTATATTGACGATATGTGGTATTTAGTATTTACATTGACAGTATAAATGAAATGAAATGAAATTTTTAAGTTTTACGTCCTACGGTAATGCTGGCTAGGCTAAAGGAGACGGTGATGATGAGAAATGAATGAAATAGTGGAAAGTAGGAGAAAACGGTAGAACACCGAGAAAACCAACGCACACGGTGTTTGTCCACCACAAAGCTCACCTGGCTCGAGCTGGGATCGAACCATGGACCCCATGCACCAGAGGTGAACGCTCTACCCCTGAGCCATTGCGGTCCCATTTTTTTTCTTTTTTTACAATATAAGTACGACATATTGCGTGTAATACAGAATCATGTATAGAGGACAAAGCACCTGATCATATATAGAGGTGATGCCGGAAAAAGATCTGTGATGTAGAAGACAAAGGCTTTTTTTAGAAAAAGAAAAGAGACCGAATTATGCATCTTCTTGCATTGTTTGTTTAATATATGGCCAAATATATTTTGAGGATGTGAACTGTAGCACCTATTACGTACTGCGAGCCTTAGAATGTTGGAGATGAACTACTGGAAAACTGAATAAAATTTTGTTGTGAAATGACTTGATATTAGACCGAAATAAGTTTATTTTCTTGTAACTGAATCAATTAATTTTCCTAAGTAGACGTGAATAACGCTGCTAATAACAAAACTGTACCTAGTCATTTTTTCTGAGAAGAGCAAGTAAGATAACATTTAAAATATATGATGAAATTTAAAGGAATAGTTATTCTTCTTACAGAATCTATTAGAATTACTAAAGAAAAAATCCCTAGAAAAGATCCCTCCCTGCACAGAATTCCCCGTCTCGAAAGAGTAGGCAGAACGGGAAGTAGGCACAACGGGAATTACCGTTCTGCCTACAGATAAGATCATTAAAAATATTTTCTACAAAGTGCTGGAGGGCCTGTAGGCATAACGGGAAGTAGGCACAACGGGAAGACACCGTGGGACCTTAAACTAAAAAATATTACTCACTCCAATAAGCGTCGTTGAGCTTACCTGATACACTGTGCTTTCAGAAAATAACATATACAGGGTGTAAAGAGAAGGTTGTCACAAACTTTGGGAGGTAATTCCTGAGATCAAATTAAAAAAAAAAAAAACTTCTCTTGTACTTTCTCGATTTCAGCTTCGGTTTCGACATACAGGATTGCCAACTCGGAATCGAAAATCGACTCCTGGCAATTGGAACTGAACACAAACTTGTGAACTGGAACAATCAATTTTTTTTAAAGGCAAACACTGCATAATCTTAACTTCTGCTAGTTCAGTTCCATTTTTTAGAAAGTCCGTTTTCCAGATCTCCTCCTGTCTCCAATTGAACTTCCGGAGCATGTTGACTCAGTGGTAGAGCGCTTTCCTCTTGTGCATGAGATACCTGGTTCGATCCCCGTTCAAGGAAGTTTGTGGTGAATAACATCGCTTTTGTGGATGCTCTTGGTGCACTCTCGTTTCCTCCCACATTATCATTCCATCATGGTCATTCTCTTGCCTTAATAATCCTTCTCTTTTAGCCTACAGAGCATACTCGTAGAACGTTAACTGAAAGCTTTCGTTTCACTTTTATCCAACTGAACCGCATTCATGAAAACAGACGATTAATCTCGTTAATGTTGAATTAATATGCACTGGTGCGTTCGGATTTCTATTTAAATTTTCTATTACACAGTCATAACAACGACTGGTGAAACAATACTCAACAATGAAAATTCATTGTTTTTTGAGAAAACCGTATACTCCTAGCAACGCAATCACGTTCTACCAGGCATGTAGCCAAGGGGGGTCCGGGGGGTCTGGACCCACCCTTCGAGACCAGAAATGAAAAAAAAATTAAGGAAGATAAAACAAAATGAAATGAGAAAAAGAAGGATCAGCGTTAAAAATAAAAACTACAGGAAGCTTTTGGTTACTCTTTCTTATGAGGAGATTTGTATTACTTGCAATACATGGTGGCGAGGTGAGCGAGATATCCTGGAAAAGTCAGGGAATTTGAAATTTCTAGAAAAGTTACGGAATTCTCAGAATTTCTGCTACTAGTCATTGAGATTTCAAGTTTCCAAAAGCATTGTGCCGTTGTGTAACACCGTGGACATTTTTTAGCATAATTTTCGTCATCGCATCCTTCCAGTATCGAATATGTTATTTCAAAAAGAACTTTCTATTTCTCCTTTAACCTATCATTTGAAACAGACAGTAGTTGATGGAATGTTAAAAACAAAAAAATTATATGGAAAGAAAGTTCTGTTAACATTTGATTCAACAGAGAGAGAAACGCAGATATTGTAAAATATTTTTCATGATATTATTAAATACCTTTTTTATATAATAGTGAATATGTATTTTCTTTTATAATAGTTGAGATCATAATGAAAGGAATATTGTTATATTTGAATGAACAGAGGAAGGACGTAAATATTGTAAAATCTTTTTCAATACATTTTTAAATTATTTTACTCGAGATTTCTTCATAGTTTGTTATTAAAATACTTACCAACATATCCTCATTTTATTGTCGTGAGCTCTTGGTCCTCCAGAATTTCATGTCACGCCCCCACCTCCCACCGTTACGAAATCCTGGTTAAACGAACCAATATATGTTCCAGTACAATAGTTTAGAATGATCGAGCCCCTTGTGTGATGACCACAGTATTTCATGTCTCGGACCCCCCCCCCCTTCACGAAATCCTGGCTACGTGCCTGCGTTCTACTTAAAAGCCATATGGCCACTACATTACAAATAACGTGCAGTATATTCTCCTTGTTAGCATTGTACAGTATCATCTTGTGCGATAGAAGATACAATTAATTTATTGCCGCACATAAATTTACAATAATACATTTCTAGGTGCGTCACTTTTCGACCTCTCGATAAAATTACAGCTGTGGCAACTTGAACCTGGGAAACCATAATGTATTACGGTATCTGTAATGTATTATCAATTGGCAAGGGCGCCGATTTCTCTGCAAATTGGGGGGGCATTCAGATGCAGAAAGCATATATGAGGATTTTTAGACAAATTGCATTCAAATTATCCCAAATATTATAAATTTACAAATACAATGAGGGGACCCACACGAGCTTTAGGGAGGGGCGGGCCCCCTTGGCCCCCACAGGTTCGGCACCCTTGTCAATTGGGTATGATACAGTTTATGACGTACCAGTAACTGTTACGAAAGATGAAAAACTGTTATCTAAATAGGAAAATTTTATTAAAATCTAACCCTTCAGGTACCTTCGAGCTGTGCATGGTATCAGTGCCTGTAAATGAAACATCAATGTCTGTTTTAGAAGTCTTTTTGTTTGTAGTATTTCAGGGTTTGATTCATGATGCGTAGTGAATTTTTGGTGTTTACTTAACACTGCGAAACAATAGAAGGACGACAAAACGTATCCAAGAGAGGCACAACAATGGCGATTGAAAAACGATAAATGATCACTTCACCGGAGCTCTTCGTGTGCAATAATTCAAAGAATTTTCTTCCATGGATCTTGACATACTTTCCAGTAGATCTTGACTAGCCTTACACCCAAAAAAGAAAAAAAAAGTTACTAGTAAAGAAGAAAAAGGTGGACAGTAACGAAGTTAGTTTGTCAATATAGGGACAACAAAGCCGTGTGTCCCAGCAGCCAAGCCAAAAAGGTTAACGAGAGAAGGTGATCGGAACCTTGCGTTACAGGTTAATATTGCTAAGTTACAGTGTAATAACTCCAGGGGTACCGGTAACAAAAAGGACTGAATTTGATACATCTGTACCTAGTGTAGCAACATTGAAAGGCAAGAACTACCAAAATTTATTTCTCATTTGTAGAGTGTACTGCCCTTATGCGCCACTCATATCGCAAGTATCTCCAAATTAACAGTGAGAATTTGTTTGGGTGTTACTCTTCTCTATAAGCAAAGACGTAGAAAGATTTTGATATTTGTTCCGTAAAGCAGCGTAAAACGTATTGTTTTCTATACACATCACAAAATTATTGTTACGAGTATATAAATTATTTGACGACAGTTATGTGATTAGTTGTGCTATCATCTAGTGTGGATATTTGTATTGAAAACATGTCACATAACGTTTTATTCATTTAAATCTCAGGAAATGCATAAACCTCCGTAAATAAACTTTCCTTCACATTTCTCTACTAATTTATGTAGAATCCATATTTTAATAACTGTTTTCCTATTCCTTCCGACGTATTCATAATTGTTAAAGGTTTTCGTTCTTAAAATTGCAAATGGCGACCTTGCTGTTTGTGCTTCTAGTATTGCAGTATTACCAGTAAACAAGTTCTGGAGGGTTAAATTTACCTTGTGTGAAAATCATTGATAACAACAGAGTGTTTTAAATTAAATTAACCTTCTTGAATTGGTTACCTTCTTCTAACCTACTTTATAGGTTAATAACAACCAAACACTGGATTGGTTCTACGCATTTTTCAGTAACCTTTTTCGATTGATTACCGGTAACCTCCTAAAATTAACCTTTTTTGTCTCAGAAGGGTTGTTGCAAATTATTAACTGGTTCTAGCAGCCAAATTGTCCATTAACCTCCACTACTAGGTTACCCCTTATTTTTTCAGTGTAATCTCTGGAAATATTGACCACTACCAGAAGCTGTTAGTTGAACGGCATCTTATCTTGTATGTTGGGCTTTCTATTAATGAACACACACACACACAAAATTGTTAACCCTTTATTGGGCGGTATACCTCTCAAGCACTATCGCATTCTATTGCGTTATCCGCACGAATTATAACTTCAGTGATCATTTAATTGGCATTATTGCTTTCATATAATATTCATATGATTTGCGGGTCGCTTCTTTAGATACTTCTAATCTTCGTCAACAGGGGACAGTCAAATCTAGTATTGTAGAAGCTTTATCTCCTACGTTCCGCGAAAGTTATTTTTTTATTATTTGTGGTTTCTTGCTCTGTAGGAAAATATTTCAATGAAACTATTGGTAATTACTGAGAGTATTCTTATGATATTTTAACATAATAGGGCAATGCTGCTTAGTAGCTACACATAAGACCTAAGAACGTGATTGCTTTCAAATGAACACATGTATTTTTTAACCAAAGGATAAAAATACTTTAACGACATTATGATAAAGGAAGACATGGATCAACCATGGTAATCCTATCAATGATTGCTAATTAAAGGGTTAAAATATTTAAAAGTATCTACATGTCTAACATCTTTTAGTTGACAAGGTTTCTCATTTCGTGAAGTTAATTTAAATGTTAGAGTGGAAGGCTTCTAGTTAATAATGAACTGTTTATGAAGCCTTAACAGGCTTTCCCATGCTCATGATCACTTTTTTTAGACTGTCAATATCTGCTTTATACATATTATCGAGTCTTATAGAACGAAATTGTCCATCTATCTGTCAACAGGTATCAGTGCAAAACCAGCAAGAGATATCGAGAACCAGTTTCTTGAAATCAATTCAGAGCCTCAAGAATATTTTATCTCATCTATTACCCCTCTATTAAAATAAAAAGAGGTGGAAATTTACGATTTTTGGTTTCCATGTTGCTCGCCATAGAATAAAAGCAAGGATAGAGATGGAGACAAAGCGGTTTTCTCCAATCGATTCAGCGCCCCAAATGTAGGTTCCATCTACTCCTCTACTCCGTTGATCTGTTATTTAAACTGGAAGTGGTTCAAGTTAGCATTTCCTCTTTTTATTGTGGATATGTACAGAACAAATCGGAAAGAGAGATAGCAACAAGCAAATTTCTCCAAATTGATTAAGGATTCCAGGAAGATACCGAAAGTGGTATAAATTAACTATTTTTGGTTTTTAACTTTATCTCCATCAGCGGCGCAAATCTGTCTTCAACATTGGGGAGGACGGGTAAGACCATAGATATATATATATATATATATATATATATATATATATATATATATATATATATATATATATATATATATATATATACTAGACTTTCGCTAATCCGGCCCTCAGTAGTTCGACATCTCAGTAATCCAGCCCACATCCAACCAAAAAACACATGCAGAATGAACTATCGTGCGCATGCGCAACAATGCATAGTTAAACAATGCTTTATATACTGTACGTATTCGAAATTGTAGCATTCTTTTTAGCAAATTGTAGGAAATTAGGGACATGTTTCATAGTAAGTGATACTACACAAGGACTAAGTTTTCTTTGAAAATTAATGAATATTTGGATTTAATAAAGCATAACATCTATGTTTTAAAATTATATCCTTCGATTTAATAAAATACAGTACACTACATCCCCTACGTTTTCAAAATAAACAACAAGATGATAAATAAATCAAATAAATGTCAGACACTCAATAATCCGGCACCCATATGTGCCAGGAATGGCCGGATTAGCGAGAGTCTATTATGTATATATACAGTGCTGTTCAAAATATTTATGGAGTTGAAAAACAATGCTGTGGAGGATCAGGGGAGCAGAGTTGTCTTCAACATTGGGAGGCGGGTAGATTTGAGGCTTATTTTGGGGGGACATCAATTTCATCTCTTTTCTTTGCGGCAATCGGACACAAATAATCAAATTTATTCTCAAAAACACGTTTCAAATCGGATTATTGGGGGAGGCAGTCCCCCCAATTTCACGATTGGAAGGCACGTGTCCACCCTCATCCCCCGGAATTTGCGCCAGTGATCTCCATACTGCGCAAACGACTATAATACCGAAAGGCGGTTTCCGGAAACAATTTATCGTCATATCGTCGCTGCGCCTCGAAAAACCGCTATGTGACTTTTTTGGGTCGAAAATGAGTTATGCCGTACAAATAAATCTAAAAGCTGTCAGGCAACGTCCCTTATAATGTCATAAGTTAATGTTCAATTGTTTCGCCACAACAATGAAAAATTATAAATTGAAATTAAAGGCTTCTGGTTCTCATCACGTACGCGTTGATTAATGTATACAAATCCTTTATGTGCTTATAAAGGCGCAAAAGGTGCTACATAAACTCAAAAATAGTAATATAATACTGTTGAAGCAAGCTACAACAATGTGCAGTGCATAATAACCAATCTTATTACATTTTTCAAGTGTTTCCGTGTTTTTGGCAAAATTTTAAGAGTTCGGAATGTTTTTTTGATTCTCCTGAAAAGTTGTGGTTTTAACACATAGCAGTTCTTCGAGGCTCAGCGACGATATTCCCCTTTACTCTTTATGCAAACAGAAAGTGGTAAAAAAAAAATCAATCATTTTCAATTTTTATATTGATCGTCTCACAAGATACTATTTTGTGGGACTATGAATAAAGAGTTGAGAAAAAGATTCATAAAGTGCTTCATATGGAGTATTTTACTGTATGAGTCAGAAACTTGGATATTACCCAAAAACGATTAAAACGACTGGATGCTTTCGAAATGAAGGTGTGGAGAAGAATGGAGAACACTAACTGGGAATACCAAGAACGAATAAGAGGTTGTTAGAAATGGTGGGGTAGAAAAGAAGTAGAAAATTAATTGAGACATTGGGTAAGAAGGAACTGTATTAATGGGAACCTGCTAGAGGGCATAGTGATTGGAAAGAGTGGGAAGAGGCGAAGGAGACTACAATTGAATAGTTGAATTCGAAAACCGGCCATCTACATCGAAGCTAATTTGAGAGGAGTGACAAACAAAACTGAATTAGTCAATATGCATTTGACATATAGGGCTGTTATCATTTTCGGACCGTAGAACTGACATTTATCTACTTTCCAAAAATGAAAATAATCCTATATGTCGGGTACATATTGATTAATATAGTTTTGTTTGCTACTCCTCTCAAAAAAAAATGAAATGAAATCTTTGAGTTTTACGTTCCACGGTTATGCCGGTTAGGCTAAAGGAGACGGTGATGATGAGTAATGAATGAAATGGCGGAATGAAGAAAGTGGGAGGAAACGGGAGAACCCCGAGGAAACCCACGCACACGGTGTTTGTCCACCACAAAGTTAACTTGGCGGGGACTGGGATCGAACCCGGGACCCCAAGCACCAGAGTTGAACGCTCTACCACTGAGCCACCGCGGCCCCCTACTCCTCTCAAATTTGCTTGGATTGAGATGAGCGATTTTCGAACTCAACGGTTCAATTAATGAACGATACAAAACCAGGGAAATCCTACGTGAAGACGAAGAGGTTAACGGAAGACCGCGGAGTATGGAAGCTTCTCAGTTGCGTCACGTGACCTGCCAATAAGGCAGAATACTTATGATGATGATGATGATGATATTCCGTAACGGTTTGTGCCAAAGCAACACTAAATCTGCGTCTCAATTTGCGATATTAGGCGTTATAAGCAGTTATAAGCTAATGGGTTTTTGGATTTTTTGCGTTGCGTTGCTGTTTTGCGAAGACTATTGTGCTGCCAAAATATCTTGAGCTGTGGCAAAAATGCGAACTAAAGCTCACACCCTCACACACCCTCGCGTTGAGTCAATAAGGGTTCAGCTGTTGCTAAGCGAGAGAAAGCGAGTGGAATTCCTTCAGACGTTAGCAGCGCTTGCAACGGAAGACTAGGGATCAAGTCAATGTGGTATAATAATAGTACGAAATATATTCCCGTGTATTTCTTAAAGTTCTTCTGTTTACTACTAAATTTACATTCCATCAGTTAGTTCATATCGTAATTTATCTGTCTTCTTTATCCTACATGGTATAATGGTACATGGACGAAAAATAAAATATTTCTCTTCGTTTCTCTTCTTTCTACCTAATTAATCTTAATTTTCTGTCATTAGATTTCATTACTAAGCGAAGAATTATCGAGTTGGACTCAAACTGGTTTACATCTTTGTGGTTATAAACTTCTGATGTAAATATTCTTTATTCTAATGCAGAGGTATGGACATATCTGAAGGTTGCATTTTCTTAAAAAAAAAAAAAAAATATATATATATATATATATATATATATATATATATATATATATATATATATATATATATATATATAGCTTAAAATTCATTAAGTAACACTCCAGATGGAATGGCCCAATACGTGAAGAAAGAAGAAGAATAAGTTCCTTTTCAATTTTATACTTTTCTTTTTTCTATTTCTTCGTTTTCGTATCTTATGTTGTCATTTTTCTCTCTGTTCGATGTTTCGGAGTTCTCGTCCCCGTTGTTAAAGAAGGAATTTCTGTTTCTTCGCTTCTTGCCAATCTAGAAAGAGATCAAGTGTCGCTCCGAATCAAGGGACATTCTTTCTCTTATTTCTCTGCATTGACCCAATTTCCCCAACACTACCTTTGCTACCTGATCACTCTTAGCACAGTAGCTAACTAGCAAAGTTTTCAACTAGACTTTTATTCCACAACTCAAGCTAGGGAAAATACTAAAAATATATCACGTAAAGAAATCACATTAGAGATTTTTCATAGACAATGGAAACACGTATTTATGAGAAATGTCCAAATTCGTGATCCAAGCTCTTGGGCTTATGGGCGCGAGTCCTGTAAATGGATGGCGCACCGTAGCCCAGTCCGAGCGAGTGCAATTCCAAGTACGGCGAGTTCATGCACATAGTCAGCGTTATCTCAATGTGGGTAATGAACGCGGGATCAAACTAGTACGATTGTCATTGAAAATTGCACATTTTTGCTCTTGCAAATACGAGTCTGAGACAGGGCCGTGCCGTAGGGGGGGGTGAGCGGGGCGACGGCCCCGGGCGCCGAAGTAAGGGGACGAAAAATTCGGGAGAAAAAAAAGAAACAAGATAGGAAAAATTGTTTGGAATATATATATGGGGGCGCCTTCGTATACTCTCGCCCCGGGCGCTGATTTTCCACGGCACTGCCCTGGCCTGAGATAGCATGATCGTCACTTATGTTAATGCATGTGAGCCTCATTGTGATACTGTGCCTGACCTCGAACGAGCCGATTTACAAAATGGACTTTTTTCATATTTATCTCTCCAAGTATATGAAAAAGAAGTTAATGTTCTTTCTATTTGAGAGCATCACATAATTCGTCTTCAAAAAACACAAGGTGTGATAAAAATAACACATAAATTTTACTAAAGATATTAAAAAAAGAATCATGCAAAGTCTCAATTGTTTCCGGTAGATGTCAACCAATGGATCTTTGTTTTTATGTAGAAGTGTACTTTACAGTTATCAACCTTTATTTCAATGATACAAAATGGCATAAGACTAATACATAACCAACGTTATCTTTGAAGGTGTTCAGGAATTGACTCCAGTAATGAACTCACCTGCTCCTGATAATCACTTTCTAGGTATCTATCGCAAAAAAAAAAAAAAAAAAAAAGGATTTAAAAATGGCTTTAGTTCAAGAGTAATCGTGTGGAGTAATGGATAGGCGGATGTACCAACACTACAGTCTTATAAGTCGCACTTGAGAGATTCTAATTAAAGCCCCTGGTTCGAATTCCGGTCAAGTAAGTTTTTAGTGGACAACATTCCGTCTCTGAGTTTTCTCGGAGTTCACGTTTCCTTCCACATTCTCATTCCACCAATTCTTACATTATCATTCACGTGTCTTAATCATCCGTCTTCCTCAGTTTACTGGGCATAATCATCAGTCGATACACTTAAAAGATTTCCTAATAAAAGTATATAATACAAGTAAACTTGGCAGCATTCTCTACTACTACCGTCTCTGGTACGACTTTTCTTCAGTGATTCCAAGCAAACTAGTTGTTCTATATCGCACAGAGTAACCTGTTATGTAATCTTATTTTTTTTAAAGGTTTCTGCATCTAAAAATGCACTCCGACAGAAACCATGTTGGCGATGTTGCTAATACGGTCATACTGCACGACAATGTCAAAATGATATAGCTTGCTATAGACGTGGCGAATTCTATTCAGAAGACACTTCTAACGCACAAGTATGGAATCGCCCAATACCCAAGAATTTTGTGTCTCGTGCAAGGATCATGGTAATAGGATTGGACGGAGTAACTGTCCCAAGTGCTCATAACATTTTAATCAGAAGTAATAGGATTTCCAGCTCTTTCAAGAGCCAGAGTCTGCTTTTACCATGAATGGATCGCCTGAACTGAAGCCAGTAGAAGAAATTTCCATCAACGAAAACTAAAGATTGTAATAGTTCTCCTCCAATCAAAACGCTACTTGAATCTCACATAACAGCGCGTACTCTTGCAAGAAGTGGGACTCAACTAAGAAGCAACTGACGGACTAACCGAACACCTTACTGTCTAGATTACGATCCTAATTAAAACTTGGGATCTCGAGGCTCTGCCTGACTTTCACAGCAAATCATCACCTATACCCCAAAAATTCTAAATCAGAAGATTTGTCTCAACGGTTTTATCAAAAGACACTTCTGCATCACATTTGATTTTTAACCATCATAATAAAAAAAATATCTACAAGTTCCACTTAACAGCGCATACCACATGGTAACCGCCTGCCGAAGTCCCGTTTTGGGGCAACATCGGCACTCAACGGCAGCATCTTAGGACCATTTCTGTCCTGTGTCCTCTCAGCAAGACTACACATCACAGCTATAAAGGAAAACTAATCTCTAGGCAGGACAAGCCTTAAGCCTCAGGGCAGTGTCTCTAGACCTTCTTTCAATAAGGATGTCCCACACAGGAGCAACATCATTGCAACGTAAATATATCGATTTAACGATTTACTTCAATACTATTGTCCATGGGCTGCTGGACAGGAAGATGGAAACCTTTCTCCCTCAGTGTGAGAGGGTAAATAGTTATTTGATGATAACGATGATGTTCTTATTAAGAAACCAAATGCCTTTTGATAAAGAGCATTAGCCTACCATCAAAGAAAACCACACAAAGTTACCAAATCTTGGAGTTTACCGGCGAAATATATTTGGCGAAACCTTTAGCCAATCAGAAAACTGGATTCTCATTACAACTCTCTCATGGGGGAGTGATAGGGATCTTATACAGTATACTACTTGTTCACTTCCATCACAGAAGAGCACCCGAATATGACAGTGACGATACGAGAATCTATGCAGCCAAATAAGAAAGTTCACATTACCCGAAGCAGAATAGATGAATAAGAATTCCGGTTTGAATAAGTGGATAAGAATTCCGGTTTCAATAGACGGATAAGAATTCCAGTTTCAAAAGATAGATAAGAATTCCGGTTTAAATAGATGGATAAGAATTCCGGTTTAAATAGATGGATAAGAATTCCGGTTTGAATAAGTGGATAAGAATTCCAGTTTCAATAGATTGATAAGAATTCCGGTTTCAAAAGATAGATAAGAATTCCAGTTTAAATAGATGGATAAGAATTCCGGTTTAAATAGATGGATAAGAATTCCGGTTTGAATAAGTGGATAAGAATTCCAGTTTCAATAGATTGATAAGAATTCCGGTTTCAAAAGATAGATAAGAATTCCAGTTTAAATAGATGGATAAGAATTCCGGTTTAAATAGATGGATAAGAATTCCGGTTTCAAAAGATAGATAAGAATTCCAGTTTAAATAGATGGATAAGAATTCCGATTTCTATAGATGGATAAGAATTCCGGTTTCAATAGATGGATAAGAATTTAGAACCTGTCATTGGAATGCGGAATCCATACCAAACATCACTTATCGCTATAGCTGATCGTTTTTGCTCTGACGTCTCATGATAGACAGATAAACTGGTGAACAGATTGTCATTCTATATCAGGCTTATGCTTATATTTATACATAAGCATACTTTGGATGAGTTAAAATCAGGGTTGGCAAGGTAATTTACTTGTTACGTATTTTACATAAATTACGTGTAATTTACTAGTAATATACGTCATGTAGAAAACCAGTTTTTTACGCAGACGTAGAAAACTATATTTCTTTCATTAAAACTAAGATCATTTTGAATAGTCGGTTATATTGTAAGCTTAGTTTTCTTATGTAAACATTAAAACATTATTATCTTCTAAACATTATATTTAAAAGTAATCATTTCATGCCAAATCATAGTAATAAAAGATAACTTTGGATAGCCCCTCGCCGGCCCACTACTACTTTCCACCTATTAGCGCACACACAAGCACAGCCACCCAACATATAAGCACACACAGTAAAAATATGTGTTGGTTCGAATATGTTTGAAAGTATCAAGTAACCTTTTGATTATAACAATTTATTGTTATACCTTTGCAGCTTTTAATATAAAACTCGAAACATTTCAGTATACTTTGAAACTTCTATTAGAAAAGAAAAAGAGATTGACTGTTAGGCTCATTTCACCTTCATATTACACACTAACACACACACATAACTGATACGAAAAATACTGAACAGAATATTGAAATAATGAAAATTTAAAATAAACTGATTTGTTTTTCTTACTATATATAAACGATACTATATATACCACTTCACTTAGCACTGGGACATATTGAATTTTCGATGCAAAGTTATTAGATTCTCATTTTAAACACACACAACTAAAAAAATATAAAACACCCAAATACTAAATTTTTCGGAATGGACTCATTTATTTTGCTCTTTTCTTCCAACAACAACAGCACTTTATTTTGCTCTTTTCTTCCAAGTCCATCAACAACACTAAATATATTACTTCCCTTAGCACTTGATTATCATTTGAACTTTTAATCTAGAAATTTTTCATGCTCATAATAAACAGACAAAACTGAAAAAAAAAATACTCAACACAATATTAAACTACTTGTTTCTTTGTTGTTTTTGGAAAGAAACAATTTGTCTTTCTTCCTAGTTCGAATACTGAATATATTTCACTTGGTTCCAATAACACTGAGTATATCATTTCATTTAAAACTTAGGCATTATTTTAATTCTAAAAAAATGTTACATGCCATTTCCATTATAGTTTAGTACAATTCGAACACAATACTCTTAATCACACTAATATTCATAACTTGAGTGGTCTTGTAATTTGAGGGTGTAGTATATTTGAAGTAGTTTCTTAGAACGTTTGAAGCTGAGCCGGTTCCTTGTGACGTTATGGACAAAGGACCAATTTGAGAAAAGTCTTTCAATTTGCACTGAAGATGCTAGGATGTTCAGTAACTTCATAGCAAATTCCGACAACTCCTTATGTTGCCGAGTAGCGAAATACCAGAATGTGCGTGGGGTTGTAATTCCCTTCTTCATAAGTTCTTCAAATTTTCCACATTTTCCCCGATATTGCTGGTAGGTAGTTATTCCTGAAGGGCCGAGGTTTTCCAACAGAAACTCCTCTACTTGTTCGTGATGCTTTTCTCAGACATTACAGAAAATCGTTACAAATGGAGACCAAGAAGGCTTAACATTGTTGTTGTATTGCACAATAATAGTTTCTCCCACGGCTTCTCTGGCATAAAACTTTTCTCGATTACAGAGAGTTTAAAACATGAAACATGATGAAATGGGTTTTGAACAGTCACGCGTGCAAACCGTATTATACAATGTTACTGTACAAAGCCAATACAAAATTCCCAGTTTATGCTTACGGATTAAGTTTTGCAAAATCCAGCTAGATTCCATACAATTTTAGGAAGAATTTTTTTAAAGCTCAGCATATAGAACGTTATCTTTTAATTTGTAGACCTGTTTCTAATTTTTTTACGTACTTTACGTATTTTACGTAAACTACGCGTCTTTTACGCGTATTTTACGTGTCACGTAGAAAACCTTTTTTTACGCGTAATTACCCAACCCTGGTTAAAATGAAACATTAAACAACTTATTTTCATAAGTTTCTAATCCAACGGTTATGTTCTGTAGGCTAAAAGAGACGGATGATCAATAAAAATGAATTATCATGAAAGAATTAGTGATATGAGAATTTAGGATGAAACGGGGGAAACCCGAGAAAATCCACGGACGCACGATGTTCTCCACTACGAACTCTATTGGGCTGGGAGCGAACCAATGACCCTACGCTCCAGAGTAACAACTCCGCCACTGAGACCCCGTGTTTCTCTCTCCTTAGTTTAATTATTATGCATAATCTCTTCTAAGATTTGGGCAAACCAACACACTCAAAACTCTCGAATCATCATATACTCTCATTTATGTACCAATTTGAATCGTAAAAGAAAATTGACTTTGAGAGAAACACCTCCAGCTTCGAAAACTAACGGTAAGAGGAGTTGGCAACCTGTAAGTTAGTTCTAGCATGGACCATCTTGACTTCCTCTCAACCGTAATCATCCGTTCTGCTGGCTGTCACATGCCGAGAGATTCCAGTCCGGGCAGACATTCTTTTTTTTTCTTTCTTGCTTTCTTTTATTCTTTCACCTAAAGGATAAAATTGGCATCTCCGTTGATTGCAAAAACCGATCAGGTTAATAGAGAGCCTCTCCGAAGGCAAATACGAAGAGTAGAAGCTGACAGTATCCTGTATCATAAAGGTATAGGGAAATATTTTCTGGATTTCCTGTTAGTAATGTATGTGCAGTCACATACACTACTAATTAGTTTTAAGATGTAGTAACCTTTCACTGATTATTCCAATAAATCGCTTTTATCTATAGGATTATAAAAATACCGTATGAAATGACATTGTGAATCGAATTATAGCTTTGAGAAATCGATATGAAAAATTCTTGTCCATTACAAAAAAAAAAAAAAAAAATACTCCTTTTCCTTTTCATTTAAAATATAACTTGCTGCACATGTTCATTACATAACAAAAGCAAACCAAATTTAAAATTGTGATAATAACAGTGTACTGGCTCACCTCAATAAGTAAGTAAAATTGTGAACCAGAAATGTTACAGGCAGGGGTGCCCACAAGGGGGGGGCTATGACGCAAACTGCGTCATTGAAATATTTGGGGGGGGTTAAAAATCTATATAAATATGTTTGAGGGTGTGTAAAAATTAATCGAAAAGATTTTTTTTTAATGGAAGAACACCTACGGATAGACAATTGAGGGGGGTGCGTCATGGACATGAGGGTGGGTGCGCACCACTGTTATAGGAGTATAGACGATAAAGTTTTAAAGGGTAAATGTCGGTTTTTCTTTCCTAATTTTTGTTATTAGTGTACTTAACGAAGTAAAACTTTTGTACCATTCAATTAACCCAGGGACGGTCATTCAAAAATATAGCCACTTCGATCATCTGTAGTGTGAGATCTTCAAATTCGAATTGTAACTAGCTTGTTGGTAGAAAAATATAAAAGGAATGGGTAAAATTCTAAGCAAGTTAAAACTCGAATTTGAAGATGTCATAGCACTGTAAATCGAAGTGGTCAAAATTTTGAAATGACCCTTCCTCGTTTACTTTAATAGTAATTTTTTTTCTTCGTTTGACAAAAAAAGGTACAAAAGTTGGCCATAAATCTAAACTTGATAAAATTTGAATTTGAATATGCACTATAGATGATCGATGTGGCTAATATTTTAAAACGCCCTCCCTTATTTATTTAAATTGTACAAATTTTTTCTTGGTAGTAGGACAAAATTATGACATAGTTAAAATTCGAATTTCAAGATTATCGCACTACAGGTGATTGAATTGTCCACATTTTGAAATGACACTCCCTCGTTTATTTGAATGGTACAAAATTTTCTCTTGGTGGTAAAAATACGTACGACGACGATCTGAGGTAGTAAATATTTGAAAATAAAGATGTTGTACTAAAGGTGATCGAAGTGGCCCAAATTTGAAATTACTCTTATTTGTTAATTTGAACGCAACAATTTTTTTCTCGCTGGAAAAAGAATGTAAAAAATTGGACGCAATTCTGAGCTAGTTAAAATTCAAATTTTATGATTCACACTAAGGGTGATTGAAGTGGCCCTCCCTCGTTTATTTAAATGGTACAAAAATTTTTCTTGGTGGGCAAAAATGGCCAAAATTGGACAAAATTCTAAGCTAGTTAAAATTCAAATGTGAGGAAGTCGCACTACAGGTTTTCGATGTAGCCAAATTTTGAATTGGCCCTCCTCGATTATTCGAATGGTACAATTTTTCCCCTTCGGTGAACAAAAATGGAAGAAGATTGGACAAAATTCTGAGGTAGTTAAAATTTTAATTTGAAAATGTCGCATTACAGGTGATCGAAATGGCCAAATTTGAAATGGCCATACCTCGTTAATTTGAATGATACAAAAAATGTTCTTGGGTGGACAAAAGTGGACAAAAATTGGTACAAAACACACACAAAACGATGTGAAGGAAACGACCTGAAAATTCAATAGTGGCGGAAAAGTGGGTCATTTTGGTCCAACACTCAAAGCCAATTTTGACCCACTTTCAGTGACGCACAAAACGTGGAAATAGGGGCACAAACGGTACAAAACAGGCATTAAACGATGCGAAAGAAACAACCTCGAAGTTCAATACTGGGGGAACAGTGTGTTATTTTCGTTCAATCCTTAAAGCCCATTTTAACCAATTTCCAGTGACGCACAAAACTAGAAAATATGTGCACAAAACGGTACAAAACAGGCATTAAACGATGCGAAAGAAACGACCTCGAAATTCGATAGTGGCGGAACAGTGGGTTATTGTTTTGTCTCACTTTGAAAGCCCATTTGCACATACTTCCAGTGACGCACAAAACGTAGAAACATGTACACAAAAGGGCACGAAATGATGTGAAGAATTCGACCTCGAAATTCGTTGGTGGCGGAACAAGTTAATGACGCTGTGTTTAATGGGTGTTGAACAACCATTGAATTTTTGAATTCGAATTAACTTTGAAATTACAGTTTCATGCATTGAATTTAAAAAGAAAAACTACAGTGCATGAGATCACAAGTAAAATTTTAGATACAGATCCGTATGTATTGAATAATAATTTACCAATATTTAATTTGGTAATTTTGTATAATTAATTTTTAAAAGCTTGGTGTTTGATGTTAATTTATATTTTTAAAAAGGTAAAATGCTTTATGTAAATTACAAGCCAGCTGAATCAATTTCTATTTTCATTGAAACATTAGTGCAGAAGCCTGAGCACCCATTGAGAAACTTAATAATCGGCGCCTCTGAAGTTGAGGCAACGTAAGATGTGGATCTACAGCTTAACGTGAGATCCAAATTACTTCAATTTCCAGTGGGAATCCAACCCCTGTCTCCTACGTCTTATGCTAACCCCATACATAGGAGAGAAATTGAAGTCATATTTTGAATTGATAAAATTACCTTGTACACAATTGGGTATAAGAAGATGTTGGAAAATACTGTTGCGGAAGATATTTACCATTGTTAGCGTAATGTTGGAAAGAGAGTAGTAGAAGTTACATGGTTGGATGTTGTGATGCTGAAGAACAGAGTTAAGAATGAAATAATTCGAGGAACAGTAAAAGTGAGAACAGTAGTAGAAAAAGTGCAAGAAAGTAGATTTCATTGGTTTCGACATGTAAGAAGAATATTTTTGGAATACATACCTAGAAAAGTAAAATGTTTTTATGTACCGCCCAGCAAATCTCGCAGCACCTGGTTCTAGGCACAAACCTCGGCATGTAACAAGTCAGTCTACTAGAAACATGATGATTCATGATATGTTAGTTTCTGACTCCTAGCACTTGAGAGAGGCTATCTACCAGAGTTCTGGTAGAAAAAAATGAAAAATGGTGAATAATATCGTTAGTAAGAGTGAAAGGTGTAGATAGATAAAACTCAGCAAACTAAGCAAACCACCCCATGTCTAGATTCTAACATCTGGAAAAACAGCTATGCTAGCTGAAGATCGCACAACTGAGGTAAGGAAACAGATGTCGTATTGCTGTTATTTCAGGTTGGTCAAGAATTGGTCCACCACAGGACAGTAATAGAAATTGTTTACCAAGCGCTGAGAGCGGGTTAGAGCAGTGCTAGTAGTCATGAGGTAACTCACTACTAAGAGTGGTCAGGATTGGCAGATAAGTTCTTGTTAGTAGGAGCTTCACTTTGCAAGGCGCGTTTGTTAATTATTCAAGCAAGCCTTATTGTTTAAGCAGCACATTGTACACCTTTAGGTTCTACTGTTCTTTAACAGGGCCGCACTTTCCTCAAGCTGGAGAGGAAGTCAACTTTGTTGCCTTGAGTCGGTTCTCGAATTATTGGAATACAGACAATAAGTAAGATTTAAAATATTTTAGAATCATGCAAAATTGATGAAAAATTAAAAGAACATAGGATGTCTCTTTAAGAGCTCATTTTCATACCTTAATTGTATTAGATTTATAGTTCATCTTTTTTTTTTTTTAGAACAAACAAAATTTTTTGAATTATGTACTACACGCACATCTTACAATCCATTAAAGTCAGTGAAATCGAGGAAAAAAAGGAAACCTTCCTGAGAAAATATTTTACTTACAAGGGAGGATCACGAAGTGGCTCCGCTGAGATCCGAACGATACAATTGTGTTTGGATTTGATATGTTATAACTAGACGAATCCCAAAGTTATACGTGCTACCGGGCAGAATAAAGTGAGTTACAACACATTTTATAATGTAAAAGCTATAAAGCTGACAGAATAATTTGAACCGAGTCATTTGTTCGGAAATGGTTGGGTAAATGGAAAGTTCAGCCAACATGTATCCCATCATTTTCAAGGATACATTTTTCTTGGGTAAAAAAAACTTTGCCCAGGGTCCCCCGCAGGGTCCCAGATGAGTCCAACTCAAAATTTCAAATGGCAAGGGGAGTTAAGTAGCAAATTGTTTGAAAGCTGTTGTAAAATGAAAGAAAATCGAGCAAGTCTCGACTCTCTACGACAACCCTGTGCAAAATGGCGGCGGGTGAAAATGTAAACAAAAACTTAACTGAAAAGTCCATGGCCACCCCTATAAATCGGAAACGGTTAGACAAATGTGAAAACAGGAAAATACGTGTGGCATTCTTTTCAAAGTGCAACGATTTAAGTCAAAACGTCTTGTCCCAGGGCTCCCACAGGGTCTCAGGTGGGGTCCAACTAATAAAGCTTCAAATGGCAACACGGGTTAAGTAGTACATCGTTTGAAAGCCCTCTTTAAATGAAAATAGATGGAGCATGTCTCGACTTTCTACAACAACCTTGTGCAAAATGGCGGCGGTCGAAAGTAAATAAACGCTTAATTGAAAATCTATGGCCATGGCCACCTTGAATCCAAGATGCACGCTTAAAACCTATGTCATTCATAACACTATAAATCTAAAACTTGATTTTAGTCTATTATGTATTTAGAAACATTAGGAAGGGTAAAGAACAATTGAATTTCGATTCACTTCAACTATTATTTCATTCCGTAACAACATGCTTTGATCCTAATTCACGTTCGTCTCGGTTTTCTCGATATCATTTACGTAAATATAACGAATATACGATGAATACACAAGTCTCTTCCTACTCATACTGCTAAACAAAAGTTGAATACCTTTGGGTATTTTTCTAATATTGTAATACGTAGCTCATGCATAAAGGACTTGCTGCAACAGTTAGATTGAGGGCTCTATTGTAACGTATCCGTGATAGTTACATTTGTATGCCATTCGTTGGTTTGATCACAATATTTCAAGCAATACCAAATATACAAAAAAAAAAAAAAAAAAAAAAAAAAAAATTCATTTACAAGATTGGCGAGCAGTACCAAACCCCGTGTAAGCCATTTCAGTACATCAAGCTGAGTCAAACTTTGTTGGTTTGGTCACAATATTCCAAGAAATAGCATATTTATATACAAACTCATTTTTCACGCTGGCAGCCATATTGGATTGCAGATGATAATCTTTGATATTTTGTGGATATCTACTATTAACCATAAACCAAAATACCACATTTTGCTTCTCCAACGTCAGTGGTTTGAGCTGGACATGCCTTAGATACATAGTGCGACATTTTGAACTCAAGATTTCGCGTTTTTGAACATTTCGCATCTTTCGGCTAATCAACATTAATGCCAAATTTGGTCTGCCTAGCTTCAGCAGTTTGGTATGGCTATCCTTTCGATATAGGTTTTAAGCGGCCATCTTGGATTCAAATTGGTCATAGATTTTCGATTAAGCTTTTGTTTACTTTTGAATCTCCTAGAAGATACAATCTTTCACTGAACCCTTTTCATGAATCTCCTAGAAGATACAATCCTTCACTGTACCCATTTCATGAATCTCTTAGAAGATACATTCTTTCAATGTACCCTTTTTATGGATCTCCTAGAAGATACAGTCTCTCACTGTACCCTTATCATGAATCTCCTAGAAGATACAGTCTTTTACTGTACCCTTTTAACGAATCTCCTAGAAAATAGGTATCTCTTTTCAACCTTTCCATGGTTCTCCTAGAAACCAGGGGCGGATCCAGGACGGACTTCTGAGTGGGCGGTGGGTTGTAATACTGCTACTTAGAGCTACTTTTAAGAGCTTCAAACTTTGGGATCGGTTTTATTTATATACATATAAAATAAGAAAGTGTCCTTTTCGGGGGGCGATCGCCCGTCCCTGGAAGATACAGTTTTTCACTGTACCCTTTTCATGAATGTCCTAGAAGATACAGTCTTTCATTGTATCCTTTTTAACAACAATCGTGTGGACTGGAGCATTATCATTATGCAAACTCAACGCATAGCGACTGATTCCTATGACAGTCTCCAACGAACCGACACAGTAGACAATTGAAAGTGATACAGTATTTATTCCATAGATGGCACTACGTGCTATGAATACCTTATAAGCAGTGGTGCCATATCTCAGGGTTAGGCCTGAAACTCCTGAAAATACCCTCGTACAAGCACACATATACATCTAGAGGCGATAATTTGCGATCATTACAGAGGAGAACATGCTATCTCAAAAAGAAGATATCCTCCTAATCTGTAGTAATTCGCACACTGACTATGCTGCGTGTATTCGTTGAACTCATTTTCAAGGCAATCACAATCTTTCTATATGCTAGGTGTTCTGTTAGACTAAAGCCATTAGCCTTGGACAGAAAAGCGAAATTCAATAGTGTTAGTCACTAAAATGTTTGGAGACATTCTCTAGCAGCACACAGGTGTCCGTTGTATAAAACCACTAAGCTGTTGTTATAGGTATGCAACTCTTGTATTCCTCTAACAAAAACAAAAAAAATCTTATGTAGCACGCAATGTGAGAGAGACGATGTAAGTTTTTCGCTCATCGTCTGTTCCTTTCAGATACTGAAGAGAGGAAGAGAAAGAGAGAGAGATGAAGAGAAAAACGTTTCAGATGGGCGCATTTCATTACAAGTCAGAGATCGATGCCTAATCCCTTGTCTTAGAGCGGTTGAAGTAATTAAACCGCCGGCATCTGCTAGAGCCATGAATATTTTGCTTCAACCAAGAAACGTTGTGACGCCCGCCCCTAACAAACAGACCAACAAACACTGATCTCGTATAATCTCTTTCACCACCCTCTCGGTCCCCTCCTTCAATTCCTTTGTATGCCACCAACAAGTGTATAACTCCTCCTCCCTCCCCTTCAATACCTCTCCTATAGTAGGGTGACCACAATCAAAAGAATCGTTTGCTTTCTGTTAACGTCTGCAAATAACGCTCAAACTATTGCCGTTAGAGGAATCCGTTAACAATAAATAAAGGTTGTAGGCAATATTTGAGTTTAATGAGATGGAAATGCAAGAGATGGGTAAAATTTTCTGGTACAAATTTTGACCTTTTATCTTGATACGTATTTGTAACTTTTAAACTAATAATTTTTAAAAAATTGAAATTTTGTATCATGCAAGTTATATTTTGTTTTTGAAATGGTACTATGTCAGTTTACCGTATATTTCAAATCTGCATGTTACACAAAAATGTCAGATTTGTTACTCAGTTTTGAAAACTAAGAACGCTACAATATGACAAATATCCAAATTTTGGAGACTCCTATACAGTGGCGGATCTAACCCGGGGCCAAGAGGGCCTAAGTCCCCCAGTTTTCTGAGTGACAGAAATAATTCAAACTATTATTAACATATTTTTGAAAGTTTATAGTAAACGTTGCGCTTTATTCTTTATCGGAAAAATTTTGAAATATTAAAGATAGTTTCAGTTGCAGCTTTTCTGTTATGCAATGTGTAGGGGAAGGCGTTGTACCTTTGAAACAATGTACCTTTGAACACCTGTGCTTTTCTCGAATTCAGAGCTATCTAAGTGCAGTGATTAAAATTCATTTGAAAGATTAAATGAAAAAAGCACTACAAACGCGTTTGACTGTTGTTTACTGAGTGTTGTGTCGAGTAATGTTCCTTTTAATTTTTTCACCCCCAAAACCAAGATTTTTTTTTTTTGTAGTTACCTTTTGAGTTTTGTGCTCTTCGGTTTTCGCAACTTGTGATATTTATTTGTCCAAACTTGGGGTAAAATCATTGGTGAATACAGTAATATTTTTAGTTTTAACTTCTGTTCAATATTTAAGCTAGTGCAGAACTTTTTTTTCGTAATGGTGATGGTGACCCTCTTGTACCTATGAACATTAATGCATCGTGTACCTTTGAACGATAAATAATACTGTTTAAAGCTACACAATGTAAGTAGTTAAAACAATTGATATATTTTATATAGGTTAGGTTAGTATATAATGTTATTAATTATAATTTTAATTAGTTTCTATATATTCGCTTATTATATAATATAATGTTAAGAGTTGTACATGCTTAACTTTATTTTCACAAGTTTTTGTTAGAACTTCTCTTCAATTTTTAATTTAATTAATAAAATTTTAATTCTGGGGAGCTTTTTATAGCTAAACCTTTTATTGCAATTTATAACTGTTAATATTTGTGGCTTCTTTTTTATATTATTGCCGCAGAAACATTGTAATTATCACTGTTCAAAGGTACAAGAGTGTCTGTTCAATGGTACATGACCATAATATACCTGTGAACAAAATGGATGTGTTCTTATTATATCCTACAGGATATAATATATAAAAGCTACTGTAATTATGTAACACGTTTAAAAATCATCCTATCTGATAGCAAAGAGATGACACTTCAAATGTGCGACAAAAATTAGGGAAAATGTGCTGAATATTAGCACCAAAATTTCGAAGACTCTACAAGTGTTCACAGGTACAACGCCTTCCCCTAAAAAATACTTAAAGTCCACAATGTCAACGTCCAACCCAGTAGCAATATCCATCTGGAGACAGTTTCATTGGAAACTTCTGTAGGACCCATGAAAAATTGTAAATTCAGACATACGTATTATACTCTGGGTTCTGGCTCCCCCCCCCTATAAGTTTTAATCTTCTATATCCGCCACTGTCTCTATAGAAGTATTACCGCAAGTGAGACGAAAGAGGCAACGCACATCCAAAGTACTTAAGTGTTTACTATTACTAATAAAACTCCAAATGACCAAAGCAGTATATATATATATATATATATATATATATTTAAGATTATATATACTACTTTGGTCAGTTGGAGTTTTATTAGCAATCTTGAATTTTCCAAAGCTACAATGAATAATTTACAAGTGTTTACTACTAATAAGATCCTGATATGACAAATTTCGAATAAATACGAATAAACATATAAGTGATTGAAAATGTGACTTTTTTCAAAAGACTTTATTTCGAAAAATACCTCATACAATTACATAGGTAGCACAACTGATCAATTGTTAAAAATATCGAGATACCTTCTTAACCATTTGATTAAATGGCTACCATCTGTCCTTATTTCCTTTTGATATTGAGCCCGCATTTGACACAGTCTGGCACCAAGGACTTCTCTTTCAAATTACTCCGGATTCTACTATTGTCAAACGTTCGACTTATAGCCAATTTTTTCATAATTTCTCAGCTTTCATACAAATAAATCAGACACAATTACATCACTTCACCCTACGAGCCGGAGTACCGCAAGGTTCTGTTTTGTCACCACTACCATGTACACATCCTATATGTTACTGTTATGTCAGTACTAGAACCACCAATTTATATGCACTTCAGCTTCCTGATGATATGGCAAATCTCGCTTTATATTCCTCAGTAAATCGAATAAAAGCAGCACTGCAACCAGTAATTGATAAACTTTTCAGTTGGTGTCTCAAATGGAAACTTAAACTAAATCCATCTAAAACACAAATGACGTTATTTGGACTTAAACGCAACAGGTACTGCTTAACACGAAATCCGGAACGTTTACATCTTACATTACTAGATCGCCGATATCGTTACAAAATAGTGTGAAATGCCTTATTGCCCCTTTCGACAAACATCTCTCTTGGTATGCCCACCTTTCCAATTTACAAGCTAATATTCGCCTTCGGATCAACTTGTTATGCAGTTTGAAAGGCACTAATTGGGGTCTTAACACCAAACTCACTCTTTATACATAAAATAAATTTTTTGTTCGTCCTGGTCTAGCACATAGACATGTTATGTAGTTATCGGCTCCACAAAACTTATATGATAAGCTCAGGTCCTGGAACGCCATATATTACGCCTTAGTTATTCACTGCCGCCACGCACTCAGACTCCCGAGATATACCGTCACACAACAATACCAACACTATTACGTCATCTGTACAGCCTCCGCTCTCGTCACATTGAACGTCCCATATATGACACTCATCCGATGTGTGATAAACTCTTAGACCAGACGTCAGTTTTACCATGTTATGTACCACATTATGCTTATTCACTAATAGATCATCTTGCTATTCACGAACGCTGTTTTGTATAACCCCGGTCGTTGTATATACTGTCGCCATCCCTTCATCTATTGCTTGTAACTTCATCAATGCACGATTTGTCGTTAACTAACAAAGATCCAAGTGTCTAAACCCACACTGAGTAGCCCAGAGCAGACGATTAACACCCTCGTCGCAACTAACATCCTGCGTCCTTGTGTTCCGTTACTTGCACTTCACTTCAATCATTTACATTACATGTCATGCTAAAACTTTATGTATGCGTAAATAAAAATGCAATAAATAAATAAATAAATCCCTAATACCCATTTCTTATTAGACCTACAAGTAAATTTATGCTCATGGTTCCAGAGAAGACGTTACCTTCTGCGGCCCGCTCATCTTTGCATGGGAATGAAGCTGCACTTAAAAAAAAAAAAAAAAGAAAGAAAGAAGAAGAAGAAGAAGAAGAAGAAAAGAAGCAATCGATGTCCCAGATTTTGGTTTCTGTTACTTATTAAGAGCTTCCTGACACATATTAATGTTATACAATAATTAAAATTAGATTAAATAAATTAAAATTTTGGCTATTTTGAAGAATCTAGATTTCCTTTAAGAATCGCATTCCTTTATTCGTCTTTGTGGTGGACAAACACCGCGTGCGTGGGTTTTCTCGGGGTTCTCCCGTTTCCTCCCACTTTCTTCATTCCACCATTTCATTCATTACTCATCATCACCGTCTCCTTTAGCCTAACCGGCATAACCGTGGGACGTAAGACTCAAAGATTTCATTTCATTTTTTCCTTTATTCGTATATCATACTTCTAATATGATAAATAAAATGCGACGCATAGTTCTTGTTTGTAATCAATACCACATCGTTCAGACTATAAAGTATTTTTCTTTAATTTTTATATTTACTTTATAAATAGAATAACTCGATATTTCTATCCCAATTAACCTACAAACCAATCTTTCAAAAAAAGTTCTTAGTATAAAGTCGACAGAAATGGGAATTAACATAAAAAACAACAATTTCAAGAATAACTTCTTTTGGAGAGGAAATTTAAAAAAAAAAAGAACATCTAATAATTCCTATTAAAATTTAGAAAAGACCAAAAAAATACACCATTTGAAGAAACTCAGTGAAGAAGAATTAACATGGCGGAAACAAACAGAGATGAAAGACTAATTTGTTTTCGTTAAGACGAAGAAGAAATGAAAACACGTGGCTGGACGGAAAAGGAAATAAAAACACAAGAAAAAGGGATATAAAAGGAGAAGAAAATATGAAATGTTTTAAAATTACGCTGATGAAAATTAAACTTCCTAACTCAGTATATATATATATATATATATATATATATATATATATATATATATATATATATATATATATATACAACGCACAGGAAACCTAATTGGGAAATAAGTTTGTAAGATCTCTGAAAGATACATCGTAGAAATTAATTCCGGATAACTTAACTTGAGTCAAATGTTAATTATCACTGGAGACATTGGGCATTGATATCTGATATAGCACTGTTGATAGGTTTCATGCGTACCCCTAGACAAATTTCCTGTGAGGTCTCACCAAATTAGATAAGCGTGCACAGGCAAAGAAGTATATAGTTTTTACCACTAGTTTTTACGAAAATAAGAACTTACATTGTAGTACACGAAGTGAAATCGTATCTCCCGACTGGCTGAAGAAAACAGTTACACACAGGCGACATACGATTTCTGCTTAAATAATTCTACATTACACACACTATATTAATTATTATAAGCTAAAGGGGACGGTGGTTATAAGAATGAATGAAAGGATGGAATGAAGAAAGTGGAAGGAAAAAGAGAACCCAGAGAAAACCAAAGATCGAGGCGTTGGTCCATCCGAAATGCTGGGGGAAAAAGAGAACAATTTTAAATATTGTTAAGAAGAGGAAGAGAAATTGGTTGGGACAATGGCTAAGAAGAAACTGCATCATGAGAGACTTCTTAGAGAATATGGTGGGAGGAAGGAGAGGGAGAAGGCGAAGGAGACTGCAATTAATGGATGGTATCAAAACAGAAAAATCGTACGTGAATACAAAGAGGTGAGCGCAAGACCGTGAAGCAATGAAGCTTGCCAGTTGCGGCAAGTGGCCTGCCGATAATGGCAAAATATATATGATCATGATGATGATGATGACTATTATAAATGTGTGTCAGCACTAGGAGAAAAAAAACAATACATGCAATCTGCTAGTTAACATTAGATTCTTAGCGTGCATAGCGTATGAATAAGTATAGCTCTGTATTAACAAAAAATAGAAATTTATTTTTGAAGAAAGTAAGAAGAATTTCTACTTTCTTTTTAACAGTTTCCCTGAATAGAATTCGATTACTTCTCAGCAAAAGTCAAAGAAGTTAAAATTCACTTTTATTTTATTTTGAAATATCTTTAAAGAATTTTGAAATTAAAAAGGGATAAAAAAAAAAGAAAGAAATACTTTTGAACCCACGCATATATTCCAGTATTTTGGAAACCGATAAGACAATTTCGATTTGACAAGAATTCTATTTTGCTCTTCTTTATATATATATATATATATATATATATATATATATATATATATATATATATATATATATATATATATATATATATATATATATATATTATCTCGTATCTTTTCTCCCCCTCACAAATCTTTTCTCATAGCTAAATCTTCTATTTCTTCCTCAATATCTATCCTCACTTACTTTTTTTTTTTGCACCCACTGTATTTTCTCCCCTCACTTCACTCCCTGCAGAATGCAATCGTTTTACGTCGAAAGACAGATTTATGTTGTGACTGGAAGGCGAAATCGTGCGATACAAGATTGTTGAAAGACTTAACAAACAGTAAAAAGCGAATCCGACTTGATTCAGAATCTCTCTCTTCTTCTCTTTCTCCTCTGCCAACTTTGTGTCTTATTCTATCTTTCGTCTGTGCTACTTGCGTTTTTTTCTTTTTTCATCTCCTAGTTCTTTTGCGGTTCTCATACTCTCTATCCGTTTCAAAAAAAAAATCTTTCCTTCTTTTTCTTCTCCTCTTTATTTCCATACTTCTGAGTTTTTGCTGCTGCCCCATCTCTGTCGTTTTGCCCCAGAGCACCTTATATTTTTTAATTCCAATCTCCATAATGGAATTTTAATGTAATTAAACGAGGGGCTTACGGATAGGACCCAGGCGAGGAGAATCGTCTCAAACAAAAGTTCGATTTATATACTTCTCTTTTTCTTTCTTTCGTTCTTTCATGTTACAGAGGTATTATTGGGACTCTGGTTACCTTCTTTCTTTTTCTTTCTATCTTTTTTTCTTTTTTTTAATACAAGTATTCATGGAAGACTACATAAGAACTAAAAAAAAAAGGAAGAAAGTAATAGTATGATAGAAAGAAACTTAACACAAGGAAAAATTTTATTTGAAAAACAAAATGTTTAATACAAGGTTTAATTCTTGGGAATAGCTGGGTATTCTTGGGTTGTTTCATTCCATCATCTTCTTTTCTAGTTCAAATGCAACATCAATTTGAAACTAGATGAGACAAAGATAAACAGTACTTTAATACTTAAAGTAGACGTACGAATTCAATTCTTGAATTCCAATTTATTACTCTTTCTCAATAAGGTACGTACACTGAGAAAAATCTGTTATCCGGATTGTACAAATACACGGAATCCATATATTGACTATGCAAACCTGTGCAAAGTATACGTTATCCACATAATACATATTATGTACTGCCTGTTCCCCGCTTAGATGTTACATCATGCCACTGGCCGCGGTGGTTCAGTGGTAGAACGTTCACCTCTGGTGCTTGGGGTCCCGGGTTCGATTCCAGCCGCCGCCAAGTGAACTTTGTGGTGGACAAACATCATGTGCGTGGGTTTCCTGGCGTTCTCCCACTTTCTTCATTCACCATTTCATTCATTACTCATCATCGCGGTCTCCTTTAGCCTAACCAGGCATAAACGTGGGACGTAAAACTCAAAGATTTCATTACATTTTATATCTGCCACTGCAGGATGTCTGAGATCTAACAGTGTTCCGTATCTTACATGCGTATACGTATGTTACGTACGTCAGTTATATGTGATATACGTCCATCTGTAAAGATTTCTACCGCCTATATTTAGTTCTTTCTTTCATACGGAAAGTACGTAAAGATGGAACTCCTATACGGAAAGTATTATAAAACATACGTTTTCAGTTATAGGTTTGCTGTAAAATGTTACGTATAGTCATACGTTATGTCCAAAAACTACAGGATTTACGCATCTAACCTATGTTTTTACGTACGCCACTGCGTTTTTATTCTCTGTGTATGTTAGTCTCTAACAAAGATCTTTCTTCTTTATATTATAAAGAAAAAAGGCACTCATACATATTGTTGGAACTAGACGGATATACTAAAAGAATGTTGATAGACGTGATGTGAGTATTTAAATAAAGAAGTCAATGTCACTCAGTTCTTGAATACGTGGTATTATGATAGACAATTGAACTAGAGCATACCTTTTGGCAGAATATCAAACAAAAATTTAAGATTAGCCCCCTCTCCCCGCTGATATAATGGCTAGCGTGAAACGTCTTTGGTGCATGTAGTCCTGGGTTCATTTTGCTGTGGAAGAGCACCGAACGCTTTACAGTGGTTCGAATTTCGCCTCAAACTGTAGGTCCATATCTCATGTAAACTTGGTGTTCAAAAGGGGCACTAAACTCCAGCAAACAAACAATGTAAGTTTAAACAAATGGAGGTTCCCACCAGAAAATTAGAAGCGGTAAACAACTTTTAGGATATGTTCTTAGGAATAACTTATATCTACTTCTTGGATACAAAAGTAATACGTAGTATTATTCAAAGTAACTCGTAGAAACATTTGCTAGTTTACTCATAACTAGTGGAAATGCCCGTTCTTGGTCCAGACTGAATACTATGAAACATACAACACAATAGGTGTACAAACTTTGGTCGTTCTAGGTGAAACCTTTCTACCGAAATCTATTGACAGACAAACATATGTGTTATTTTGTTTTACGGAATATTAGTATTGATATAGATTGAAAAAGAAAACTGTATGCAATTACCAGTGGGAACTACTGAACTCTCTTATATATAAATTAAAATATAATCTTCAAAGCCTCTTCGTGGCCATTTACAGTAGAGTCCATAAAATTCGGCACTCGGTAACCCAGCAGTCCGGGTAACTCGGCCACACTCTAGAAGGGCGAAAATACCCGCGCGCAGACCTGTTTATGCCTTCATAAAGTATTTTTCTGAAATCTGTATTGCCAGGTAAATTACTATACAGTGTACATTTCTTGATTATCATTTTCATGTATAGTAAAGGCTCTATGTCTTTATAAAGTACGTACTTTTCCTTTGTTAAAGGGCAGTTTATTCCTTGTTGTACCCTCAAGCAACCAAACAAGTAAAATACTGTATTTTCAGAGGTTTCCACTGAGGCCAAACATTCGTACTTATTCTTTTTTAACCTCACTCCCAATAGCCCGGCATTTTCGCAAAGTCCGCCACACACTAGGCCGAGTTTTAGGGACCCAACTGTATTAATGGAGCTCCTCCGTGGCTAAGCGGTTAGCCTACGCGTCTTTGGCGTGGGAGACCCGGGTTCGATTCCCGGCGGAGCTCATGTGGTTCGGATTCCACGTTAATCAGTAGATCTATGTCTCATATAGCCTCGCTGCTGAACGGGACGTTAAACTCAAAAATCAACTCAACTCTACTGTATTATTAGCTTCCTGACTTTATGCTAGGAGACCCGGGTTCGATTCTTGATGGAAGCTTATGTAATTCTCATTACTTTTAAACTGTAGGTTCACGTCTTATATAGCTTCGATGCTGGGAGAATGCTGAAACTTCAACCCAAGCAAGCAACTAATATTATAGTTTACTAAGAATATGTATATCATACAAAAATCCCTACTGTCTACAAAACAGACTTGAAAAGCTCATAGTACCTGAAAATATACTGAGGAGTTCTTTTCATGCTAATATAATAACGTATTGTGAATGGTGCATAATGAACTGGAGAGAACTTTCTAATTCACAATAAGGTTACTAAAGAATAACGGACGTTCTGATAAATGTCTTTAATAAATTACGTCCATGTATTCTAGAAAGAAGAATACAGGAGAGGAAGAAATGTAATGCTATTATATATATATACAGCACTTCATAATGTGTTGAAAATTAAGTGTCTTACATTGTACCTCTTTTTCTGTCGCCGACTCGGAAGTTGGTTAGATGTGTTTTCAGCCTCCTGGGCCCAGTTTCATGTGCATGATGGGATGACCTCTCTTTCTATGGCTTCCAGTGTCAACCCTTATCTTTCCAGTTAACGCTGCTCCCAGATTAATCACAGAATAATGACCCTTGGAGGTACTCATACAAATACACACACACACACACACACTTACAGTGTAGAAAGACAAAAAACGTAACTACTGTTAAAAAAGAAGAAGAAGAAACATGGGAATGGTTAGAATGAGAGCAAAATGCAGGAAGCACTGATTCCAGCCCTAATTAGCCGTCACATCCGAGCTTCGTTCAACAGTTCCATGGGAGAATCGGGAAATTATAGAAGAAGAGGTAAAATATATATACAGAATATATGAGAAATGAGAAAGAAAGGGGAACTGTTACAGAAAATAAGTGGTCAAGAATAGAATAAAAAAATGAAGTAAAGATAAACTAATGGCATATGCAATGTTACTGATAATGAATTAATTTGCTTTGTTTCAATCTTGTTACTTTTTAAAATTATAGCGCTAAGGTATTACGATTTGGTTCTTCTGATAATGAATGAAAATGAATTTTACGTTAAAAAAATAAATAAATGTTTATTTCGTTAATCATTCTTGTAATTATCATTATCTAGCTTTTTTCAATTCCGCTTTGCTAAAAAAAAACTTTTAACTGAAAATTACGAAACATATCTAAAATGAAAATTAATGAAAAAGCTTTTATGACGTTAAGTATGTATGCCTTATTTTTTCGTTGATTTATAAGTGGAATTAATTTTCTATTTTCTTTGAAATGAACGAAGAATTTTGAGGACAATTGTACTGACTTCTTCTTCTACTCAAGATAATTGGTCCTTGGTTTTTTAAAAATGAATTTTCCACTATATACGAAGAAAAGTCAAAAAGTAAAGGGAATCCCAATTCCTCGTACTAAGGTTTGGTAACACTGCTAGTATGCTGCGCTGAATTAGTGTTGACTGCAACACTTCTATGCAACCTGTCACTCTTGTTCCCGCGTTAGTCGTTGGAGCAGACTGTTAAACATGGCAGCTCCATTGTTGATTTACACCAAGGAGGAAATTATTCATTTAATGCAAACGCAGTATGGTGATAAGCAGAGATGGTCATCCTCCCTCATTTTACCCTCATGAGGGCCACCCTCACCTTCACCTCACCCTCATTTTAGTAGTTGAGGGTGAGGGCGTTGGAGGGTGAGGGCGATAAAGTAATTGAGGGTGAGTGTGAGGGCGTCAATGGAGTGTGAGTGTGAGGGAGGGTGAGTGTGAGGGCGTCAATGGAGGGTGAGTGTGAGGGCGTCAGTGGAGGGTGAGTGTGAGGGAGGGTGAGTGTGAGGGCGTCAATGGAGGGTAAGTGTGAGGGGGGATGAGGGTGTCAGTTGAGGGTGAGTGTGAGGAAGATGAGGGTGAGGTCGTCAATTGAGGGTGAGGGTAAGGAATCATAAAATTAATTATCTTGCAATTCTTTATTTCTGGAAAATATGTTAGAAAATGTAATGTAGTTTTTTTTTTCTTAGAATTAATCATCGTTCACAGAAAATCGTCATATCAATATTCCATGAGTTTCATACCCTTTTCATGCGCGAAGACAAGATGTTTCTCATAGCTTTATTACTTTTCTATATTTATACATTTTCACTTTCACATTACGAAATATATAGAAATATCTACTGCAAGTTTTTGGCTACCGAAAATTTCAAGGTTTAACGAAAGTAACCCGTTAAAAATACTAGAAGTTCTCAGGAAATAATGTTTTTTTTTCTTTTTTCATATATTCGTTCAGAAGAGAAACTAATAAATATTCATATATTCATTCATTCTGAAATTGTAACTAAGAAAAAGCTTTATTTCTTCTTCTAAGTAAGAGAAAAATACGAGGGCTATCCAGAAAGTAGATTACGTTTTGGAATAAAAAATCAACAAAGTATAGGAAACAAATTTTATTATATACAGATGAAAGCCACACACAAATACTACTTTTCGACATAGTCACCATTCAAATTAAGGCATTTATCGTAGCGATGTACGAGCTTGGAAATTCCTTCGTCGAAAAATTCGGCCGCCTGCCTTATTTGGAATCCATCTTGCACAAAACTTGTGGTAACCAAGCTTTTCGCTGATGATTTCGTGCAACAAACTTCGCGAAATTTGTGGAAAACTCAAAGAAAGTTCCGTTATTGTGAACTTTCGATTTTCACGGACTTTAACATCGACTTTTTCGACAAGTTCGGCAGTCACTTTGCTGGGTCTCCCACTTCGATCTTCGTCGTGAACATTGGTTCGGCCATTTTTAAATCTTATGACCCACTGTCGCACTCCACCTTCAGTGATAATGTTGTCCCCATACACTTCACACAGCTGCCGATAGATTTCTATCGGTTTACAGTTTTTTGCTGTCAGAAACCTTATTACTGCACGCACCTCGCAGCTCGCGGGATTTTCAATTAACGCAGACATTTCAAACCGTCACAGTATCTTAACGGAGCACAGCACGAACCTCTCACTAGCACGGCTAGATGCCGACTGAGCTGCGCAACGCTCTGACCCCAAGATGGCCGCGCTAGCCCCGCCCCTAGCGGACACAGACGAAAACGTAATCTACTTTCTGGATAGCCCTCGTATATATATAAGAAAAGTACAAAGCTGCAAGCCGCAATAAATAACTTTATATTCAGGGCAGGATTTAGCATTTTGGTGCCGCTAGGCCCAATATTTTTTTCCGCCCCCTAGTCTCGTTAAAGTTACTTTCCTATAAACCTTTATTAAAAAATTATATCAGGCCTATATGTTAATTGGTTAAACACCACTCCACGATGCAATTTTATCATTGCAAGTTTTTTTGATTAATTTACTTGGTTCTGGGCTTAACAAAATACCGTTAATATATTAACAAAAGATTGGTGAATAACTTCGTTTTTGTTCAATTTAGCCATTTGGGAAAATAAATAAAAACAACTCTGTAATACATTATAAAATAGTTTTAACCTCAGAAACACAGCTTACATGAAGTATTTTGATAATGTGACACAAAAACTGTGTTTTAAAGTAAAACTAGACATTTCGTATGTACAAATAGTAAATTGTACTAGTATAAAAGATGACATTTTTCCGTTCGATTACGAGATTGCCGCTCAACGACATCCCTACAGCCAGTTCTCCCGCGTTTGAGATCAATGTTGTAACGAAATTGATGCATAATGTTGAAAAATAGTTTAACTTTACCAACAATTATTTGTTCCAATGAACTTCAAAATCAGAATGCTTTATTAGCCTGATTTTTTTAATCAATTCAAAAAATATGTTAAGTTATGGCTATTTATTTTTATTTCTAGATACTTTTTAATCTTTTTCTCTCGGCCATGCGCCCTCTGGGAGCTTGCGCCCATAGACCCGGGCCTATTGGGAAATCCGGCCCTGTTTATATTTAATTATCAAATAAAAAGATATTTCCTGCTTTTGGCTATATACTTACTTTTAGACTTCCAAACTACGCTATGCATATGAAAGGGAAGTCTTATAGAACGGCTGTGTCCGTCTGTCAACAAATATCACATCAAAATCGGTAAGAGCTATTGACAAGCGGTTTTCGGGAATCGATCCAGCATCCCAATAATAGGTTGCATCTCCTTCAACAACCTCCTACTTAACAGGTACCCTCAAATCACCTTGGCAGTCAACCTGTTAAACCGAAAGTGGTAGAAATCGGAAGGAAATATTTGGTTTCAACAAACATATTCATAACTCATAAACGAATATAAAACATAGCTAGCGATAAAGAGTTTTCAGAAATCGATATAAGGTCTTAAGGGGACAAACTACCTGTACTCCTGTATTTCCACTAAAATCGGAAGTGGTATAAATTCACTACTACTTCCGGTTTCAATATTGATTTTCCTAGACCTAAAACGTTAAGTGCTATCGACAAGCGGTTTTCGGGAATCGATTCAGCATCCCAAGAATATGTTCCATCTCTTTCACCAATCTTCGAGTTAAACCAGAAGCTATGTCGAACCATTTCTGGTTTCAACAATAATGATCATAACTCAAAAACGGTAAGAGCTATTGAGAAACGGGTTTCGGGAAACGATTCGTCGTTCCAATAATAGATCCCATCTCCTTCGACAACCTAATATTTAAACCGTAAGTGGTATAAATCAACTACTTCCGGTTTCTACTATTTCCAGTTTTACTATTGAATTTGTATAGTTTGGAAATTTACCGTACTTTCATACTGTAGAACGATACTCGCTTGTTCTATCATATAATTCTTGTGTTATCAAATACTAGGTTTATTACCAGGTACTCAATAATATTTATATATTTTCCCATTATAGGACCTAGAAAGTTGGAAGATTATAATTTGCTGTAATGCCATATTTCTATTCATGTATTCAATCAATATCATGGCTTAATGTGGAGTTAATACTTGATAGTGAATATTTGTTTAGAATGGGAAATTTTCAGAAATGGGAAGTTTTAAGCGGAAAATTTTCCACTTCACATCACTAGTTGCAGGGATGGTTTCAGTAGAGCAATTGTTAATATGTACATTTAATGGACGGAACAATGTAAATGAGATTCTTTCTTCTAGGGTAGAAAATGTTTTATTTGTAGCTGTACTTTATTTGAAGGAGCACCAAGTGAACTTTGTGGTGGACAAACACCGTATGCGGTGGTTTTCTAGGGGTTCTTCCGTTCCCTCCCACTTTCTTCATTCCACCATTTGATTCATTTCTCATCATGATCGTCTCTCTTAGCCTCGGAGCATAATCGTGGGACGTTAAACTGAATATTTCATTTCATTTTATTTGAAGGAGAACATTTCTAATCAGCGATTATCTCAAGCAGAGATCCTTGGGTTATCCGGGTTCGACTCCGTGCCGTACATAAGTTCCGCTATAGGGAGAAAAACTCAATTAAATATAAAACATAATTGTATTTATAATGATTGTCATATACAATTATAGTCCTAAATTTACACAGTTCAACTTTTTTATTATTATTAAATTAAATATTTCCCTTTGTCTTTCGTGACTGGTGGCTTGTTGGCAGTGGCATCACTAGATCTGCCAGGGGAGAGGGGAGATATAAAAAATTATTGAAAATGACCGAAATGAGTGCCGACACTTTTGATGCCGTTTAAATCCAAATTCAGCCCCCATCAGTACTCCTAAATGGGTAGGATCGCATGTAAAAGTAATTGAAAATGACCGATATGGTGTCGAATTCATAGTTTTTAAGGACCCTAAAACATTCATTGCTAACAATTTTTGTGGCCTTCATTTCTAAAATGAAACGCATTCTCCCCGTGCGAAGAACGGGTATTCTGCTAGTATGTAATAATAACGAACGGGAGTTTCATATATTAAATTCTTTAATATATTTCTCGCTGCTCAAATTGACTCACTTGTGCGGTGAATGTGTGTATGAGCAAATAAGATCATCTCTCTTTTTGAGTTCTTGAAAAATATACAAATAATAAAGACGCACTGAGAAAAAAAATTGTAGGTGGTGTACTTAAAAAGGTAGGTTACATGGGTAATTCTTGTAGTTTTTGAACTTAACGTACAGCAGACGTATAAATGAAAAGTCAAGGTTGCCCTCACTTAAGACATCTTTACATATGTTCTTACATTATTTATATTTTCTACTTTTTTCATTATGGTAAGATAAACATTTTTGTTAAAGAAATAAGGAATTATTTTCAACGACCAGTGGAAATACCGCACACAAATAGAGTTAAAAAATCGGAATCATCCTGAATATCAACTGTAAATGGATTCTAACACTATAAAATACGTTCATTTCTACTCATCTCAAAATTTTGTGATCCTTAACGCAGAGTAGTATCAAGTGACCGGAGATCTAGAAATGATCATGGCAGTGCATGAGAGCTCAGGAGAGAAGGGTGAGAACTGTTCTTCAAGTATTGGAGAAAAAATCAGCTTTTATCTCGGAAACAAAACCTTTATTGACTGACGTGAGCTGAAATTTAGTGGTGCCATTTGGAGCACCAGCATTCGAATCAAAGCGCACTTGCTTTCAAACTTACCTCTCTGTACGGCTACTTCTGGAAGTAAAGCTAACAATATTGGTACCATTGGAAAGATAATTTAATACTCTACAAATTTAATTAGGGCTGTTCTTTCCATATCTCAACTCACTGGGAAGATACAGAGCAAAAAGAAAATATTAAGGACAAAATATGGTACTTTTTAATGTTTATGTAAAATTATACGAAAAACCGTTGGGTCTATCCAATGCATGAATAAACGAAATTGTAAAGCACACCTTACAGATAAAACCGAAAGAAATTCATTAATATCTTGATTAGTCTCAGAGATATGGCCTTTTATTAGAAACGCTCATTTTTTAGCTTCAGTAGATGGGGAGGGGGATGTACGGGGGGAACTTCCGCTCGTATCAAGCGACTGGCGGTCTAGAAATGATCAGAATAGTGGACTTGATGGTTTAGGACCACCGTTTGCTTTAACTCTTTCGGGTTGATTCAACTCCTTATTTTGGAGACTTTTCCAGATTTCGCCTCCCGACTTTAGAGTTTATTCTGTATTGAGACAAAATAAATCAATCACACATCATCTTTCTCATCAATTATCTCTCTTTCTTTCGAATTCTAAGTGTTCTAATTTGAACAGTGTAAAATTTCTTTTGATAGTTGAAATCTAGTATTTGATTGTTGTTCATTTCCCTCATTCAACGTTTGATAAAAATCTCAAAGGTATACTCCAGTTTTCTTGGGAGTCATCGTTAAACTGCCACTGCACTACATCCGATGTACATTAATCGAATCTACGACTAAAAATTATGGACTTTCCATTTTTATTTCGATTCGACATTTTGTTCTTGAGTTATCTATGCCTGTTTTTACATTTTTCTGATCAAGGTGTCGAAAGGAGGTATTTTTACAACCAGGTTGGTGTATACTTTTCTTTTTATCTCGGGGACAGGAACCACTTCTAGTTTACTACATTAATTAAGTTACACCACACACACACACACACACACACACACACACACATATATATATATATATATATATATATATATATATATATATATATATATATATATATATATAAAAATACGTATTCACGTTTGTATGGGTGCCCATTTTTTTGACCTGTCCACCGCCCTTGCTAGTATCCCAGCACGGGCCTGCATAAGCCCCTACTTCTTATTTACGTAAACATTCCATAAACATACAAAATTTAAATTTAAATCAAATTGTTTGTCCATGAGATAAATTTACTTTTTTTAAAGTTATATTTTGCTCCAAGGTAGCATCTTCAGGGTCTGTGTTGAAATAATGTCAACAAGCCACGTTAAAAACTCCCGCAGGACTTTTCTACCTAAAGTAGGGACATTTTCATTTAGTGCTAGCGATTTAGCCAAAATATCGTTAGCAACACTGACCAGTACCAATAATACAGTGTGGGCCATAAGTCCCTTACCACCCCTTGTAAAATCCTTGTTCGTAGAAAATAGTGAACAACAACCATGTAGTAACATAGTAGGCCGAGGGGGAAGTCGGATTGTGATGGTGACCAAGATGTGGACCATCTTGAAAGCCGCCTTCTTGAATTCACGTCAAGATTTTTAAATGGAAACATGGTCATGCGGCACTTCGTTTTAGGCTAGAATTTAAAGACAAACACAACATGTACTTTGACACAAATAGTGAAATTGACGCTGTGTATTGTTGTTGTTCAATTAACAAAAAACTGTCTCGAAAAACGTCTGTTTGTGTACATTTTATGGGTCGTATTTTCCCGTATATTCTTTGGAAGGGGGGGAATTATTGTAAAATATAGAAACCGGTAAAATAAGAAGCCATAAACCGAAAGAAATAGTTCTACAGTTTAGAGAAAAGGGCACATAATTCTATCAAGTAGTTATGTGCTTAGGTGTGATGGCTGTAATTGTGAAATAAAAGTGGATGAAAATATCTTATTTCATATGCTTGGTAGCACTTGCAATAAGGAAAGTGCTTCATTTCCAGCTGTTTCAAAAATGCGAAAAATATCCAGTCTAAGCCCAATAAATTTGTTCTTGATTTAATTTCAACTTTACACACTGAGGCATTCTTCTCCATAACTTAAAACGTCATTCGATGAAGAATTTCCTGGGAACATATACAGAGAGAATAGTTCCGGATGGAAATAAGAATTACCTGGAGCTCTTTACTGTTCAACCTTCCAGAAAATAATTACCTTTCTCGTCGATTCGGGTGACATTCAGACTTACGAAACAACTGGTTTTCGGAAAAGGTACTATTAAACATTCTACTTAGTCCTTTAACAAGATGTACTATTAAACCAATGTTAATAAAACTGTATAAACTAAAAAAAAAAAAAAAAAAAAAAAAAAACTAAAACTAAAACCAGTTCTGTCATGCAGTGTTTTACCGATGCTTGCACAACTACTGTATATGGCCAAATGGCATTGCTCAAGATTAAGTACTACCAAGCATTGAACATATTGGTTGATAATAACTTGAAAATGATGAACACCATTTTGTATCTTGCCAAGCGCATGATTTGCACAGAATATCAGAAGTAGTACGAGAAGGACACAAAGTTGCTGATGAATTCATCTCGTTGATGAACAAAGCGCTTACTAAATGTTCAGCAAATGTTCTTGTATACAAAGCAAGTACTGAAAATATTCGTACATATATTTACTCTACCGCATCTTGTGGAGAAGATAGATCTATTGTATTGGAAAAACTGAAAGACTTTTTGCAGAATCCCGAGTTAGAAAGATAACTCTTCTGTGTTTACTCCTTCAAATTCCCTTTGTATATCTATAACCAACTATAAAATGGGAAATTGTCACCTTCTAAAAAGTGATGGACTTACACAGAAGCAAAGAAGATTCACAACGACCTTTTGTCTCCAAAAATGAAAAAAAGTTTGACTAAAAAATTCTAAAAGTTGCAATAGCTGATAATTTTCCATAAGAAGAAAGGATTGCTCTGAAGTTTCCTTTCGGGTCAGTGTATGTAGAAAGATCTTTTACAGCTTATAAAAGCCTTCTGACAAGTGAGTATTTCTGATAAATTTTGAATTCTTTAATATTGAAATGTACAAACTAATCCATTACAATTCTTTGATCTGTTACGGAAAAAAGAACAATGATGACGATATTGATGATACATAAATCTGTTAAAAATTGTAGTTTACATGTAAAAAAAAAAAAAAGGTCAGGTGTTACCTCTTTTCTCCAAAACTTTAATATAAACTTCTTGTTATGTAAAATCAAATACTATACTTGCATCTATTTTAATTTTTTGTTCCCATTTTTGAATTTATTGCATCTAAAAATCCAGTCAAATAGTGATGAGGTAGATCTTTCTCAATAGTTTTTGACACCAAGTATGGTGTAAAAAAGAAACGAACAACGTTTCGCATCATTCTAACTGAGGCAATACCAAAAGAGGTAACAAAAGTCTGTTTTATTTGCCAATTATAGTGCATAAGTAATAAACACTTGAAAATAATCAGAAAGACTTCCAGTATAATTTTAATACACTCTTATATGTTTCATAAAACACTTAATTGTTTAAGTTACTGAGTTTATACAGACAAATGTGTCATTGTAATCAAATATGTCTTATGTTTTATGTATGTTTCCAGAATTTTACGTTCAAGCGCAATTTTTATTGAACATATATTAAACCACCAAAGAAGAACTACATAAGATGACGAAAAGGGGATACCACAAAACATTTCATTGGTCTTAAGTCCCCTCCTAAATCAGTAGACAAACCCTTGCATTCAAATTTGTTGAATAGCGAGGTTAGAAAACATATCGATTGCAATCGAAGTGCCCATCAAACATGGAGTACATGATGTATTCGATTGTTCCAGGCTTAAGTGCAGCCATAATTCATCGTCGAACAATGAAGAATTACGGCGAGAGATTTATAAGAGATGTTTATTTACACGACTGCTACAGAGAGTTTAAGGAAGGACTTACCGATGTACTGACGAGGGTCGCCAAGGATCGATTGTTACAGGCGGAAGTACAGTCACAATTCAGCATCGAATAAGTAACGATTACAGCGGAAACTTAATAAGATATGGTTGTCTGCAAAGACTGTTACAGAGAGTTTAAAGAAGAACATACCAATATACACGGAAAGAGTCAACAACGATGGAAAATTTTAACATCAGACGACCTTGCTATACGCGTGAATCAAGCGGTTGGTAAAAGGTGTAGATTACAATTTTTGAACTATCTGTTGAGTTCTCTGAAATTTTAAGATTAGGGATTGGAGAAGTCGAATTATTCATGGCCTAAGCGTTGATTGCACTTGATATGTTTTAATGCCAAGTAAGTATGTAATTAACAATCAATATCTCAAGTTCTTCCTGGATATCAAAGAAAATAAGCTAATCATTCATAGCTGAAAACAGACATTAAAAAAAAAAAAAAAACTACCCTACTCTAACATGAGAATGGTATTTTTGCTGTGTACATGTGAAATATGAAATAATGTAGGATTTGATTTGCTTGTTTGCTCAAGTGTATACTGGAACCACTTTGCCTCTCAAACCTAATGGACACTTTTACTCAAATAATCCCTATACTGCCACCTGTCCAACTATACGATATACATTCTGAAGCGCTCTGTTAAATTAAACAAAAGTTGGTTTTGCACTAACAATGAATGAGAAGAGAAAGTAAATATAAATATATGCATTAGATCAAAACAAATAAAGAAGACGGTTGAACGCAGGGTAAAAGAGACATAAGGATACAGGAAGGGAAGAGGGTGATAAAGACAATGGGACGAAATACAAAAGATTCCTGTTCTTTATATTTACTTCTTTATGTACTTTTTTCGTTGTCCTTTGGCGGGAAAAAAGCTGTGAAGACAAAGGGGGAGCAAATAGCAGAAGAGAAATTTTGCTGTCGATACCAGAATTCCAGAAGGCAACCTTTCCCTTCTTTCCAGGCACTTATCTCTCTCATTCTCTATCTCTCTAGCGAAAACACTCTCACATATTCCTTCACACACACACACACAAGAAACCTCCAAATAAAGATGGTGCTATTAATTATTTCTTCCCATTGTTTTTCGTTATATTCTTTGTTCGAGAAGGACTTTTTCTCTATTTTCTAGAGTTCCCCGAAGATGAGAACAAAATGGCGTGCCATAGAAAAATAACCTGACAAAAAAAAAAAAAAAAAAAAAAAACAAAGAATGGAACATTAAAAAAAATAAAAAGAGAGAATGCAGACCCTCTTGAGAATTTTTTTTTAGAACGATGACCACCAAAAGATGTCCTTTGTGTATGACTTTAACTATTAGATATTTGTTGTGTCCTCTTTGTCCCAAGACATTTCCCAAAGAGAAAGAGAGAGAGAGAGAGAAAGAACGAGTAAATAAAACCTCCTCCGCCTTTACCCTTCTACCAGTTCCTCCTCTTGAGCAATTCTCATGATTCGCGCCGTCAGAAACAAAAGCTTCCAGTCAAAGTACTGCTGTTAGAAGACTATTCCTCAACCCTTTTATCATTGTCTACGCTACCAAGATATAAAACCAAACGACTCAGCCCTATAACGAGAAAGAAAACAGCTTCGTTACACTTAAGTTAGAGATTCTGCAATACAGAATAACACTCACAATTTGTATCCACAATTTATCTCCATTACGTAAAATTAGAAAACAAAAACTATTGTTGTTTTTATTCGAAACAAAATTAAAAAGAAAACAATTATTCTTTTTCAAATTTGTTGCTTTAATTCTGACCGCAGTGTGGACACTTGGACTAATATTTCACTTCTGTCTGCTTATGGCAAGCTTTATTTTTCTCTTTTTAATCTTTGCTGGGATCGTGGCGTGGTTATTGTCAGTTGCATGTTACAACGTTGTGGTCAGTTTTTTTTTTCTTTACAAAAAAAAAAAAAAATTAGTTTCGGTAAATGTCAACCCGCATGTCAACAAAGCTATATAATTTGGACATTTTCCTCATCAGTGGTCATTTAATCACTCTTATCAAATATAAATTGTTTCATGTGGAAATTGTTAACTTGTTTATTTGACGTAAAATATACTACGAACTTTTTGTTCACTTTTTTTTTAAAAAAAATTATATAACAAACAGATTTTATTGAAAAACTAATGCAAGAAACGAGTTAACAATAATGAATTCAGATGTACGACAATACAAGTACAGTCATGTAAAAAAGAAAACTTACATTTTCCTGAAGGTTTCTTTTAAATCTTACTAACGAGTTTTTTGGTCCCTCCCAGAAAAATATGTCATCCGTCGTTACATGATAATATTTAGAACTTTAACGGAAATTTGATGATCCAGTATTTATTAGTCTTATTCTTATTTATCATGTTTGGATCAGGGATGAAAATGAGAGGAATGCGGGGGGACGCCGTTACCCCACTTCCAAAAAATATCTCTAGCGTTTCCCCACATCCTAAAAATTATAATGGGCAAAGATAGGCACGGGGACGTCATGCGTCCCCCTACCTTTTTAGATCCACTTTTACCCCTGGTTTGGATGCATATTGAGCTCTTAACAATTGCCTACTGTCTTACATCATTATGTTTTTTTTTTTCTTTACTGAAGAAAGTTGCGATTCTTTTTAAATTTGAAACTAAATTGAGATATTAAGTTTTACTGTAATGAATAATAACGAATTTGCTAGCATTTTTGAAAGAAAATCTAGCTGATGTCTGTAATCACACGTAATATCATATTATTAGGGATTTGAGACTTTAAACTTGATTAAGATGTATTAATTCTCATCATTAAGACTTCAAAACAATTTGCTGAAATGAATATTGACAGATTACGAATTTACTTAAATTGTTAAAGTTGTAGTCGACTTAGCTATTTTCTTTAGATTAGTTAATATATGGATTTCTGCTAGGAATTGAACGATTGTAACGAAAATAATCAAATATTTTGATTATGTTTATGAATATATTTCTAATTTGTTTGCTACTAGAGTCTTTTGAAAAGAGTTACGATTTTTGAGAGAAGAGTTAGATTCTTTGAAGTTTGACTTTTCTATATTTGTCTGTGATTACTGTGAATATACGATTATCTAACGCATAGCCACATATTCATATCGAGCTCAATGTTATATTAAAGTTGTTATTTAATCGAATTTATGACGTTTGATTCATTATTATTATTATATTATGATATTGTTGTTTTGTGCTGGACCTCTAGCAATATTGGATTATCAACTATTACGTGTAACGAGTCTGACCTTACCTCCCGTAATTCCTGCTGCAGGGGGTTTCTGGGTATATTCTGTGCTAGTCGAACTTATTTTTAATTTTGTTGGATTTTCTTTGGCTCTCTTGGGTTCCTAGCGGACGGGGACGTTATATCACCCCTGGTGCAACTCGCATCTAATTGATTTTGCTTGAAATAAAAATCTCAAGGATCTGGAGGAATATGATATCCATTTAATTAATCTGTATCTACGAACAAAAGTTCACGGCTTTTCAGAAACGGGTGGATGTCTTTGGTTTCTTTTCTAAGGCACTATTAAATTTTGAATATTTCAACAAATTACAAGTTTCAATAAGGTCATGCTCATACTATTATTTTTGTAATCATTATACATACACACAATGAAATAAAGCATTCAGTACTTCTAAATCGCAAAGGGTTGGGGATAAAATGAGAAATAAAAGTGGGATAAGGAAATGTCAAGTCAGGAGCACATCAATGGGTGACAATATTTCCTGATTGTTTACTTTTTATCTCTAATCAGAAGATTTTAATTAAAGCTCCGTAAGTTGAGGGATAACGTAACGCTTTAAACAATAAGAACCTTCATAAGAGAACATTTTAACAAAATGCGCTCCGCTCTTTACAAAACATATCTAATTACTTAAGTTTGTTTTGTAGAGAATGTTTTAGCAAGCTAAAATCATTTATTTTCTGCTCATCTCGTGGACCATGACAAAACACGGAGTTAACAAAAGAACTCAAGGATAGTATCGAGAATTCACAAAATGTAAAAGCATGGAAACAAAAACTAAACTTTATTGAATCAAATATGGTGATAACTGTACGGTATTTTATCATTTATACGGTTTACTGAAGTCAGAAGAAAAACATAAGTTAGTGAAAGAAGTATTATATTTAGAGACGATAGGCTTAAATGTGTTTGAAAACGTTTAGTTTTTTTAAGCCAACACATTGGAATGTTTTGTGCTTTGCTATTTCATTTCGTCGTAGACAAAGGTGAAATCGAACAGAAGTAAATTTCGTTGTATGAAAGAGATCTTATCCAATTTCAATGCATAGAAATGAGAATGTCATATTCAACCCTTTATCTTCTCCTCTCTTCAATGGAATTATTCTTTTTTTTTTTCAAGTAACTTCAGAACAACAAAAGGAACCTAATTAAAGATGTTTTAAACAATATTTTACCTGTTTAAATTGCTAATAGGAAAACTAAGACAAAAAGTGCTACTGAGAGCATGTTGCTTGACTGATACAACTCTCAGATTGGTTCAGTTCTTGATCCTAGATTACGGTAGTTTTTTTAGTGGATTGCTTATTGCACTGAGAAAAAAATGTAGGTGGCGTACTTAAAAAGATAGGTTACATGCGTAATTCCTGTAGTTTTTGGACTTAACGTGCAACAGACGTATAACTGAAAACGCGTGTTTTATAATACTTTCTGTATAAGTGTTCCATCTATACGTACTTTCCGTATGAAACAATGTTGGCGGTCAGAATCTCACATACAAATGGACGTATATAAACATATAGCTGACGAAGGTAACATAAGTATATGCATGTGATATACGGAAAACTGTTAGATATCAGACATCCTGCAACGGCATGATGTAACATCTAAGGGCAGTACCTATGTAGCATATGGATAACGTATGCTCCGTACTGATTTCTATAGTAAGCAAGAGGATACCGTATATTTGTACAATATACCACTGTCCTGAGAACGGATTTTTCTCTTTGTGATTGTTAAGGATTCTCCTGTTTCCTCTTACAGTTTAATTTTACAAATATATCTATAGCAATGCATTTAAAGGCTTCAAACTAAAATATTAGAATTCAGAGAAGGCAATGGGTTGAGTTCAAACAAACTTGGAATCGGAGTTTGTTGGTTTGTCTCGAGGTCCCATTTTTTGCTGTGTTCGTTTAATACAAGTGCTGTTTTGTGCTTTTTTTTCTTTTTAACTCAATTTTTCTAGTGTGTAGACATCCCTGGCGTCATTACATTCTACAATGATTTTACTTTACAAAAATACCGATTAAGAAGGGAGAATTCTGGTTCTTAACCTGCGCCATTTTGGATATGCTGTGTCATAACCACGTTTTTAATTAGTGTAAACAAATTCAGTGTTTAATACAATTTACTCATCTTCTAACAATTTTTCAGTGTAATAGAGGACATGACTATTAAGGCTGTCTCATACAAATTAAAAACCTATATACGGGTTCAGCAATCAAAAACAAAAAAGAACAAAAAGAACAAGAAGAAAAAAGATCAAAGGAAAGGACTCGTGCTATTTTGCAATGCTTATCGACAGTCGAGACTTCTCCAATGTCCAATTTTGTCACATGATGTGTTTATTTACCCCCCTTGGCACTTGAAACTTTTGAGTTGGACCCCGTCTGGGATCCTGCAGTTGAAACTGGGATATTTCTGTTTTCCTTTGATACATTCTAGTTTTTTTTTTTTTTTTTTTTTTTTTTTTAACATTTGCCTCACCGTTTCAGATTCATACGAGTGGCCATAGACTTTGCAATGAAGATTGTGTTGATATTTTGACCCACCGCTATTTTGCACAGGCTTATCGTAGAGAGTCGCGACTTGATTTATCTTCTTTTATTTAACACCCACTTTCATACGATGTGCAAGTTGATCCCATTTTCCGTTTAAACATTTTGAGTTGGACCCCGTCTTGGACCTTGCGGGGGACCCTGGGACAATTTATTTTACTCTGATACGTTATACTTTTAAAATGATGAGAGACATGTTTTTCTGTTTCATATCTGTATCACCGTTTCAGATTTTTCTGGGTTGCAACGGACTTTAAGACACGCTTAAAGGTGTTAATAAAAATGAGTAACGTGCTACTCTCAAGTGAAATGCTTGAGACCTCTCCAATTTTGGTAACCGGTTTTGATCTTACCTGGACCCAAGCTTTCAGGAAATATATACATCACTTCCACTTTGTGGGTTCAGGTTCAAGTACATCCCGCGTAAGATCAAAGTTTCAAAACCTAGCTAGCTCATAATGCCAACATACTCAATCGCCAGCAGCATTTATGGGGAGCGACGGGATTATGCAAAATATAAATTATGGTTAGTTTGTCGAAGTATACAGCGCCATCCTGCAGCGAATAGCAGAACCAGAGCATGTTCTGGAAAAGTTCTGCTCTGTGATCGCTTGTCTGAAAGATTTGAGTACTTTCGAGTGTTTTCAAATTATATTCTACACACTGAAGACACATGATATAAACATGAGAGACAACCAGGAGTTGGACAGTTCTAAATTTTATGTTTGGAGGAACAAGTGCGATCTGAAAAGCGAAATACAGTCCCACGAGTGTGTTTTGAGTCTATAGTTTCTTAGTGAAAATTGTGAGTAGCTGAAATCATTGCATTCTATTTATTCAGAACCTGGACTTGTAATGGTATAGATTAACATTAGCAGTTACTTGCCTTTGTGTGCATTTGTATAAATATGGAAGAGATAGTAAGTGCCAAACATTTAGAGAACAATGAGGATGAGAAATTCGTGATTGAATCACGTAATAAGAATTTGGCAATGTGTGTAATTTGTAATGAAACAATATCAGTCCTCAAAGAATACAATGTAAAAAGTCATTACAAGATTAAAGTTTCAATTACTTAAAATTTACAAGATGCCTACGGTTAGAAAAATATGAATCTTTGAAAAATGGGAAGAAATCTTAGCTATTGTTGTTTAAGAAAATAAATGTTGAACAAGGAACTACATAATTTATACCGTTTACCCAACATTGTTAGAGTCGTCAAGTCTAGGAGGCTTAGGTGGACGGGTCATGTAGCTAGAATGGAAGAAAGTAGAAACGCTTTCAAAGTCTTGACTGGAAGACCAATCGGAAAACGACCATTAGGAAGACCTAGGCCCAGATGGGAGGACAATATTAAGATGGATCTCGCAGAGATTGGAATAGAAAGTAGAAACTGGATACAGTTAGCTAAGGATAGAAGTCTGTGGAGAGCTTTTGTGAACGCGGCATTGAACCTCCGGGTTCCATAGACCATAGAGTTAGTTAGTTAGTTAGTTAATGTTGAACAAGGAGCAGTAACTTGTGCTAGTCTTACCTCGAAATTTTGTGCCCAGTACTGTGTTGATACTGTGCCCAATACCTACTTTTTATTATTTCATTTTGATTAAAGAACTTGTCACAGGGAAAGATTTAAAATTTATGTCAAAAATATATATTATTGTCTTCTGCCATTACACTTTCATTCAAATAAATGTCTTATGAGGTAAAAGGCGGGTTGGAATAATTTCCACAAACCTATTTTCCCCTTGTAAAAACGGGCATTTGAGCTACTTATTAAGTATATTGTCAGAGTTTGGTTATCTAATTGCGTATCTCGAACCCTATATATTCTCTTGGCCAAGTTCTCCTATAATCAATGAACCTTATTTATTATTTAAAGTTTTCAGAAAATTTGCAAAAATTACAACGTAATTGATAACGCTTACCCATATTATGTGAAACTTTCAGTAATAAATAAATAGCATGTATGGTATTCTAATAACCACTAACATTGGTAGACAAATTGAGTTCTTTTAACACTATAATATTTTGTTGTGTAGGTAACTGGGACGTGTGAAATGTTTCATTTGGTACCACGCGGAATGTGATACAATATTGGTGGAAAAGAAGAAATGGTTTGTTTGCCCCATATGTTAATTATGTCATAGACACGCAAAGTAACAATTATGTGTAGACTCCTATTGTAAAATCACTAACCGTCAGCATCTGACATTGTAGATAAATAATTTTTGAAAACATGTTGAATAACGTGAACTAGATTTTTATGTGACTGTATGACCATTTCAGCATTTTCCGATTATTAACAAAAAATGAATAAGTTTCTAGATGATAGTGAAATTATTATTACGTTTTATTATCAATATTTGATGCATAGGTATTTTTTTTTATTATTTTCCATGTACGTAGGTAGTTACCCTATTTGACCCAAATATTTATTTTTGTATTTTACCCATACTATAATTTCGTAATTATGACTAAATATTGTAATGTGTGTGTATAAAGATGAAATCCTGCATGACAGACTCACTGGTCAACACTCAGACCAAACTGCGCAAGCTGAACCTTCAAATTTGGACAGCGCATAGGATTTGTGACTTAAAATATTACAAGAAGGACTTTTCAAAATTTCATTAGAAAAGAGTAAACGTTCATATCTCAGAATCTCTGAGAATTAGAGACATGAAGTGTGCCATATGAACTTCTAAGTCAAAATAATTACGCACACATTTCAGCGTTTTTTTTTAATATTTCATCTAGAAGGGAAGAAAAATGGGTGAGAAGGAAAAAAGGGTGGCGGATTAAAATTATTACAATAAAATGCCCGCGTCGGAATCTCTTAAGGATAGGGACATGAAATTCGTTATTTAAGTTTCTCGGGTACCTTGGTCCAGATCCCAGATAAAGACGAAGCATTTTTTTTTAAATTTCGAACCAGGAGTCTCAGGGGGGCGTTTACCGGGATATGTAAAAGTAGTAGAAAATGACAGATATTAGTGTCGAATCCATAGTTTTCGTGGTCACTGAGATCAATGGTGAAACTTCAATCGCATTAACTTCCAAATTCACCCTATTCGGCTGTGGTCCGGCATTTTTATATGTTTGACTCAGAATGTAAGAAGAGGGGTATGGTGCTTGAATCAGATACCCATACAAGATGTTCTAATTTTATGTGAGTCTTTGAGTTCAGGTAAATTCTATATGAAAAATGCAGAAGAAAGAACACAAAATGTTTCCTTCGGTAACACATGGGGAAAAATATGAAATGAAATATTTCCGTTTAACGTCCCACAATTATTAGGCTAAGCAAAAGCATAGTTAAGGCAAGTGAATGATGATGGAAACATGGATAGAATGATAAAGTGGGAGGAAACGGAAGTATCCCTAGAAAAGCGACGGACACGACGTTGTCCATCACGAACTTACTTGGTCGGGGATCGACCCAGGTACCCTTCGTATCAGAAGTAAGCGCCCCACTACTCAGCCACAGTGCCCCAACAAGTGGGTACATTTACCCGTTATACAGTATATACATCGATTTATTAATATTGTCAGTCTTACAGATGCGCTTTTTTCTCTGCATATGCTCATAATCCATTAATATTAGGTAAAATGCACATGTTGAGTACTTCATTATTATTTACTCTATACTACAGATACTTTGGAACTGTGCACAAATTATGATAAACGATGTACCAAAGTACATAATATGAGTAATTTTCATGTAGAGTACCGCTCTAACTTTGTGGTTAATTATTTCCTGAAAGTGCTCATATTGACCCAAAATCACAATACACCTACATAGACAAATAAGAATAAAATCTTTATGAGTTGACTTGAATTGATTTAATTATTTTTAAAGTGTTGGCATGGTTTTAAATTCTTTTTAGAAGCTATTTTTCTGTCGTTTGTTTCTTCGTATAAAACATTATTCATTTGCTGTGCAAGCATTAAAGAAGTTTAATAAAGAAATTTAAGTTTAAGAAGTTTAATCTAATTTGGAGGAAGATCGCAGATTTTATCGTAAAGGGAAGTGGGCATCTGGTTAACTCCTGGAGTAAGTACTTGCTTAAGCATCTATATCATCTTAGTTTAACAGTTAATATATATATATGTGCATTTGTAAGACCTACTTTTACCATTCCCATAACTATCATTTATAAGTTAACATGCAAGAACAATTCCAATACCAATCCAGAGAACACCGTAATGCAGTATTAGCAACTGCAACAAGAGAGAAAAGAGAGTGTGGGGGTAGAGAGCAAAATGTGTATTGGGCGGACACTCCTGACCATTCTCAATCAACAAACAATAATACATCACGAGCTAACAAGATAGAATGCTTCCGGGGGAATTGACAATGCAATGGATGCTGAACAAGAGCGACGGGGGTTGTTAAACCATTGTTTTGGTAACGAGAGCCAGAATCACTCGAAAACAATTTCGACAACCGAAAAGTGGTCACTTGAGTTTCACCTCAGGAAAATGGTTTACAGTTCTTGTCCTAAACAGCTTTATATCACCCATGAGTACCCAACTAGTAATGTAAAAGTGTTAACAATGTTTGTTACTCTATTGTAAGCGATGTTTTGCTTCAAGTGGTACTTTTTTGTCATTTCATTTCTGTTCTCTGTTCTAGATAATATATACACGTATAAACAAATACTTTCAAAACTCACTTTAAACTATTCTGTATATATATTACCAACTCTTATTTCCATGTTGTTATTATTGCTGTTACGTGTTGATGAGTTCTTGAAAAAAGTTATTAAAGCACGTGCATTCACTTGTAGAATATTGTTTTTAATTAGTGATAAATCTACAATCATATGGAAGCAATTTTGTGCTATTTAATGCACTGATGAACATTCAATTTATGTTCTTGAAACGAATAAGAGAAATTCTATATTTTTACGCTTTAGAACACATTATAAATGCTACATTTGACAGTGTATATCGTGTTTCTTTTAATGTTCTTTAATATGGTTTTTAACTATTTAGAAAAATAAAGTAAATCCTAATTTCAACCGATTTTTTTAAAAGGATATTTCAATTTTAATCGATTTTTTAAATAAAAGAGATCCCCATTTCAACCGGTTTAAAAAAGAAGATCCACATTTCATCCGATTTTTTAAAAAGGAGATCCCATTTCAACCGATTTAAGAAAAGAAGATCTCTATTTCAACCGATTTAAGAAAAGGAGATCCCCATTTCAACCGATTTAAGAAAAGAAGATCCTCATTTCCACGATTTAAAAAAGAAGGAGATCCCATTTCAACCGATTTAAAAAGGGAGATTCTCATTTCATCCGATTTGAAAAAAGGATATCTTCATTTCAATTAATTTAAAAAGGAGATCCCCATTTAAACGGGTTTAGAAAAGGAGATCCACATTTCAATCGATTTTGAAAAAATGGAGTTCCCATTTCAACCGATTTAAGAAAGGAGATCCACATTTCAACCAATTTAAGAAAAGTTGATCCCCATTTCCACCGATTTTTATTTTTAAAAAGGAGATCCCATTTCAACCGTTTAAAAAAGGGAGATTCCCATCAGGCCGGTAGCCTGCCCAAAAATGTAGGAGGAGCCGGCTGAAGTTAGGGGGGCCGATCCAACCATATTATAGTTCATCACCATATTATAGCCTAATGTGAAAATTTTAGAGGGGACGGGCCCCTAGACTCCCTGGATACGGGCCTGGTTCCCATTTCAGCCGATTTGAAAAAAAAAGAAGATCTCCATTTCAACCAATTTAGAAAGGAGATCCACATTTCAATCGATTTTTAAAAAGGGAGATCCCCATTTTAACCTATTTTTAAAAAGGAAATTCCCATTTCAACCAATTTAAGAAAAGGAGATCCCCATTTCAACCCGTTTATAAGTATATATTGTGTGTATATGCATGCATAACTTTAACATAGATGCATCTATTTTGATAATTCTTATTTTGTTTGAAATAGTACTCTTTCGGTGGATCCATATAACATTTCTTTAGGATTTTATCTTAACCTTGACACTAGACCATGAAACTCCTCAACAGATGATATGTTCAAATCAGTTAAAAGTTTTGTTGAAAAAAAGTTATGATAAAAATCATTTCTTTTAGAGCTAATTTCAGTCTAGATTAGCTTATTCCAAATCTTTTACAGTAGATATAAGTTTGGAACTATTGAATTAAATCTTTGATACAGTAAGAAACTCAACAAACTCTTTCCTAAAATAAGACTTAAGCAAAATTTACTCGAGAGAGATTAATTTTAATAAGTACAGTCTAAGTTAGTTCCTTGTGTATTTTCTTCTCTATTTCAAAGCTTTTTTCTTTCTTGTTCAGTTATAATGTTTTTCCTCTGTATTTTAATGTACAGGGTGCGGCACGTAAAACCAGCCCGTCGTAATATTCTAGTATATTGTGTTTTTGGCAACACTTAAATAATCTACCTTCCTATCAAGAGATGGCGTGTCGAGGTCGGGTCGACTTACGTGACCTGCAGCAGTCACGTGCAGCCGCAGCCAGTGAAACTTGTCGAAACCAGTTGAGAAAAAGGCCTCGTTGTGTTAAGCCGGGTGAGTGTCAGTGTGTGATAATGCCGTATTCGATACCCGAGCGTGTTGCCATCGTTGAAGGGTTCATTCTCACTGGATCTTTTGTGAAAACAAAGAATTTGTTTCGGGAGAAATTTCCAGGACGTTCTGTGCCAGCAAAAAGCACCATTCAGGAATTGATTGAAAAATGGCGGCCTACAGGATCGGTTCAAAATGCTCCCAGGAACAGACGACCATCTGTCTGCACGCCTGTATTAAAGATGCAGGTGGAGGAGATAATGACAAGAAGTCCTCGCAAGTCAACCAGGAGATTGAGTCAACAGGTTCATGCGAGTGAGAGAAGTTGCAGACGTGTTTTAAGGGGACTGAAGTTAAAACCGTACCGGATAAGTGTTGTGCAAAAACTGAAGGAGCCTGACCTGCAGAAGAGGGTGCATTTCTGTTCATGGTTGTTGAGCAATGTTGCCAGTGGTTTCTTGGATCCACTAATGCTCATCATGAGTGACGAGGCGTGGTTCTACCTGTCTGGGTACGTAAATTCCCAAAACAACCGGTATTGGTCGACAGAAAATCCACACGCAATCCACCAGGTATCCTTGCATGATGAGAAGATTGGTGTTTGGTGTGCCATTTCCGCCACACGCGTTATTGGGCCGATATTCTTTGAGACGACAGTGAACAGTGACGTGTATATGGGAATCCTGGAGGAGTTTTATACACACTTGACCGAAGAGGGGCGTCAGTTATGTTACTTTCAGCAGGACGATGCAACATGCCACACATCAGCTGCATCATTGTCCCTTGTGCATGAGATGTTTACACCAGAGAGGACAATCAGCAAAGGCTTGTGGCCTCCTCGGTCACCAGACTTGTCCACGTGTGACTTTTCCTATTGGGACTGTTAAAGGGAAGAGTATACGAAACAAATCCATACACAATTGAAGAACTCAAGACCAGGATCCAGGATGTCACCAATAGCATTACAACACAAGAACTGACAAGGGTATATATGAATCTCCTCAATCGTGCTCACATGTGTGTTGAAGTGGGCGGAAGACACTTTCAGCACCTGCTGTGAAGGCTGCTGTGAAGGTGAGTAGTCATATTCAATACATTACATTTCATTTATGTGTTGTAGTTAATCATATTCAATACATTACATTTCATTTTATGTGTTCACTTTACGGGCCGGTTTTACGTGCCGCACCCTGTATTTTGTATATCGTTTCCTTCTATACACTATTCTTATAGGGATGTGTTAAATGTCTTAAGATCAAGACAAGACAGAATTATTTTAACTTCCCCGTTTCAAATAAATTGTGGTGAAGGCAGCAAAGATCTAAGCTGTGATTCAAGCGATCAGTATTCCATGTGTGGACAGCCACAGTCAAAATCAATGTTTACTGTGAATATGTTAACAGAATGGCTCCACTAACGAACTCAGCAAGGTGGTATTCCTCTGCAGCTCATCGAACAAACCACGAATTAAGAAACTGCTGATCAATGTACTCACGGACAGAAATATCGTAATGTAGTAGAGCGTTATCGTGCTGGAAAGATTTATGAAATGATTTTACCTCTGGCAACAAAGATAGCAAGAAGTCGTCTTCTAACATACGCTGATAACACATCGTCGTTGGGGTCCTGTCGATGAAAAATGGACTCACAAGGCAAGTCTCCCACACCATCACCTTATCTGCGGATGCGTCAAACCAATACAGATTACTACCCGACCAGTACCGCAAGTTCTGTTTGTTAACCTCGCCCTAGACGTAAAAGATTGCCTCATTAGTGAACAACACATCAGAGGCGAATGTATAGTTTATAGTTTTGTAGTAGCTGCTCTGTGGTCTATTGAGCAAATCCCAGACCGTGACCTGGATCATCTTCTATGAGATGATGGTGAAGTTGCAGCTTATGTCATTTATTCACTAATAAAATGATTTAGGTGTGATTAAAACCACTTTCGTGGGATACATCATACATGCTTCGGGACTTTTACTGAATGATGTCAACACTACCACAGTTTTTGCCGTGTGTGGTCTACCAGTCTTAGGTCGATCTGCCACCGATTTGATTTCTTAGCATTTCTTCCGCACTTTAAACATAGTGCCATTGCTGATAGAAGTCCTTTCGGGATGACAGTGGCTAAAATCGTCTGCAACCACCCTGGTGAGCAGTACGATCTCAATGCCCTCTGCATTAGGGTGGAGCGAAAAAATCAAATTTTCGAGTTTCGAATTCTAATAGGACTCAAAAGTTGAGTATTCGCCTGCTAATCAATGGGAAAATACCGAAAAAAAACTCGCACTTTGGATCTTCAGTTCACGCAAACGGCCTTAAGTTTGAAAAAGATGACATAAAACACAAAAATTTACCTGTATACGAAAACCCTCAGATTTTCGAGTATCGAACTCTAACATGCCTCAAAAGTTGCATATTTGCGTGCTAATCAATGAAAAAATAACGAACAAAATCACACTTTGGATCTTCAGTTCGCGCAAACGGCATGAAATTTGAAAAAAAATATGACAAAAAGAATCAAACTTTACCTTTACACAAGAAACGTACAGATTACTTCTTTTTCCTTTCTATAGTGCCCAAGTACTTTATTTTAGTTGTATGAGGTCATGTTAATGTAAGTTATTTTATACATTTTATTTTCATAATGATTTTGCAGCTCTTCGCCCATTTCTCAACGTGTTTTTTTCTTTCTTTCTTGGAATGGCTCATAACCCACCACGAGGAGGTGGCTGCAATTCGAATTCCACCCTACATAACTCTCCAATCAATTAGTGTGTTTTAAATTATGTTATTTTGTCAAGGACGTTGTCTTCAATTCAGATTTTTCAAAATTAAATTTTGGCACTCGAACACTTGGTCTTGGTCTTGGTCTTGCACACCCAGTCTTGGTCTTGGTCTTGGTCTTGCACTCGAACACTTGGTCTTGGTCTTGGTCTTGGTCTTGCTTGCAAGAGTCTTGCAAGTCTTGCATTTAAGAAATCTTATGCTTTTCAAAGGTAAATTTTACTCTGGATATAAGGGATAATAAATTCCACATTGCTCCAATAGTAACGGAAATACAGTCTATGTTTCGGTAATATAGTTTACCTTCGTATATGATGACAGTTACAACATAGGTGATGATCTTTATTTTCTTATGGGTGCCTACGCTTCAATACTTATAAGATAAATCACAATGTTTCGTAAACTTTTTATATTTTTTAACAGATCCAACACTCCACTGGTTAACAAACTGGGAAGGCTACCCCTTAGACGCATGAAAGAAAATCAAAACACCACAGATTATTGAAATACCATGAATTGCAAAATTATTTTTACACTCTAAAGGCGTCAGGTTTTTCTTTTCATCCATGATTAGCTAATTCTTGTATTAAACAAACTTACAATTAAATATTGAGATTTTGTTTTACTGAATCCAATATGTACTCTATGGGGCAGAAACATGGACATTACGCAAAAGCGATGAAAAAAAAATCAGACTTTCGAAACGTGGGCATGGAGAAAAAAGGAGAGAATTAGCTGTGTTGAACGGAAAACGAATGAGAAGGTGTTAGAAATATTAGCAATAGGGGAAAAAAGAAGAATTTTAAACATTGATAAGAGGAGGAAGAGAAACTGGTTGGGATATTGGCTGAGGAGGCCGTGTTAGAGGATATGGTGGAAGGAAAGAGAGGGAGGGAGCAAAGGAGGCTGTAGTTGAGTGAAGGTATTAAAACAGAAAATTGCTACGTCAAGATAACTAGACTATCTGAGGACCACCGTACATCGAAGTTTCTCAGTTGCAGCAAGTAACCTGCCAATAATGGCAGAATAGCTATGATGATGATGATGGTGATGATGATATGTTTAGCAATATTGACCAAAAAAGATAGAAAAATAATTATTATAATCAAAAATCTTAATATTTTAGAATAATTTGAGTGAAAACTGAAAATGACTCAACTGTTTATGTCTTTTCTGTAAACACAATTTATATAAATACTTTTGACCTATATTAGAAATACAAAATAACGGCATCAAACTCCAAGTTGTTTGAAATACTTGTACAAAATCAGTCTCACTTGTGAATACGGATTACTAGCATTAATTACCCACTTCGTTGGGTTATTATTTTTTTAATAACGTTTCGTTAGTCAGTCACTTTTTACTATTACTCAGCAACCTCTCCCCTCCCCCTCTCCTAAGCTGCATCGTCAAAGTGATATGACAGAAACCATCTCAGGTCCGAACCTCATCTATGCTGAAAATGTGATCGAGATCGGTCGGATGTTTCAAGAGTTATTAAGTTTTATTTATTTATATATATACCTCCTCCTCCTCAAAGTTCTACCATCAAAGTGAAATTATAAAATACTTTCCAGTCCCGAATCTCATACATATTTAAAATTTTATTAAGATCAGTTGGGTGGTCCAAGAGTTCTTAAGTCACAAACTTAGTCACTTATTTTTATTTATATTGATTTCTGTACATTTTCCCCTCCTTCTCATCCCCTACGTTGTTCCGTCAAAGTGAACTGACAAAAAACATTCCACGCTTGAACTTATCTATGTTTAAAATTTGATCGAGATTGGTCGTTTGGTTCAAGAGTTATTAAGTTTTATATATTATTTTATAACTTCCCCTCCCCTAAGTTTTATCGTCAAAGTGAAATGATGAAAACACTCCCAGGCTCAAACCTCATCTATGTTGAAAATTTGATCGAGATTTAGTGAGTGGTTCAAGATATTAGGAGATACAAACATAGTCACTTTCAATTTTACAGTATAGATTTACTGTTGTATTACTCAATCCTCGATGTGACGTATACCTAAGGAGGCTAAAAGTTATATTGATAAATAATTATTTACCGTGTAAGCATCCGCCCATGAAATCAAATTTGCGGTCACATGCACTAAGTTTTTGTCAATGTCATGAAACGTTATTTCGATGTTAATTTTATGAGCACACAATAAAACTTCCAACTGATGTTTGAGTCTCGAAATCAGGGCCATACCATGTAGTCGGAACCTACGATGTACCGATATTAAATAGTACATTTCTCTTTAGTTTTGGAAGAACACCACTAATACGCTTTGAAATGAAATGGTTTATTACGTATTATATATTTTATGGAAAGTGTAGCTGTAAATACAAATCTAGTTTAACGTCCCACGTTTATGCATCAAGGCTAAGGGAGACGGTGATGATGAGAAATGACTGAAATGGCGGAGTGAAGAAAGTAGGAGGAAACGGAAAAAACCCTAGAAAACCGAAGTACATGGTGTTTGTCCACCAAGATAGCTCACATGACGCAAGATGACACCTGTGTGGCTTGAAAATGAGCAATATCTACAGTAAACGCGAACAACCAATTCAGAAAACGACATACTGAAGCTATATGCTACAGGGGCAGATTGACTCACACTGATTGCATAAACTAATGGGAGCACATTCATTCCAGTGGTATTTTTTACTGAAGCCAAGAAATTCAAGCAAAAGATGTAATGATTTTCCCCCTTCCTTTTTACATTCTATAAAAAAAATCAAGTAGTACCGGTACTTGTTCAAAACTCTTGCGCAAGAGTCTTGGTCTTGGTCTTGCACCCCTTGGTCTTGATCTTGGTCTTGCATCGGGATTCATGGTCTTGGTCTTGGTCTTGGTCTTGAATGAAAGAGTCTTGCAAAAACTGCAAGACTAAGACTCTTGCGCTCATCACTCAAAATTTATTGAAGGTGCCATGAAAGTTCTAACAGAGCAATTCAGACAGGGCAGTGTGCTCCAGATGTAGCTATAAGAGATCCTAGACCTCTCAGTTACTTCCAATGGCTGACATGTGCAAACCGGTCTTATGGTTGTACGTATCTCAAACAAATCCTACAAACGAATTCAAAGTGCTTGTAAACTATATTGTAAAGGTATATGCTCCTGTCTGATTCGACATAGAGAGATATCAGTCAGTGAAATATGGATGTAAACATATTTTGAAGGTTGTTCAAACAATTAGACATTTCCCAAACAACATTAAAAGAATAATCGATACTGTGATTGAGAGAAACACGTTCTTCTGTTATCCAGAGAACATGTTGTTGGCTATGATAGTGGATGAGAGACAACACGTACGAGAGTTGGGTTACAGAAGAGTGCTAGAGGCAAGAAATCAAGATCCGAAGGGGTAATCTTTTAAAACTTTTATGGCACCTTCAATAAATTTTGATGCCACGGACTACAGTGAGCTGATAGATTGGGGAAAATGTAAGCTGTCGCCCCCATCAGTGCTCGAAAGCTTGACACATAAACTATCTTATCACTTGTGCATAACAAACCTACTCATGAGTTCGACTTCGTAAATTTTCCATGTCACACTCAGGAAGTTGAAAGTTGTGTCGAACTTGTCACAGAGTCTGCAGGAAAAGTGTGCGGACAAGAAAACAGAGATGGGTACATTAGAGCAACTTTGCTCTCAAGACTCACAATCCCAAAATTTAATTCTGAAAAAACTAAATTTAAGGCAATATCCTTGACTAAATCAACATAATTTAACACACTCTAATTGATTGGAGAGTTATGTAGAGTGGACGGAACTCGAATTGCAGCCATCTCCTCGTGATGAGTTCTGAACCATTTCAAGGAGAAAAAGAAGTTGAGAAATGGACGAAGAGCTGTAAATCATTATGAAAATAAAATGTATAAAATCACTCACATTAACGAATTAGTAACAAACATGACCTCACACAACTAAAATAAAGTACTAGGACACTATAGAAATGAAAATAAAAGTAATCCATATATTTCTTGCGTAAAGGTAAATTTTGGTGTTTTTTGTCTTTTTTTTTTCAAACTTCATGCCATTTGCACAAACTGAAGATCGAAAGTGGGGTTATATACGTTATTTTCCCACTGATTAGCCCAAAAATACGCAACTTTAGAGCTCTATTAGAATTCGATACTCAAAAATCTGATTTTTTCGCATAAAGGTAAATTTTGGTGTTTTTTGTCATTTTTTTTAAACTTCAGGCCGTTTGTGCAAACTGAAGATCCAAACTGTGATTATTTGCGTTATTTTTTCCATTGATTAGAATGTAAATACGAAACTTTTGAGCCCTATTAGAATTCGATACTCGAAAATTTTATTTTTTTTCGCTCCACCCTACTCTGCATGCGTCAAGGCCATCTCCTGCTATTAGATCATCTGGAACGATACAAATAAAGAAACAGTCGTAACTTCGTAATGGTTAGCGCTAGAGCAGAAATAAGAGTGCTATTCAATTTCTACGAGAGTTTGCTATTAAAATGTCATATCGCATGCTATGACTTCTATTTAAGATTATTTCGTAAAATTAAAGATAGCGGGTGTCATTGTAATGTGTACTGAAATATATACCTCTATCCCTGTTTTCCACCTTCATTGTTACTTTGGTTATAGCAGCGTGTACCACTTATTAGGTAGGGTGTTTCCACACTTTTGTTCCACTCTGTGTTTAGCGCGTTGCAAAATTTTATTAATTGCAGCAAATATACTACGGTAGTATACTATTAAAAACCATAGTGGGTGAGTAAGTCAATTTAAGAAGCTTTAGACATATATTTCGGAAAAATGAACCCTCTTCGAAAATCCATTTGTGATAAATTGTCTCTCCTTGCCCCATCATGCAGGCGACCATACTCAACCTACTAAGACTATAAGGTCATAGAATAAAAACTCAATTAAATATATTTGAAATTATAACTAACGCACTTAAAGAACTATTTTAAGAGTATTTTAGAAAAGTACGGAAGTAGTATTAAAAATTCTCTTCTAGCTTCCATAATGCTGCACGCTATCTACCATCGTCTTCGTCTTCTTCAATATCATTGGATGCTGAAGAAAGATGTGCTTTAGAGGAAAAACAACTCCAAGACGAATGGCTGGGTCAATCGGATTGAAGTGACTCGAAGTAACAACATGTCGGTTGAACTAGTGAGAAGTTTTTTTTTTTCTATCTTATTTTTAGAAACTGTGGGTTGGGGGTCAGGAGGAGATACCTGTTGCTCCTGAATCACTAACAAGATGAGAAGTGGTAACCGTTGCTAAAAGAGATTGGAGTGCACTTTCCTTCCTTCCTTCCTTCCATGCGTTCAGTTTCCTTTTTTATTTGTTTTCTTTCCTCTATCTCGCTCCTCCTCCTGCATCCTCTCTCCTCTTCTTCCTCATCCGTTGAAAAGTAGCCAATGGAATTCAAATTTTGACCCTTGCAACAGTTTTATATACGAGCGACCGACCGTCTCGAAGTTGTAAGGGTGTAACGGAATATTTAATAGTAATGAATCGAATCTTTACAATCGGAACTTTACAATCATACATGTGATTTTAAGTGATTCAGAGAGTTCCGGTTCTACACCCAGTTCCAAATTCAATTTGTTAGTTATTTTCATGACGATAAACAATACAATGGCTTTTGGGGTTTTGTCCTGAGTAAATATGTTTCTTGCTCTTGGTGCAAAACTTTCCGGGTTGGGTTCCCGATGGGATTACATGCCACGAGTTGTAAGTTATCTGTGAAAGACTTGTCATTCTAAAACCAGCAAGTTCCGATTGTTTTCGATTTTTTTAAATAGTGGTCCAAGAGCTTTTTTTATCTATAGCTGCAAAATTTGTCATAAACATCTTTAGTTATCTATAGAAGTTTAAAAAATAGAATAAAATTTATTTTATTAAAATGAAAAAAGAACCAAATTTATAGAAAACCTGTTCATCTTTGTTTACGCATGTTGGCTAATAAATTGTCTGGGTTTTGAAAACTAATGAACTAATGAAACTATGTTCTAATTGAATCAACGAATAAAAAGAATAAAATATTCCAGAAATGAAGTAGCCTACAACATTCTAAGATAGGTGTTTCTCTGTGATTAATATCCAATTTCTTTATGTTTGAATTTCTTGGCAGGCCAGCGGAGAGGCTGCAACTATATTTGCTGAATAGTTATTTTTCGAATTCCGAAAAGAATAGGTTTATATTCTTATTTGACCTACATTACAGTACAACATGTCAGGAAGGGGGGAGGGAGGAAGCAGTCCGGAAGGAGGGAAACGATGCACCGGGGCTCGTCAGCCCTTGCTTCTCTAGCGTCGTGGAGCTTGTGGAGGGAAAGGTCTTAACTGCTTTACAATTGTCCTATTTTTGCGTCAGCAATGGTATTTCCGGGAAGTGGTTTTGTTTTTCGTTTTCCAAACGTAAGGTATTGTGCAATTTTTTTTTTTTTTCAATTCACCGATTAAATTGTATCTGTGATTAATTCAGCTCATAAAATATAAATTTACTCAATGCGTACTGTTAAGTTGAATGTCATTCAAAACTGCATAACATGTAATATAAAACTAATATAGTTCAAGGTCAAAGAAATAGAAGCGTAATAACAAAACTGTGTTAGATACGTGCTCAGGCCCGTAGCCAGCCCCAAAATTTAGGAAGGGCTCGGTAGAAGTTGGGGGGCCCGACCCAATCATATGATACTTAATCACCATATTATAGTTCATTTGCAAGCCTACCGTGAAACTTTTAGGGGCCAGCCAAAGTTTAGGGGGGGCCCGGTCCCCTAACCCCCCGTGGATACGGGCCTGTACGTGCTGGTATAATATAACCGAAAAAGTTAACCCCCAATTTCTTTGTTTAAAACTATGAGCTGATAAGGCTCATTTTGAGTAGGACATTTTGTTACATTAAAAGGGTGCGGTAGCTCAGTAGTAGAACACTTACGTATGAAGTTCCTGGTTCTATTCCAGCTCCAGCCAAGAGAGCGTTGTGTGGACAAACACCATGTGAGTGGGTTTTTTCTGGGTTCTTCCCTTTCATCCCACTTTTGTCATTTCACTATTATCACCCATCTCATCATGATGTCTCATTTAGCCTCAGAGCATGACCGTGGGCCGTTAAAGTAAACAAGAGCAAACAAGTAAACTTCTAAATTGGGAAACTTCAATTCTCAAAATTGAAGTAGTACATCTATAAATGGTAGTTCGAACGCAGCAATAAGATCATAGATACAATCTGTCCCTTGGGCGCTGAGTAGATATCAAAAAGCTATGACTTCTTATCTTTTACTATTTTTGTTCTGTGGAGACTAATATTGAAACAGAAAGTTATAATTCATTTCTATCACTTCCGGTTGTAGCTGAGTCGATATCAAACAGCCTTGGCTTCCTATATCTTACTGTTTCTTGCTTTATGGAGAGTATGATATTGAAACCGAAATTGCTAATTCATGTCTATGACTTCCGGTTGCTACCGGTATAGAGATGAAACACATTCATGTGGTACTGAATCCGTGTCAAATAATTGTTTGTCGATATCCATTTCCGGTTTTATCCATTATGCGATAATTGTTAAAATCGAAAATCATAGAATTTCAGCGTCTTCAATTTGAACAGAGAGAAAAAAAAGTCGAAACAAAATTCACTCTTGGGACATACCTAGGTAGAATCTGTGTCACATAATCTCTTTTCGATATTTATTACTTTTGGTGATTTATATAAATAATTATTGAAACTGAAAGTACTAAGAAATTTCAACCATAGTAGAGTACTCAGGGTGTTGGTGGCATGTTATCTTGAGACGCTGACGTGAGTCGACTGAAAAAAAAAAATCACTAAGATTTTGTTGTAGATCTATTGCAATTTAAGGCGAATACGATTGATTTCTACCACTTCCCGTTTAAATAGAGGCTTAATGGAGGAGATGGAACCTACCATTAGGATACTAAATCGATTGCACGAAAAAAGCTTTCCATATATATTAACTTTTTCGCTCTATGTAAATAAAAAAAAAATGAAATGAAATCTTTCAGTTTAACATCCCACGTTTATGCCCTTGAGGAGGATAAGGGCGATCAATGATTAAGGCAAATGAATGATGCTGGAAGAATTGGTGAAATGAACATGTGGAAGGAAACAGGAGTATCCCGGAAAAAACACGGATACGTTGCACAGTACAAACTTACTTTTCCGGGAATCAAACCAGGGACCCCACACACCAAGGTAAGCGCTCTACTACTGAGCTATGTGCCTCCTTCTATGTAAATAAGTAAGGTCTATAGGAACCAAAGCACTAGTAAATTTCAACCACTTCCTGTTTCGGTAGAGTATTGTGAGTGATGATGGTATGTTTCTTTGAGATTGTGAGTCATTAGCAAAAAAGAAACAAAGGAGTGAAATAATGAAATTATGGGCAATCGATGTACGGATGGTGATTGTAAATGCGACAATGTAGGTTGTAGAAAGAAGTGGCCTGATCACTTTCATGGAGTGCAAGAAGATGATCGATTGGTAAATATTTGTAACGTGGCATGGCTAGAGTCTGATCTAATAGCTCATAAACGATCGGATGAGCGCGTTGATACGGTGTTTAATGTAGCAATAGCGGAGACAATAGGGACGCTGTAAAACAGTAGGGATAGTTGTGCGGCGATAGACTTCTTGTGTTGGAGTTCGTGCAGGTAGGGAGTAGGCAAAGTTCAAGACATGACATTCGAGGACCTGTGATCTCTCTCTATATGTAGTTTTACTTGAATGAAGAGTGTCATCGTGGATCTTCCCTACTATCAGCAAGAACACTTTCTGTGCGTAAGGGATGAGATTGAAAATGGCCCTGGACCGTTGATCACGCACCAACTACTGTCCTGACCGCTTACTATTATCGTAACGATTCTATCTCTTTTTTCAGAAGTGACACTCCAATGTAGAACATGTTTCCGGTTATTCCGTATACTCAGAGAATTGCACTCCAGACGGGGATACTTATTGGTTGTGTAAACACATCTAACATTAATGAATTCAATGTTTTTACCTTACCGGTTGTGTCGATCAACCAAATGACAGTGGTGTTATGTATGGCTAATTTACTGGCAATCGCACGAGCTCATTTTCTGAATTCCACAATGTTCCTTATCTCAAAAGAACATGCTGTTGATCGGTAATCGCGAGTATCACTCTAACGAAATTTTACAAACCAAGGGCATATGATGTATTCATTCACTACTCCTGCTCCAAATGCATTCTTAATATTTTCGCGCCTAGATGCGCAGTGTCCTAATTTGAACTTGTGAAGAGAAATCACTCGCAATATGTGCTTTCCATGGTGCACATTCAGGTGTACCCATGCAACAAGACATTACCTCTGCTTTACTAATTACCCAAGCATCCTCTCTGAACATATACAGAGATTGCGACGTCATATGTGTGAACTTGTTCCATGCAGTTGTGTCACAGAGGACGGTTTGTCAACGGCCGTAAAATTTGACATTTCAATTGTACCAATCTTACATGACTGGGCTAGTTTCTTTTCTTATTGAAACATACAATTAGATTATATTACAGATTTCAAAAAAGTAATTCTTCTGTATGTATATGTTTGAAAGCATGTGCGTCACGCATTTTGTCACTGGAAACTTGGTTATCGATTTTTGAACTGATAGTAATTGGTCTTATTCCATTTCAAGAAGAAATATTTTCGTATTTTGAATCCTGGCAGGAAGGTTGTGAGTTTCAATCAGGCGAGGAAGATTGAAGGCCACCCAATTATAAATGGAGTAAATTTTAAACGAAAAGCTGGAAACGAAGGGAAAAACTAGATAAAGTTCAAGGAGAAAAAGAAAATACGATCGAAGGAAAGAGGGATGTATGAGTACCTTGTATGAGATTACACGTATGTGTGTGTTTGTGTGTGCTTGCTAAGAACTCAAGTACTTTTTTTTTGTAGCCTAAAGAAAGAAGGAAAGAAAAAGAAGGAAAGACGGTCCCAGAACGAAGCCTAGAGAGAATTGTAAGTGTGGTCAGGTACCTAAATGGTGCAATTCGTCTGAAAGCAGGCTCTCCATATATCTTAGGGAAGTACGTCGTGGAGGAAAACCGAATGAACGAGAGGTAAAAACATCAGAAAACTCAAATAAATAGTCGCATAACGTGAGAGGGCCACTCCCTCTTTATGGGTGAACTCCGACAATAAATCCGATTTCCTTCTTCGACTGTTGTGACGGAAATTCTCTCCGCGCCCACTCGAGAAAGGAAGGGTGGCAAACTATTACCTATAGTTTTCATGTGTGAGCGTTCCCTCGTGTGTGTGTCTATCTATTGATACATATAAACGACAGAAACAGATAGAAGAGAGGACACTTAAAAATGTAATGAAAAATTAAAAAAAAAACTCTGAATCTTTTCCCTCAGTATCAATCCAACTAAGTATTCATTTCCGATCAAGTTCAAATTAAATTATGGAATACCTTCCATAACGTGCAAAATGCAGAATCACGTTCTTCGAATACTATTTACAATGGTTTTAAATTCAATTTGTTCATCATAAAAGAATATCATAAACAAGTTTTTTAAATGAGAAAATACATTTATTTTTATAATGCAAATAATACCGGAAATGATTTAAAACAAAGTTGTAAAGTAATATGTAGACTAGCCAACGTATCTCTTGAATTGTAAACTAAACTGAAATCTGTGCTTGTGCTCCGCTGTTTATGCCCTGTAGGCTTAAAGAGACGGCGTTGAAAGTGCATGTCTATGATATGATTTGATAAAATGAGAATGTGGAAGGAAAACGAAGATCTCCAAGAAAGCCCACGAACACCATACTATCCACCACTAACTTGCATGATTCGATTCCCGGCGGGAGCTCATGTGGTTCGGATTCCACGTTAATCGGTAGGTCCCGTCTCATATAGCCTCACTGCTGAAAGGGACGATAACACCAAAAACAACTCAAACTTGAATGATATCGGATCAAACCAGATATCTCACTTACCAAATATATTAAGTAGAGGATAGGGTGCAAATATCAAAACGCGAAGGTAATGTGGAAACGTAATAACTAAAAAGCGGAGCTATATTGATTATAAATAATACTTAAATGGTGTTGAATTGGAAAGGAAATATGAGGTTAAAGACTTAGGTGTATATTTTAATAATAGCTTGTCCTTTAAAACTCATATTGATAATATAACGAATAATGCTTATCGAATGTTAGGTTTTATCATAAGAAGTACAAAAAATATCCATGATTTATTAGTTATTGAATTATTATATAATTCAATAGTTCGAAGCAAATTAGACTATGCATCAATAGTATGGTCAGCAAGTTGTAAGTCACAAAAACATGAAATTGAAGCAATACAAAAGGAATTTTTGAAGATACTTATATTTAAAAAAAAATCTGTTTCATCACATTAGAAAAAATTTCGTATATGTGGTTATTAAAGGAATTTCACTATGTCAAATTAACAAACAGAAGGATTGTAGCCCAGCAAATGTTCCTATATAAAATTATCAATGGATTAATTGATGATAGTACGTTTTTGGAAAGAATATGCTTTAACGCTACCCCATGTAAATTAAGAAATAGGAATCTTTTGGTAAATAAAATACCCAAAACAGTGGGATATAAAAATTCACCATTATTTGTAATGTGTAAAGCATACAACAAATTAGTAAAAATATGTGATTTGGAGTTTAGTTGTAAAGCGAAACATTACTGTAATTTCGTTAAACTTATGTAAATTTGTAGTATTTGTAAACCCCTGTCTGTAAATTGCAGCACATAACACAGGCCTACAGAAAAAAATTTTTTCTTGGTGCCTAAAATTTTAGAGCTGATTTTAACTATGTGTGGGGCGCTGAATCCAATAATGTAAGCAGTTTTTTTCTATCAGCTCTACTTTGGTAGATACAGGCTACTGTACCAGTAGTGTTATTTACGTTACAATGTATGTGGAAGAAATATTACAATCCAAAATAAATATGTAAATTATAAATGATGTAACCACTATTTCTGCATGCTTCTTGCAATAGTATACAAAATAAGCAAAAGAAATACAAATATTCTCGTAATAACAAGTTTGAATATGATCTTATAAACTCTGCAACTCAAATAAATCCTACTGTGCTCTATAGAGATTTCTATTTGGAAGAACGGCGCTCTTTTCTCATTAGTGCTGCTATCTGTCGGTACTAAACGGAAACTAGTCATATAGTAGTTCCAGGAACGTCCACTAGATTGCATTGGTATTCTACTTGGCTAGTGGATCGTAGTTGTTGTCTTGCAGGTGGAGTGACATGTTGGAACATGTGAGTTTTGTTCTGAAATCATAACTTGTATCGCGTATACTAAGGCTTTATATTTAACATCCGTGTTAGTGGCCTGAACATAAAATGAGTTCAAGTCGAAGAAGTTGTGTTAACCATCCTGATGTGTTTTGCTACATATGTGGTGAGTACACATTTAAAGACAATAGAAAACATATCAGTGACTTTGTAAAAAAAGCATATCATGCATATTTTGGTGTACGCCTAGGGGACCAAGATAAAACGTGGGCTCCACATATTGTGTGTAAAATGTGTACTGAACACTTGCGACAGTGGACAACTGGAAAAAGAAAAAGTCTTAAGTTTGGTGTTCCAATGGTTTGGAGGGAACCCACAAACCATGTTGATGACTGTTATTTCTGCCTGGTAAATGTTACGGGTATGAATAGAAATAACCGGAACAAGTGGACATATCCTGATCTGCCTTCAGCAAGACGTCCAGTTGTTCATTCCGATGAAATACCAATCCCAACGTTTCACCACTTGCCAGAGCTTTGTGAGACTGAAAACGAACGTAGTGAACATTCTTGTGACATGGATGATGGAAGTGACAGTGATTATGAGGGAATGTCAACAATTCCTCAACAGTTTAATCAAGATGAGCTAAATGATCTAGTTAGGGACCTTAATCTTTCAAAAGAATCGTCTGAATTACTTGCTTCCAGATTGAAGGAGAAAAACGTACTAGAACAAGGAACTAAAATCACATTCTACCGAACAAGGGAAAAGGAGTTTTTGCCATTTTTCACTGAAGACACATATCTCGTATTCTGTCACGATGTTAGAGGTCTCCTAGAACACATGGGTCTTCCAGAATACAATCCAGATGATTGGCGCCTGTTTATTGATAGCTCCAAGCGAAGTTTAAAATGCGTCCTTCTACACAATGGCAATAAATATGGCTCAATTCCAATCGCTCATTCAACACGACTGAAAGAAGAATATGAAGCAATTGCTTTGGTTATGGAAAAAATTAAATATCAGGACCATCAGTGGGTGATTTGTGTGAATTTAAAGATGGTGAACTTTCTTCTTGGACAGCAAAGTGGCTACACAAAATATCCTTGTTTTCTATGTCTGTGGGATAGCAGAGACAAAGCAAACCATTGGTCAAAAAAAGAGTGGCCGCAGAGAGACGACATGGTTGTTGGTAAGAAAAATATTATTAACATGCCTATTGTTGAGTGTGACAAAATCATTTTGCCACCTCTACATCTCAAGCTCGGTTTGATGAAGCAGTTTGTAAAGGCGCTAAATAAGGACGGGCCGTGCTTTGCTTACATGGGAAACAAGCTACCTCAGATCAGCACAGAAAAATTAAAAGCTGGAATATTTGATGGTCCCCAAATAAGACAACTCATGAAAGATCCGGCTTTCGTGGAGTCCATGAATGAGACTGAACGTAGAGCTTGGACCTCATTTGTAGAAGTTATCAAGAATTTCCTTGGCAATAATAAAGCTGATAACTATGTTGAGCTAGTGAACCAGATGCTTAATGCATTCCAAAAACTTGGATGTAATATGAGTATCAAAATTCATTACCTGCACAGCCATTTGGACCGTTTCCCAGACAACGTAGGCAGTCTGAGTGAAGAACAAGGTGAAAGATTTCACCAAGATATTAAAACAATGGAGGACCGCTACCAAGGAAGATGGGATGCCCATATGATGGCAGATTACTGCTGGAACCTAAAAAGAGACTGTGCAAAGAAACATTCAAGGATGTCACGAAAACGAAGCTTCCGAAGTGTTGAATAGATCGTTTTGAACAAATTATTTGATTTTTTATTCATAAAAACTATTATAAAATGTAGTTACAGAGTTATTATGTACTTGATGTTTGTGTTTATATGGTTTTCATTATTTTCAAAGTGTTCCAAATAACAGATTTAAATGTCATAGTTTTCTTTTCACTTACAGTAAAACAGCACCTATGCAATTTTCAACGTTGTAGCAGGTCAGTCTTGCAATTCCTATATCTCAAAAACTAAAGCTGTTAGGGGAAAACTAACGCCATATTTGGATTCAGCGTCCCAATTCTACTTCAAATCAGCTAAGAAACACCCGGCACCAAAACCACTGTAAGCCAGTGATAATAGTAGGAGGTAATGGTAATAGGTCGCGAAACATGAATAGGCCTACTTATGTATGTTGGCATTCTTGTGAGTGTTTGTATTTTTATTTTTGTGTTCCTTACTATTTTTTTTCATTTTTTCTGATTCTAGTGTTTGTTTTAAATTATAGATGTAATAGTTTAAGTAAGACTCCTGTAATTGATATTCTCCTGTTCGAGTCAGTGGATTTAAACAATTAAATAAAAACAAGTAACGTATGTTGACTGCAGAGAGTTTTTAGACTAGCGGCGATTGCCGCAAACAATCATCCTCGTCCCCACTCGTCACGGCACAACGCTATGAAGCAGTCGGTCAGTGTAGTTAATGATGGTGCATTGATTGACCTCCGTGAAGTTAGCGACCAAAAGTTTAATAAATTGATATAGTTTTAGAGTTCTGAGTAGCACTCAAAGAGTTCTAGAGTTCCTGCTAGGATAGACTAATAGTTCTGGGTAAATAAAGATTTTAGAGCGATTTTAAAGTTTCGGTGCTAACTTCACGCAAAACTAAAAATCTTAAAATGTCAATATTTTTAGAGTTCTGAGTAGCACTCAAACAGTTCTAGAGTTCCTGATAGGTTAGACCAATAGTTCTGGGTAAAAAAGATTTTATAGTGATTTTAAAGTTTCGGTGCTAACTTCACTCAAAACCAAAAATCTTAAAATGTCCATATTTTTTTAGAATTCTGAGTAGCACTCAAAGAGTTCTAGAGTTCCTGCTAGGTTAGACCAATATTTCTGGGTAAATAAGGATTTTATAGCGATTTTAAAGTTTCGGTGCTAACTTTACGCAAAACCAAAAATCTTAAAATGTGTGTATTTTTTTATAGTTCTGAGTAGCACTCGAAGAGTTCTAAAGTTCCTCATGAGCATTTAGAAGAATTCTCGCAAAATAAGGGAGCAAACGGGAAATAAATGTTTCTTCATAATCTACTGACCACACATGCAATCGGTGCAAATCATTAACAAATATATAACACGTGCCTAATAAAAGTCAACCAATGTTACCCAAATCAGTATAGAAATCGGCAAGTGCTACTCAAAACTCTCATCAGAACGCTATTTCATTACGAAATAAAAGAGTTCTATCACCTTGTTCACAGACAGTTCGCGAATAGCTCATAAAATGTTGATTTAAATTGTTATAAATAAATATTTAACCATTCTACGAATAGAACTTGAATCAACTTGACGAGTATTATTAAGAATTCTGATCAAACTCTATTTCATTACAAAATAAAAGAGTTCTATCACCTTGTTCAAAGTCGTCTTGCGAGCGGCCCATAAATTGTTGATTAAAATTGCTATAAATAAAAATATAACCATTCTACGAACAGAACTTTAAAGAACTTGACGAGTGTTACCTAGAACTCTAATCAGAACTCTATTTCATTGTGAAATAAAAGAGTTCTATCACCTTGTTCACAGCCGGTTCGCGAGTGTCCCATAAATTGTTAATTTAAATTGTTATAAACAAATATTTAACCATTCTACGAACACAACTTTATACAACTTTGCAAGTGCTACTCAGAACTCCATTTCATTTCGAAATAAAAGAGTTCTCTCACTTTGTTCACAATCAGTTCGCAAATTGTCCATAAATTGTTAATTCAAATTGTTATAAATAAAGATTTAACCATTCTGCGAACAGAACTTTGTAGAACTTGACGAGTGCAAGTCACAACTCTCATCAGAACTCTATTTCATTGTGAAATAAAAAAAAGTTTTATTACCTTTTTCAGAGTCGGTTTGCGACTGGCCCATAAATTGTTACAAATAAACATTTAACCACTCTACGAACAGAACTCTATAGAACTTGATGAGTACTACTCAGAACTCTATTTCATAGCGAAATAAAAGTTATATTACCTTGTTGACAATTGGATCGCAAGTGATTCATAAATTGTTAATTGAAATTGTTATAAATAAAGATTTATCCGTTGTACGAATAGAATTATATAGATCTTGACGAGTGCTACTAAGAACTCTCATCACATCTCAATTTCATTGCGAAATAAAAGAATTCTATAACCTTGTTCACAGTCAGTTCGCGAGTGGCCCATAAATTTTTAATTTAAATTGTTATAAATAAAGATTTAACCATTCAACGAACAGAACTTTATAGAACTAGAAGAGTGCTATACAGAACTCTCATCAGAACTTTATTTCATTGCGAAATAAAAGAGTTCTATCACCTTATTCACAGTCGGCTCGCGATTAGCCCATAAATTGTTAATTTAAATTATTATAAATAAAGATTAGACCATTCTATGAACTCAAACTTTTAGAACTTGACGAGTGGTACTCAGAACTCTCACCAGAACTCTATTTCATTGCGAAATAAAAGAGGTCATCACGTGGTTCGCAGTCGGTTCGGGATTGGCCCATAAATTGTTCATTTAAATTGTTACAAATAAAGATTTAACCATTCTAACTTCTTAAATTGTTATAAATAAAGATCTAAACATTCTACGAACAGACCTTTATAGAACTTGACGAGTGCTACTCAGCACTCTCATCAGAACTCTACTTCATTACGAAATAAAATACTTCTATCACCTTGTTCGCAAAAATTCCATTAATTGTTATTATAAATTGTTATGAATAAAGATTTAACCATTATACGAACATACTTGACGAGTGCTACTCAGAACTCTCATCAGATTTCTATTTCATTGCCAAGTAAGAGAGTTCGATTACCTTGTTCACAGTCGGTTCGCGAGCGGCGCATAAATTGTTAATTTAAATTGTTATAAATAAGGTTTGAAAACTCTGCGAACAGAACTTTATAGATCTTAACGAGTGCTTTTAGAACTGTTATGTTTCGCAATGAAATAGAGTTATGATGAGACTTGTGAGTAGCATTCTTCAAGTTGTATTAAGTTAAGTTTGTAAAATGGTTAAATCTTTATTTATAACAATTTAAATTAACAATTTATGGGCCAGTCGCGAACCGACTCTGAACAAGGTGACAGAACTCTTTTATTTCGCAACGAAATAGAGTTCTGATAAGAGTTCTGAGTAACACTTGTGAAGTTTTATAAGGTTCTGTTGGTAGAATGATTAAATATGTTTGGTAACAAATTAAATTTACAATTTATGCGCCACTCGCGAATGGACTCTGAACAAGGTGATAGAACTCTTTAATTTCGCACTGAAGTGGAGTTCTGACTTGCACTCGTGAAGTACTATACAGTTCTGTTCGTTGAATGGGTAAATCTCTGTTTCTAACAATTTAAATTAACAATTTATGGGACAATTGCGAGTCGACTGTTACAAGGTGATAGAACTCTTTTATTTCGCAATGAAATAGAGATCTGATGAGAGTTTTGAGTAGCGCTACTCAAGTACTATACAGTTCGGTTCGTAGAATGGTTAAATCTTTATTTATAACAAATTTAAATTAACAATTTATGGGACACTCGAGAGCCAACTGGGAACAGGGTGATATAACTTTTATTTCGCAATGAAATGGAGTTCTGATGAGAGTTCAGAGTAGCAATCGTCAAGTTCTATATAGTTCTGTTCGTACAATGGATAAGTCTTTACTTATAAAATTTTAAATTAAAAATTTATGGACCACTTTCGATCTGACTGTCAACAAGTAAATAGAACTCTTTTATTTCGAAATGAAATAGAGTTCTGATGAGATTTCTGAGTAGCACTCGTCAAGATCTATAAAGTTCTGTACGTAGAATGGTAAAATCTTTATTTATAAAAATTTAAATTAACAATTTATGGACCATTTGCGATCCGACTGTAAAAAAGGTGATAGAACTGTTTTATTTCGCCGTGAAATGGAATTCTACTGAGGGTTCTGAGTAGCGCTCGTCACGTTATATAAAGTTCTGTTCGTAGAACGGTTAAATCTTTATTCATAATAATTTAAATTAACCATTTAAGGCCTCTCAGGAACCGACTATGAACAAGGTGATAGAACTCTTTTATTTCGCAATGAAATAGAGATCTGATGAGAGTTCTGAGTAGCGCTACTCAAGTACTATACAGTTCTGTTCGTACAATGGTTATATTTTTATTTATAACAATTTAGATTAATAATTTATGGGACACTAGCAAGACGACTTTGAAAAAGGTGATAGAACTCTTTTATTTCGTAATGAAATAGAGTTTTGATCAGAATTCTTAATAATACTCTTCAAGTTCTTTCAAGTTCTGTTCGTAGAATGGTTAAATATTTATTTATAATAATTTAAATCATTAATTTATGGGCTATTCGCGAACCGCCTGTGAACAAGGTGATAGAATTCTTTTATTTCGTAATGAAATAGATTTCCGATGAGAGTTTTTAATAGCACTTGTCGATTTCTATAATGTTTTGGGTAACTTTGGTTGACTTCTATTAGGCACGTGTTATATATTTGTTAATGATTTGCACCGATTGCATGTGTGGTCAGTAGATTATGAAGAAACATTTATTTCCCGTTTGCTCCCTTATTTTGCGATAATTCTTCTAAATGTTCATGAGGAACTTTAGAACTCTTCGAGTGCTACTCAGAACTATAAAAAAATACACACATTTTAAGATTTTTGGTTTTGCGTGAAGTTAGCACCGAAACTTTAAAATCGCTATAAAATCCTTATTTACCCAGAAATATTGGTCTAACCTATCAGGAACTCTAGAACTCTTTGAGTGCTACTCAGAACTCTAAAAAAAATACACACATTTTAAGATTTTTGGCTTTGCGTAAAGTTAGCACCGAAACTTTAAAATCGCTATAAAATCTTTATTTACCCAGAACTATTGGTTTAACCTAACAGGAACTCTAGAACTCTTTGAGTGCTACTCAGAACTCTTAAAATATATCGATTTATTAAACTTTTGGTCGCTAACTTCACGGGGGTCATTTATTGTTGTTTAAAAATTTTGTGAAGCTTTTGGAGGTAAGTGTGTAGTATTATTAAGTCTAAAGTATCATAGATGTAGTGTAATATATATCAGAGTACTGTGAAAGGGAGTTATTGGGAAGGTATTGGTGGCTTTCAATCAATCACAAGCAAACGTGTTTTTAACTTAACTCGTACAATCCAATTTGACTACAGTGCTGGTAACTTGGAAACATGTGCATGAGGGAAATGTGGAAACGTTTCCACATTTCCCTCACCCTAAAGACCATTGCATTGTTTTATTATTAGTAAATAATTTATTGAAGATAACACACATTTGAGTCATACAAGTATATGTTAGATACTTTTTATTCATGGCCTAACTGAGGGGTACGGAAGAGGGGTAAGGCTTAGGGGTAAAGCAAAGGGTAAAATGACAAAGAGGCGGGAAAAAGGCAAATAATTGTCTCCACGATTTTTATTACAGGGACCCAGAGTACCGAGTACCTCTTCAGAGTACCCCAGCGTACCGAGCACCTCTTCAGTGGATCCCAACTTTGCGGTCACCTCTTCAAAAGTTTGTGTGTCACCATATGAAATAATGAAATTACTTCTTTGAAGAGAAAGACTTCAAATAGAGGTCGTAAGCAGAGTTCTTGCGCTGTTTTCACATCGTCTCCGAGCAAAAAACAGCTCGAAGAATCCTTATCTAAGAGTACGACTAGACCTAAACAGAAGCCGCCTGCAGCCGGTAAGAAAATTAGAAAAATGCCCAAAGTTCCTCTTCCAATTAAAAAAAAACTGTAGTCTATCTTCCAGTTGGAGTAGAAGAGCCCACCGAATAAGACGCTCTGTGCATATTTTATGGGAATCTATTTTCGAAAGATATGCGTGGTGAACTATGGATTCAATGTCAATTATGTGAGAAATGGAGTCACTGTGAGTGTGCCGGTGCGGAAACAGACATTTATATTTGTGATTTCTGCAAATAAGACTTACCTACATAACATTTTTGTCTGCTGACAACAAAACCTTGAATCGAAATTTGTTTACTTTGTAACTTTTAGCTTCTTGTAGCTCATTGTAATAAACATTAAATTGTGTAAAGTAATTAATTGTTAGAAGTTAAAAAAAATGATAGAAAAGTGAAAGCAAAACTCCCCTATACTTATCGACTAAAGCGCGATCTCTTCTATAATTTCCTTCCACTCTTCTCAACCTTAGCGTGTCATAAATTTTAATTTGCAGCTCTAGGGTCTAGTTACCTATATCGCTGAGTTTTCTTTTCTTTTTTACAATGTCAAGAAGTTGTATTTGACATTAAATACAGATTTAATAGTTGTAGTACATGCTGCAACCAACATGGCATGGACATAGGTTATAAGACATTTTTAAATAATTAAATTGTTATAAATAAGTAACGATACTGGTGTTGGATATGTTCTACTTGATCTACATATTATAAAAATTACAGAAAAATATAGATTGAAAAAATATACACAGTTTTATATAGCAAAAACTATTTGAAAAATGCGAGTTGAAAACTCAGGTGTATCATTTTAATCCTCTCTTCCAATATAATTGAAAATATATATTTAATCTGTCCACAGGCCATATATCAAAGATTACATGTGTATTGATCTCCAATAGCACTTTCCGCCCAGTTACTTCATTTTATCTCCAACAGTAGGTTGAAAAATGGATGGCCAGTATGATCAATGGATGGATCTACATGATCGAACAACGGTCCACAATTCACCTACGGTACTGTTGCGAGCTAGTTGCATGTTTCCGAAAAGTTAAAATTTAGTTTTACAATATTCATACTTTCAACACTGCTAGTATTTATTGTTTAAGAAGCGAAATGTGAATATTATATCTACAATTTCAAAGAAAATTAAATCGTTTTTGTAGTTGGTGCCAGTAGATGCCAGAAACAGTCGCGGATAAATCCACGAACTTCTATAGTAAAACTGTACATGAGACACTGTGTCTTCTCTTTCGTGAATCTTACAATCTCAGTCACTGTCTCATTCTTTTTTCTTTCCTCTTTTTTTTTTTTTTTTTCGAAAAATCAATTTCAAGTTTATAGCTTTGTTCTGTCAGCGACAAAATAATATTTTGTCATTCGTTTATGGATTCCAGCACTAAGTAGCTAATTCATATTCTTTGGATCATCCAAGATGAATAGTAAACACAGAAGTCTCACATCCCTTTTCTCACGTTCTGTTCAATAACTTTTTTCCTCCACGTGTCGCTTCTTGGAGGACAGAGTGTTGTCTTTGCAGTAATAAAATTCAAACTCTAAGTCTAAGAGAAAATTTGATTTTACTATTTTCTAGTTCGTTTCCAACCGTTTATACACTTATCAGCAGCAGCCATGTATATTTGTTATCTGTTAATGTTTTCTTTACTTGTTATTAATATGAACAAGACTGTTAAACGGTTATTCAGATACTTTTGGTTGGAACAATAATGTTAATTGTCTTCTTTATCTGTACACAATTAAAATATTAAAATGCAGTAGACCCTCCTAACGAAACATTACAATTACTAACAATAATAATTATTATTACTACAAGCAGTAAATGTCTCACTGCTTGAATACAAACAATAATACATACAATGCTACTTAACAGAGTATTTTTACATTTAATAAATACATAAAATGTATCAACATAATAAAAGTATCAATCATTGACAACAAATAACATACTTTTTAGTGCCAAAAAAGTTTTAAACAATTTTCTCGAAACAGACACATGAGAATTTACTCTGACTCATGTTATTTTGTTCAAATCTATGTCGTTGATTGATTCATTTTGTTCAGATTGATGTCCATGATTGATTCGTGTCATTTTGTTCAGATCGATGTCCATGATTGATTCGTGTCATTTTGTTCAGATTGATGTCATTGATTCATTCGTGTCATTTTGTTCAGATTGATATCGTTGATTCATTTGTGTCATTTTGTTCAGATTGATGTCGTTGATTGATTCGTGTCATTTTGTTCAGATAGATGTCCTTGATTAATTCGTGTCATTTTGTTCAAATTGATACGTGTCATTTTGTTCAAATTGATGTCGTTGATTGATTCTTGTAATTTTGTTCAGACTGATGTCGTTGATTGATTCGTGTAATTTTGTTCAGATTGATGTCGTTGATTGATTCATGTGATTTTGTTCAGATTGATATCATTGATTGATTCGTGTAATTTTGTTCAGATTGATGTCGTTGATTGATTCATGTCATTTTGTTCAGATTGATGTCGTTGATTGATTCATGTGATTTTGCTCAGATCGATGTCGTTGATTGATTGATATATGTTTTGTCTTTGGACAATATTATGGGTAGATAAACAAACAATAGTTTAAGTGTTAATCATAACTCTGGGATATATCTCACTAACCAACTTATAAACAGCCATCTTCCTAATGTCATCATGAAAACGTTCTAAGGAAGTTCTTCAATATAGTTTCATTTTAGTAGATAATGTGGTTATCTTAGAACATCAATTTTTATATTTACAAAACAATCTCGAAAACTACCCACGAGGAATTACGACCACCTATATCATTATTTTCAGCTCAATGAGTTCTATCGATTCATATAAAACATATTTGGACGCTTTTCCATTATACGGTGTATTATTATTATTATTATTATTATTATTATTATTATTATTATTATTATTATTATTATTATTATTATTAGCTCTATGAAGTCACAGCCAATAAAGATTCTGACCAAGTTGAGCATTCGTCCCAATGATGTGTTGTCAGTACGTCAACTGAGAAAGCAAAATTGTGTCCTAAGTCAAGTAGCTACCCCGTTTTCGTCCTTACGACACTTTCGGACTCCAAAACGTATACAAATCCTGCCCTGAATCAGAAACTTAAAATACATATGCTAGCCAAGAGGACATGCCTCAATCATAAAAAAGTACTTAGGCGAAAATACATTACATAACTAGAGGATCTAAACGTGTCGTTTGGAAGGGTAGATACGAAATCAAAACAGAATAAAGTAATACAAAGTTTCATTAACAAAAACATTTGTATTTGTATAAAGTATAATATAAAGTTTCAACAAATAATGTAACAAATTATGTGCATTTATATGACTTGTTGCATTTCTTTTGGTAGTTTTTGTATGATTTGTAGTAATAATTAATTGTAATATGATACTAAGTCGTATGTCGCGCAGTACCTGAAATGACCAAGGAAAATATCAGAACGACCTGCTTTTACCACATTAATTCTAGTTTTTCCAAATGTATGTTTTGGAAGCATATTACAATTATAGAAATGGTTATAATAGTAAGTAAATCATCTACGTTGTAAGTTTGTGACCTCCCTCTTGGTTATCTGGATAGTGTGCGCGTCTTTGACGCGTGAGACCCCGATTTGATTCCCGCACGGAACACGTGGTTCTGATTCCATGTTAAATTCTAGGTTCGCGTCTCATATAGCTTTACCGCTGAAAAGGGACCTTAAACTCTAATCCATTCATTCACATTACAGAAATAGTCAATAATAATAAGCTATACATTATATGGACACATCAAGACGATATTCTCTGAATGAATATCCCCTCCCCTAAAAGAAATTAAAAAAAGATAAGATGCCTGAAAATAACGGAATGTAACTCAGGTCCTCTTACATATTTCGATTGCACTACAATAGTTCCTATACCCTTTAAACGTAGGTCGGGGCACAACATTTCCGGTCGGCATTGGCGAGTAGAAATTTAAAGCTGTTGACCAATGTTCAGTAAGAATGGTTTCTGCCTAAACTCATCGGGCGCTGCGCAGTTTCTGTTTCGCACGAAAATAATTGTTACTGAGTGAGAGAAAACAAGGAATGTGAAGTCTTCACAACGGTCTTGAAATGTGCCTTTTAAGTACTTGCACCCAGATTTATACAGTGAAAAAATGGACCTTGTCTTAGCAGAGTAGGCGGAATATAAACTTTTGTTTTATTCATTGATGTTGAATCAGACCCTGAAACTTCATTACGAGATTCCCAAATTTGCTTCCAGTTGTCACATTTTGTGCAGTTTAACCTGTGAGTACTGCTTCATATGAGAGAAGGTTCAGCAGTCTCAATAGAGTTAAGACTGCCCACAGGAATTCATTGAAGACTGACACATTGGATGATTTGCTGACAATATCCGTCGATGGCTCTTCAATTAAGGACGTTGATCCGAAAACTGCAATCGACAATTGGTACTTTAGTGCAGAGGGAGAGAGCGTTATAAAGCATGAAGTATTAAAGTAATATATTTTTTAACATGTATATGAATTGTCCAATTCAAAATTGATTATCCTGAATCTAATTGTCTGGTTTTGAAATTTTATGCCTTGATGTAATCTCTTTCTTTGTCAAACCAAAAGCTGGCGGGGGGACCTCTCATAATTTATACTTGAGAGATAGTGGCGACTATCATTTTTGGATTGGCGAGTGCGTCTGACTTTGAAATTTTGCGCCCTCCTGTAGGTCTCTGTTATATAGCATAGTTGCTGACAAAGGGATGAAAATATAAGCTAATCAATCAACCCAGAAGTCCCAGATTCGATAAGGAGCACTTAAGAGTTTACTTTTTTTCTTTTTCCCCTCTTTGTTTCTCTCCTAATTTATATAAAAGAAATTGAGTATCTTGTGTTTCAAACCCTGCATCCCATTACCAAATCATTTTCTAGGCCACAAATTTAAAATATTACATTTTAGTTGATAGAGTTTGAACATCCTCATCCTCCTTGCCATAGCTGTTCGCCCAAAACAGAAATACTTCACTCATCTGTTAAGAACTTATTGTAATCGAAGCAAAAATAAAGCAAGAACAAAAATGTCTACAATTTAAACGATGTCAGTGTTAAGTACTATAAAAGTGATAGTTTGCAAAGTTTGTATCACACGGAAGGAATTGAATTAATGTTGAACGTAAAGCAAAGCAAGCCTTGTGAAAGGATAATTGTTCCCTTAGTGGATTCGCAACTACATCTGAAGCGTAGAAAATATTAAATGGTATATGAATAGTAGAATCTCTTTCTGAAATCATTTTATCATTTTCATCTGTGAAGACAGTCATCATTTTCGGTATGTATTGTAAGGAAACCAAACGCGCCTCTATTTCAAAGTGACCAAAAAACCAAAACGGTATTAGGATATATATGAAAAATATAAAATGAAGAATAAATGAATCATCTCCGTGTTAGTGTGTAAACAGTACGTTATAATAAAGTATTAAAATATAAATCATTGCTTCTTATTCTCGCTTATTTCACGACCGAAGGAGGATAATAGACTGTAAGAAGAATATAAGTAAACTGACATTTGTAAAAAAAAGCAAAACCGGTATAGGGTCCTAGTAAATTCCCTGAAAAACATCACAACACATTATTTAAAATTTTGTGAAAATGGTATATATATATATTGGAGTTGGAGTTTTATTAGCAATCATGAATTTTCCGAAACTACAATGAATAATTTACATATTATTTCTAAGTAGTACAGCACACATGCACACACAGAAACAGAAAAGTGCAGTAAGACAGTACTACTGGCTGATCTAGCACGGGGCCAGGGGTCCTAGGTTAGGATTGCCAACTAATCGATTTTTCACCGGCCTGGCCGGAAATATTGCTGTTATTTTTATTAAAGTCGGTGACCTCTACAAACTTCTTACCTGCCCCTTTATGAAAGGTCTTCTCGAATTTGATCTAGTTCGAAGTACAGATTTAAAATTTAACCTTCATTTTGTAAATCCAAAACTATCACATTTCACCATCTATCAACGATTAATATATTTTCTTCATCTGTGTAGATAATTTTAAAGAGATGACAGTTACTTTATCAGGGAAAATTTCAAATGTACTTGTTAGGAATGTTTTACATTTATTGAGAGTGAAAAAGAACTTTTAAAAGCAATTTCCTGTAGTTGAAGTATAAGTTTAAAGAATAAATTTCGTTTTCCAAATCCAAAATTGGCACGTAAAGATTAATATACTTTTGTTCATATGTTTTGATAATTTTAAAGAAGTGACAGTTACTGGTGAATACAATAAAATGATCAATGCCGATTTCTTTTTCTCATTTATAGTACAATATGTCTATTAAGCTTATTAGTGAATATACAAAGGATATGCAGAATACAGGTGCTAATGCATTTTTGTTTACGATAGGACATTTCCTTCCCATGGATGGGTCCGAACAGAGATGTTACTTATCTCATAGACTTCACACTTGTTAGACCAATATCATAGGGAATTTTGAGAGAGTGCTGTTTTTTTATTTCCCACAGTTGGTAACCCTAACCTAGGTCCCCCAGTTTTTTTGAATGACAGAAAGAACTTAAGCTATTATTTATATATTTTTTAAAGTTTATATTAAACTCATGATATACGTATCATAGTTTGGGTTCTGGCTGCCCCCCAGTTTTTACCTTCTAGATCCGCCACTGGACAGTACACATACACATAACATACATACAGTAAAAGTCCAACACACAGTATGAGTAACGTGAGGTGTAGGAAGTCTTACTGCCACTTCTGAAAATATGACAAGTATTTGTTAAATGGTGCTGAATTGGGTAGAATTGTACCACCTTATCGCAAAAGGGGCTGAAAATGCCAGCGTGGTACCAACGGGCCGATGAATGACAAAAGGGGCTGAATTTGGTACAATTGTACCAAGTGTGGCAACACTGCTTTAAACTTGCTTTATTGAATTTATTTTATTCTTTTCTTAAGATTTAATTTTTTATATAATTATCATATAACGTCTGGTTTGCCGTTGAGGAAATGTTGGATTGTTATCACGAACTTATTGACAACAGAATATAACCTAAAATTTCTCATAAACAGAGAATACAAGTTAGATTAAAACAAAATATGCTGCTATTGTTTCTAGTGATACTGAAGTTTTATTTTTATTTTTATTATTATTATTTTTATTTTATTTATTATTTTTTTACTGTTTATATGTATCTTTTTCTTTGATGTTGCTCCCATTATCTCCTTTTGCGTATAATCGACCTTGAGAACCTAGGTGAAGGTAAAACATATAGCTATGGTATCTCCTTTAAAATGATTACAACTAATATAATTTGATTGTTATAGAAATAAAATATGTATATCAATATTTATATGTTATGTAATGATATGGAATCTTTCAGTTTAACGTCCCACGTGTATGTCATTTAGGCTAAGAGAGACGGATGATTAGGGCAAGTTAATTAATGATGATGGAAGAATTGGTGGAATGAGAATATGGGTGGAAACGAAAGTACCCAGAGAAAACTCACGAACACGATTATGTCTACCACAAACTTATTTGGCCGGGATCGAACGAAGGACCCCAAGCAGAGGTAAGCGCTTTACCACTGACCCACCGTGCTCCCTTCTGTATTAATATTTACCATTCGCTATATTTAATTAGTACACTTCTGAACATTAAAGAAAACAACATTAACAAAGGTAGTTATTAGCACCACTATATTTGAGATATCTTATAAGAGTTCTCGGTAACTTTTCTCTTATTAAGCTCCAGTCTTGAAAATCAGGTATCATATAAAAATACAATTTGATACATACGGCTACACGTTTTGGCCTCTAATACTCTAGGCACCATGGTCATATTTCCAGTCGTCATGGCGATGAAATGGTGCCCGAAGTTTTTTGAGTCTTGTTTTATGGTGCTAATGGAAATGACGCTCTGTGCGGTGTCACTTCTGGCGCATAACAGAACATTCCAAGATAGTATTGTTTGAAGTCAACTTTACGGACATGAATACATGACACGGAAAGGCATATAAAAAAAAAGAATACTTTTTTTCCTACAGCACCGCAAGTCATACGGTTTCAACCATTTGCCCATGCTTATCCACTATAATTCTAGAGATCTCTGATATGAGAGTCGTTGTGCGGTTCAACAGGTAATAGACAAGGTGAACCTTCCGTTCAAGGAAGCTATGAGCCATTGTTTACACACTACTATTTTGACACTTTGCATATCACATACAGTCTCAAATTGTCCTGTGAGAAAACGGCTTAATTCAAGAGTGGTACTATGATACGCTTTTACGTTTCAGTGATGTAATGGTGGTTAGTGAATGTTCCATTAACACATATTAGATGCGATTGACAATAAAGTTTAATTGTCGATCCTTGTTTTAAAATTCATACCTCGCCCAGTCTTATTGCTACAATTCACGATGCAATCATCTTTCCGGAATTTGAAGATACTGATTGAATTTGTCATGAAAGTGGAGATTGTACCATTCTCACTTCCATGAATAACGTTTTTCACATCATTAAAATCACCGACATTTATGGTTTGCAGACCAACGGAGCCGCGAGAATAAACGCAACAAAAATATCCCAACATTACAGAGGCATGGATCCACATGTGCTAACGCTGGTCGATGTACAAAAGTTCTAAATTCTTCTGAGAGTGTTTGTAATGTATCTGAATGATTCGCAATTATGATTATCTATCCCTTGGCTTAATGATGCAATAGGGCTACTAAGATTCTTCCCGTGAGTATGTTGACCTGATAAGCGTATTTTGTCGAGCTGCATAATACTAGGATAATAAAGAAAATATCTTTCTGCTTATTAAGATATTACAGTGAAGTGATACAGCAGGATTCTTTTAACCTGTCTTTAGTACGTGAAAGTATGATATTCTAGCTGATTTTGACTCTTTAATGGTGAGAAATTTTCATGCTATTTTTGATACATTGATTTTCACTAAATACAAATAACTTATTTTAACAACACTTTATTTACGACATTATGAACCAATGAGGCTAGACATGATCTTCTTAGTGCTTTTTGCTTGAATTGGAGTAAAATAAAATATTTTTGCGCAACAATTGAAAAAAAAGTCTTTCCTGAATTTTTGGCGGTCCCTTTGACTCAAAAGTACCGTCAGGTCAGAAATGTCATTTTTCACAAAATGCACAATATACAAGAAAATGTTTTAACTCTTTGTTTTGATTTTTTAAATAAAACATGACATTGTAAGTGAACAACTGACCTTTATTACCACTCAGAAATAAATGTAGACATTTACTAACCATAGCTGAATACAAGATAGCCTAAGTGCCAACAGAAATAGCGTCGAAATTAGTATACACATTAATACTAATTTCGATCTATTTCTATTGAGCCTAGACTACTTTGGCACGATTGGAACGTACAAATATGTATGACTGCACCAATAGTCTTTAATTTTCGGAAGTCTGTGGTACCCAGGGAAAACTGTAAACCAAGAAACCCATAAATCTCTTCCACACTTATTGGCTGAATCTTCCTTTGTTTTTGCACGGAATACAAATTGGATTGGTAGACCATGTTATTAATGATATTACTGTCAAAAAATGTCAGGAAATAATCAGTAGCGGTATCCAATGAATAGAATATTTCTGTAATGGGACCTTTCCGCAGTGTGAAAATAGGGATAGTTGTGCTTACGTCCTTCTTCCGCCATTTTCTTGCGATTGGAATATTCGATGGAAGCGAACTTTCTTCATCTTCAACAGCAACTTCTGGTTCCCTATCTTCGGGTAATGGCGATTCTCTGGAACAAGAACTTGCCTGTTGACCAGAATTCGGATTTTCATTCTCTTCGTCGCTTGAACCCTCAGGCGTTACAACATTGTCGTCCATCTCTTCCAAGCAAAAAAGGATTTCGTCTGAGGGGAGCAGGCGTCTATGTTTAGCCATCTAAAAAATGTTAGTATCGTAGGATAATTACATAAATATCGTACAAATAAGTTAATTTTAGAGCCCTATTTACTCAAATGTGCCTAGCATGCAGCTCAGTCGATAGGATGGTCGACTGCCAATCCATCAACCCCAGTTCAATTTCCGGTGGGTGTAGTATAGGAACCTTTCACCTCAGGCCTTAAGTCCCAGAGTAGTGCTCTCAAACGGGTCGGGACAGGTCAGAGCAGCTCGAGTCACTTGTCGGGTCAAGTCAGAGTACTCGGGTCCCAGGTCGGGTCGGGTTGGACCTTGGCCCGACCCGTTAAGAGCACTATCTCAGAGGTTCACGCATCCTCTGAAAATGAGTGCCGAGGAAAACCGGAATCAAACCAGTCGAGAAGGTTACTGGTCGCGCCAATAAAATACCTGAATGTATTAATGGGTGCATTATTGGCGTGACCAGCATGGGAAGATTGATCATCAGATGCTCTCCCGAACATTCCCTATTTACTTTCACTTGATTACGGTATCCATTTTTCAAATTATTGCCAAATATACATTATGTTATATAAACAAATCATGGAGACAAATGCCCCCTTACTCCTGTCCACATACGCCACTGCTTGCATCTGAGTCAGATATATCTATGCTTCATTCATTCAAAGAAGTTGCAAACACATTTCACATTACATGGAGAAGTTTACTCAATTCTCCCATAAACATCACTAAAACAAGTAAAATGAGCCAATAAATCTATCTTTCCAGCCCGGACGGTACTTCAAAGGCAAGAAACAACAATTGGCTTTCTCGCACACAACAATCAAAGGATTCCGAAACTGAACAATGAATACATGAATACCGAGTACGTTGATAAAAATAACAAATATCTGAGCACCTACCTGTTTTAATTAACTCTCCAGAACATTTCAAATCCTTAGTAGCCAAAACTCAAAAGTACCGTCAGGTCAGAAATGTCATTTTTCACAAAATGCACAATATACAAGAAAATGTTTTAACTCTTTGTTTTGATTTTTTAAATAAAACATGACATTGTAAGTGAACAACTGACCTTTATTACCACTCAGAAATAAATGTAGACATTTACTAACCATAGCTGAATACAAGATAGCCTAAGTGCCAACAGAAATAGCGTCGAAATTAGTATACACATTAATACTAATTTCGATCTATTTCTATTGAGCCTAGACTACTTTGGCACGATTGGAACGTACAAATATGTATGACTGCACCAATAGTCTTTAATTTTCGGAAGTCTGTGGTACCCAGGGAAAACTGTAAACCAAGAAACCCATAAATCTCTTCCACACTTATTGGCTGAATCTTCCTTTGTTTTTGCACGGAATACAAATTGGATTGGTAGACCATGTTATTAATGATATTACTGTCAAAAAATGTCAGGAAATAATCAGTAGCGGTATCCAATGAATAGAATATTTCTGTAATGGGACCTTTCCGCAGTGTGAAAATAGGGACAATTTCTGAATTGCTGAAACAAAATGGCTTTGGCGGAGAAAATATTTTTTCTACATCGTGTAGCCAGCTGTTGGTCGTTTTGCAAAACAGAGCGAAGTGTTACCAAGAAGTACCGTTCGAACACAACGTACGAATGATTTTCTATAACGTTTTCTTTCTGTATGTACTTAAAAGTACCGATAGTAAATAAAGGGTTAAATCGTTATATCTACAATGTTTCAATAAAATTTACTAAATATTAATTTACGGTAACTATATGCTGTCAATTTGACGTAAATAACTATTATTTTATTAATTTTGAATTCGAAAGGCTCTTCTATGCGACAAACATCCATCTCTGGTGCGTGAGGTCCCTGGTACGATCCCAGATCGCGCCAAGTGGGTCTTATGGAGGACAAATACCATGTGCGTGGATTATCTTGGAGTTGTCCCGTTTCCTCCCACTTTCTTCATCCCACGTATATTTATTCTCATCATCACCGTCTCCTTTAGCCCGCACGGATAAGTACGGGATGTAAAATCTGGGATTTCAATTTAATTGCGACAACAAATGTATGAGCTTAGGCAACACTTCACACAAAGTAGTAGTGTGGGTTGCCTAGCTTACGAAGAAATGTGGCTTGGAGGTAGGAAGATAGGCTTAATATTCTTCGCATATTAAAGAAAGCTTTGAAGCCAATTCTGTACAGTTTTGTGACGCATCTTCTTCTTTTTTTTTTTTTACTCAGCATGGCACACTTGGTGTAAAAACATTTTTTTTAAACTTTTTACTAGGTTCAGTTAGATACGGTTCAGTAGAAACGTATATTTACACAAGTAAAGGTGTGAATAATAAATTCTATCAGCTATGGCTTCATTGAGGAACTCGCGCAATCCGATTCGCAATACAAAATAATGAATTAATTCTAGTCTGTATGAAACCGATGGCACCCGATACTCCTGTTCTTGTTTAATATTATAATCCTATCTTTTTCTAGGTCTACTTACAGCCCTTCTTAGAATAAACCTTACACATCTCGTACTAATTTCTTACATGAGCAACATATCCTATCTATCTTACGTTTCTCCACTTACTAACTTATAGTATTCTCGCTAAGGTTTCCAGTGTATATCTTGTGTATTTTCAATCGTCAATTGATGATAATTTCGCCGATTTTATTGCCAGCCTCCTCATATTATCGTTGAGGAGTCTTTCAATAAGATTAAGGAAACAATCATCGGTTATGAATTAAAAACTCATAAAGTATAACATGTAAACTTTAGAGAGAAATATCGAACTCTCGCCGCGAATAACTTGTAGTGTAACACTCATTAGCTTTATGCATAACAGAGCTTTATGTTTTGTAATTTTCTTCATTTACGTCCTTGTCCCTCCCTTTTGGAGCCTTTTGGTTGCAAAAAATTCTTCAAACCATTTTTCCCCCATGTTCTAGGCTTATATTTATCCCATCGTCTTTAGTGACTTACCTTCGCAGCTACAGAATACTATGTAAAATATAAGAGCAAAACTATGCTTCAACAGATTTCGAACTCCATATCAGTTAACTTTCTTCATATCAGTTACAACGATAAGAGTTTGGGCCTTTGAACACCGAAATAGTAATACTCACACGACTCATTTCTAGCATTTAAGCGGGTAACGATCTTATTTGGTTTAAAATTATAATGTGCGTCCATTTAATACTCGAATTCTTGTAGTCGATTTCCGATGGCATAACATCGATGGTTCAGGCCTCTTCGTATCTTTTGCTAGCAAAAGATATCATATAAATCAATTAATCAAATGCTAATGTTCAAATTAAAAATTTGTAGTGAGATCGAATTGCTATGTTACGAATCATATTAGCAGGACAATAATTAGAGATGTGTCAACAGATAATGGTAAAGTCAAACTGAAAAGAACAATAGTCTTTGTGTATTCATAATTAAGTGGTATAAATATTGATCTATAATGTAAAATTGGAACATCAACACAATCATTGATGTTGACTGGTGATATACCCAACAGTTTTTCATTTTTTACGTTCAAATGAAATATTTAAATAAATTTTAAAAAGTTAAAATGTTATTTTTTCATATAGTCGAATAACAAACTGAGCCAATTTTTCTTATTAGTAGTTATATTGTCAAAAAAGTATTAACGTTCACTAACGGACTTTCAATGAATTGAATTTTGTCAACATTACAAAGAGTAAACATATTGGTATTATAGCTAGGTGTCGCAAAGGAGACTGATCTACTCTTCCCTAAAACAATACGTTACCATAGTTCTTGGTATTTGAGAAAAAATGTTTTATTTGTGTGGAAACTATAACTACAAGATTCTATTTCCAATGTTTTCAAGACATATATCATCATAACATGAAACACGTAATGTGTGCTCCAGTCAATTGTGACATCAAATGATTTAATAAACATGTTTTAAATGATGAACAATCTACACTGGACATTGCATGTGGATACATCATTCAGTTCAACATTGTGTTATGTAAAGTAGTCAATGTTAAATCCCAAAGAGGTTATCTTGATGTATATAATTAAGTCACAAAGTATTTAATTAGTATATTTTAACAATTCCACACTACGTTCTTATGACATGATTTTTCATTAAAATTTTCCAGAAAGAGGTTGCTGTAAGTTGTTGAACTCTCACACACATATATTGCTAACAATATTATAGTAACATGAAAATAACAATTCAATATTACGAGTAACTATGCTACTTGCATGTAGCTTTAACACCTTAAAGTGTATATGTATTAAGAAATGTCTAGATCAACATTTGTACTTCATGTTGAGAAGGATATTTTAAATTAACTTTAATGAGTTTGATCACTAAATCTCCTTCATATAGTATACAGGGTGTCCTAAATGGGAGTGGCTATTTTTAAAAGTGTATAGTTTTAATATGGTCAGAGATACAGAAGAAAAAATCGTTCATATTGAAGGAAAACTCAACAAGTTTTGTTCAGGAAATTTTCATACTTGATCAACTACCGGTGACTGCACTAGTATCGCCGATAAACAGAAATGGAATCGGCAGTCTAAAAGGCGCAATGCATGTGGTGGTTTGCAGAGACAAAAAGTGTTGTTCAAGTTCTTCCTGTGAGGATCTCGTGTATTCTGGTGAAAAGGTGCGTAACCTTGATGAAGTGAAGAACCATATTAGGAATGTGATTGTTTCAGTAACACCTCAGCTGTTACAGAATACGTAGATACAGAGATTGAGTTCAGGCCAGATATTGTAAGAGTTACAAGTGGAACTCACGTTGAGTTACACCACCAAATAAACTTTTTGAGTTCTCCTTTAAAATGCATGTTTTTTTGTTCTGTATCTCTGACCCTATTAAAACTATACACTTTTAAAAACCGTTAGTCCTATTCCGGACACCCTGTATATTCTGTCCGTATGTCCGTTCGTCTGTCTGGGAAACAAAAGATCGCAAGCACTATTTGATGAATTACCATAACTTTTGGCCAGAAAGTAGAGAATTAAGAGATAGAATTTGAGTTCGTTGATGATGAAGAATATTCATTCAGCGGAAAAGTGGTAGAAAGAACCACTTCCGGTTTTAACGTTGATCACTAAAGCCCCAAAACGATAATAGATAGCGAGGAACAGTTTCCTGGGATTAAGTGTCCCAAGAATTTATTTTATCTACATCCTTAAGTCTATTTAAACCCAAAGTGATAGACATTCACTACAATTTCCAATTTCAATATCGATTTACATGGAGCAAAAACGATTAGAGAGAGCGAGAAGCTGTTTTTTTTTGTTTGTTTTAAATCAATTTAGTGCTCATCGTCCTGTCTCTTAACTTTGAATTCAAACTATAAGTTGGCAGAAATCAGTCAGTTCCGATTGTAGCGTTGATCGACATAGAGTGAAAACAATGATATGTAGCAGATGCTTCCTTTAGGCATTCAATTAAGGGTTCAAGCATATATTTCGCCTTCTCTTTAACTACCACTTCCATTTTTAATATTAGTTGAGAAAATATCACGCCATAAAAACCAAAATACCATCTCTCACGAAGGTACACGTGACACACAGGCCCGTAGCCAGCCCAAAAATGTAGTGGGGCCGGTAGAAGTTAGGGGGGCCCGACCCAACCATATTATAGTTCATCACCATATTATAGTTCATTTGGAAGCCTACTGTGAAAATTTAGGGGGGCCCGGCCCACCCTAGCCCCCCGTAGATACGAGCCTGGTGACATGTTATTTGGTAATTCAATATATTTAATAATTGATTTATAAAATGTTCCACGATGACTTTGATATAAATCATTTTACTTTAATAGAATATGGTGTATGTGTTCTATGAGAATTTTTTACAGTTTTACTGCTTGTGTTAAAATCAGTCAAAAACAAGGGAGAGAATTATCCCTACTCTGGTAAGATTATATTCTGTGAAAATTTCTTTTGAAAAAACGCAATACGTTTATGAAAAGTAGTGAAATTGGTAAAGGATAAGGAGGTGAAAATTTGCTAATAAAGAAAGATTTTCCCTTCATTATATAATACACACCATCACTAGTTAGTCTATAGTTCAAGCGAGAATAGTGGGCTTCTTTATGCATCTTTGGCACTAACTGGGAAGAAAGTAAAATTATAATTGAATTTCAAGAAGAAAAAAAAACATAAAATACATCTTCAAAATTCTCTCGCGCATTAATTTGAATGCGCGAGAGAAACAATGAAACTAAGGTTGAATTTTATAAAGAATAAAAACGATATCTAAATCAATACTAAATGTCTTTTAGCCATTAATTTGAGCAAATATACAAAGTTTTTAGTCGTTTATAATCGAACAAACTATTTGTCTTGAATAACAAGAAAAAAAGAGCCACAAAAAGGCAAATATTTCTAAATAAAATAACTCTATCACTATGAGCTTCAATAACCACCCAGGCGATTACGTACAAGATTTGGATATCTACAAGATTTGGATATATAGGGTTCTTCAAAACAACACCGACAACGTGTGAGAGGTGATTCCTGACACCAAGATAATACGAGAACTATAGACAAACCTGGGTGCACAAATGCTTCCTTTCGGAATTATAGGCTCCCGAAAACATGAAAGAAAGAACTTTAAAGGTTCAGAGCTCCAATACTATTAGACTACCATAATCGGGTCAAGACTTTATTTAGGAACTAGTACGTGTTCCAAGTATCCATGTTTTAGAATCTTGCGGTACTTCCACAACAATTTTTATAGAGGTAGTAGGTGAGTACTTCAAATTATGTGCCCGTAGCCAAATTGGCTTTATAAAAATGGTTGCATCAGTACCTTAGAATTCTGAAACAGGTATTTTTGGGTAGCGCACATATTAGTTCCTAAGTGAAGTCTTGACCCGACTACGGTAGATCCCATAGGTTTTGGTGCTATGGACCTTTAAACTTCATTTTCTCATGTTTTCGGCAGCCTATAACTCCGAAAGGAAGCATTTGTGCACCCAGGTTGGTCTATACTTTTCGTCTTATTTTGGTGTCAGGAATCACCTCCCAAACTTTGTCGGTGTTGTTTTGAAACACCCTGTATAGCTGGATGTTGTTGGATATGATCCCGAAGTTCCACTACGTCTGCTTGAAAAATGAATTCGTTGTGGCCATATCGGCATTTTTCCGATTTCTGAACCATTCAAACCCTAAGACATTGTATGGCGTTAATATATTTTTCACTCAAGGAGACCATGCTATGCATATTAGATTTTGATTATCTTATAACCATGCTTGAGCTTGCTTCGAAGGTGTGAATACCAGCATTGCCTTGCACAGAAATAGAAATGAATTCCTTTTATCCTGAAAACTTTTTTCTGGTCAGACAGACGCATTGTATTATTCAGCATTTGGATGTAAGATACAACTGATCATTCGTCCAAGGGCAGAAATGATTTTTTCCGACTCTACAACGGTCGTACAGCCGCAAAATGAGTCAAAACTCGTCGAGTATGTTCGGTGCTGATGGCATGTTGTGGAAAATATCGTGTGTCCTGTATGGCCTGTGTAATGGACATTCTCCTCTGAAAGAAGACCTTGCCTGACGAGATGACGGAATTCCGGTAGACTTACAGTACTACTGTACGTTCTTATGGAGTGTTTCTTTATTGTAATTTGTTAGAACAGTTCTCAAGAGTGAAGGCGAGCGATGCAATAAGGCGGCGTCTTACTGTGTCATGTAAACATGCTAATTTCACTACTTCGTTTTTGAAGAAAAATTGATCTGTCGTTCGTCATTTGAACGAAATTTCGATCTTGAAAAAAATGAAATGAAATATTTGAGTTTTACGTCCCACGTTTATGCCGGTTAGGCTAAAGGAGGCGGTGATTATGAGAAATGAATGAAATGGTGGAATGAAGAAAGTGGGAGGAAACAGGAGAACCCCGAGAAAACCCACGCACACGGTGTTTGTCCACCACACAGTTCACTTGGCGGGGACTGGGATCGAACCCGGAACCCCAAAATTTCGATCTCGAGCCATTGATGTTGCCTCAACACGAGCACAAATATATCTTTTTCATAGTTGTTATCCATCCGTTAACTTAATAATACATAATGGCATAGTAACACTTTGAACTATGTAATGTTTAAAACTAAAGGTTAGCAATTTATTTTTAAAGACAAAATAGTCTTTGTTATATTTCTTTTCAGAATTAAAAGTCATGGAAGTCAATGTGCTGACAAAATATCAAATAACTAAAATTGTTTTGTCTACCGTAGCTAATTACGGACTGTAATGGTATAGAACTTAATTTAACTCTCAGCTCTAAAATTATGTCTACGAAAAGTCTACAACTCAAGTAAGTTTCCTCGAGCTATCAGCCAGGTGAAACTACTGACTCGCATTCCGATGAGATTTGTAGGTCATGATTTATTTGCAAGATTGTCATGATTACCATAAAAATCCCTAAAATGTCTGCATTCAAAACGTCGGAAGTCAATATCTTTACCTGGCTGATACTTCGAGAAAACTTACTTGATTCGCGTGGCCAGTAAAGATTCAACTCTTTGTTCAAATTTAGAACTGATATTCCTTTTATAAAATCCTACTTCATCCTCTTTAGTAAAAAAGCAGGCTGCAAAATGTACATCTACATCTAAACCTATAACGTTTTTCGTTGACTCTTACTGTACCTGATCAGTGAAAAAAATAGATTTAACGAAGAATTGAATACGAATTATAGGCAAGTATAGATCCATTGATCCACGAAAGAACATGTCAACATCACTCATGCAATCTATCATTATATGCCACATGTTTTGATTTGAGTTGTGAAAGAACGTAATAGCTTACTAGTTTTATTTTATTCTCTTTTATTAATTTTTATTATTTTGCTATGGTGTCTTACGTGAACTGCTAAAAGAAAGTTAATTCATGTATCGATTTTGCTAGAGATTGTGTCTGAAACTTTAAAGCATTTAATTAAATCTCGAAGTTCTACAAAGGTACGTATATTGACTTCATCCTCATAATAAGGGACAAAAGATACTATCTTGCTTAAAACATACATATTTTATTGTGAAAGATAATTACATTTATTATTCGTAAATTCTTTTTTACATAATTTAACTTCGATTATAATTAAAATATAATTATTACTATTAATTATAATAATTCACAATTTCAAGGATGTATGCTTAAGGTTTTTAAACGCAAATAAATAACAAATTTTTCCTATGTTTTACACAATAAGAGCCTCAAGCCTTCCCGAATGCTTGTCGTGACTTAAGATGGACAGCTTGTTGGAGCGCTTCACACGTAAGTTGGTGCCAGGAAAGCGTTAAAACCAGCACCTCTTGTCAGACAGAAGCTGTGAGCTACTGAGAAAACGCCTTACCCTTTCCCTCTCTTCCCTTCTAACCCATTCCGTAGTCTCCAGTATAGCACTCGAGAATTGGCCTGTCTTCGTCAAGAAGTTTTTCGCAAATTTAGGAGTTTTAGACGTGAAGTAGGAAAGAGGAAGACGATTCTCTTTCTCTATAGGTAGAGGAAGGTATACATCCTATTCTGTAGGTGGGCAGGTGCTTTGTCCTCGAGACGACAAGTTTTCAATTAAAGAGGGCAGCGGTAGTCTTTTATTTTTTTCTTTCTTTGGTGAAGGGTTGGAAAAATATATTCCATCCGATGATAAATCATTCGGTCTTTTCTCTTTTCTGGACGACATTTAATTGGGAAACACGCATCACTTGTACAAAACACAATAGCTCACCGCTCCTCCTTTTCTACCCACTGCACTAAACACAACCGACGAATAGTGCCAACTTTACAAAGTACTTCCTACATCTAGACTCCAAAATAGTACACGTTTTGATAATAACTACTTTATAGAAGATTGCTATAAGGTCTGTAATCAATAGAAGATATGTGTGTTTACCACATAAGTAGGGAAAATACCCGTAAAATCTACGGTGTGATTTTCCTTAACAAATACATTATACAAACTACATATTTATAGAGTTAGCTACCAAAGCCAGAAATGTCTTTCCTTAATAAGTACATTATAGAAACTGGCAATTAAAAATATGACAAGAAATTTAACAAGTTTATGTACTTTCTAAATAAATATATTATATAAAGTAACTGTAAAATATGTTACCAATGCCCGAAAAATATGTTATATTCATAAACTAGTCATATACAGTAGCTATAAAACCTGGAACCAAGCGGAGAGTTATGAGTTTTCTTAATAAATACATTACACAGTGACTATACTAGTGAATAAATCGATAATCAGTAAAATAAGCATGCATTTTTTTTAACAAATACTTTATATAAACTGCCTATCAAACATTCTGAAATAATTCCAGAAGTATGTGACTTCTCAATAAAACATTATACATAGCTGTCACAAAGTTCGATACAAATGGACGAAATATACACCGTGTCCACAAAGTCCTGCTGCCGTTATAATGTCCCATAGTCCTTAAACGATATGAGATAGAAGAATGCAGTTTCTAGTAGCGTATTCCACATCTCCCAAAGTTTTATATACTTATTATGTTATGTGTTTTCAACATGTTTTACACTTATCTCAAAGTTTTCTTTCCTTCTTTTGCATATTGTGATTTGAAAGTCAATGACGCCAGTACAGGAGAAGACTCAATGTGTGTGGTGCTATGCTGAATCTCGAAAATTACCAGTAACTGTTCAGAGAAAAAAAATCCCATGGCTATATGGGAGAGATTCTCCATCGAAAGCATCCATACTTAGATGGGGGGCGAAATGTGTAGAAAGAGGTAACGTAATGAACAATGGACGACCTGGTGTATAGCAAGCAATTGTGGACAGCGTGCAAGTTGCATTTCAAAGCAGTCCACAGAAATCGATCCGTCGTGTATCACAGGAATTGCATTTGCCGAAATTAATTATTCATAAACGGTTGCATTTTCATGCTTACAAAGTCAACTTACGCAAGCTTCGGAGACAAATGACCTTCCTCAGCATGCTGCATTTGCTGCTTCCATGTTGGATTCAATCGAACACGACAATCAGTACCGGAAGAGGGTGATGTTCTCGGATGAAGCTACTTGTTTGTGTCTGGACATGTCAACCACCACAACGTTTAGATATGAGGATATGAAGATTCGCACGTCATTCGTGAACATATTCGTGCTAGCACAGGACTTAATGTTTGGTAAGATCTTATATATGACAGGGTAATCGATCCATTTTTCTTTGCTGAGAACACGGTTACAGAGGCGGCTAGTTATGACATGTTTCATTAGTACCTACTTAATCAAGTGTTCGAACTGCAACCAAACGTAATCTTCCAACAAGATGGAGCATCTTCTCATTGTTCTATATATGTTTGAATCGCCTTTTCCTTGGGAGATGGGTTGGGCGTGATGTATCAATCACCTGTTCCCCGCACTCTCCTGATATCACCCCCTTTTTCCCGATTTTTTCTTTAAGGGTACGTCAAGGATCGTATCTACGAAATCCTTGTTCCATGTATTGCCGCATTTCATACAGCAATTATTGCGGTTTTCGAAAACGTTGATGATACTATGCTGTAGCGTGTAGAGATGGAGCTTGAATATCGTCTGGACATCCTGAGGAACTCTTAGGGGCACATGTAGAAGTGTTGTAATTGGCAATATTTGAGAGATATAGAATACGTTGCAAAAAACACATGTCTATATCTCATATAGTTTGCGAGTTATGTTTCATTGTATCGGTAGCAGAACTTTATAGACACTTTGTCTCTTAAAAATATATATCATACAAAGTGGCTACAAAGTTTGCAGTAAATCAGAGAATTATATGTTTTCTTAATAATTATATTATTCAGATTACCTATAAAGTATCCAACTAATGATATTTTTTTAAAAAATAAATGCAGTGCAGATAGTGCTTTTTGGTCTGCGACTATTAGAAGAAATGTATGTTTTCTTGATAAATATATTACATATGGTGGTTATAAAATCTGCAAATAATGAGAGAGAAACATGTGGTCCTAGTGGATAAACGTCACGAATTGTGTTTATTGATTGCAGTTTTGTTAATAAAAATAGAAGACAAATAAGTTGGAACGTGTTGTTTAAACTGAAATCAGAACTACGATTCAAACTTGAATCCGAGGCTAGTACATCAAAGGAAATTGAACCCAGAATCGCATGCTTAAAGAGAAATATACTAGAGTAAACTGTGAAATGTTTGACTAATAGAACAGACGAACAACAATATTTTACTGTAATGAAAAATGTATTTTTTATGAACGTTTCTATTCGTAGTGTTTATCTCAATTCACTGTGTTACATCTTTATTTTTGTTACAACATTTGAAAATGGACAGTAGCAATTTTAATGATAATTATTTTCCGAGAATAATCAAGACCATGCATTTCCACAAAATATTTTAAAATTCAATGTATGGCGAAGTCTATAAAGGAAGGTTTGTGATGCTTATTCCATTAACCCTGCACTATCTGTGAAGTATGACATTATCTATTTAAAACATGAAAAGAAAAGACGAAATTTCTTCGAGACTGCACAACCTTATAAATTGTATTTTGCATATTTTTTTCTAATTACATATTGTTGATTTCAATTTATCTCGGACAGAGTATCACAGATTTAATTGAATCACCAACATCAATCTTGTTATACGAGTAAATATTATATACCACGTATAGTGACACAGTGGGAGAGCAATACTCTTTGTTTACAATTGTCTTCGCTTTTGTTCTAGATCAGAAAAACATGCAGTGTAAAGCATTCACAACTTTGAAATTACCTGGTATTTTCTCTGGAAAGTATTGATTTAAAGAAGTGGCACTGCTTCGCAATTGAGCATCATAGATCGGAGTTTGCTCAGAATTCCCATTTATGTTCTATTGGCCACAGTTTACTCTAGTATATTTCTAACACCGTGAATATTTTGTCAGACAAATATTGGGTAAAATGAACAATTTTATAGACCTGAAAAACAAACAAGGTTAACGTCCGTAGAAGACAACGATTTTGTAGTGAGTTTCATCCAAATGAAGAATAGATATGTATTTTAGTTACTTTTTTAAAACAAAATACGAGTGTAAGTTCTAAAGTAACTGAACATCTATATTGTAGTAAAATTATAAGATTAAATAAAGTGAAGTAGAAGTAAATTTATAGATGCAATTCAGGTGTTTATCTTATGTTTCATTCAAATGAAGTATCATGCCACAAGTAATAAGCGGTTCATGGCATATAGTGCCATGTATGAAAGAAATACTGTATCAGTTTCAACTGTCTATCTGTGTCAGTTCGTTGGATATAATCATTTGAAGCAATCACTCCATATTGTGCTTTCATACTGCACGACAATCTTCCAGTCCACACGGCTGTTGTTGTGATGGCTGTTGTGCTAAATCTGAGCTATAAGGTGGGTGCTGAATCTCTCTCAAACTACAATGAAGACATGAATTTGTAGTTGAAACTAATACAATATTTCTCCTGTAGATGTCACTATATGCAATGAACGGCCTATTACCAAGTGGCGTGATATTTTAGTGTGAGTCCGAACACGTTTGCAAATACTCTCATAAGTTGTCTTATTAAGGATGTAACGGGTTGGTGAGAGTGCGTTCTAACACTAGAAAGCCTAAAGAACTACAGAAATATCACATGTTAAAGAATAGTGTAACCAGGATATCACACTGAATACTCATTAAGTGGATATATTTGAAATATATTCTTTAAATTGAACATTCTCGTGAATATGAGTTTGACTTCAAACCTCACTCCCAGACTTAAGAGTCTACTAACCTGGTTTTTGGTGTGATGTTCTGTCTATAACTTTTGATTACCTGTTTCTCATCGACTTTGTTATTTCTTGATTCTGCTATTTTCCGAGGGTGGTCCAGAAAGTAAAGAACATTTTGGCATGGTAAAATAATAATAATAAAATAAGATACCAGCACAAAACTTTATTTACAATCCGACAGGACTTTTCTATGTAATCGTCATAGTTGTCAAGGCACTTGTTATAACGTGTTACCAGTTTTTCAATGCCGATGTTATACTCATCTGCCGCCAAAGATTTGAGCCAGGCTGTCACTGCTTGCTTGAGTTCCTCATCGTTTGCGAACTGTTTTCCATCCAAAAACTCCTTAAATTTTCGGAATACGTAAAAATTACTTGGTTTTCCTAAAGTTTCCTTCTTTTTACCCTCTTCAATTATTCCGTAGCAAATGATTGCCTCCCACTCTGATCTTCATCATGCTGGTTCTTCCTTGATTAAACATAATGCACCATTTCCTCAATGATGACTCTTTCATTAAAGTGTCACTATAAACATTTATTATTTGCCTATAAATTGCAATAGGCTTAAATTTTTGCGCGTTCAGAAAATGAATGGCACACCACATTTCACATTTAGCAAGATTTTATATTGGAACCGCAATTTTGAATTGCTGCAAAAACAAGTAGCAAGATTGTGTAGCATTGAGACTTGGCTGACACTGAGATTAAGGAAATAGATAATTGCCGCGCACGCGATCGCAGTGGTGGTGATGGTGGAGAGAGGGCTAACGCTTTATCTGATGCGCAATCGTTCTTTACTTTCTGGATGGCTCTCATATATATTGTCTCTGTACATTTTGATCCCTTACTTTGATCAAAGAATATTCTCTTGATGGAATTGGCGTAACACGTTGAAAATTACTAGGATAATATTTGTCCGACTCGTCACAAGTTATACTGAAGTTTCGCTGGCCTATATTTCATAAATTGTGTTAGCTTAACATAATATATGATCTACAGGTTGTAGATGCTAATCTAGAATTTCAAATATCTGTTAAGTCCTAATCTAAATCGGGTAACTCACAATTATCGCATATCATTATCGCTAACACAATTCGGAAATTTTGTAGAAATAACTCCACGGTAATTTGTAAAATTAATCAGAATTTCCCATGTCTCTCCAGGGTCAGTCCCACTATAACTGAGTGTCTGTAAACATCTAGAATCTTTCCCGCTTTTACTATATCCATGAATCCTTAAGAGAAACAGTGTCGAGACGTAAAATATAGTGGAGACAAGTCCTTACATCAGAAATATTTACACCACATAGTTGTAGTTGGAAACCTTGTTACAAAAAGAACTTTTCAAGGAAGTTAAAGACATTGTGAGGTTAACATTGTAATGCTCATATTCTACTAAATTTGTAACTTTTCAGATGATTACATTTTATATAACGAAAAAATAAATTGTTTCAATTTTATAAAATATTAACATTTATGTAACATATGTATAAATAAAGTTGTAGGTGTTGGTATTACAAATATATGTAATGAAATTGCTTATTTACATAAATGTGTAATTCAAACATTTTAATCTTTCTACAAACTCATATTTCGGAGCCTACAAATTCTAAACACATCACGTTACACGTGAGAATTATGTTTAAATGGTTATGACAAAAGTTAACAACTCAGCATTCAACTGTATATAGAATCTTTTGTTCTAAAATAATAATAATAATAATAATAATAATAATAATAATAATAATAATAATAATAATAATAATAATAATAATAATAATAATAATAATAGAATGAAAGAAATAGAGTTACAAAAACTTAAAAAGTTAAAAATACATCAATTCGATTTCAGACTCAAGACTTACAAACATAAAGTCCCCAAAACTTAGCCTATAATAAGATCTATTAGTCAAATTTCAAAAAAACAATTCAAAGTAAAGTGTACAATACAGTTTCCAAATATATAAAAGAAACTGGATACCATTATCAGTTACAAAAGCCAAAGTCAGTAACAACTAAAAGAATTAACACTCATCTATAATAAATATACGCAAGCTTATTAACATGTTAACTTAATTGTTCAACAAGAATTACAACAACTCGAAGGCACACATCAAAATACACATTTACTCATTAGATTAAATTTTGTCTTTCAAAGTAATTACCTCTAGGATATCGTATAATAAATACAACAAGTCAAAAGGTCACAGTGCACACTACGTAAAGGAATTTGGTTTCTTACCTTTTAGCGCTGTATTCCATTCACAAATTACTATTTTCTTTTGCATCCTAAGCAATATATTAACCCGCTAATCTCAACAGCACAGGGGAAAGTTTATCAAGCAAGGGTGGTATACATAATTACTCTTATACGAATAAATGGAAAGCTTATTTTTGATTTTCATAACCTGGAATCAACTGTATGAATCATTTTCATCAACGAACTCCATTTCTAACTTTTAAGCCTCTACATTCTGACGATAATTTATTGTGATTCATCAAATAGGTTTTGAGATGCCTGTGTCTTCCGGAAACATGAAGAGACAGAGTAAATATATAAAGGAGGCTTTATTAAAACAGACTTGTTAATTACTAAAGTTGAAGAAATAATTAAAAAACTAGTAGAACTCTTGCGTTGATTTTAAGTTACATCCTGTACTGTCCCACGAATAAAATCACTGCAAAGAAAGGTTCTTGACTGGTTTGGAAAAAAGCTGTATGTTAATGTAAGTTTGGACTTCTTTAGTGATAGAGTTTAATTAATTCATTAAAATCAGTAAATTTAATATCTAAAGTTGGTAACGCTGAACATCAAGATGATCCCACTGTTTCTTGTTTTATATCTTGGCAGATTGGAAGAAGAAGTTTACTTATATAACTTTTTTGTTGTTATTATTGTTGTTGTTCTTTGCAGTCACTTACTTGACTGAAGCTCTTCGCGTGATGTATCATGGGTAGAAGGCGTGGGAAGTGCAAAATTGAAAATTATCCTCCACCAGACAATACGTTCGGGAATAAGCTGACAACGTGACTTCTTTGGAGATTTCCCCCCGAGCACTTCATCAACATACAAAATTTCATGTTGAATAATATTCTAACACAATAGAATCTTACGAATTTCATATTTCATCTTGGTTTTCATTTTGTCGCTTATTACCTTTATGAAAATTCATCTTTCTTTTAAAGAAATAAAAAGAAATCTAGTGAGTGGCACACGCAACACAAAGGATATATCTAAATTAAATTCTAAGGATCTTCTATTTCTTCCTATTTACACAATTCATTTTAAAAGGGATGAAAATAAAACTAACTATGCATAAATGATTCCGAAAGTAATATATTACGTTTATTCTTAACATCCACTAATAGCTATTCATAAGTTGTGATGGAGACTACTTTAATTTACATTAACTTACTGAAGGGTATAATTTATTTTCACATAACATTTTTAACATGGTTAGAAGAAAATATTTTACCACTAATTTCAGTATTTGAAAGCATATACGGTACGTACTTTAGAGTTGCTTGATTGGAAAAGGAAATTCAAATGTATGTATACGTTTACTAGATCTTAATATACAGTGCATCCAAAATGTAACACAATCCTGATTTTGATCGACAATATCTTCTAAAATGTACACATACAGTGGATGTACGGGTTACAACCTTAATTCATTCGTAAGACTACTCGGATGTTTTTAACCTAACTTATTTTTCATATTAAAATTAAAGTAAATACAATTAGTGTTCTAGTCACAGAAACATTGCTTTGTGTGTGTCTTTTTACATTTCTAAATGTTTCTTGTTTTAAAGAATATAGGGTGAAAATATCATTATCCTTTTTAACGATAAAGAAATAAAATTAGAGTAAACAAAACATTTTGAATGCTTAAAAATACATAAAATGCAAAAAAAAAAGTGTTTTTTGATCACAGTACTCTGATAGGAAATGTTTAGAGCAAATGCATAAAAGCAATGATGGGCATTTGGAATTATGAATATAAGCACACTGAGAGAAATGTATTCTATTTCCGTAAGTGTTTAATACTGTAGTTTCTGGACTATCCATCTGTAATATCCTGCATCGAAGACATAAGTGAGAATGTATGTTTTATACGTATTTTCCGTATAAGTGTAATAATGTCATTCAAGTAACGTCATTTACGTATGTACCTTCTAGTCATGATCGTATATACAAATTAATATTGAGGATATTACTGATCATCAATAGTCAGCATAATTGCAAGAAGTATGTACCGAGTATCATACATCCTACACGTATCTTTGTTACGTTCATTTATCAGACAGTATTACTAGTGTACGTATGTCCCTTATACAGCATATGATTGGATACAGAACACATACTGTACGTATATATTATACGAATTTTCCATGTGTTGCATATCACTTGTCTCTATGCAAGATACAAACTATTCAAAATGTGCTATGTTAAAGTAGGTGTTAAACTAACACACACTTTGATTATCAAGTCAAAATGTGTGTTGTTTCTACACAATGACATCTGTTTCGAATTATATGATAAATATCTAGTAATTGACAGTAATAATGTTCCCTTTTTAAAACAAATGATAAAAGCAATATTGTTTATGTTCCTTTTTTAAACAAATGATAAAAGAAATGTTGTTTCTAGTTTTTGTTACGCAATGTGTAAAACAGTACTTGAGGTTCATAATTTCAACGCTAAACCTAACCATAATATCCGTCGGGAGAGAGTTATTATAGGTTGGGAAATTCTGCAGCACCCTTATAAATTGTAAACTTATGATATATCTATCATACTCTGTAGTGTGGGTTTTTCTGCACCCCCTCCCCCCTTGTTTTTCTTCTAGATCCAGCACTGATTGATAAAGTTCATAAGCACATGTTACGATATCTGAAGAAAATGCGTCCAATTATTTCAGCAAATAAGACTTGCACGTTTCTCGTTCCACGTACCTCGTAATAGGGAATTCGGGTTTGAAACCATATAATATTTTCGTTGTTCATTCGTTGAAACCTGAGGAGAAATAAACGCGTGTGGAATATTGTGATTGGTTGCATGAAGGAATTGCATAGGGAATGTTGAACGTTAATCTGCACCTTATGTCAGATGAAACTTTGGTTTATTTAAGAGGTTATGTGAATTCCCAGAATAATTACCACATGAGGTTTGAAAATCCACGTCAACACATGGAAAACATACATTCTTAGAAGGCATGGTGCGTTTGTTAGGAATTAATATTTTCTTCTTGGAGCACAATTATACAACTTCAGAATAGAAAATTTATTATGTGTTTCTACTTCGCCAAGCAACGCAATTAACTTGGTTCTGCTTGTATAAACATAATTAACTACATAACGACGTACGTAACATAATAAATACTTGAAAAATAAAATTCAAATTGCAGAACGGAGTTGAGAAATCCGAGGAACACGAGGACAAACTTCTTGAAATCCTTTCTTTTGCATTAGATTTAATTTAATGGTTGGATTAACCAGTTAATTTGTCAATGGCTTTGTTCAACACGACAGTTAGTTGTCGGTTTGCAACCGACTTCAGTTAACTGTCCAGTCGTGAGTAGATTTGGTCAGTCAGGCAGGTGATGAAATACCCTATCTTAATCAATCGTCCATGGATGACTTTGGCTGCTGTAACACTGAATCATAAGTTGTACAAAATTAGATTCTACGAACTCTCACAAGTTAACCGAATTAACTGATTTTCCAATTGCATTACTTTCATCCTATTCGTATGAATGATCATATATCAATATCTGTTATCATTGTTATTGCTGATATTATTATTATACGTACACGTCTTTGGCATGGGAGACCCAGGTTTGGTTCTCGGAGGAGCTCATGTGGTTTGGATCCACATTAAGCTGTAGGTTTTCGTTTCATACAGGGTTTCCCAAAAGTAAGTATACAGTAACGTACTGATCAGCTCATTGCATTTATATCATTTCTTATTGTTATCCATCAGGTAGATTTACAGTTAGTTTCTTTTTATTTGTTCTTAATGTATTTTTACTTACATCTTAAGCTCGGAAAAGCCGAAGCAAATAAACCCATAAACTAGAATGATATACTTGATCAATGCAGGGATGTACACCTGCTTTTGGGCCACTCTATATAACCTCGCTGATGAAAGGGATGCTAATTTCAAAATCAAATCAAATCATTATTATTATAGGTAGTTGCCAATAACTATATTACCTAATCCTTGCAACGAGTAGGAAGTAAGTCGACGAATGCTTGTATTGGATTTAGAATTGCACGTTTAAATAATGACTCTTAAATTGCCTAGGGATATTCATTTAAAACGAGTAAAGTCTGGCCATCCATAATAGATGATTTGTCATTCTTGATCATACTGTGCCATCATATTGAAGCGGAAGGGGATCACACAACGTATTAATATGTTCTTTTGATCCATCTTGTGCATTCTGTCTATAGATGTGGAATACTGTACTCATGATTAATTTTAGCGTATAGAATGTATGTATAAAATTTCATTTACATGAGACCATAGTACCTGGTTTCTCATTTTTCACTTTCCATCAATGCAATTCTTTAATAATAACAACAGCAATCTAAAAGGAAATGATTGAAGTCGGCCTGGATATGTATTGAAAAATACCATGTCGGTACTCCCCTGGCTGAATTGAGGAAAATACTTTGTAATAATTCAGCCAAGATAACTGGCCACGGAATTTGACCCCGAGATCTAACTATAACAAAGATAGAACATTACCCATTAGTCTACGTTTGCTTCTTGATTGATTGATTAAATGGAATGTCTCGTTTTAAAACTGAGGGTTACTGTGAGATCTGCATAATTACTCAAATTCATTTCGATGCAAGCAGTGCCATCGAGAATCGAGCTCAGATTTGCGAGGACGGAAAACACCCGCTTTAATCATTTAAATTGGGAATACTTGTATATGTTTATAAATAAATTTATAAGCTAATATATTACCGATATTAATAACATAGTAATATATGATTATCATTTTCACTCTCATATCGTAATATGTATGGAAAGATTATATTCTAAGATGCACCGACCAATAGTGCTAATTTAGGTGAGAGACTAGGGTTTTAAAAGTATTTCTTCATTCATCATTACTTTTAAAATTTGTAATTAATCATAACCCTGTTCTCTATAAAGTTGTGTCTTCTCTGTGTTATAGGTTTCAGTGTAAGGTTTATTACAACATATTGCGACTATCAACACTGTTGTAGTTAGCGTGCACGTGAAGAAATTGATTAGTCTAAGTTTATTGGATATACATTTCAGTTGGAAACTATTCTAAGAATTTAATTTTAGAAATTTCTTCTTTAACTTCAACTGATAACTTTCTTTGATTGATAAAACAAAAGAGGTATTACAACGTATATTACAATATAGCAAACGTCATATGGTATGCATCTCATGCTTGAAATAATTAAGGAGTTGGTATACCAAAAAAGATTCCTTTATATATTTACTCTGTCTCTCCATGTGTCAATTCGGGAGGCACAAAATCTCAAAAAGTACTTAATGGATCAACTTTAGTTTTGGTCAAAATGTATACGATTAAAAGTTAAGAATCGATTTCTTTAATGGAGCTTATTTACTGGAAGTGGCAGAAATCAACTATATCTGGCTTTAGCGTTGATCACTATAGAACAAAAACGGTCATAGATAAGGAAATGTAGTTTTCTGCAATCGATTAACAGTCACAAGAATGCATTTAATCTCTATCTTTAACTCTCTACTAAAAAAAAGAAGTGATAAAAGTCCAATGCAACTTCTGGTTTCAATATTGCTTTACAATAGAGGAAAAACTATAAAGGAAGTAAAACGGGAGCTCATGTGGTTCGGATTCCATATTTAAATGTAGGTCCACGTCTCATATAGTATCGCTGCTAAAAGGGACGCTGAGCTCAAAATCATATCACATCTTCTCTCGGCACAAATCAATCACTTTCGGTTTAACATTGAACGCTAATAGAGTAAAAACGGTAATAGAGAGATACGGTTTTTGCTATTAATTAGGCTTCCCAAGAATAGATTCATTATCAATTAGGCGTCCCAGGAATAGATTCACTATCAATTAGCCCCCAGGAATAGATTCACTATCAATTAGGCACCCCAAGAATAGATGCACTATCAATTAGGCATCCCAAGAATAGATGCACTATCAATTAGGCGCCCAAAGAATAGATTCACTATCAATTAGGCTCCCCAAAAATAGATTCACTATCAATTAGGCGTCCCAAGAATGGATTCACTATCAATTAGGCGCCCCAAGAATAGATTCACTATCAATTAGGCGCCCCAAGAATGGATTCAATCTCCACTTTGATGTCTCTACTGGAACCGAAAGGGGCAGAAATCTGCTACCACTTCCGCATTCAATATTAATTGAGAAATTTAAATTTCATTCCTTACAAACCAAACTGCAGTGATACTAGTCATTTACAATATAACTAAATCTGAACGTGGATTGGTTGATTGATTTGTACTTACGCAATAGTAAGGTTATAAAGGATGAGACTATACATATAGTCTCATCCTATCGAGGTTATATATAGTTTAAAAATTGCAATGAATTTAGAGGGTTGTGCGAGGCAATAAACATTTTAATAATTAACCAATGTTCTCACCAAGAACCTACTAGAGCTGCTTGTACTCTGCTCAAGCTTGAGTGTGTCGTTCAGGTTTTGTTTCCAGTTTACGTAGATACTTTTAGGTGTTTTAGATGTGTATACAATTACCATTATCTGGTAATTATACAGCAAATTAAATTAAACCAAATCAAACTTTAGTTTAGAAAGCGACAACAAACGATATTTGGAGGCGATTATTTGCCACGAATCTTTCAGTTAAGCCTGGGTTGTCTGGAGATCTAGCGTGAACGTCAGAAACCAGTTATCTTTTCTAATTAGCTATTAGCCTACCTGATTGTCACAAGATAGTTGCAAACTTCTGTCGGCCACTTTTTACTTCGGAAGGCCACGATTTCTTGTGTAAAATTGTGTATACAGTTAGTCTCGGAAGAAGACTTCCTCTGTGCCAGACAGCCCGTAAGAATACCGAATGACTAGGTAGATGTGTAGATCTTCATAATTAAGCGTTTCGTGGAAGTAATGTATTCTCAACATTCATGGAGCTAATGTAGTCTCAACATTTCATGGAGGTAATGTAGTCTCAGTATATCTTGGAGCTAATGCAGTCTGAATATGCCACGGAGGTAAAGTAGTCTCAATATTTCATGGAGGTAATGTAGTCTGAGCATTTTAGGGAGGTTATGTAGTCTCGACGTTTCATGGAGGTAATGTAGTATCGCTATTTCATCTAGGCAATGTAGTATCAATATTTCATGGAGTTTGTTTCAACATTTCATGTAGGTAATATAGTTTCAACATGCCATGAAGGTAATGTAGTCTCAACCTTTCATAGAGTTAAAGTAGTCTCAATATTTCATGGAGGTAATGTAGTCTGAACATTTCATGGAAGTATTGTAGTCTCAGCATTTCATGGAGGTAATATAGTTTCAACATTTTTTGAAGGTAATATAGTCTCAGCATTTCATGGAGGTAATATAGTTTCAACATTTTTTGAAGATAATATAGTATCAGCATTTCATGGAGGTAGTGTAGTCGCTACATATCATGGAGGAATGTAGTCTGGCCATTTCATGGATACAATGTAGTCTCATAATCGCATGGAAGTAATGTAGTCTCAACATTTATTGGAGTTAAAATAGTCTCAGAATTTCTTGGAGGTAATATAATATCAACATTTCAAGGAGGTAATATAGTCTGAACATTTCATGAAGGTAATATAGTTTCAACAGTTCTTGGAGGTATTTAGTGTCAACATTTCATGAAGGTAAGTAGTTAGCTCCAAACTCCGGCAAGCTTTCCCCAGAGGTTGGGTGAGCCCCTGAGTCTTCTTGGAACGAGGATAAAACTCAATAAAAATTCTATTTTCATCGAATGGGGGCCGGTCACTTGCTAACTACAGCCTTACTGACTACGCTACTAATAGGCTCAAGCTCGAAAGTATCGAAACTAAATTTTCACGAGTACGATATGAATATTATCACATATACTTCAACCAATTCTATTGAAATAAATCACAACATGTATAGCATGCAATCGTACAAAATGTATGGGAATATACATGTTTAGATTTTTTTTTTAAAAAAGTAACAAGAAGATGTCAATGAGATCTCTCAAGCATACAATACCTAAGTTTGTATCTTTTGCAATTTGAAATTTTATATGTATATCTATTAGAGACTTGTATGCACATCAAAAATCTCTCCCTACAGCAAGATATTTTCTTTATTCGTATTCGTGAAAAAAAATTATATATTTATATTCTTGAAGTACATAAAGCGAAAAAAGAAACGGAAATGTTCTTTTCAAAGTGAATAAAATGAAAATGTGTCCGCGTCATACACACAACATGGAAAGAAAATCTTTCTGAAGATGATGCAATGATGGATGACGACAAGGGAATTAAGATATCAATTTTGAGCTTTCATGTTGTGATGACGAGGTTGGAAAGCAAAGGGGATAGGGAATGGGAAATGAATCGTGTGGTGGTTCTCTTAACACGCGGCATGTGCAACAACGACGACCTCTATATATGTGTGAATAAACACACGGACACCAGCCAACCAACCACTGAGGTTAAAAAAAAAATAGTGTCTCTTGCCACATTTTCGCTTCTCCCGTCTTCAGGAAACTGTAGAAGTGTAATTCTTTTGTAGGACCCTCGTACAACGTCAGAATAGAAGAGAAGAGGTACTAGTGGTTGTTTTCTTTAGGGGTACAAAATAGAAAAAAGGGGGAGGGGATGCTGTAGTGTAAAAAAAAGATACTAAAAAAAATAAATGGAGGATGGGAACTAAATGTTGTATTCGTACGAATACCATCTCAGCAGGAGACTTGAAGAGTAGGCGAAGCTAAACACTTTATTCCACGAGGTTTCCTCTTTCGACCAGAGGTGGAGCACGGGCTCTGGTGGTGTCACCATTGAGAGCCATTCGCCCGTAAGACCGACGAGGAGGTTGCTTTCTATTAAAGGGGATTCGCGTTCATTCGCGCGGACCACCAAGATCAAGAGCTCTTTGATCGCAGGGATGAGGAAGAACGAAAAAAAGAGAGCTTTTCAGGAAGAGCTCAATGTGGTTCCACGTATTCTCATTTGTGATACTCAGAGTCAGTGTTGCAGACTAACTACTCTCAAATTGAATTCAATGCTACGTAACACTCAATAACTATATACTTACATATTACTTTCGCGTGAGATAATTCTAAAATTGAATAGGACCTTAATGATTTTTTTAGCTGTTTCTAAAAAGAACTAGTTTTCGAGTCTGAAGAAAATTTATTTTAATATAACGAAGCAGCTTATATAAAAGTTTATGAAACAGAAGCTTATACACAAGATGGCTCAGCAGTTCTTTCTGATAAATTTGACTGAAACTAGATGTATTTTCTATACGCAAATAAATTTGTGCAACACCGAGGTTAAAAAGATTATTTTTTAAAATGACGTGAGAACATTTACTTCCGAATGTTCATCCTAAACATTTTGTTTCCAAAACTGAAAACATAATTTAGTTGATGATTGCAAAAGAACCTCAATCCATTATGCATACTCTTGAGACACTAAAGCGAAACTACTTAAACATCTTTAACGGTCACCTTTCTGCAATTAGCTTAAAACTCAAAGTTGAGCTTACAGTGTTGTGAAACATGCATGTAATGACTTTAACTAATAAGTCCATGTATCAAATCTCATGTCTATAACCTTGAAAAACTTTGAGATATGGGCATTTTTATATAATAACTGCCATCCCTCTCTCATATCGAATTTCAGAACATCCTTCCTTTGTGGTACCTTACGTCAAAAATACGAGGGATTGTCAAAAAAAGTTACAGAAGCATAAAACGTTTGTTATTCTCTGTAACTTAACGAAAATTTATTTGTAGATTAACACCATGTCTTTCTTGGTTCAAGTTTGAATTCTTCTTATTCTGATCATGTATACCCCAGACACTAAAAATGATGTCTCGTTTGAAGAATTGGTCAAGAGTAGAAGTGAAGCCATTAGTGTGGTTCCTATGGGCCAAAAACACCTGCAGACATTCATAGGCGTATTAAAGAGGTGTACGGGGAGAGCTAAATTTCAAAGCAACATGTAGGGAAGTAGTGTCATGCCTTCAAAGAAGGACGGATCAATATTGTTAATGACAACTCTAAACGCAGCGGTAAACGCAGTACTTCAACCATTGACGTTACGCTTGGAACAACTAGATCACCTCTTCTACAGCCCTGATCGAGCTCCAGTGACTCTCACCTTTTCCCTGTTCTAAAGCAAAAAGTGGCTGGCCACCGTTATCTGGCATGAGATTATGTCAAAACCGTTGCCTCACGGTGACTACGAGAACTTGACGCAGATTTCTAAGCAAATTGTATAGAACTCTTTATCTACCGTTGTGATGCCGGTTGAACAAAATCTGTGGTTACATCGAGGACTATTTTTGAGTGCATTGATCTCCCAACTATGACTCATACATAAGCCATATAGTCTTTGTAACCTTTTTACGATCATCCCTCGTGTTATGTACTCTCCAAATTTGAAGCTTCTAGCTGATGCGGCTTGGCCTGGTCGTTAGTCACTCAGCAACGTGCTTACTCAACACTTACGAGTACCCAATTAGTACTTTAAAAAGGATTTCCGTATCCCAAATTACCTTACACAATTTGTGACGCTGGTGGCAGGGTACGGTGAAACATGGATATTTAGATAGAGAGCATAATATTTTCTCAGCGATTCCTTCAACCACTTCCGAAAGATCACATAATTTTGAAATCAAGGCCATTCAAAAGATTATGTTTAGTATTTTTTATGTTCTTTTTTTTACTCTAATAGTTTCTTTACCAACCCATGATTATTAGAACATTTTTTTTCATTTGAAACAAGTTACCTCCTAAATTTATGGTACTGAGTTCATGAACAAAAGTAAATAGAGATTTTGCAAGCTTTATAAACTTATTGGTTTTACTTTCGAGCGCGAATAAAAAACAGAAGAAAGTATAATGATTATGTAAAAAAAATCAATTTCGAGATTTCAAAGGGTTTCCACGTTTTGTGCACCGTAGATACTTAAAAAGTGATTTTCTGACATCTTTTCGTGTGTTCGTACTGGGGTCTATTCCACCATTAAACTTTGCAACTTTCCACTTTGCCCTTTGTAATTTGAAGCAAGGTTTATGTTCCACAAAAAAAAAAAAAAAAAAAAAATATTTCTGCAAAGTGAAAAGTGCAATGTGCAAAGCGAAAACTTGCAAAAACTTTGCAGAAATATCTAACTTTTGTTCCACTATCATCTTAAAACTGAAAAGTGCAAAGCAAGAGTTTGCCAAGTTGTGTCGTATTTAAGAAAGAGAAGTTTCGCATTGCCTGAATGATTGACTAAGAGCCATTGTCCTTTAAAATGTTTCCGAGGTCATTATATTCACCAAGTGATAAACCAAGTGAGGATGCGATTCCTAAGAAAGTGTATAAAAACAGAATCAACTTTTACGGCATGAATTTATTTCAGTTTAAGAAATGCTTTCGTTTGACAAATAAGCAAGAAGAATTCGTATTGGAGCACATTGTACCGGCTTTGGAAAGAAGAACGAAACGTAGTAAAGTCCTTACAGCAAGACAACAAGCATATTTGCTTATCCCAAACGTTTTGGCTGGGATAAGCTTATCTGATCTTATTGGCCGATAGAGATGAGACATCAAGAATCATGAAATACATATAACAGAAAGCAAACACCAGATGCTGTCACCGCTCGTAATCGAGAGTGCTAGTGAGCTGGCTAGTAATGAAAGTCGCTTTTGGTGTGGGTTCAAACCCGGCCCAAGGAATTTTTTTTTTATTTTTTTTAAATTCTATCACACTTTTTTAAATAAAATAAGATTGAAAATAATACTCAAAAAAGTGATTTACCGAGCGGGCTAGTAATGAAAGTCGCTTTTGATGTGGGTTCAAACCCGGCCCTAGGAAAGTTTTTTATTCTTTTAAATTTTATAACACTTTTTTAAATAAAATAAGATTGAAAATAATACTCAAAAAAGTGATTTACCGAGCGGGCTAGTAATGAAAGTCGCTTTTGGTGTGGGTTCAAACCCGGCCCTAGGAAATTTTTTTATTCTTTTAAATTTTATAACACTTTCTTTAAAATAAAATAAGATTGAAAATAATACTCAAAAAAGTTATTTACCGAGCGGGCTAGTAATGAAAGTCGCTTTTGTCGTGGGTTCAAACCCGGCCCAAGGAAAGTTTTTTTTTATTTTTTAAATTCTATAACACTTTTTAAATAAAATAAGATTGAAAATAATACTCAAAAAAGTGATTTACCGAGCGGGCTAGTAATGAAAGTCGCTTTTGGTGTGGGTTCAAACCCGGCCCTAGGAAATTTTTTATTCTTTTAAATTTTATAACACTTTTTTTAAATAAAATAAGATTGAAAATAATACTCAAAAAAGTGATTTACCGAGCGGGCTAGTAATGAAAGTCGCTTTTGGTGTGGGTTCAAACCCGGCCCAAGGAAAGTTTTTTTTTATTTTTTAAAACTTTCATAACACTTTTTTCATTAATATAAACATGCAGTTTTACTATACGGATCCATAGTATAAGTAGTAGTAGTAGGAGGAGGAGGAGGAGTGGGTTGCAAGGCCTACAGGGGTTGCTTGGGTTCTGTTCTCGACATCAAATGAGCAAATTTAAGACTTGCCCAAATTTTTCTGTAGATTTTTCATCATCAACTTAAAACAGCTGACTGGAGTAGCGCGCGAATTCTGAAACGTTTATGGTCGGCAAAAAAGCTGACAGCAAGTAATTTTTTGCCTTCATTGGCTAGGAAATGGTATTCAAATGCATGGCTTAGGACAAATGCACCGTTTGTCAAAATCAACTGTTTGTAGAACAGTGCATGATGTTGTTAACTTTATTGTAAACATAACGTTTCCGGATATAGTATAGTTTTGGTCAACTTTCTTTAAACAAACCAAACAATATATTATGTTTTCCTTGGCCACTTGAAGAACTGCTATTTTTCTTCTCATCAACTTCTTTTTTTCTCATTTCTGAAATAATTCACTAAAATTCCTTTTACGAATCCTACAATACAGCGCCTAAAGTCGCACTTCAACATTCAAGTGTCACTTTGCAAAGACTTTGCAACTTAGTAGTTGCAGAACATCAAATTACAAAGCTCTTTAAAATAATGGTAGAACTCAAAAACTATTCACTTTACTAAATTTTGCAAAGTGACAAGTGAAAAGCTCCAAATTTCAATGGTGGAATAGGCCTCTGATGTTCACTCGCCTAGAGGTTATACCGCTGAACGTATCCCAAAGAAATTTTAACTGAAAGCCAGTGGCATTCCTTTTAAAAGGAAAAATTTATTCTTGACACGAAGTATTACCCTTCGCATTACTACACTATATTATTCCATAAAACCTAAACACTTAAGAACCTTAGAAACAGAAGAATTAAAAACACCACAGTCTAGGCACCAAATTGCTTACAGAAATACATATTAAAATAAAAAATAATATATAAGCAGTACACCTTAAACATTAAATATTTTAACATAGAATTATTTTCCATTTTTCCGTTTTATTTTACGTTCTTCTTCTTTTTAACATTTCTTTTTATTGTTGGGGGCACAGTGGTTCAGTGGTAGAGTGCTTACCGCTGATCATGAGGTACTTGGTTCGATCCCCATCCATGTAACTTTGTGGTGGACAACATCATGTCCGTGTATTTTCTCCGGGTACTCCCATTTTCTCCCACTTTCTTATTCCATCATTTTTTCACCGTCATTCACTTGCCTTAATCGTCTTCTTCCTTATCCTAAAGGCCATAATCATGGGATGTTATATTGAAATATTTCACTTCACCTTTCATTTCATTTATATTAATATAAATATATATATTTTATATATATTCATTTTTATTTTTCCATTATTATTATTATTATTCCTGAAATAATCTTAACCATAGAAGATTTATATTGCAACACCATTCATAACATATATTATACATATTAACATCAAACATAACTATTCCTAAAAAAATAATAATATAGCGACATAAATATTCTGTGTAAAATAATAAATATGAATATTTAGTACTTTAATCGAAGATTTTACTACATAATTTACCATTCGCTTCTGCAGAAACATTGATATAGCAAATTTTCTATATAGAGTTGTCAAGGGAATCGCTCCCCTTGAGCCCATTATAATTGGAAAAATATCCACCTACTTATCACCTTTAAAATAAGTCTTCAGAATTTCAGATTTCTCAATATTTTCCTTTAAGATATTCACTTCCATCTCATCCTCTTCAATTGAATCGTTGTTTAAAAATATATATTTTATTACATTTTCCCCAATAAGATCAAGTTTCAATTTACCGCCAGGAAACAAAATTTGGGCTCCTTATTTATCCTAAAGTTTAGGATATTCCAAATATTTAGAGAACATATTCAAAATCCTATTTTGCCTAGTAATACGCCAAGGTACATGGACAAAACACCTCCCAAAGACATGTGCCATGGTTTCTAACGGTTGTCGACAAGCACGACATTCTTTATTAATAATGGGGTTAACTGTAGCAAGAGCAACCCGAACATCATAAGTATTAGTTCGTGTACGAATTGTAACTCAAGTACGACTACCTTGCAGGGTCTCCTCAAACTAGAAGTTGTTAGAAATTGAACTGTTTTGAAAGTGAGAAAGTCTCTTAAAAAGATGATTCTTCAATTTATTCTTAGTTTTCTGTAACACTTTTAAACTATACATTCTTGTTGTTCCTATCTTCGTTACAATCTTTTTTGCTACTCTTCCTCAGTTATTCTCCAAAAGAATCTTACTCAAAAAATACATAAGTTTCTTTCGTCTGTACAATAAAAATACATTAAAATTGTGACAACAAGATTATATTTAATATATTCGGTTAGCCAAGTCCACCGTTTCTCTCTTTTGTATATAAAAAGCACCAATATATTGTTGACTGGAATAAATAAACCCATTTCTCCAAATAAGATAGTATAAAATCATTTACTTCCTATACTTAAGTATGAGTAGTCCAAATAGATACTCAGATAAAATAATTTAGGCAAGAGATAGGTTTGAAGGAACAACATTCTCTGGTCTGGTTTAAGTTCTAACCTCCCTACCCTTTCAAGTAACATTTCAAGATTACTAAGATACAATTTATTACCTATATCTTTCTGAATTGTACAATAACATCCCAACTAATTAAGAGATTCTTCCACCAAAATTCTTCCCATTTCTTGCTCATTCAAAATCTACCTAATCAGCTTCACTATCCAGGATTTTCTTCTTGTCTCAATCCCAAATGCTACGCAATTTATTACAAATATCGTTAGGTGCAGTTCATTAACATTATTACTAAAACATGAATACAATTGTCACTGTAATTCACTTTCTACATTGTTAATAAGCATTTCATCGTCTACATAAGCGCAAACTGATACACAAAAGCCTTTCAACTTATGACGCATATCCAAATCAAATGAATGCCTGATCACTGTATTTTTTACCAAGTTAAATAGCAATGACCTAAGAGGACCACTCAGGCAAACTCCTCGTTTTAACTTCAGTATTACTTCAGTGCCTGAGAACTCTGTACAAATTATTAATCAAGCTAATAATATTTGCATGGATGTCTCTTTTTCCAGAATGCTTGTAATATTGCTTGATGGGGGACCAATTTGAAGACGTTTTGCACATCAATCAATATCCCATAAGTGGGACCATCACATTAATTAAGTTGGAGAACTTTCTAAAGCATCAGATGATTGTGAAGGGAGAGAAAGATCTTAAGATCTGTGGAATTATGAATTTAAAAAGTCGTGAGATTCCGGGACGGGTTTCGAACCACGAACCTTTTAGCTATCAAACAATGAATTTATCCATTAAGCCACAGCGACCTCTATGCGGTATTTCATATAGTGTAGTTAAAGGTTGCATAATGAACTTCCTCTTGTTAAGGAAGACGTTTTAAGGCAATAAAAGTTTGTTACTACTATGTTAATTGAGTTGATGAAGTTCAGACATAAATCACCTTGTGCGAAGCTCTAGTGGAAAATGAGCAAAAATCCTTGTAAATATGTTAGACTTTTGAAAAGTAAAAGTTTAAAAAACAATGGAAATGCTCATGAGTATGCCATTTGGGTGCAAACATATAACTTTAAAAAGTGGTGTGTTTTCAGTGGTGCTTGTTAGGTGAACTGTTAGTGTAAAGGACTCGTACGCGGCTGATCCTAGGTTCGAATCCCGCCCGTTCTTGCTATTTTTTTCTTTTAGCTACGCTCATAGTGTGCATTACATAAGTTTAATTTTGACCTTAATGTAGTTGCAGCTAGTTTAAGCCGGAATTATATTTTCAAATATGTGATTTGTTATTACACGTTTTTTCTTTAACTTGCGATGTTTCAACTGTGATATTAAATCTCACAACCTTACTTTAATGCATTTCCCTACGTTATATCATGATGAATTTTTGCACAACGACAGTCGGGCGGTAATATAACATGCCATTGTTATTGTAATATATATGATGCTACATAGACCCGTGGAGGAATTTCAGACGAATTTAGTGTACAAATAAATTACCATCTGAACAATATAGTGGTAGGAGGAGAGTAAGACTCTGAAACCATTCTTCGGCGGGGAAGGGAACTCGTATAAAAGTAATTGTCTAATTGAATGCGAAAGATATTGATGTCGAATGTATAGTTTTCGGGTTCGAAGAAATAAAAAGTGAGGCTCCAGGTGAGCACCCTTCACTTCTTTTTAGCCACAGGCAAATAAAAAATGGTTTTAAAAGTGTATTTTTTTCTTTCAAGTATGATTGTTTAAAAAACTTGTCTTTCAACTTTGTTTTAATTACTTTCAACTTCTTAGTTATAAATACATATATTTTCTATTTATATTATATTCTATGTTACATATTTATTATTTACATTTTAAGTCATACATTTGAAGAGAAGCTTACGACAATTCAGAGCAGTAGGGACATACACGTGATGTAGGCTTTGGCAATAGATTCCCCCGTTGTCCCCGAAATCATTTCTTTTCTGTACATTTTACCTAATTTTAGAGATGATGTTCGACATTTTAGTACAGTATGTCCTCATATTGACTATGAATGCTCGATTAGGTATTGCTCTCGTCACAAGAAAAATTAGATATAATTATAAAAGAATAGGTATCTAAACAAATACACAACACTACTAGCAATGACGGTTATCTAAGATTAAAACTTTAGCTAATTCATTCTAAGTTGAACTTTCACGCAATCTTTTCCTTCATTATTGTTCCAAAACTTAAGGTTGTTGCAGCAAAGAGGTGATAAATCATTTGAGTGGACTTCACAGTCTATAGCTCGTTCCACTCTTTTTCATCTAAGGCTAAAGTAGTGTGCGTTTTATAAATTGAGGAAAAAGTGTGAAATTATATGAAAATCTGCAAAGCGGAACTACGAAACTTTAATGCGCCTTTTTTGCCGTGAGCCTCCTGCTCCGTGTGCCCGTTAGTTATGCCACTGTTCAGGGTGCAGTTTCCCCTTTTCAAGAACATTTTGTAATGCAGTAAAAGTTTTTTTTTTTCACTGCTATGCGAATTGAGTTGTATTTCTTAGAACTGTCTGATAAAGGAGATAATATACCCAGACACAAATCATCTTCTTGGAAAATGATTTGTGGAAAATGATACACATAGTCGTAAATATGTTACATTTTGGAAGAGAAAAAGTGGAAAAAAGTTATTACACAAGCCGTTCTTTCAGAACAAATTCTTCCGGGGGGAACACTGCTGGTATTATTCTATTTATTATTATATTATAGACATATTTTAGTCTCCTCCGGAGAACACTCTCAGAGCTCACAGAATGTCCCCCCAAAAACATGTCTGGAAGAAACACTGATTGCACATACACATAATGGTGTCACTTCGATGCAAATTAATAGGTAAAAAAATAAAAAGTTATGGATATGTTATAGTTAATTAGATGAAGAATTAGTTAACGAAATTCCTACGTTTGTGGTCCTGCGATCGAATCTCGGCCGTTCTTGTTACTTTTTCTCTAAGCTACACTTAATTTGTGCATTCCAGACCTTCAACTTTGAATTAAATATAAAAGTAGCTAGTGAATTAAATATAGCCGAAATTAGTTTTAAATAGGAGACATTATTTTTACATGTTTTTCTTTAATTTATAACGTTTCAAATTTGATATCAAATTTTGCAATCTTAATTTAACACATCCTAATCACTCCCTAATATCGTCACTGCTTTGTAGGGGCATGGGCAAGAATTAATTTCAGGGATCAAAAGATTTTTGAGCGGTTCAAAAATAAATCTGAGGACATACTGTACTAAAATGACTGACGCCATCTCTAAAATTGGATAAAATTTACAAAAAAAAAAAAAAAAAAAAAGTAGTGATTTCGGGGAAGGTTCGGGGGGCTCTGGATCGCTAAGGCCAACATCATGTGTATGTCGCTGTTGCTCTAAATTGTTATATGCTTCTCTTCAAATGTATAAGACTTAAAATATAAATAATAAATGTATAGCATAGAATACAATATAAATAGCAAATATATTTAATTATAACTAAGTAAAAAATAATTAAAACATAAAGTTGAAAGACAACTACTTAAACAACCATATTTGAAAGAAAAAATACAATTTTAAAACCATTTTAGATTTGCGCGTGGTTAAAAAGAAGTGAGAAGTGCTCATCTGGAGTGCCACTTTTCATCTCTTCGAACCCGAAAACTATGAATTCGACATCAATATCTTTCGCATTCAATTAGACAATTACTTTTACACGCTATCCCCTCCCCTCCGAAGAATGGTTTCAGTGTCTTATTCTCCCCTTTACTCTATAGTTCAGGTGGTAATTTATTCGTATACTAAATTCGTCTGAAATTCCTCCATGGGTCCATGTTGTATCGTAAGGTAAGTTTTCTTGTGAGTCAAACTTCCTAATATATATATATATATATCAGTGCTGGATTATTCTATCTGGAGGCCCGGGGTTTTAAATAATATGTGGCCTCTGCTGACTTCACATAATACATTTCTGTGAAGGTACGGTAGGAAAGTTAAGGGAATATGTTTCATATTCTTGGTCATATTCTATTTTATGATGATTTTATCTTCATGATTCCTTTTAGATAACCAGTTGAGGTTTTGATCAGAGTAGAGGCCCCCTTCCACCTGGAAACCCGGAGCTAAAGTACTCGTAAGCCTCTTTTCATTCGACCCTGATTTATATATATACTGTATATTACAGTAACAGTGGAATATTATCGTCCAATTGTCGCCGTTGTGCAAAAATTCATCATGAAAAAACATAGTTAAATGCATTAAAGTAAGGTTGTGAGATTTAATATCAAAGATGAAATATCGCAAGTTAAGGAAAAGCGTGTGGTAAGAAATCACATATTTCAAAATAATTCCGGTTTAAAAATAAGGCAATGCTTGTTCTGGCATTTTTTTTTTTAATTCCGCTTCCAAGGGGGAAATGTTGTTCATTTCAATAACATCTACATTTCTCTTTCTTTATTGAGAAAGTGTCTAATGTGAGGATCCATTCAACTTGAAAATGTGAAATTCGGTATATAAACTCTTAAATGAAAATAAGGGAATACTTCATTCAGTCTGTTTCAGTCTTCAGTGTTTCGCTTCAGTGTTTCATTCCTAAAGGGGAAAAGTGGGACAATTTTTAATACTGAAATTTCCCTTTATTTATTCACAATGAGCTGAATGTGGGTTGCTCTTAAGTTTAAGATGTGAAATTAGTTTTATAAACTCTTCGCAAAGAATAAGAAAATATTTGTTTCAGTGGTTTCGAAAATTTTACTCCTATGAAGAAAAGAGCCAATTCATACATACAATACTGAAATTTCCCTTTATTTATTCACAAAGTGTCGAATGTGGGAATTCGATTAAGTTGGAGATGTGTCATTTGGTATGTAAACTCTTAAATAAAAGTACAGGTAATATGTATTTAAGTATTTTCGAAAATTTCGCTCCTAAGGAGAGAAATGTAGATGATTACAAGAATATTGAAAGAACATGGAGAAAATTCCATTAAAATCCTCCTACGGTAGGGAAGCTATGTTAGGCATGGAGTTGATGGACGCGGGTGGTGGCGTTAGAAAACTCGGGTCCCCTTAATACAGTGATGATCTCAGAAATTGGGTCTGAGCCCTGAAGCCACAGAAATGGAGTCCCGAAGTTTTGCGCATGGGTTTCTTCTATTCTCTTATTAAACTTGGAGTTATTAGATGTGGGTGATGGGGTTGGAAAGGTTCATGTCCCATTAGCGTATCAGTGATATCAGAAATGGAACTCGGGACGTGAGGCCCCAGTCAATGGTCCCGAAGTTTTGGGCTCGGTCCCTTCTATTTGCCTATTAAACATAAATTTGTTGGACGAAAAGGGCAGGCGTTCTCTGTTATTTGTGATCACATAACCGAAAACGGCTTACTCGTTTGAGATCAATCATCAAACATAGTTCCTGCCGTAAGCTTATTATGAAGGCACATTGATTAAGTAAAAGGCATATCCTAAAGATTCGTGGGGTTCAAAAATAGAGTTTCTTGCAGACTTTTGTAATTACACTTTTATTGAAATGCTTATCGTAAGCGGGAAGGGAGTTTAAATTATTTTCCATAAATATATTCTCTCCATGCGAAGAAATAGACATTTCAGCTATCAAATTAATATTTCATTGATCATATGACATTATGACATAACTCGTTTGTCCTCAAAATTCTTAATCTTGGGTTTGGTTTTTTTTTTTTCTTTGGATATTTACAAGACAAAAAATAACTCAGGCAATTTTGTTTATATTTTGTTAATAAATATTACGTTAATAATATGCTTGACCGTAATTCATAGCTCACTTGACCTTAAAAAAAATAAGAGGGATAGTTTATTCTTAGGAGTAAATCTTTCCGATTTTATCAGAAACGACATAAGTGATGCAACAAGGAAACTGTTTCCAAAGAAGGGTTGAATAGAGTTTACTGCACTCATTCTCAAACAGGCAGCTATCCTAGAATTGATAAGAAAGAATACAAATGGTGATAGGCAAAGAAGATGTAGATAATGTATTGCAGATGCATACTCATGGATTCATGACTTGTCGAACAATGCGAACACATGTTTTGTTCCATTTCCCTACCGCGTTCCCGTATCACCTTTGCTTAATCAGTTCTTTCTGTTTACCTCTGGTCGCTAAAGAGCACGTCTAGGTCATACATTCAGCAGTTGCAAGTGATTGCTATTGTTTTGATAATAACAACTGCTATTTTTAATTTATTATCTTTTTTAAATAGTTTTACATACATCTGAAGTAATGTAGGACTGGACATAATTAATAATAGAGTTTGAGAAAGCATTTAAGAAAAGTGGACCTCTGTCCGTATTAAAATGTTGGATTGAGAGAAAATTCTGAGAAAAAAAAAAACAACTTTAGTAATGATGACCAATTGCTATAATCGGACCTAAATGTTTTTAGATTGGCAAGACAAATTACTTACCATTCATCTCCAGTCATTATATTACTATATATATTGTGCTTGGGTTTAATATTTCGCGACACACTATTGGAAACCACTTTCGAAAAGAATTGAACCCAGAGCCTAGTGCACCAAAGTTTAATGGTCTGTGTTTACTTTGGTCTCTCAATTATTGCCTACTAGTCTACCAGCGAGCGAAAATCACGCGTAAGATGTGGGAAAAATTTAGAAGAATAACTGTTGTTACCATAAAACTTAATTGGAAATATGTAGATTCTAAATAGGTATACTACTAATCAATGGTTTTTTATTATTATTATTATTATTATTATTATTAGTGCATAATATATCTAGCAGAGAAAACTGATTCCCTTCAACCAACTGAAGGGGAAATTTCTAGAGATGTTGAAAGCAGAAATCAAATCAGCTTCAATTTGCTCCTGGTATATAGCCATTACTGAAAGTTCTTTCCCTTTACAACACATACACTTCTTCACGCTAAGGGAACACATTCCGTTTTGCTGCATTATCTACAAGAACGGGAGTGGGAATATTCCAGCAAACAAGATCGTGTGTAGATGAACGGGGGGAGGAGGAAGAATGCGAAAGTAGAGAGTGAAAAGCTTATACGCAAGAGTTGTGCTGTTTAAGTGAGAAGTTGCTTGGCAATGTCTTGTATTGGCTGCTAATTAGGAAGTGGAGCGCTGTTCACTTGGCAAGAAGCACAACGAACTTCTTTATTCCTCCCACCCCGCTTCCTTTCAGCAGTTAGTCCCCTACTTTCCCTCATGTATCAGCCACTTTACTCTCCCCTCAATATCTTGGCTAAAGATAAGATGTTGAGAGCGTCGGAGGAAATAACAAGACAGGATCTGGAGATCGCTAGTTGCTAGGACTAACGCTGAATTCAGAAAGAGGACCGGAAAGTTTGAAGAAAGTTATAAGAAAAACGAAGAATGCATAATTGAATAAATTTACACATACAAGCTCGTAATGGGATATTATAACGATAGGTAATTAATGAATTGTTCTTGCTATCTTTGTAATCACATTCATCTATTTTAATCTAATATAAATAAAATAAAGAGATCGTTCGTGTCTTTGTGTGCGGCCTGGGGGACCAGAGGAGTGGACTGAGAGTTACCAAATTTTGGTCACGGGTACCTTGGTCTAGGCCCCAGACAGAGAAGAAGCCTTTATAAAAAAAATTCGAACCAAGGGGTGTCTCAGAAGAGTCATTTACCGGGACTTGTGAAAGTAATAGAAAATGAACTATATTAGTGTCGAATTCATAGTTTTTGTGTCCCTGAGATCAATGGTGAAACTCAGATGTTCACTAACTTCCAAATTCAAATACTCCTACAGGCGTTGACTTCCAAATACAACCCCCATCGGCTGGAAGTCAGAGGCGTTTTTTTTTAAATTTGAACCAGGGGGGGTCTCATTGGGAGTTTACCAGGATATGTAAAAGTAGTAGAAAATGACTGATATTTTTTTCTTTCGTTGTTCAGCTTGTTTACATAGATATTTTATCTGACCCATGAGAAGAATCGGTATTTCAGCTAGTCATAAATAAAATATACCAACCACGGTAAAAAAAAAATTCTCGATCTAATTCCTTAAGACTAAATAATGTTGTGCTACAGTCATTAATGAAACTCTTTATTATGAAATACGGACACAATTGTAAGACGTTTTAAGGAAAACTTCGTCCAAAGAACTCATCCTCACAAGTAAACTAAACTTTGAAAATTATTTTCATGAGAAATGACTTCCGTCATATGTTAGGACTATTACTGGAATATATGTTTAAAAAGTATCAATAACATCGTATTGTGAAAATATCGTGTAAAGCACGATGAATGATATGACTTGAATAATAATAATAATAATAATAATAATAATAATAATAATAATAATAATAATAATAATAATAATAATAATAATAATAATTAATAATAATAAATGTGATATATTGGACTGAAATTCTGCAAACATTTCGAAGTTGCCAACATTCGACATGCAAGCAAACTGTAATCGATTGTTTCTCAACAATCGATGTCTTGTGACGCACGAGGGTTTGCTAGAACATGGGTTATTGCTTTCTCATTAAGTGTATTGCTAAAACTCAAAATCGCAAAAATTGAACGTACGAGGGTTCACATCTTAAACAACGAAATCAAAAGTTGAATAATTTCTATAATAACAATGAACGCAATTTTGATTCTTGTTACCAAAGAGTGTTTATAGAGTATCAAAATTTAGTATATACTTTTTTAAAGAAATATAATTTTATTTATTTTTTAAAATAAAAATTATGATTGTTTTGCAGCTGTCGTGATTTCAAACTTGAAAGTATTACAATTGAATGATTACAGAAAAAATCAGATCCAGGCAGTTGAACATTTTTCGGGGTTATTCGCCTTGGAGGCAATTCTGACTCTAGACACAAGATTAGGGACGGGTGCATAGGTTTCTTTTTAATTTCAAATTAATGACCTGTGGGAAATATGTGGTGCAAAATGATTGGTTAATTTGTTTCGAATTTAACATTCCTTTCCAGAACCGAATCTAAATGAGATTTGACCTAGGAATCCCATTATTGTGAGATCAGAACAACATCAGCTTTCTTCCCGGTTCTTCGCGGAAAAGAAGCGTATTTTAACCATGTAGCCATGATAGTGCTCATATATTGTTAAAAGAACTGCTGTATAAAAAGTCACATCACATAACATGGATTTCTACAACATGGTAACATGGATGTCTACATTACCGAATATAACGCGAACAACCCCTGACTAATAGCATGCTTGACAATGTTGCCAGAAATAAAAAAACTGAAATCATTCAGTTTAATGTCCAAGGATTATGTCCTTTAGGCTAAAGGAGACGGGTGATTAATGCAAGTGATTTATAATGGAATAATTTGTCGAATGAGAATGTGGGAGGTAACAAGAATATCCCGAGAACACCCACTAACACAATGTTGTCCGCCACAAGCTTACTTGGCCGAGTATCGAAACAAAAACCCCAAACACCAGAGATAAGCGGTCTACCAATAAACTATGGCGCTCCCTTTGGCAGAAATAAAATCAACAAACTATAGCAATTGTTTCAAACGTATCAACGCACCATTCATGTAAAATAACTTTGCCTTTTATAGAAAATAGTAAGTTAAAATGAATACCTTAACATACCGGTATAATCTGTGTTGAATACGTTCTTAAAACAAGCAGCATTATAGATATTACAATTTAACGCAATGTTTTCTTCGCTCATCCGGAGAATTTACTTGTATCTATGCTCGACGATCATCGAAAGGAAATTTGAAAACTAGCTACGCCTAGAATCTTTGCGTAGTGGATCATGTCAAAAGAAACTTCTGTACGAAAGTCCAATATTCCAGAAATAAGCTTTAAAGCTCAAGATTACATTGGCTGTATCAACTTGTAAGTATATGAAGTTTCGAAAGTATCTCTGACATTTCATCTGTCGAAGAATGATTTGCAGAAATGTATGACGGAAGTTGATCTGCTGCTTTTTTTTACTTCCAATATCATATCCAAGTAGTTTTAATGTGTGTTAAGGCGGAAGACTACTAAATATTTTTTAAAAACTAACAAATTTTCTTTTGCCCGTTTTTCGTAAGTGAAAAGAGATAATGAAATGTAACTTACCACAATAATTGATAATGTTAATCTACACCCGAAAATATGAATCAGAAGAACGTTCAGTGTTGAAATCCATAGAAATTACAGTGTGACCAAAATTTAAATTACCCAAAAATCTAGGTTAAGGCAACGACTAGAAAAATGAACTTAACGGTAATTGATGACTTAGTATGCGTTGTTTTTTCCTCGTTAGCTACTTTTTAAATAATATTTGTAATAACTTACATAACTTATTACAAAATAAATACAAATATTATTTTGAAAAAAATTACAATAGTTAATTTTTTAAAGCTAGTGCGACTTCATGCGACAGATTTTGAAAACTTTTAACCTTTTTCGTTCCACCCTAATGTGCAATGATGATTTCAGATTTCCCGCGGAGGAATTTGATAACGTGTGGTGAAAAGAATTGCAAATACATTATTAGTTTTCATTTAGTGTGATAGGAGACATGACCTCAAAGGGAGGGAAATTTCTAGCTTTGGCGGAGATTTCCCCCAAACGCCACTGAAATAATCATTGTTCATGAGTGTATGTAATGGCTGCATTACTGTGGATCTTACTACGAGATATAAAGGTCCTTCTGGTCTGTTGCTCGAAGTTGCTTACCTGTTCAAACACCTGACTACGTTAGAAGTATGTGTTGGTATGTGTCTGTGTACTAGAACAGTAGAAGGGAAGATAAAGACAGGAAGAGTGAGAGAGAGAGAGATGGGTAGAGAGGGATTGTTTCCATGTTCTGGCTTCGAATACATAGTCTGGGAGGAAAGCAACAAAGGTGGAGAAATGGCTCTCGGTGTCGACGTGATTAAACCCAAGTGGTGCGTTGAGTGGAATATACGACACAGGATCTCCAGTAGTATTGCTCAACGATACACACACATATATACAAACCAAAAACGAACAAAATTAAACCAGAGAGAAAGAGAAAGCGAAAGAGAGGCAAAAGTTGCCTCGTCGAGAAGCGTTAATATCATGAGAGATGCAACATTTCCCTTCCTCACTGCACTCGAACCGAAAACCTTTCTTCCTTTTTATGGTTTCCGATAGTGGATCTTTTCATGTTTTTGGTAGATCTATCCCTACAGTATTTTCCTTTAATTTTTCTAGTATTTTGTTCTATGCAACCTACAAAATTAGTTAAAATGGATAAGAATTTTGCTTCATCCATTTAGAACTAATACAATATAACGAAAGCTCAATTCTAAACTAATAGACCCTACAGTAAAACGTATGTAGGAGTTCATGGAAATTTATCATATGATTTCATAAAACACATATCCTTAAGGTTATATATGTGATATTATTTGAAGCCAAATCTATTCTTACCATTTACAAAATTCACAAATAAACTTTCCCTGCAATAAATTTAATAACATAAACACTCGTAAACATTTCAAAAGCATGTATTGATAAGTGTATTCGAATAAATTACTTTTTTTAAAGAAATGAAAGGTTGCACCGTCGCATAAATTTTCTTTGCCAAAGTCTTTATGCTACAGTTATTAGTGAAATGTTTTATTGTGAAATATGGACAAAATTATAAGGCAACGGAAAAATGAAATGAAATTTTTAAGTTTTACGTCCCACGATTATGCCGGCTAGGCTAAAGGAAACGACGATGATAAGAAATGTGTGAAATTGGGGAATGAAGAAAGTAGGAGGAAATGGGAGAACTCCGAAAAAACCACGCACATGGCGTTTGTCCACCACAAAGCTCACTTGGCGAGATCTGGGATCGAACCAAGAACCCCACGCACCTTATGTAAGTTATTACAAAATTAATGCAAATATTTAAAAAGTAGCTAACGAGGAACAAACACCGCATAATAAGTAATCAATTACCGTTAAGTTCATTTTTCTAGTCACTGGCTTAACTTAGATTTATGGGTAACTCAAATTCTGGTCGCACTGTAATTTCTATGGATGGCAACACTGAACATTCTTCCGATTAATATTTTCGGGTGTAGAATAACATAATCTATTATTGTGGTAAGTTACATTTCATTATCTCTTTTCACTTACGAAAAACGGGCAAAAGAAAAATTGTTAGTTTTTAAGAAATATTTAGTAGTCTTCCGCCTTAACACACATTAAAACTACTTGGATATGATATTGAAAGTAAAAAAAAGCAGCAGATCAACTTCCGTCATATATTTCTGCAAATCATTCTTCGACAGTTGAAATGTCAGAGATGCTTTCGAAACTTCACATACTTACAAGTTGATACAGCCAATGTAATCTTGAGCTTTAAAGCTTATTTCTGGAATATTGGACTTTCGTACAGAAGTTTCTTTTGACATGATTCACTACGCAAGGATTCTAGGCGTAGCTAGTTTTCAAATTTCCTTTCGATAATCGTCGAGTATATATACAAGTAAATTCTCCGAATGAGGGAATAAAACATTGCTTTAAATTGTAATATCTATAATGCTGCTTGCTTTAGGAACGTATTCAACACAGATTATACCGGAATGTTAAGGTATTCATTTTAACTTACTATTTTCTATGAAAGGCAAAGTTATTTTACCTGAATGGTGCGTTGATACGTTTGAAACCACTGCTATACTTTGTTGATTTTATTTCTGCCAAAGGAAGCGCCGTGGTTTATTGGTAGAGCGCTTATCTCTGGTGCTTATGGTTTTTGTTTCGATACCCGGCCAAGTAAGCTTGTGGCGAACAACATGGTGTCAGTGGGTGTTCTAGGGGTACTCCTGTTACCTCCCACATTCTCATTCGACCAATTCTTCCATCATACGTCACTTCCATTAATCATCCGTCTCCTTTAGCCTAAAGGGAATAATCCTTGGACATTAAACTGAAAGATTTCATTTCTTTTTTATATTTCAGACAACATTGTCAAGCATGCTATTAGTCTGGAGTTGTTCGCGTTATATTCGGTAATGTAGACATCCATGTTACCATGTTGTAGAGATCCATGTTACGTGATGTGACTTTATACAGCAGTTCTTTTAACAATATATTATCACTGTCATGGCTATATGGTTAAAATACGCTTCTTTTCCTGGGAAAACCTGGAAAAGAGCTGACATAGTTCTGATGTCACAATAATGGGAGTCCTAGGTCAACTCTCATTTAGATTCGGTTCTGGAAAGGAATGTTAAATTCGAAACAAATCAACCAATCGTTTTGCACCACATATTTCCCACAGGTCATTAATTTGAAATTAAAAAGAAACATATGCACCTCTCTTTATTCTTGTGGCTAGAGTTAGAACTGCCTCTAAGGCGAGTAACCCCGAAAAATGTCCGAGTGCTTGAATCTGATTGTTTCTGTAATCATTCAATTGTAATATTTTCAAGTTTGAAATCACGACAGCTGCAAAACAATCATAATTTTTATTTTAAAAAATAAATAAAATTATATTTTTTTAAAAAAGTATATACTAAATTTTGATACTCTATAAACACTTTTTGGTAACAAGAATCAAAATTGCGTTCATTGTTATTATGGGAAATATTCGACTTTTCATTTCGTCGTTTAAGATGTGAACCCTCGCACGTCCAATTTTTGCGATTTTGAGTTTTAGGCATAAACTTGATGAGAAAGCAATAAAGCATGTTCTAGCAAATCCTCGTGCGTCACAAGACATCGATTGCTGAGAAACAATCGATTACACTTTGCTTACATGTCGAATGTTGGCAACTTCAGGTGATACCTCGTATGCCAGTGCGCTCAATGTATTATAGCCATATATGCTGTGATGAGAGCAGCTATATCAGCGTGTTTTTAAAGGATAAAGCACCTTTTAGAAGGTCTGAAATTTTAATATTATGAATAGATATAGTGACGTTTTTTCGTCTCCTGGAAAACGAACAAATTGCACATATGAGTGCTCACATCTTAAACCATTATTGTTACTAACGTAATTTCATAAAAATTAAGTAGGAGCCCATGGTATTTGTAAGTCGTCCTTCTGGAATGCGTATCTTTTGATACACGAGGTCTCGGGTTGGGTTCCTGGAGAGTGAGCATCGAACGGATGAAAATGGTATCTAACTTTAAAATGTAATTCTGTCCTATAGTGTCTTCCTACTGACAAAGGACATTAACAGAATAATCAATCAATCATTGAAAACCGGTCTAAGTTCATACTTCTAAGTTATTGTACGGTTGTCACCAGACTTTCTTCCAGATTTTTTTTTTTTTTTTTTTTTTTTTTGTCAAGAGTTCAAATATCAAAATATGATTGGGCTGCTCTGGGACTGGATTTTGGTATATTGGCAATAGCAATTTAATTTTTCTTAGCTTCCTAGGAGGGCAGTTGGCCAAATTCGAGGGGCTGTGCTCCCCGAAAATATACCTCGAAGAAACATTGGCTGCCACATCCACACAGTATAACAGAAAATGAAGTACTACCGGCATGTTTAATTTTGATATCATGTTATTTGCTTGAGCAAGAAGTTCTATTTCGAATTGTAACACATATTTCTTATTTTCAAAACATTTACTTCCTCATTAGTTTAGTTTTAATTATTATTATTACATGTATGTGTGAATTCACTTTCCTTATGCTATTGTTACTGCGAAAATAGCAACTTCAAATATCCTTTGTAAATTTTCACTACAGAGAAACTTCTTTAAAAAAAAAAAAAATCAGAACTTTACTTTAAGTGATTTCATAACTTAAATCTTCCAGTAGCTTACGCATCATTCTCCTCCCAGAAGTTATAATTGGCAACGTTTACTAAAGTGGGAACATTTCTCCGAAAAGCGGTTTCAACCAAAGTGCGTCTGGGGAAACCAGAACTAAACAGCTTAATATAAGGAGTTTGCGGAGTTCAAGGAAAGAAAAAAAACATTACTGCCAAGGTGTTACGCAAAATTTGTAATGAGCTTTAAACGACGGAGTAAGTCATAAAAACACTGCCCACCTGAGACCCCAAAATCCCTCTCTTCTGAAGAGCTTACTACATACTTTTGTCTGGGGAAGCTTTAATAAGAAACAAAAACTAGGATGTAGAAGTATTAAAGAGAACAAGAATCGGTAAAACTACAAGAAAATGTTTAGCCGTGAACAAGAAAATCATGTATAGAAACAGTGAACATAAAAAAAGATAATACAAAATACAAAAAACAAGTAATATTAGATCATTAGGATGTTGTTAGGTAAAGTCATTTTTTTAAAATGAATCTTTTTGAAACTAATTTTGCCTACAGGCTTTAAATACAGAATTATTTTGGACTTTATAACTAGTAGATCAACTATCTCTATCCTTTTTGTTTCATACTTAACAATATAAACACATCCTTCACTGACGGATTTAGGCCAGGGCTAGGGGGCCTAGGTCTCCCCAGTTTTTGAGTGACAAAAGTAATTTAAGCTATTATTTATGTATTTTTGAAAGTTTCTAGTAAACTTATGATATACCTATCATAGTCTGGATTCTGGCTGTCCCCCCCCCCCCCAGTTTTTACCTTCTAGATCCGGCACTGACATCCTTGTCTCAAGCAGTATAGAACGTTTGGCCACATTTGAGAATCCGATATATAATACAATACATTTGATCAATGTTAAGAAATCGAGTCGAATGATGCGGAGAATACAAGCACCATTGTGAATCTGTTGTAATATTTGACCATTCTTTAAGATCATTGAACTACAGCCCACTATACGCTAAGCTTGGCACTTGAGATACATACCTCTCGATCTGCTTAATTATCAGGGCCGTAACTTGTTGGGGGCAGAGGGGCAACTGCCCCCACTCCCCAGGGAAGCTCCCGCTGTTCGAGGGCGTCCCATTTTAAGAAAAAAATTTCTTACTCCATGCGATACGAACATGAAATTATAAATGAAGTATCAAACACGTTCACTATATTACGTAAACAAAACAGCACACAAAAGATAAATAAAACATAAATGAGTCGTGGGCCCATTTCAGTAAAAATGTCAACTATTAGGAAATAATATTTATCAGTATTTGTCAATATTGTCCCCTTAATTAATTTGTCATGTATGGAACGGGCCCAGGGGCGTAACTAACGATGCCACAGACCTTGCCATGCGGGAGGGTCCACAGGCTTCGGGGAACCCATAAAGAGTAGAGAAAGATGGAAAGAGGGGGCCCAAGAATTTGAAAAACAACTTTTTAGGGGACCCAAATACGAGTATTAATGCTTGCTCCCCCCCCCCAGAAAAATCTAAGTTACGGTGCTGTTAATTATGCATAATTTTAGTGAAATATACTATAACGAATCTTTACAAAGTCAAATACGGAAGACATTGGCTATAAATACTTTATTATGAATGAGCAATTGCACATAGATGTCAATACAATGCTGTGTTAATTTAATAAGTAGTAATCGAGACGCCGTCGACATTGACTAGGAGATCACGTTTCTATTAATGATCTACTGGCCAGCCCGTACACCTTCGGTGGTCCCGGAGTTAATTACTGGTAGAAGAGACTCAAAATTTGAACACGTTGTGGTAGTTCAGATTCCACGTTAAACTGTAAAACCACATACAGCCTCTGCTTTGAAAAGGGTAGCTAAACTCCAACCAATAAGTCAAACAAACCAATTTACAGAGATCGTAAATTATTGTTGTAAAGAACTTATTTCTATTTACGTCTTTAGTCAGCAGCGAGGCTATGTAGCACTAAAACTACTGTTTAAAATGGGATTTGAATCATTGTAATGTGTCGATGTGTTCTCATCGGGAATCGAAGCCAGGCATCACCATAGGGTATATATTAAAGGGATTATCCCTATTCAGTAGACTGTTGAGGAGGACTTTATAGTGAAGAATTATAGGCAGGAACTTTCGTTTATAATGAAAGCCTTGATAATAACTGCCCTTCATCACCACTAACTTTTACTGGAACGGAGTTATAATACCTTAAGAGCAATGTATTAGAACCCTCTGTATGTCGACTACCTCTCCTTTGGACTTGCGACCGTTGACTTGTCAGAAAATATGTATTGTATTACTTTTACCTTCTTGTTTTAGAAACCCTTTTATTCCAAATATGCATTGAAGTATTATATAGCCAACACCCAAGCCGTACTGAAATACTGCTTCTCGTAAAACCAGCAGTGTTAAGCTATCCTGGATCTGGTCAGAGAAAATATGAATGACCGTTTGTGAGTGTTCGCATAGCGTCACGAGAGTCAATTGGAGAACTGCATTAAAGAAAGAAGTGGCAAGGAGATCCAATATGGTGACTAAATTATCACCCCAAAGGCAGGCTGGTGGACCCCGCCTCCCTAAGGGCTGTTACGCATGGAGTTTAGTTTCAAAACTGATGCAGCTGATCCGGAGCTGATGCAGCAGTGGGCAGACCATAGATAGAATTAAAGTATTTGAATTGTAGTCGATCTTCAGAAAGAGGCGTTTCTTTATGTAAACATATACATTTATCTTCCGATTAGAGCTCCTAAGCGGTATCTCATTACAGTGGCGTAATTAACGGGCCCGCAATGAGAGAAGGCCCATGGTAAAAGGGGACCCATTTGAGTTTTGTAGATTAACCTTTTGATGTTACGATATTGAAATCCGCTTTTCAGGTTTCATACTATTTCACAATTTTCCCCCAATATATATTCTGTAATCTTATAGTACGAACACTCTCTATACAGACTGGAATAATTCTACTACGTTATTAGCGTTTAACGAAAGGAAGTCCAGAGATCAGTAATACATCAGTTGATTGATTTTTCTTACAAGGACAAAAGCTAGTGTAAAAACTCATGCGTACGAGGGGATGCTGGGAAGTCCTTAGCTTGCCCCCTTCTTCCTTCCGATATTTATAATGTTTGTTTTTATTTGAAAGCTACATGTGTCTATATGTTTGTGACGAAATATTTAAACATTGGTACTAAGGAAAGTTATTTTTTTTAGGTGAGTGCTTGAGATGGCAGGGCAGCCCAACAAGTTCAACGATGTTGAGAGTCGAGCGGTGATGAAGTTCCTCTTCCTCCAGGGGAAATCTGCAAAGACGATACATTGTGAGATGCAACAAACATTGGGGGTCCATGCACCTTGTTACGCCACAGTAAAGAACTGGGTTGTGAAATTTAAGACAGGCCATTTTGGCACTGAAGATGACTCCCGCCCTTGGAGACCATCCATAGTGATTGTGCCAGAAATCATTGAACAGGTTCATGAAATGATTCTCTCAGAGAGACAAATATCTGCTAAAAGTATAGCAGAGGACCTAGGTATATCCCGGAACGCGTTGGTATCATTATTGGCGATCATTTGCACCTGAACAAACTTTCTGCCAAATGGGTGCCGAAAAGTTTGCAAGCCGATGAAAAGCGTGCAAGAGTGCTTGCTTCCAAAGAGGTTTTGGGAAGTTTTGAGCAGGAAGGGACTAATTTCGTGGAACGTTTGGTCACGGAGGATGAAACATGGATCTATTTATATGATCCAGAGACAAAGGATCAATCAAAAGAGTGGCGCAACAGTGGTTCACCGAGGCCAAGAAAGTTTCGTGTGCAAAAATCAAGTTCAAAGGTTTTTACGAGTGTTTTTTGGGATAAGGATGGGGTAATCTTTGTTGATTATCTAGAACAAGGTAACACCATAACCGGAGCTTACTATGCATCATTACTGGAAATGCTTCACTCAGAGCTGAAGCAAAAACGCCATGGAAAATTGTCCCGAAAAGTTGTCTACCTTCCAGACAACGCATCTCCTTACAAGAGCATTGTTGCGATGCAAAAATTGGCTAGCTTAGGGTTTGAAACTTGCACCACCCACCATATTCACCTGACCTGGCCCCATCAGACTACCACCTATTCCAAAATTTAAAGAAACACTAGAAGGAGCAAAAATTCGCCATCATTTCTGAAGCAATTACAGCAGTAAACTCATGGTTTGACACCCAACCAAAAGAGTTTTATTTAGAGGGCCTAAATAAATTGCAGGCCCGAAGCAAAAAATGCATCGAATTGAAGGGAGAGTATGTTGAATAAATCCATCAAAAAATCTAATTTTGTCTTATTTTTCTTAGTAAAGCGAAGAACTTATCAGCACCCCCTCGTAGCTTTAGGGAAAATTTAAGAAAAAGGAAATATTTTCGTAATCTATATATTAATGCTGAATAAAACCAAGATACCTATTAAGATGAGACTGATGCTAATGTATACCCTTACGAAACCCTTTGTTATGACGCTAGCAAGATGGTATGGTTAATAAAATGTAGCTCAATGTTATGGTTAACTCCTAAACTTTATTTCGTGTTTAAAGAAAATATTGCTCAAAGATAATACATAAATTAATAGATAGATCATAACAAGCCTAACAAAATTACATACTTACGGGTGAATTCTGATGAGTGATTTCCGAGTAAATCGTCAAAAACGAACTAAAAGTATGTCAATCTTTGCCAATAATAATTGACAGTTCTGCTGCAACAGATTGTTTATAGCTACATATATTAACTGTATATATATATATATATATATATATATATATATATATATATATATATATATATATATATATATATAGAGAGAGAGAGAGAGAGAGAGAGAGAGAGAGATAGGGTGTTTCAAAACAACATCGACAAAGTTTGGGAAGTGATTCCTGACACCAAGATAAAAAAAAGTATAGACCAACTTGGGTACACAAATGCTTCCTTTCGGAGCTATAGGCTGCCGAAATTATGAAAAACTTAACTTCAAAGATTCATAACTCCAAAACTATGGGACCTACCGTAGTCGGGTCAAGACTTTACTTAGGAACTAGTATGTGCCCTATCCGAATATCCATGTTTCAGAATCCCTTGGCACTTCCGCAACAATTTTTATAGAGTTAGTTGGTGAGTACTTCCAACTTTATGCCTGTAGCCATACTCTCTATATAAAAACTGTTGCGAAAGTACCGCAGGATTTTGAAACGGATTTTTCGATAGGGCACGTATTAGTTCCTATGTGAAGTCTTGGCCCGACTTCGGTAGGTCGCACAGTTTTGGAGCTATGGACCTTTAAAGTTGAATTTTTCATGATATCGGCAGCCTATAACTTCTAAAGGAAGCATTTGGGCACCCAAGTTGGTCTATACTTTTTGTCTTATCTTTATCTTTGTTTCAGGAATCACTTCCCAAATGTTGTCGTTGTTTTTTGAAACACCCTGTGTATATATAACCCCTAACGGTTAGGAATACATTACTTTCATATCTTACATTTGTTTATATTAATTCGATTTTCATCGATGTGTGTATCTCCAAAAATGGAAACCATGGATAAAAATTTACATTGCTGCAACACTCTGAGTCAATTGAATATTCAACAATAGAAATTGAATCCATGGTATCTTTATCATGGTGTACTACTTTAAAAAGTATTTTCTTTTTTCATGCTAATAAGAGTTCGTTACCCGCAGTGTTGATATAATTGCTGGTTCTCAATATTGTGGAAATGTTACTTCATATTTTATTGTGTGTTAAAAAATGTGGATAGAAAAATATATAATTTCTTATTATTCCGCGTTACATGTGCTACTAAATTAATCCAAATTTATTAGATCATTTTAATTTGTTATCTGTTATCATTAAGGCTGATTAAATAAGTGGCAGTGCTACATGTAAACCACGCGAATGAGTTTGGTTTGTTTGGCGTTTATTCTCGCAATGATTATTAAAACTGAATGTGGTAGTAGATTTTTACCCCTTCTGGCTTTAGTGGAGATATTGGAATGGAGATGGAACACATACTTGGAACGCATAGGTGATTGCAGAAAATTGCATCTCGCTATCTCTTACCGTTTTTACTCAGAAGTGTTTTATTACTTCTGACATTTCCTGTTTGAATAGATGGTTAAGAGTAAAGATGGTACCTATTTTTAAGCCGTTAAATTGTTTTCAAAAACTCGTTTATAGCTATCTTTTATCGCTTTTGCTCCATCTCTTATTGCTTTTATAATGGATTCTTATTACTAACTAACTAACTCTATGGCCTATGGAACCCGGAGGTTCAATGCCGCGTTCACAAAAGCTCTCCACTGATTTCTATCCTTAGCCAACTGGATCCAGTTTCTACTTCATATTCCTATCTCTGCGAGATACATCCCATCTGCGCATAGGTCTTCCTAATGGTCGTTTTCCGATTGGTCTTCCAGTCAAGACTTTGAAAGCGTTTTTACTTTCTTCCATTCTAGCTACATGACCTGCCCACCTAAGAACCCTAGACTTGATGACCCTAACAATGTTGAGTAAACTGTATAAATTATGTAGCTTCTCGTTATGAAGTTTCCGCCATTCCCCATTCCCGTTCCTCTTGAGTCCGAATATTCTTCTCAGGATCCTGTTCTCAAATACTTGCAGTCTGTGTTCTTCCCTCAGAGTAAGCGACCATGTTTCGCAACCATATAGGACAACAGGCATGATTATCGTTTTATATATTTTAAGCTTCAAATTCTTTCGACAGAATTCGCGACGACAAGAGATTTTGAACCGAATAGTAACACGAATTCCCTGCTTTTAGATGACATTTAATTTCTTCGTGAATATGATTTTCGTCTGTTAATATTGATCCTAAATATTTGAAACTATCCACTTGATCAAAAGTATTATTTAATATTTTAAAGCATCTATAATTTGCTGTATTACGGTCCCGACGCACTTCCATGTATTTAGTTTTCTCTGCATTTACTTCTAACCCCATGTCCCTGTAAGCGTTTAATAAGATCTCTGCATTTCTTTCTATTGTCCTCTTACCATCCCCTATTAAATTTACATTATCAGCATATGCCATAACCTGGTGAATACCGTTCAATTGTAGGCCCTGGTTGCTATCTTTGATTTTCCTTTTGGTGTATTCCAGCACAAAGTTAAATAATAATGGCGACAACGCATCTCCTTGTTTCAGGCCATTTTCGACGTGAAAGCTCGTGGACAAAAATTTTCCTACCCGGACTTCACTTTGGGATTCATTTAAACATATCTTAATTAATCTAATTAGCTTTCTCGGTATTCCAAGTTCAGTAAGAACGTTGTATAATGTTTCTCTCCTAAAAGAGTCGTACGCCTTTCTAAAATCAATAAATAATTGATGTACCGAGGTATTGTATTCCCACTTTTTTTCGAGTATTTGGCGAATGGTAAATATTTGGTCGATAGTTGATCGATTTCGTCTAAATCCGCACTGATAATCTCCAATAATTTCATATGCGTATGGGGTCAATCTTGCTAATAGGATATTTGAAAGGATTTTATAGGATGTTGACAGAAGAGAAATGCCTCGATAATTATTACAGTCAGTTTTGTCGCCTTTCTTGTGAATTGGAACAATGATTGATTCTTTCCACTCTTGTGGCAATTCTTCCTTGTTCCAGATAAGGAGAATAAGTTTGTGTATTTTGTTCCACAATTTTTCGCCTCCGGCTAAAATTAACTCAGCCGGAATGTCATCTACACTCGGAGATTTGTGTTTCTTCAATTTCTTTATAGCGGTTTCTACTTCTATTCGATTGGGTTCTGGAATATGCGGCTCTGCGATGTGTATCTCCCTTTCTCCACGCACATTAGATTTTGGCTGCGTGTTAAGCAAATCGTCAAAGAAATATTTCCATCTATTTAAAATGCTATCCGTATCAGTGAGAACTGTTCCGTCAGCTTTCTTTAATATATAAGCACGAGGTTGATAGCCTTTCTTAAATTCGCTGGTCCCCTTATACATGTCTCGAGTATTTTTATTTTTACTATTATCTTCGAGTTCCTTAATTTTAGCTTTCAAAAAATCGCGTTTCTTTGTTCTAAAAGTTTTGGAAGTTTCCCGCCTGATATCTGCGAAATTTTGTGTAGTTATTTCATTCGGATTTCGTAGCCAGCGTAATTTTGCCTGTTTTCTCTTCTCTGCTAGTTTAATGTATTCCTGGTCGAACCATGGTTTGTTCCTACGTATTTCCGCGTGTCTCAATTTTTCTATTGCTGAACTTTTAATGCTATCTCTAATTTCAATCCAAGTGTCCTCAACACTAGTGCATTCCGAATCTTCTAAAACCGAGAATCTATTCGAAACTTCAATCTGGTATTCCTCTCCTACCTGGCTCTCTTCTAATTTCTTAAAATTAAATCTCTCCGTTTTCGAACATTGAATATTACCTTTATTGAACGATAATCGCTCTCGTATTATCGCTACTACCAGGTAGTGATCAGTGTCACGATCAGCCCTCTAAACGACCGGACATCAAAATTATGCTAGATTGCCTTCTTCTATCTACTAAAACGTGATCAATTTGATTATGTGTTTTTCCGTCTGGTGATGTCCAAGTGTATTTATGCACGTCGCGATGTGGGAATTTTGTACTCTTCACGATTAGGTTTTTGGATGTTGCAAAGTTCACGAGTCTAACACCGTTGTCATTACTTTCCTTATACAGACTTTCGTTCCCTATAATCGGTTTGAAAATATCCTCTCGTCCTACCTTCGTATTGAATTCCCCTAATAGAATTTTCATATGGTATTCAACGGGAGTTGGTCAAATATCCGTTCCACTTCTATTAGCGAACTATCCACTTCTATCTTTTATATCGTCATCCTTATCTTCAATTGGAGCATGTACATTTAAAACAATAATATTACAATAATATAAGAGTATTGTCAGTAACAAATTCAACCCGTTTAATTGCTGGTAATATTCGTTTGTGAACGAAAAACTCTGTTCCTAATTGGTGATTTTTCTTTCCTTCCCCGTAAAAGAACGTAAAATTTCCGGAATTCACAGATCCATTTCCTTCCCACCTAACTTCCTGAACTCCTACTAGGTCTATCCTGTATTTCTCTAACGCACTCGTTACAGATTTTAACGCGCCTGCCCTATAAAAACTTCTAATATTCCATGTTCCAAATCTCATGTCCATTTTCTTTTGGTGAGGTCGTGCCAAGTTATCAGTTCTTGTCCGAGGGTTTTGTGAATATTTCTGAACAAGTGCCTTTTTACAGGATGAGGTTGTTATCCTTATCCAAACCCCCAAGCTGGAGGACCACTCCTAGTCGTCTGTCCGCGACTGCTTATTCAGTATATTCGCAGCTAACCTCTAGAGGCCTTCTCCTCGATCCGCAACCTGAGAACGCGCCATGCCGTGGTGACAGGAACCCACGTTACACGGAGATTCTTATTACTTCTAATTTTAATTAGGAATGGCTAAAAGTTTCCGAATTCCTGATGTTTTCCCAATTCCGGAATTTTTTCGAAATCCTGATTTTTCGATTTTACTTTCCGGATTCCGGAAAGTAAAAATTCTGGAATTGGACATCCCTAGCTAGTAGCTGTTAAAAAAACCGTAATGAATATATACTGTAACTTGTATTAGTTTCTTGTAGTTGGATTGTCAAAATTCCTTCGTACAGTAAATACAAATTTATAATTTTTGACTTTACGAAGTAGAAAATGTAATTGTTGAATAATTAACATAAGCAGGCATCATTAATTTATATTAATGTAATAATTAATAAAACTAATAAGCGTGTGATTGATGACTCAGTGGTAGAGGTTTCATCTATGGCAGTGGTTTTCAAACTTTCCGATAACGTGGACCCCCTGTTCATTCGGAAAGTGATGTACGGATTCCCTTGCAATGCTATCGGAAATTTCACGAGGTATTTAAAAATATATTAATTAGAATTACCACTGACAAGAAAAAGATCAAGAAAAGTAATGCAATAAGGAATTTATTCTAAAGATACGTGATTGTTTCCTAATAAACGAAATTTTAATTAAAAATATAGTAACTTTCAAGACTGAAATTAAGATTTTTTTATATATTTTTTAAGGGAAATCCACTTGATAAACAATGTTCTCAAATGTGAGATCACTAATGCAAGGAGTGATATTCTTTGTGTTTTTCCATAATTGCATTGAAATCTGGTATAAGTTTTGTCACCATCAATCTTAGGTCCGATTCCACATTAAGACCATTTCGCTTTAAGGTTTAAATACTGCAAAGATCAGAAAAAGTCTGCTTACATAAGTAAATGGTAGGGAAAGGCATCAAATATTGCAATGACTTTCTAGATAACTCTTCATACTCACAGGGCACAGGCAACCAAAAGCTACAAAGTTCATTTTCTTTTAACATATTTTGGAAGGGGTTTCTCATCGTTTTTTTTTTCAGAAATCCTACAATTGGAGGGAATTCCAATGCTTATTGATGTTCATAACCATAGGAATGATAAACATTTACTTCTTTCTTTTTTTTTAAAAAAAAAAAAATTGGAATCGGTGGGAGCTTTCCACCACTTGAAGATGAAATCCATAAAATTCCAAGGCGTCATGCAGTTGATATACTAATGCTTTTGAAAAAGTGCCCTAACAAAAAAAAAAAAAAAAAAAAAAAAACTCACTGGAAGTAGTCCTATATAACGGTTGACCGCTGCAGGGCAGAAGTTTAGTAAAGCAGGAAAACATTTAAATTTACAAACTTAGGTATAATTTCTAATTGCTTTCTGTTTAATGACTGAACAAAATACTTCTTGCATAACAGCAGTGAGTTCCATTTTATTACAACACATTTCAAATTTTAGGCGTCGCGGACCCCCCTGTCTAGGTCTAGCGGACCCCCAGAGGTCAGAGGACCCCACTTTGAGAAACACTGATCTACGGTAATCTAACCCAGGTCATTTGGGTTTTCGATGGCTAATAATGTGTTTGCAAAATTTTCCGTGGTTCTCTTGGTTCCCTTTCTTGTATTTCTTCTATCATCACTCATTAACGAACTTAGTTACCAAAACTCTATTACAATATATTCAATCTGTCCGTCGGAGAAACAAAGAGTCACAAGAACTATCTGATGGATTACCATCAATTTTGGCCACGATGTACAGAGTCAATAGTTAAGAATCGAGTTCCCTGATGAATGTAATATTCAAACCGGAAGCGGTACAAAACAACCATTTCCGGTTTTAACGTTAATCACTATACAGTAAATATGGTAATAGATAGTGATAAGCAGTTTCTTATAATCGACACATAATATTCAAGTAGATATAATGGTACTCAATTTGTCCATCTGCTGAAAATGGTGAACTTAGGTATTTAGGGAGCATTTTCCGCTTTAGAAAATATGTGCTTGGTAAAGAATATAGAGAATTAGCTCGGTAAAACGGGAAACAAATGAGAAAGTGTTAGAAATAGTAGGAAAGAAAAGAACAATTTTAGGTGTAATAAAAACGAGAAAGAGAAACTGGTTGGAGCATTACCTTAAAAGGAACTGCGTCATGAAGAACGTGTCAGTACATTTGGTGGGAGGAGAAACAGGGAGTGGCGAAAGAGGCTACAGTTGATGGATGGTATTAAAACACGAATCAAGTAGTATAGGTTTGATTACTTGACCTGTTATGAGTCAAGTAATGTAGGTTTGATGAGTCAAGTAGTGTATGCATTGTTTAAGCCTAGCGTGACTTATTATATCTATTGATATATGCTGACTTTTGACAAAACCGAGGTGAAGGTTAAGTAGTCATATAACTTCAAATATGGATAGGAGATGTCGCTTACCGTACAATTTTTAGTTTTCCTTACCTGTGTGAATATGTTCGAAAAATGTATCGCTTTCGTCGCTCATAAGTAGCAGCAATGTAAAACATGTAAATCACCAATTTCTTTGGTTCTTGATCAATTCATTCATCTTTTCACCTTTTCTAGTTTCTCAAAATGCCATACTACAATCGAATGGCCAACGCGTAGTTTCTTTAAAACTTCTCGTGTTGTCGTTTTCCGCAGAACTGCATCGGGGATCAGCTTCCATTCGTAGTGTCCAACAACCGAACGACGTTAGTGATCTTCCCTATTCTCCAAGAGTACCATATAATTTTTACAACCAACCTTCTATTGTACGTTCGCTTACATTACCATAATTTATATCTCACTTCCATTAATGTTTCAATTAGTTTTGGGTCCTCTGCGACCGAATTTAAGTAGTTACGCTGCATTAGAGTTTGGAAAATTATATAATATTTTGGCTTCCCATCGTCTCAGGCATGAAAATAGATGAATACACATATATATTTCCTATGACATATATTTCTATAATCTGCTAAACATAAGCTTTCATACCATATTAACAAAGGATACAACAAGTATATTTTATTACGGATTAGATTTCTGAGCTGTCGGCATTTGTGGCCATTTACACCGTCACGTATTAGAGTGACATCCCTCGGCGAGCACACTATCCGGGAAAAGGGAAGGAAGGAAGTGATCTGGAACCTGTGTTAGGTACCATCCCGGCATTTCCCTAGTCTGAATGAGAGAAACTCAGGAAAATCTCACTCAAAATCGCTGGCCTGAAAAAGCTGTTAAACTTTTTTCGAAAGTGTACCCATCGGGAATCGAACCCGGGACCGCTCACACCAAAGACGAGAGTGTTAGCGACTACGCCATGCGCGTCCAAAGCACATTTTATTATCACCAATATGTGTCAAAATAAAAGTTCCCGAATTCCTACAGTAATTTTGTGCAAACCAAGCAAATAGTACACGGGGATATCCTACAGTCCATCAGAATATTGATCCAGACAGGTTCAAAGCAAATTGCTACTTCATTTTGCGTACGCGGTGGCTCAGTGGTAGAGCGTACACCTCCGGTGCTTGGAGTCCCTGGTTCGACCCCAGCTCGCGCCGTGTGGACTTTGTGGTGAACAAACACCGTGCTCGTGGGTTTTCTCGGGCTTCTCCCGTTTCCTCCCACTTTCCTCATTCCACCATTTCACTCATCTCTCATCATCACCGTCTCCTTTAGCTTAACCGACTTAACCGTGGGACGTAAAACTTAGAGGTTTCATTTCATTTTGCGCATATCATGCTGGGTCCAGAAACGAGCCGCCATTGGTCCTATTAATAAATTATTCCACAAAGACTATTGTTATTTATAAAAGTCAAGTACAGTAGACTCTGCACTATCTGGGTTAGTTAAGAGACAGAAAAAGAAAGAGAGAAAACTCCGTAATAAAATGAGAAGTGTTTTGTAAACGATCTACTAATCTACTAAACTTGTAACGGTTTCATAATAAAGCGACTGTGCCAAGAAGAAAGAGTCATCCATCAAGGACACTTTCTAAAACTAGATACTATATACAGTATTTTGACTCTTTTAGGCCTATTTAAGTTCGATCGCGAGGCGCTAAGGGTGATCCGTACTACTTACGGCAGTACGCCAGTACAAAAGTTGAAAACTGATTTACACGTTTCCTGCAACTAAATAAGACATCATTATTAAATTTATTTTGAAATGTGTACACTACTTTTATTCTTTTTGACTTCCTTTTCGTGTAATACCGTTTAAACATATGTTACAATATTAACAAATATTTATAAATTACTTGTCTGTACTAATTATTCACGTAATATTAATAAGACGGAATGTGATGTAAAAAGTGTATTTTAATAGTATGTTTGGAGCAAAAATCATAGTACTAATCATAGTACTCCAATGTACCCGACATTTTTGTTATTCGGCTTACCCTTCTGCAACATTAGAACCGGATAGTCGGTAGTTTACTGTATATACATTTAAGACACACGAGATGAGAAATTTTCGAAGGGAGACGAAAAAGGCTTCCCTAGAATCGATTTAAGACGAGAGAGAACTGTTTGGGAACCGAGGCGAGACTTTTACAAAAAATGAGACGAGACAATAAAACTTTTTCTCGTCTCGTCTCGTTTCGTGGGTAACACTAATATGATATTTTAAGAAAGTACTTGCCATCCCTTTTCTGCTACTGCCCCGTCGAATCTCCAAAAATCCTTTCCTAGTGGTACCTATTGTATGTCTTGTCCAAATTTCAAGTTTCTAGCTGTTTGGCCTGAACTTTGATCAATCAATCAGTCAGGACTTTTTCAAATATAGAGATATATGAATACAGGCCGCTACTAAGGGGGAAGGAACGTGCCCCGGACGTGTGGTTGGAGGGGCGCCTAAAAGGGCAATAGATAGATAGACAAATGCACATATAAATTAGGGGGCGCCGAGTTTCATGTTTGCCTCAGGTGACATAAACCCTGCATGAATAAGGAAAATATAACATCCGTGAAGTTGACAAGCCACTTACGTCAGACACCAATTTCTTCTTTACACTTTGCTAGTGCTACGTTAGTGTTCGATAGTGACGCAAATCGTTAGTATTCCACAGATAACGTGTGCTTTTTAAATAATGAGTATGGGTCTTCTAACTGCATGCCAACAGGCCCACATATAAGAATCATCTCAAAAATGAGGTTAACCGTTAGAGCAATGTAAGTGTTCATTAGTGCCATTAATATTAACGTTCATGCCTCCATCGTGCAGCTCTTGGAGTAGTAATATGACTTTAATAACTTTATACATCAGGCTCACTTTATTAAAATTAGCCAAATGAACATGATAACACCACGCTCTTTGTTAGAGTCTCAATGCGTCCTTATATTCTTGCAAACATAATGGGCAATGTGGATGTGCTGCCTGACGTGCCCAAGTTAGTTACTTTGTTGCAACTGTTGTTTACCTGTTATTTATTGCTAGTCTGCAAAGTATTCCTTATATTAATATGCCCTTGTCCTTGATAGCCATTGCGTATTTACAAGTATTGTGCATTACTGTTAGAAGATATCAAAAAACAATAGATAAAATCTGTTTCTTAACGGTTCATATTTTTCTTTTACAGTACATAAACTAATAATAATAATAATAATAATAATAATAATAATAATAATAATAATAATAATAATAATAATAATAATAATAATAATAATAATAATTCAGCATAAAAGTTATTAATTGTATCACATTGGCAACAAGCGACGCATATTTTAACTCCATAAAAACTCGTTTCTCTCGAAAACTACGCATGATAACTTATCTTCATTATGTCATTTTGTTTATCTCGGTGTGATATATGTCTTATCTCTGGACAATATCACGGTAAAACAAAAATTAAATATTAGTTTATTTAAAAATTAAACATCATACTTTTGGACTACATCTCATTAACCATGGAAAGATTGATTAGTTAATACTTTCGGAAGTAAGTTTCAGCTTAACTTGCATCATACATTCTTAAGATTACAAAAAGGAAATTTGTTCGTTTGCATTTGAACAAAATTCTTAGGATTACAAAAAGGAAAATAATTTTTCCGAATTCCGGATTTTTTCCTAAACACGGAATTTTTCCGAAATCCGGATTTTTTCCGAAATGGAAAGTTTTCCGAAATCCGGATTTTTTGAATTCCGGAATTTTCCCGATTTTACTTTCCGGATTCCGGAAATTAAAAATTCCGGAATTGGCCATCTCTAGTTTTAATACAGAGTGAAGGATGGAGATTAAATGTACTCTTCCGACGCTTAATGTATTACAAGAGAACCACTTCTCATGATTTATTACTGTTTTTCCACCATAATGGTCACCACTAAAACCGGAAACGTTTGATTTCTACCACTTCCGGTGAATCGATATCTTCCGTCAAGGAATTCGGTTTCTAACTTTTGGTTCTGTACATCGTGGCCAAAACTAATGGTGATTCTTCAAGTAGTCTTTGAGATTTTAGTCTCTGCACGGAGACACACATGAAATAAAGTGAAATCTTTCAGTTTAACGTCTCACAGTTATTCCTTTCAGGCTCAGTGAGATGATGATTAAAGCAAGTGAATGATGATCGAAGTGTTGGAGAAATGAAATGTAGGAGGAAACCCATGGATACCATGTAGTTCACCAGAAACTTTCTTGGGTGGGGATCGAACCAAGGACCTCACGCACCAGAGATAAGCTCTCTACCACTGCGCCACTGTGCCCCCCACCCCGGAGATACACGGATAGACATGATAGATATATAAAGGATACAGCCCTCCTTTAAAATCAACCAAAGAACTGTTATATATCGTAACTAACTTATCGAATCTTGATCATGCTTGGCAAAGAAGTAAAACTTTATTTGCTTAGTAAGCATGCAAAATAGTTTCTTCTGTATACCTTAGTTTCGGATGTATGGACCACCAAATGTTGGAGATTGAACTTCGTCAAATTTTCGCGAGAAATTTTCACTACTTTCTATTTAGAACAAAAATACATTGAACAAAAGGTGTTAAACGTTAATTTGAGTCGTAAGAAAATAAACGACATTAATTTTTCAATTTCTCGTGAATATTGGCCACGAAAATGTAGTTTCAGAAAGATGTTGATACTCCTTTAGAACCAAGAAAATTATGCAGATTAGTCCCTGTACGTACTGCCGTTGTGTACTTACAAAGATGCTCACTTTGGACTGACCTCACTTAAACTCTCATTCACAACATCCGACATCACACTCACATCGTTAATCCGACATCACCTTTACTCGGCCTCACGCTCACAACATCATTTACACATAACGCTCACTCACAAACATCATCTCGACATCATGCTCACTTGACCTTAAGCTCACAACATCTTTTCGACTTCACGCTCACTCGATCTTACACTCACAACATCATTCCGACATCATACTCACATCATGATTTGGAACTCACGCTCACTTTATGATGGTGAGATCAAATAAGAGTGAGTTCCAAACCCATGAGTACCAACCTCATGAGCTCAGGCATCTTTGTGCACTTATAATAAAATATACTCAAAAACCAATGAAGAGCTACTTTTAAGAAGTTTGATTTACCAAAACTGCTTTATACAGTTATACGATCTATGTGTGTTTGTTCAGGAGACAAAAATCTTAAGAACTTCTTAATGGATCCCCATTAATTTTGATACAATGTAGAGGATCATGGGTAAGGAATCGATTTCTTTGGTGTAGGCTACAGCAAAATCGAAAGTGGTACAAACCAATCATTTCCGGTTTTAATATTGATCACAATACAGCAAAAATGGTAATAGATAGCGAGAAGCGGTTTTCTGCCATCAGTCAAGCATTCCACCACTCTAATCTGTCTCTATTAAAAACAAAAGTGATAGAAATCTACTACCACTTTTGGCTTTACCACTAATTGGGAAAATATCACGCCAGACAAAACAAACTCTTTTACTTGGTGTACACGTAATAATGCTTCTTCTTTTTTCTTCAACAGGGAATCTCACTAGTTTAGGAAGTATTAAGACTTCAAATAGATATCTTACAGCTATACTTTTATGGTAGAGGCAGACACACATTGTAACAAGGATTTTATAAAATATAGGATCTGCCCATATGTATCTTCATCCTATTAACTCAATGAAGCCAAAAAAAATCGGCACAACAATATAGTCTGATTGGCTACTCCCATTTTTGCCATAAATGTTGGCTCAAAACATTGCGATCTTATTGAGCAGAGCGGGCTGAGTGGAGGTGGTGAAACTGTGACGTATGGCTTCACAATTTTGTTGTAAGGCAGATTCTCTATTTTATAATTTTCTTGCATTGTAACATAGAATATTAGAAAATAGTTTTAAGGTTAATTTATATTATTTAGGTGACTTTTTTGATTGAAATTCCAAACATTTCCATGTTAATTAGTACTAATTATTCAAATAAAGATGAGCCCTCCTACCTGCATGCGTGTCTTTGAGGCACATGGTTCCGGGTTCGATTCCTGATTGAAGTGCCTTGAAATTTGATAGTAACACAGTGATTTGGATTGCACCATAAACTATCGATTCACATTGTCGCACTGCTGACCAACATCCAATACAGATCAGGAAAGAGAAAAAGGTCTGAAGAGACTCTGCTATTATCGTTAAGAAAACACAACAGTTCACTTTAAAGAAGATCGGAACCTGTGGAGATGAGTGCAAAAAAAAAATAAATAAATAAATAAATAAATAAAATGTAAAATTATTGAATGTGCACTATTTGGGATTGAGTCACTGATCATTCACGCTACAAACACAGTGAACTAGGAAAACTAAGGAATCACAAATTCTGTTTGACTGGCGTTGATGGTTCTTTTCCAACAGCAAGGCTACCGAAGGAACTCCATTCGGGAATCGAACCATCACCAGATTCGAATCCCTAACTCTTTAGCCATGAGAAACTCTGATGGAGGCTGGTTTACAAAAAGGGATATGAGGTAAAAAAAAAAAAAAAGTATAGTATCTATGCATCAAAGTAATAAAAGAAAACCACCCAGCCATTGTATAGTTGAAATGTTTTCAAAACACGATATGGTGAAAGATATGCCCTCTACATTTACACATAGAAAAAAGGAGGATGGGGGAAACATAGCAGAGCAAACGATGATTACATGTCCATGTGTGAGTGGAGTCAAGGGATTATGTAAAACGCGATGCGAGCGGCCCCGTGTGACGTGTAATGTCAAGTGATATGTCGGTACACGCTGATGCAGAGATCTGATCATGTCGTCGCTCTGTTCGACACATCCATCATGCATGTGGGGGGAGATATGGTTCTCTCACCGCCTTTGTATTAATCGCTAATAGCTTAGCCATACCATTCCAACGGACAGCATGCAATACACCAATTTAGAATCACGTCCTCCGAACCTTTCTTCATTACCTAATAGCTAATGTAGTTCCATAGGGCTTTCATTATTCAGACACACCACTTGGAACGTAATGCATTGTCAAAACAAAGAAATTGTTTTGTATGATCCGTTCTCTGTTATTTGTTGTATTAAGAGTAAAGGTTTAAAGACGTTTTTCTGTACTTGTGTTGTTATTCTTGTTTGATTTCTTCTCGTATTTATATGTGTGAGTCACTTGATCGAAGAAGATTCACAGAATGCAGATGCATGGCAAGAGTTTGACTTGTTCAGATGAGTTGAGTTTAACGTCCCGTTTAGCGGCGACGCTATATGAAATATATACCTACTGATAAACGTGGAATTCGAACCATATAAGCTCCCTACTTGAATCGAACCCAGGTCTCCCACTCCGAAGGAGAGTCTAGCCGCTTAGCCACTTTATAAATTGGCGTTACATTGCCATATGTTTTACTAATAATTATCTAAACCTTCATTAGTGTGTAAAGCACAAACTAAAATGATAGAATAGATTTTGTGTTGTAACATACACTCAATGTTCAGTCATTGGGTAAAGTCACACAGTAATAACACTAAAAAAGGAAGAAAAGTCAACCCACTTGCAATTTCTCATATTCCCTCCATTGTAAGATAGGTCATATTAACTACATACATCTAGGGATTCTTACGACACAAAATATGAGGCTGTCACGCCCCGGAAAAGTGGTTCTCGAAGTAATGTTTGCTCACTTCCAATCTCTTCCTATTGAAAGAGATTGCAAGTAACCTCTTTCTATTGAAAGGGATTGGAAGTAATTTCTATCTACTGAAAAAAATTGGAAGTAATCTCTTCGTATTGAAAGAGTTTGAAATCTTCCTATTGAAAGAGTATTGACGTAATCTCTTCCTATTGAAAGAGATTGGAAGTAACCTCTTACTATTGAAAGAATATGGAAGTAATCTCTTCCTATAGAAAGAGTTTGAAAGTAATTTCCTGCTATTGAAAGCATGTGGAAGTAGAATCTTCCTATCGAAAGAGCGTGGAAGCAACCTCTTCCTATTGAAAGAGATTGGAAGTAATCTATTCCTATTGAAAGAGTTTGAAAGTAACCTCTTCCTATTGAGTGTGGAAGTAATCTATTCCTATTGAAAGAAATTGGAAGTAATCTCTTCCTAGTAAAAGGGATTGGAGAGAATCTCTTCGTATTGAAAGAGTTTGGAAATAACCTCTTCCTATTGAAAGAGTATGGAAGTAATTTCTCCCTATTGAAAGAGTTTGGAAGTAATCTCTTCCTATTGAAAGAGATTGGACGTATCTCTTCCTAATGAAAGAGCATTGTTCCTATCGTATTGCGTCACGAACAGTGTTTCTTCAAGAGAATTTTGTCCAAACGAAGAATCGAAATGTGAGGAAGCTCCATTAGAATGCTGTTTTCTAAAGAACAAAAAAGTGCCTTGCACAAGAGTAACACGTAATCGCAAATTAATTTACCTTAGTTCAGATGGTAGGTTGTTGGTCTTCCTCAAGGAGGATTTTCCCTCAACCTCCTCCTAGCAATATACCTGTATAGAACACTGCTCACGAAAATTCTGGCTTGTCTTATATCGGTACCTTTGGAGGTTCATGTTTGTAGTGTTTTCCCGGATAATACTTTAGAAAATTAAAATAAAACATATATATTCAAATATTAAATTACCGTTACCACCAAGTACTAGAATAATTTCAAAATACATGCGTGGAATATATTCGTATTGCTACATTTTGGCATCATAACAAAGCCCTTTGGTACTGCCCTATGTCAAGCTCTCGTCCTAGGTTTACGCTTAGCGCAAAATTTTAAAAAGGCGCGTATACACATGTTTGTCCACTGATAAAGAATTATGCTACAGGCACTGAAAGCGGGAGGACAGGAAATAGGGCGGAGCCTAAGCTCTGAGATTCTGATGACGCACTTAATTCTAACGCACCTCTTTGTCCTTTTAGCCAGCGAAGAAATGGATAACATGCATTCCAATACAACGGTTAGGATTATTAATTTCGTTTGTAGTTTATAGGTTATGCTTCCAAACTAGATTTGGATTTTTGCTTGATTAAGGAAAACTCAAAATTCCTTATGGCGTAAAGTCGTGGACGCTTGCAGGATTTATTCCAAGGAGTGGCAAGAGACGAATTTCAAGGTCAGGCAAAAGACCGCTTCCAAGGAGAGCAAAATATAACACATAAGCACAGTCTCGAGTACATACGCACATTTATGAACGTGTGCATATAATACATAAAACAACAATTACTTACACGCATATGCTTTTTAACTACAATAACTAAACTATATACCATAATATTTAGAATCACAAATATATTAAGTAGAAATATTTGAGTACAAATTAGTGTATTTAAGTACAAATTAGTGTATGCAAGAACAAATTAGTGTATTTTAATATGTATTTTCAGAAACTAAACACTCTTCGAAAATCCAAGAAGCAACTGTTCCCTTACACCCCTTGCTAGGATTGAAGCTTAAAGTTAATTTTATTTGATTATTTGTAAAGCAAAATTGGGAGAAACAAACAAAATAAAAAGCAATGTGTTTATCATTTACCGTTAGCAGTGTAGTTAAATGAAATTTTAATATAGGCCTATTTTGAAGTAATATTTATTTTCAAAATAAAAAATATTTGTTTGTATATTTAATTAGTTTTTAACTCTACTCTTAATTATGAAGTACAATTTCATAGAAATGTTACCATTTTTCTACATACATTCTTTATGAATGTGTGTGTGTGTTCCCCCGCAGTCTGCAAAAGAGTACTATCAGGGTAAAGTCCCCCTAGCCCACCTAGGGGAGAGCGGAAGGAAAGACATAAAAATGACCATAATCGACCGATATTAGTGTTAACCCCATAGTTTCGAGGTCCATGAGCTGATTGGTGACAGTTTATAGCCCTTTAAGTCCAAGTTCAGCCTCCCAGTGAGGGTAAGACAATTCTTGCACATCTAGAGGAATGGAAGGGGAAGACATAAAAATGATCGAAAACGACCAATATTAGTGTCGAATCCATAGTTTTTAGGATCCAAGAGCTAATTGGTGACAGTTTCAACGCCCTTTAACTCCAAGTTAAGCCCCACAGTGAGGGTAAGACTCCCTTGCACATCTAAGGAAAAAAAAAGAGACATACAGTATAAGGCCGATATTAGTGTTGTTATCTATAGTTATCAGGGTCACTCAGATAAACAGTGACCAAAATTAGCGCTCAATTTATAGATTTTTGGGATCACAGAGATGAATAGTGATACTCCAAATGCCATTTAAGTCAAAATTTATCCCTCATAAGCGTATTAAGAGAGAAAAGGGGTTCAAATACTTTTCATAAACATATTATCTTCGTGGACAACATGTAAAATTCATAAAATTCGGAATGATAATAATAGTGTTTAAACTTATATATATATATATATATATATATATTATTCTCACCTCATTCCCCTAATTTCCAGACTTGTTCAGCAGAAATGATTTATATATATATATGAATCAATTCGCTTTTCGATTACAGCACGATAATGAATAATGTAGAATTTTGGTGGAACCTTATCACAGATCAAACCCATAATTACATTCACTGATGAGAAGATAGCAATCATTGAAACTGTGAAGTAATTATAAAAGTTTCAGCGCTTTCAATTAGCAGGAACGAAGCGATGAATTGACAATAAATCAGTTTTGCTAATTTAAAGAATCACCTTTTTTCCGAGTGGAACCGATTCCATTAAATTGGTTCATGTTCCAGTGATTTTTGAATCGAGACTTTAAAAAAAATCAAGTGAAGCATTTTAAGGACTTCTAGTTAAGAGTTCTCCTGTCTGTGTTTTGTTGGTAGCTTTGACGCTGTGATACCCGAAACCCTGTCTTTTTGTTTGTTTGTTTGTTTGTTTGTTTCAACTGAGTCAAGTAGTTGCTTTTCGTATTAGAGCGCATAAAACATAAAACTATCATTGTATATTAAAGTAGAAACATGTAGATACGTTCTTTCGCACAATTCAAAAACAAAAACGATCGAATGCATCTCGTGCTTCCAAAGCTTGTCTATACAATATCAAATTCTTTAGTGACTCAAGAAAAAGAGAGCTTTTGAGTATTTTAATTCCAAAATTGTTATGGAAAACAATACTGTTGCATAAACTAAAGTTTATTTGCCTACCTACGTACTATATGCAAACTGTAACCAGTAGAAAATCAGATACGTTTTTGCCGCTGGGTCAGCGAAAAAAGTTTAAAAAAAAAAAAGATAATTCTCATTCCAAACAGTTAAAATGGTTTCCTATCCCGTGAATATTTAATAATTTTAAGGTTTTGAGGATTTAATACCAAATAAGGTCATGACCTTCATTATATGAGGGGTTACAGTGGCTTAATGGTAGAGTGCTTACCTGATTCGATACCCGGCTAAGTAAATTTGTAGTGGCCAACCTTATGCCCATGGGTTTTCCCGGGGTATTCCTGTTTCCACATTATCATTCCACCAATTCTTCTGTCGTTCACTTGCCTTAACCATCATCTCCCTTTGCCTAAAGTGCATAATCGTGGGACGTTAAACTGAATTTCATTTTATTTCGTTTCATTTGATTATATGTTGTCATCATAGACCTCGAAAGTTGGAGACTCTGACCCTCCAACCCGCTCAATATTGTTTTCCTCTCCAATGTTTCAGTCTCATTTTCGTGTATTTATTTCTATTAAACATTTCTTTTAGCTAAAATAAATAAGAAGCGGTAACAAAATGAGTGGCAGAACAGTTAAGTACAGAAGAGTAACAATTTGTTGTTCTTCCTGGGAGAGGGAGGTTCAGGATAAGAATTGTTTAATACCGCATGATGTCTCAATCCGCCGAGGATTAAGATTTGTTGGTTTCCTACCAACCAATCTTAGAGCTAACAATTCTCTTCTTTTAGTTCATTTAATTCACTTCCCTGCAGTTAGCTACCTACAAAAGTGAGGATGTCTTGTTTCGGAAAATGTGCGTTTCTATAAGAAGATATTTGATTAGCCTCGTAGGCCTACATTATCATGAATATTTTGTCTCCTATCGTATCGTCTCATGAAAAGCCCTAAATGTCTTTGTAATGTCGGGGATTATGGTTCCAATAGTTCCATGCCAAGTCTTCTCTCTTGTTCTAACAATACCTCTTCAATATTCTTCAGGTTTTATCCTTTACAGTCCCTGGATTTTCCATTCTAGAAAATTTTTATCAGATTTCCCAACAAGATATGATTTATGAAATATTTAGAGAGAGATATTTCAGAATAACAGCAATACCTTTCAGACTGAGATGCTGGTTCGGAAGTTAAAGTTAACAAATATAACAGAAAGTATTATGTAAACAAACATATATATAAGCCAGAATTATGGTTATCTAAAATCTAACCAATCCGAGCGTTAACTCTTCCGAGAACTTACTTCCAACATTTTTGGCACACGCCATTTATCAGGTCAGGTCATAACTAGTTCAAGAAGAGACTAATATACCTAATCTTCATATCTATACTGAAACTTCCTAATCAATGTTCTCACTGCGTTATTTGCTTTCCATTCCAGTACCTTTGAATTATCTTTCATACAACGTCATCATTGTATTATGAAAAATTAAAATGATAGACATTTATGACTTGGATTGGCAATCGGTTGAAAGAAGATAGCCAGTATTTCTAAACCCGCTGTTTGTACGAGTGAAAGGGACATTTGTTTTTAACTCGAGCGGTCATCAGTGGGTGTTCCTGTCATCATTTATTTCGATAAGATTGCATCCCTGAAGGAGGGATTATATACTGTATATACAGTCATTTCTTGTTATTAGAAATTTAAGCGTTTCGTCGGAACCAGCATTTCTATTATTGTGCTAAGCTGGCTGCTTTTTAAAGTTCCAGACGATCTTGTCTTGCGCAGGAAGACATGTTGCATATTCACTTGGTATAAGTATGTATTCATTTTGCAGTCAATTTTCAATTTTGAGAACCTGCTTAAATTATGCTATTGTTAAATGCATTTCAAGTGCTTTTGATTCCACATACTAATTCATTAAGGAAAATCGCATTTCTTAATATTATTTATGTACTGAGAAATCATGGATGTGATTTCAAGTTATGCCCCCCAAAAGTTATCTCATTCTCCCCCACACACACTATCTGATCGTTCTGGCTACAGGTTTGCTTCAAGGCTACTGAAACTTTATATCATATGTCCAAAATTAGGCTCTGACTGTGGAACTGCAATATTAACCAATAAGTATTATTTAAATAAGAATTTGTTTACTGCAAACACCTTTATTTTGTAAAATGTTCTTTTATAATTATAAAATACTGTTGTAAATACTGACCTCTAGCGAGTAAATAGTTAATGTAATTTTTTCCAAGCAGTAAACCTTAATTTCATTTTAGATAGGAATAACTAGGTTCGGATCTGATATCTTCTCCTGTGACTTTGATGCTGAAATATTTACGTTAAAGAAAATTAAAAGTTCAAACTAGAAAAGCCAAACCATCAAGACTCCGAACTACTGTCTAAAGTTTAAGGCTTATCTTCTTCGCGCCAATATATCGTACAGCCGGTAGAAGAGTGTTACAACTCAAAAAAATGGAAATTTTGAGTTATCATCACTCAAAAGACAATAGAGAGAGAGAGAAGCGCGCTCTACCTGGTGGTATTTTCGCAGAAATGTAACTAAACAAATTACCCCAATATGACAGAAATACCAGTATTCCAGAGAGCGATTTTGATAGAATAACAAACTTTAAAAGTCATGTTCCTTCAAATGTTTATTTTTGACTTGTAACAGTCTTCCACCGGGTGTTCGATATATGTGTTACTAATTACACTATTGTCAAACAGAATTGATCATTAGTATAACGTAAAGAGCTAAACGTTATACTAATTCGACCCAATAGGTGTTGTCCGAATTGTCTGATGATAGTCTTCACAATAGCGCTCTTCGGAGATTTCCTGCTTTAAACTCCAATCCACAAGTTCGAGCTTATTATTCTTCAGTAGAAAGAGAACTTATATCTTACGGAGTTTACATATCACTCAGCCACAATCACTCAAATCAACCACAAATTGTAGTTACAGTAGTTTTACCGACCTTCGAGATAATCTGTCTAGTCCGACTGTTTCTTCGCCCCAACAAGCGAAGAAACACTCCGGCCCCTAGGCCGATACCGACCTGTAATTGGATTAGTTTATGCAAAGGTTCACACTCGTTTAAGTGTGTTTCCTGATCTGTTCGCCATTATGATACTGATCCACATGAAGTAATGGGATACGCCCATTGCGCGAGTTTCAGGAGCAAGATTCTTTGCCATTTATCCCTGCTGGTAGAGGGAACTCCTCTAGCAAGTGGGGTTATACCATTGTCTGCAGTGTCGGGTACCTAAGCGTCAAGGCATGTTCACCTCTTCCTTTCGGTGCTGAAGCACTTCCAGTACCGTACCCCATGGTTTGACCACAGCTCAGCAGAGTCCAGCCCCATTCCTGGAACCTCTGTAAGTCCAGAGGGGGCTTACTATTCCAGGCCCTACCTATCTCATGGTTATACTTACACATGGTTTAATCCCCAAAGGTATCACGTACACATTGAAGTACTAAGAACTTCCACCAGGGCCCAATGGTACACGTAGATTACCGTTTGAGTGAAGGGCTGTGACCATTTATCTCCCCAATAATGTCATTCACTTGTATACTGAATTTACCAACAATTACAAATTATCTACGTTTAAGGAAGGCATGTCCGACTATGTTTAAACATTAACGTCCCTTTTTCTACTATTAAATTGCATAAGCGAGTTTTACATTACTGTTTCCGGTTATCAATTATACAGCCTACCGCTCCGAACTGTGACTTGAATCTGGTATAGTTGACGAATACACGTCATGCAAGATCAACCTTCAAGTATAGGCAGGTCCTGACCACTCTATCTCACCTCCAAGAAGAGAACTGGATTATAGGATCACGCCAGGCATAACTATGTAATAGAAATATGCTTGAACACTACAAAGGCTTGTATGAGAAAAGTCATAGTATTTGATGATATTCCAGAAACTAACAACTAATTTCTTGAAAATCAATTTCTGAAGTACAGATACTCTTCAGACTATCCAATTCTATCTGGCCACTCAGTTAAGCTAAGAAATTTCTAAGAAAATAAAAGAACCTATTATTGGATCACATTTACTTGAAATAAAGGCTTAGCAGTAACATTGTAGCTTCTTTTAAGAAATGGGAATGTTTATAAATAATCCTTGTGATCGACAACCTGGTATCTATGTGTCTTCTCGGACTTCCCAGTACTCTATCGCCAATTTTTCAATAATTATTCATTTCCATTACTCATTCGTCTTTTTTAGCCAATAGGAGGTAATCTTGGGGCGTTAAACTAAACAAAACTTACTTTTTATAGCCTCCCCCCCCCAAAAAAAAAAGGTTATAGCCGCCTAGACAGGTTTTAGTTTTGTTTTCCGTGATCAGAGTATCGGTTCCCATTTGCTTTATATCCGGCTTTCTACATCAAAATTTAATGTCTCTTAATTTGAGTAACTCTAGATTTCCTTCACGATGAAGGGTTAACAACGAAATCTGTATCAGGAAATCCAAATTCGATGTTTGCCAAGAACAGTGAATTGGACGTGGAAATAACTCGCAAAATACAAAAAGAATGGAGAAATTGGAAGAAAGTATTTGAACTTCTGTGTGACCACAGAATAACAGTAAAGAGTAAAAGGATGCTTTAGAAAACAGTAGTCAGGTCAACAGTGATATACGTGGCCAATAAAGAAATCACAGAAAAAAGATTGAATATTGCCAAAATGACATTGCAGCGTTGTATGTGTGGAATGATCAGAAGATACAGTGTGAGAAATGAGAAAGTAAGGGGAAATCCAAGTTTCAAGGTCTAGAAATATCTAAGAAAGTCCAAGAAAGAAGACTGCAGAGGTATGGCCATCTAATGAGAAAGAAAGAAACGATTATGTGGTTAGAAAAGTGAGTGGGAACAGAGATAGAGGCAGACCAAGAAGGAAATGAATAGATATGGTTAGTATAACTTCAGATAGAAAGGTCTAACAGAAGAAGAATTCCGGGATAACGCTTCATAGAGAAGACTTATCAAAAGCATCGACCCTACATAAGTGAAGAAAGAAAAAGAGAAAGGAGTACATCAAAGTTATACAAATTGACTTTGATTTCAGGTTTAAAGATTTTATTATATTTTCGTTCTTAATCCCTACCAGGACTATATATCGTACAAAATCAACCGAAGTCATTTGATCTCGATTACATTTGTCAAGGTGGTAGACACTGCACTGCTAGAGAAGGTTGTGAAATATTGTGGGGTTCTTTTGTTTTGGTTCCGGAGTTATGAGCACCAAATTTGAGCTTTGCAATTAGTGAAATTTTCGCGAGACTGTTTCTTTACGCAATCAATTAAACTCATCCTATCTTAGCCAAACTTGTCATAGCGGTAGATACTGAGTTTATTATTCATATCAAATATTGTGGCGTATGTGTTTTGTTCTTGAATTGCAGAGGCCATAAAATGTGTTTAGGAGTTCAACCAAACTCATCCAATCTGTGTCAAATTTAGCATGGTGATAGAATTTGGCTTGCTATAAAAGTGTATGAAATATTATGAAATGCGAGATTTTAGATTGATTTGGCCTGCTATAAAAGCGTATGAAATATCATGATGTACAAGATTTTAGATAGATTTTGGCCTGCTATAAAAGCGTATGAAATATCATGATGTACAACATTTTAGATAGATTTTGACCTGCTATAAAAGCGTATGATATTATGGTGTGCAAGATTTTAGTTCTCAAATTATGGTTTATCAAAAAAAGTAAGTGAAATTTTTATAGATCGGTTTAAATAGATTTGTTTCCAAAATCAATGAAGGATGACATTTTTCACAAAAGAGAAACTTAACACTTGTCATTATCACATAACCGATTAAATATACGTTGACCCATAACTTTAAAGTTAAGTCTGAACTACCATCGGGAATCAAATCCGAGACTGCAAATTAAGAAAAAAACTTTTGTTTATCATCAGACTACTCGCGGAATGCGAAACATATATAAAAAAAGAGTCAATTTAAAACATTAATTAAAGTGTTTGTATAGTTAAAAACAAGTGATTCACAGTGTGCGCTGAACAAGCACAAGAACGGAAAAAAATAAAATAGGCAATCAGTTGTTTTTCGCAGAAAAAAAAGAAAAAGCCTTTTACTTATTTAAACAGGTGCGTTGTGTGTATGTGTCACAGAAACACGCAACCAATGACGACAGTTACGAATGAAGTGTTCCAAGAGTTTGACAGTGTAATTACGCGTTAGATCTCTCGTCAACAACTTCACACATCACATACGCATACACATACACGGAAAAAATAAACAGAATTACTAAGTGAGGAAAGGAAGTAGGCAATGCGGATAATGTATTGCTTTTTTATTTAAAAATGAGAGAGAGAGAGAGAGAGAAATATTTTTCACCTGGGAACTGTCAAATCATGAACTGATATTTTCTGGAAATTAATTACTGATAACAGAGTTCTAAAATAATCAATCATAAGGGCAATATAGAATTTTCTATGTATATCTACACTAAACTTGGCTAGTATGTTAGGTAGATCTTGACTTCTTTAATATGCATGTGAAATGTAGTTGTATGCATATGATTTGTGGGATTTTTCGGCAAATGAAACATGTTGCTTTACTTCTAAACAAAAAAATAGTTATGCAAAATATTATCCGTTATTAACTACGACTTTCGTCCATTTTCAGTTAAATTACTGATTTCTCGCTGAAAGAATTCCTCCTCTTTTATAGTAATCCATCCATCAAGCCAATTTTTCACTTCTTCATAAGCTGCAAAGCACTCTTCCGAAAGTCCATGATGCATCGAACGAAACAAATGGTGGTCGGAAGAGGCTAAGTCTGGTGAATACACGGGGGGTAAAACATACCAGCGCCCAGTACTTCCAACATTTTTAGGGCAGGCCCAGCAATATATGGTCGAGCATTGTCATGAAGGATCACGGTTGCTCTATGTCTATTGGCCTAGAGTATTTGTTGTTGGAAACGGTCTACAGTAACTGCTTGACTAGGTTTCAACAACTTGAAGTACAAAACATCCTTCTGACCCCTCCAGACAAAGAGATTCCCTAGATATTGCATTTGGCTTGAGATGTTGATAACTGGCCTGGATCAACCCATGATTATTGTCAAAATAAATCAATATTCATCACCAGTAACAATTCCATAAAGAAAAGACTACTTGTTCTGCCTGGCAATCAAAATTTGGTAGGTGTTTTTTTCACCAATTTTCCTTCCTTTTGCATCTTTCCTAAGGCATGTAGACTCCTGGAAAAATTTGTTTAATTAACTTGTAATGCTTCTGCAAGCTTTTTCTGCGTTTGTGAAGAATATTCATGTAACAAGGCTTGCAATTCAACGTCTTACAAATTCCTCTAAGACTCTCCATTTCTTTGTCCTCCATCTGCATCTTTGAACTGTGTAAACCATCGTTCACACATGCTAACTGATGAAGTATGTTTGTTGTAAACTTCCAGGAGCATACGATGGACTTCCTCATAAATTTTGTTTTCTTTTTAAAAAATAGTGAAGTGCATCTTTTCGAAAATGGGATTTTCTGGAATAAAAGTGGACATTTTCATAGCAAAAACAAAACAAGCTTTTGATATTCCGATCGAATGACATACTATATTCTGAAGCTGATGTTTGTGCCTCTTAAGGGTTTTCACTACAGCGAATTTAAACTACCGCTAATTTTAGTTCTATAATATCTTCAAAACAAATAAAAATATTCGAAAAGCAGAAACGCAGTGAGCTAGAGAATACGATTTTGCATGTGATACCGTCATCACAAATCATCTATCTGCTTTCGATTTGAAACTGTAGATAGATCTAGCATTTTTTGCGGGTTCTGTAAATAGCGGCATACCAAAAGCAGATAGATGAATTATGGCAAAGGTATCACATGCAAAATCGTATTGTCTAGTTCACTACGTTTCTGCTTTTCGAATGTTTTTATTTGTTTTGAAGATATTACAAAAAACTCTAAAAATTAGCGGTAGTTTAATTTTCCTGTAGTGAAGACCCTTAAACATAGGTGTTGCTACATTAAAGGAAATGCCCGTGTAAGAAGTAACGCTATTTATTCTTAATCTCGCAAGTCATATCCATACACCTATACTTTCCAATGCGGACGTATCGTTTCAGAGTTAAAGGTTATTAAATTTAGGATTTGTTCTTAGTCAAGTTGTTGTTGTTGTTGTAGTTTATTGAATTTTAGGGTCCTTTCTTCAATACCGAAGCTATATGAGACATGGACTTGCCGTATAAATTAGAATTCGAATCGGTGAAGTTCATATGCCAATGCTTTCCTACCGGAAATTGAAACCTGGACTTAAACACTATGCATCAAAGGTCCACTTACTGTGCACTAAACCAGCGGAGCGGGTAGGACATAGTTAAACTTTTAGCAAAAATATCGCTAATTCCTACTTAAATAGAGTTGACATTCATCCCGGAAAATTCGAGACCGTCAGGGAATCTGATCTGAGTCCCGGCGTCCCGAAAATATTTCACGGGACTAAATGTCCCGGATTTCAGCGAAGAAGAGAGGAAGGGAATATTATAGTTTGCTTTTTTCACCATACTAGGTATATAATTATTCTCCTAAGAGAAATAAAATAAAAATTCAACGAAAGAAGTTCTTTAAAAATAACAAACGCCGCCTATCGCCAATGAATTAACCATTTTTTTAAAAAAAAAAAAAAGATACAACACGAACAGGTAAAAACAGGAAACATCATATCTTGAATGAGTTCAAACAGACTCTGTAAGCCACGATACAACAGATCCTGAGAAACTCAAAGAAAAAAGTTTTGCTTACCAGTAGGGAGAGGGTAAATTATCTGCTTACGTTTGTTTAACTAGGAAGGAGAAGATCTACTAAAATGAATAAAAATGTGATTACGTAATACTTGAACAACTATATCTAATTGAAGAAAGTAAATTAGTATATAACATTTCTTTACATTTTGAGCATTTCAAAGATTCTCGTAACTTTAGTAGCGTTCCGGATTTTTATTTTTGAAATATGGCACTCCTATACTTAGATCAAAAATTAGGAAGAAAATACATAGAAAAAAAGTATTTTAAATGCTAATTTGATGTTAATGTCAATTTGTTTAATGTTATGTAAATAGAATTTGTATACTTATAATTAAAATTTATTAAAATCAATGAAAGATGACTTTTTTCCGCAATCAGCATATTTTTGTCAGTTATGCTTATGATTTGAAAAGTACTGAGAAGCTCCAACTTAGTAAAAGGAAGAGAAAGCGTGGTCATTCGTAATCTTTTCTAAACTACAAAAACATAATTTATTACTTACATCATTTCGCAATGCATGTATTTCTCTCAAGTGTATATTTCAAGTGTTCTTCAACGCACATGAATAATGGACTTACTTCTTTTATCATTTATTCGTAACTCATATATTTACGAATATAACTTCTGAAAACTCTTTGAGTCCTCATTCATGGACTTCCTACATTGGGTTCTTTTAACTGTTTGAAGAAGTTTGCTCTATATGTAACGTCACCTGTGAAGCTTGTCTCTCATATCACAATTAGGAGGAACAGACAGTTATACATACAAAAGACCTGAATTTTGTGACAATGAACGCCTGAAATGCCTTTGTGTTTTTGTATCATATTTTTGTTTTAAAAAGTGGCTGTCAGGAAACTAAACATGGAAGATTAATTATGCTAAGTTATATACATAACATAAGGATATACATAAATGAAATCTTTAAGTTTCACGTCCCACGATTATGTCCGCTAGGCTAAAGGAGATGATGATGATGGGAAATGAATGAAATTGTGAAATGAAGAAAGTGGCCGAAAACAGAGAACCCTGAAAAAAAAAACATCCACGTGTTGGTCCACCACAAAGCTTAATTGGCTAGAGCTGGTATCAAGCCAAGGACCTCATGCACCAGAGGTTAACACTCTACCACCGAGTCACCGCGGCCCTCGAAAGATATACATATCCACAAAACACCCTAAACATAAATCAGGCAAATGTCACGCCAAATTATTCACCCTAAAAATTAAGATCCTAAAGACCAAGGTTTAAGATAAAAACACATGTGAATGTTTAGATTAGTATTTTGTTTAGTATAAAACAAATTTAACTCAATAAAGATTTGATCGTAATTGATTCCTAGTTCAGAAAACTTATAATGTTTCCTGATTTTTACCTTTTCTTCGAAAGTAAACAATTCAGATTTCTATTTCATAAAACACTTCGATCAAACACTACTACTTCAAAGACGCGTTGAAAATATTCGAATATGGGAGAAAGGAAAAAATCTTTTTGAAAACTCATCGAAGGTAAAAAAAAAAAAAAAAAGAAAAAAAGGAGAAGGAAGAATGAAAAAAGTTGTGTGCAAAACTTCGATAAAGCTGCACAGCTCAACTATTCAATAACCATTGTCCTCCTGAACGCACGAAGATTCGATTGACGATTGAAAGGGAAAAGCCTGTAGAATATCTCAGTTGGGTTTCGGATGGGTGTGTTCAGTACGCTTCTCTTGATACTCTCCAGAGGAAAAAGATAGTGCAGTGGCGGAACCCTTCCTTACCAATATCCAATATTGGTAGCGGTTTCGGCACTTGCCCAGAACTGATTCCCCTCGTGATAGATTGCTCCACTGTTCACTGTCCATCAATCCATGCAGTGACAGCCAGGTTTGTTCACAGCGACATCAGCGATGTAAGTAAATAGTCTTCAGTTGGAAACTGTGCAGTAGTAAATCAATACCTATGCTTTCGACATTTCTTTCTCTTTTTTTTCCCGAAAGATAGAGATAATTTTCTCTAGTTCATTTCCCCCTACAGTCTCCTCTGCCCTACTCCAGGTTTCAATCTTCATGATTTCCATATATGAAAGCTTCCTTACGTGCGGGACATAAACTTAGATGGAAAAAGAGGCAGGCGTCTTTCCTCATAACTGGTAATAGTTTTTGAGTTCAATTCTGGAAGTATATGTTTTCAGAACTTCGGATTGCTTTGGCTTCATTGCCAGTGCACTAAAAGTATGAATTCTTATGCATGAAAATACAAAACTATAGTACTTATAAAACAGGAAGAAAGTCTCACCTTATATCTACCTTGAAGCAAATTCGTAACATTTTCATTCCAAACAAAATGTCTAATATCCATTGTTATAGACGCCTGATGTCAATCAATTTACGTCTATTTTTCAGACGTTTCAACGTAATATTCAAATCTCTTAAAAATTTGTCTAACAATTCGAATGAACATTTCCCGAGTTCATGGCAACTGGTATCATAATAACGATGTAAGGTGTTTATATAATAACTAACTAACTAACTAACTCTTATGGCCTATGGAACCCGGAGGTTCAATGCCGCGTTCACGAAAGCTCTCCACTGACTTCTATCCTTAGCTAAATGCATCCAGTTTCTACTTTGTATTCCAATCTCTGCGAGATCCATCTTAATATTGTCCTCCCATCTGCGCCTAGGTCTTCCTAATGGTCGTTTTCCGACTGGTCTTCCTGTCAAGACTTTGAAAGCGTTTCTACTTTCTTCCATTCTAGCTACATGACCCGCCCACCTAAGACTCCTAGACTTGACGACCCTAACAATGTTGGGTAAACCATATAAATTATGTAGTTCCTCGTTATGAAGTTTCCGCCATTCCCTATTCCCGTTCCTCTTGGTCCGAATATTCGTCTCAGGATCTTGTTCTCAAATACTTTCAGTCTATGTTCTTCCCTCAGAGTAAGTGACCATGTTTCGCAGGCATACAAAACAACAGGTATGATTATCGTTTTGAATATTTTAAGCTTCAAATTCCTCGACAGAATTCGCTACGACAAGAGATTTTGAACCGAATAGTAACACGAATTCCCTGCTTTTAGTCGACATTTAATATAATTGATATAATATATAATATATTATATAGTTAATATAATTGATTACTTAATTAATTTGGGACCCGTTTAACTAAATTCCGATATCTCATACTCATATATTTTGGATGAAACAGCTTTCTGTTGATAATTATCTGTTTTACGTCAATACTGATGTCGCGGAGGACGGAAACTACTATCAAGTGAGCTTCGAACTACGGCCAAGCTTTCTATCCAAAACAATTATCGGGTGCACAGATATTAAGCAAAATTAACCCTCAAAGTATTAAACCATTCTTTACTATTCTCTGTCTCACTCTAGGAAGATTATAAAACGGAAATGACGTTCAACAAGACGTCTTACAGCGCGACGTTGTGACTTATTACTAGTAGAAGGCGGCCGATTTGAGAAAATAAAAAAAGGAAGAATATAAACCAAACAGCGCAGCGGCAAGCGACTCAATAATAATAATAATAATAATAATAATAATAATAATAATAATAATAATAATAATAATAATAGAAGAGAAAGTGTAATTACTTATCATTCGTAATCTACTCCTGGAGGCAAGAAACATCCAGAACTTTACTGAGCAACTGTAATTTTCGTAAACGCTTGCAAATGCAAAAATTGGCTCTCCATCGACAAGAAAGATGGCTGCCATTTAGGAACACTTGCATATACGAAAACGTGAATGATGTTATTGACCTTCTCATACATAAGATTGACCACACTCAAATTTCAAAAATTTTCGGAGATAGTCGAGCAACCACCTCTGGACCATATAGTATGGATTGACCCCTTTATATTCCCCCACCACTTCAATGACTTGTTCAAGCAAATTTTGTTTTGCTTATAAACTTTCAATAGAGAAAGAGCAAGCATATTTAAGCAGGTTTTACATCATAAATAACAATCAAATACATCAAAAAATAGAGGGTACTGAAAATAAGAATACCATAGGCTATTAACTTTAATAGTTTTAAAATTGCTATAAAAATTAACATAGTTTATTTTTTTTTTATACAACACCTTTCGTAAACCTCTCGTGAGGAGGAGGGAATCTCATAAATTGTGGATGAAATTAAGAAAAATCAGGGCATAAATAAAACAATCCGAGTAAATTTTGAGATAAGACGAGAACTAATCCTTCGATAATCGAGACGAGAAATAAGTCTTCCATAATCGAGACGAGACGAGACGAGAAAACCTTATTTCTGGTCTCGTGAGCAACACTATTTGGACAGATTAGAGATTGTCACTATTCATCTAGCGACCCCAAAAACTATGAGTTCTACACTAACCTTAGTGAATTTGGACATTTTAATTTTCATCCCCACCATGTGGATGGGAGCTAAGCTTAGACTTGTACAGCTTCGGGAGAGTTACTATTCATCTCAGTGACCCCCAAACTATGAATTGGACACTAATATCAATCGTTTTCGATTATTTTTACATATCAACCCACTACCAACTTGTCATATACTAAAAGCGCGCTCTCCCACTAAAAAAAGAATCAATACGTGCGCCAGGAACTTTTACTTAGGGTAATGTTCAAAATAAAAGGAGATGTATTCACAAAGCAATATATTCTGTAACTCAACTATTAGTGATAATAATTGGTTTAATGGTCGCCTCCCTCTCAACCTTCAATTTGCTAAAAAAAATAAAATGAAAACTTACACGCTGTAATTATTTCTCAGAAAGGAGTGCGGCGCTCAGAAGAAAAGGATTAAGCATGTCTATATTGTTAATTGTCTTGATCGAAACTTCGAAACAATAAAATCATGTGTTTTACAAGACCAGACATGAGAATGTGTTTATTTTGTATTTTGAAAGGAAACAAATAAATCAGCAAACGTAACATTTTAAAAAAATTGATGCAATAAACATATGATACTGATTGATAGAATTGGATCTGAAGATAGAATTGGATTCCTTTTCTATCCAGGAGTGTGTATGAAAAAAATTGAATGTTAGAAGGGCCTGGAATCTAAAGGTAATTATCAAAAACGCTAAAATTGCTAGGCTGTCTGCTTATTTTAAAAAATGCCAAATTTCAGCTTTCTAAGTTGAGCGGTTGGTGAGATACTAAATTTTTTTGTAAAAATTCGGGCTTCTCCCCACTCCTTCTTGGTATACTGTTATAATCAATGTAATATGATAACGTCTCAATTGAAATTGCGGTCTAATATAAGTCTAAAATCTTTTAATTGTGCTTTGCCGTTTGGCCATACTAAAATTGGATTACACACACTATTAAGTTATTTAAAGTAAAGATACTGTTACAAATAACTACATAAAATTACTTGTGTCATTTACTTCCTACTTGTTCTGCGAATAGAAGCAACCACAGAGTCCGTTACCCTGTTGTACAAAAATATATGCACATGAATAAAGGGACAATAGTCTTTCATCCTTTCTGACAGATAAGTGCACTTTTTGCTACTGGCTACTCTGGTTTGACGTGTTTGACGTACTTCCGTTTTATAATCTTCCTAGAGTGAAACAGAGACTACACTACTTCATCTTCAGGAGAGTTGGGTTCGAGATCATGACACCAGTCCCAATTAACTTTCATCGCAGATAGAATAATTATTTTGTTTAATTCATTATTAAACGTGTGACGCGGGTGGCCTCAAGCAGTTGCACGTAGTGGTATGACTTCCAAGCAGGTCTATAGTCGAGGGTATATGACAGTATACGCGTATATCCTCTGGTTAATCTTAGTCGTTAGAGTCTGTTTCAAGTGATTTAGCACTATTGTTTCATTTATTGAAACTTTTTTTTTTAAAAAAAGTGTTCTTTAATATGTCCGTTCATTATTCCGCACAATAATTCTTGAACGGATGCGAATATTTTAATTTTGTTTTACTGCAATAGATAGCTAGAGCCATTACCTCTGTCGAGTTCGTTAATAGAGTCAATTCATTAACATCTTAATGGATAATGGTGATTACCCATATCCCAATACGTGGAAATATTTCGCGTAATTCTCTCTACTTTCCTTACCAAAGTTTATATTTGTTTATTTATTTAATCAGGACATAACTTCAACGAAGTGACTATATCACTTCCTTTTCATTATCCTATTCTTAGTTGCTGTTCAATTACATCGATCATGCAAAAAAAAAAAAAGTTTTTTTCTAACCATTGTGCTATCAGAAAAAAGGAGAAATAAGGAGAAAAAACATTAAAAATATTACGTCAGCTCTAACTCTGTCCAAGTTCGTGCTGTTTTGATCAGTGAATAACAGTGTGAAATCTTAATTTAATTGTGATACACATATTTTTACCCTACTCCTCACCATGATCTTCATAATTCTATCTGCTACATCATCAAAGAGTGATTTTCTCTGTTACTTCTCTCAGTAGGTTGACTTCATCTGCCCATCGACCTTATTTGTTACTAGCGCAATGATTTATCTAAAAAATATCAAGAAAATAACATATACATTTTAACACGGCCTTTATATTTCAACGAAATTATTAATACATACGTTTTACTTGTTAATTTTATTTTTTCTTTCTCTATTGTTTTCTCTTTTCTCTATTTAATTTAATTTTTTTTCTCTAATATGTCTCACGCCAATCCTAGATGCTCATGAAACAGCGTATACCCTATGAAAATTTAAGGACTAACTTATAGCACAATGTAAAAAATCGTTGTGTTATTTCAACGACATGCCTGTGTGTTGACGGGATTGTGTTAAAATATAACACAAACAGGTGGTTAGAACAACTCACTTTCCATTTGGAGTTGTGTGTCAAATGCCGGTAGTTGAAATGACACACAGCCTGTGTGTTAAATGAACACAAGTGTGGAATCTTCGGTGTTGTTTTCTACGTGATTGCCAAATATGTTGGGCATCTAATTATAAAGGCTTATGAACTGAACCTACAAACAAACACAGTAGAAAGAAATACTTACACAAATCCAGGTAATCGCAAAATTTCAACATGCAAACCGTGTGAAGTGTTCTCAAGTTTTTACATAATGTTTCTGAAGAAATATGTCAACAGCGAGAAACAATATGGTATTACTGTGTCTCTTCTACACTGCACTAGAGCTCACCAGTCAACACCGGGAACTGTGGTTCAAAAATGGCGGAAAACATTAGAAACACGATTTAAGAAGCAAACGTATTATAAGGATATACTGTAGATAAGAGTTTCCTATCATTCTCGAACAAGATGTTGGTGAAGGTTGTGTTTCGCAACATCAAGAAATACTTCACAATAAATGTTGGGGAGAACGACATGAAAATTATGAAGATTTTCTAAATGAAGTGTTCTGTAGTTTACTATTCTTATTTTAAAATCAGGATCTTCGGTAAGCGTAAGCATGCACACCAACACAGAAAAATTGTTACATCAACACCGTACATGGAGTTATTTCAACACCGAAATAGGTGCCGTAGTGAGGCAGAAGTGGAGTCGAACTAACACCGAAAACGGTGTTAATTTGGTGGTCTGACCTTGAATTTTAATACAGGGAGTGTTGAATTAACACCAAAACGGTGTTACTTACACTGCTTTAACGTTAAATTATGACACAGATTGTGTGTTGAAGTAATAAGAAAATGATGTTGAAATAACACAAGGACTGTGTTATATTGATACTTGACATGGTGTAATATTAACACAAAACAATTAACACACCACACACTATGTTACTTTCTTCGTGTTGGTGCAACACCGCCACAAGTAACACCCAACACTTTTCCCCACACTACTGACCCTGACATGGTGTTGAATCAACACCAAAAATACTAACACAGGTCCGAATTTAACACCGCTCAACACCGGTTGTGTGTTAAAAACGTTACACACACCCTGTGTTGAACACTAACACCGCGGGGTCTGTGTTGAATTAATACCGCATGGTGGCAGTCACGCTGGAACCACTGACACAACCACTTTTTACTGTGTATTGCCTTCAAACTGGTTAAGATGTTGATAGTGAACGAATGTAAATAAAGTATGAACAAGAATTTTAGCAAAACCAAAATGTATCAAAGATTACGATCTTGACAAATAATTAGTTTTTTTGGATCAGGAGCCATAAAATGTTTGAACGGCCCCTAAATCGAGTTTTCGTATTTTCTACGGAATAAGACATCATACTGAGTTTTATAACATAGTTTGGGTTTGGCTACACTATATGTAGTTCTTCAGACATACGGCCTACAAGAAAACTTTTAATTGAAATATATTGAGACTTTTGATCCAAAAATAGGTATTTTGTGCCGTATTTATTTTCATTGTTAAAAAGATTTGCTTTACCAAAACTCATATTCAATAAAATAATTTTTCTTGATGCGCCATTATAACTTTTAAACTAATGAGCAAAAGATTAGGAACTTTTATACCGTGGAAGTATCGGCAGGGAAACGTTGTTTGGCACACTCTGTGATACCCAAGGTTAACAGTGTTGCAAACCTAGCATAAGATTTTATTTTTTAAAAAAGGCATTGTATCAGGTTATTACATGTTTTAAATCTATATGTAAAACAAAACATATAATACCACATTTGTTAGCCAGTGTTGCACACTAAGGACGCTACAGTATTACAAACATGCAAATTTTGATGGCCTCTAGAACACTAATAACTTAAGTGAAGAGGGCGTGGCATTGCAGGTCCAAAATATTTTACTGTCTAATACTAATATTATATGATATGATAGATTTCGAATGAATAGGAACACAATTACAAAGCATTGAAAATTTGATTTTTTTTTCAAAAGCATTTATTTCGAAAACTTCTTAGGTAATTACCTCTTCTTGTTGCATATATAGTTTTCGATACCTTTACAAAGATCACAAAGTCGTTTACAACAATTTGATATCTCAAACCATTCTGGGGATATGGTTAAAGATATTAAATTTCGCAGCACTGCTTTAAATCATGTAATACCGAGAACTTATTGTAATAGACCTATAAAAATATCGTTATTATGTAATAGAAGCAAAGTAAATCAAAAATTGTTTTAAATTATTCCTGTAAATATACTATTTTAAGCAATATATCAAATTTTACCATTTTTTCATACCTCCCGAATTGTTTGAGAAATCAAATTTCTGTAAATAAGATTTTGATATTTATGCCTATTGAAAAACCATGTATGTATGTAACTCAATACGATACTTATTAAACACGTTTTGGAAATAAAGTCCCTTGAAAAAAGTCAAATTTTCAATTCATTTTACTTTGTTTGTGCTTGATCAAAATACGTCATATGAAGACAGTAGTATTCTACATTAAGGCACTTCGGATGTTCATTACTTCGTCCGTCTAACTTGCGTTATTACTCTTGTAGAAGCCTCCAACTCTTAGTTGTTTTTTCGATGTTTATGAAATTGTAGTGTCCTTAGTTTGCAATACTATATAATAAGCGAGGAATTGAATGTTTTCTTTTTTAAATGTGTAATCATATGACATAGTGTCATTTAAAAAATACAACTTTACATTGGGTTGGCAACACTGTTATCCTTCTAATATCACAGAGTATGTGAAACAATGTCCTTCAGCTTTTTATGTCATTAGTTTAAAAGTTACAAGGACATGTCGAGATAAATGGTCTACCCAAAGCAACATTGATAACGTTTGGGAGGTGATTCCTGACACGAAGATAAGACAAAAAGTATATTCCAACCTGGGTGCACAAATGCTTCCTTTAGGAGTTATAGGCTGCCAAAAACATGAAAAATTGAACTTTAAAGGTCCATAGCTCCAATACTATGGGATCTACAGTTGTCGGGTCAAGACTTCACTTACGAACTTGTACGTATCTTATCCAAATATACATGTTTCAGAATCCTGTGGAACTTCCGAAACAATTTTTTTAGAGGTAGTTGGTGAGTACTTCAGATTATATGCCCGTAGCCAAACTCTCTCTATAAAAATTGTTGCGTGAGTACCTTAGGATTCTGAAACATATATTTTTGCCTAGCCCATATATTAGTTCCTAAGTGAAGTCTATAACTCATTTTCTACAAAAATGTCACATAGCGGTTCTTCGAGGCGCAGCGACGATATAAAGAATAGGTTTGTCAAATTAACCTGAAATTTCGTTAAAATAAACCAACAAAAACAAATACCATATGGTTACAATGGTAGAAAAAAAAGATCATGCAAAACGTTTCTTTTATAAATGAATTGACAATTATATAATGAGGATTAAAAATATGTAAACATTTCCACGTAGATGTTGATGCAACTCGTAACTCCTAAATGTTTGAAAGTTGCATATTAGCTTTAGGCGAAATGTTCACAGGACCGTAACTTGTGGGGGGCAGGGGGTAACTGACTCCAGGAAAGCTCCTCGCCTTTCGAGGGGCCCTACTTTAGACAAAATTTTCTTACTCCATATACGATACGAACATGAAATTATAAATGAACCATCAAACAGGTTCACTACATTACATTAACAAAACAGCACACGAAAGGTAAATAAAACAAAAATGAGTTGTGGGCCTATTTCAGTAAAAAATGTCTATTATAAGGGCCCTAGAAATAATATTTATTCGTATGGCTTTGAGATTTTGTCAAAATTGTATCCTTAATTACTTAGTCATGTATGGAGAGGGAGAGGTGCACGCGGGAGGGCCCACAGGCTTGACACAGAGGTACCGGCTTGACACAGTCAGTGTTACAGAAATAAGTGAATGAGCGAAGGATCACGGAAATAGGAACACCGCAATGTTAATCTTTCTATACATGCGACCACCTTGTTTTGTTGGTAGTACTCCAGCTAGTATGGTGAACAAAAGCTATAATTTACATTTTATTTGTATCTGCTTTTCACAACTACCTAGGGTTGCTAAATATTACGTTTTTTCCCGTAAGTTTTACTTTTTTCTGGAATATTTTACGCTCTACGTTTTTATTTTCCCGTGAACCTATTTTTACCTCTTTTTTAATAAATAAAAAACTATCAGTTTAATGTTCCTCTTCTATATCCTTTACCGGTAGACTAAGGGAAACGGATGTTTAAGGCAAGTGAATGACAACGGAAGAATTTTCACACACTGTTAACACTTTCGATCTTAAACCCGAGTCAGACTTGAGTTGAATGTTTATTCCAAAACGCCGGAGCCCGAGTCTAACTCGTTTTTTTTACGTAATAGCCCCTATGTAACTTATTATGGGTTGCTGTAGGTTGTTGGGAGTAGGACCGCCGCTCTTTTTCCCCTAGTACCGTTATGTTTATAATTAATATAGAAAGTCATGTCCTTTCATGGGCTGTGTTGGCAGTCGGTTGTATTAGGTCATTAGGGTTTGATGACATGGTTACATGTGTTTGGAAAGTTGTTATGTTTCTTTTTTTTTAGTTGTGCTGACATGTAAAGGTCGTGTCTTCTTCTTTTTCGAGTTTGTATGCGTGTCTGTAGAGACTTTATACTGGCTATTTTTAAAAATAATAATGGAAATTTGAATTGGTTCGATTTGAATTAAATCTGTTGATACGTCATTTTGTATCACGTACTTTCGCAGTAGTGATTAAATTAATAATCCGTATGAGTGATTAAATTAATAATTTAGTTGGAACAAATAAGATGTTCGAACAATATGTGAGAGAGAGAATAAAAGATTACACGAACAATATGTGAGAGAATAAAAAAGATATTCTCCTAATAAATTAGTCGGAACAAATAAGATGATCGAACAATATGTGGAGAGAGAATAAAAGATGTGTAAAAGTTTATGCGATACGCACTGGGATCGAACCCGGGACCCTTAGCACCGGTGGTGTATACTGTATTGTACGGGGGACTGAACTTGGGATTTCCAAGCACAAGAGATGAATGCTGTATTGTACGGGGATTGAATATGGGACCCTTAGCAACAGAGGTGAATGCTGTATTGTACGGGGATTGAACATGGGACTTTTAGCACCAGAGATGAATGCTGCATTGTACGGGGATTGAATATGTTACCCCCAAACACCAAAAATGAACGCTGTATTGTATTGAGAATGAGCGTGGTACCCTTAGCACCAGAGGTGATTGCTGTATTGTACTGAGAATGAGCCTGGTGCCCTTAGCACCAGAGGTGAACGTTGTATTGTACGGGGATTGAATATAGGACCCTTAGTACCAGAGGTGAACGCTGTATTGTAGTGGGATTGAACCCGGGACCCTCCAAGCACCAAAGGTGAACGTTGTATTGTACTGAGAATTATTGCAATCCTTACATGTAAATTGGCGAGAAAAAAAACATGGGAAATACGAAATGTGTGTGTGTATGATTGAATGCTTTATTTATTTTGTTAATATTCATCGTTTTATTGATTTGTTTATTCATTATAGTTAACTCCATGTTTACAGCCAAGTTTGAAATACGGAGCGACTGAATTGTTCTTCCGTCTTTGAGAGAAGGCGAGCTTAGAATGAACAGAGTTTTATTTTTGTAAATGCCATTACTTCCGGGTTGTTGCTTTACACGCGTTTCCCCTTGCTTCCGTTAGAACATTGAGTGGTGACATAGATATAGAATGTCAATGTACTTTCTACTTTTATTTCCGCTTGTACTGAAATAACCTTAGACGATTTCTCCTTGCCGTTAGAACTTTGACTGGTGACGTACTGAAATATTTTTCCATTAACTATGATTGTTACTGCGATACTTATCGGCAGTGATGAAGAAGACAGATAGAAATTTTATGTTTCTTCCCCCTTTAGAAGATGTTTTGGGACAAACACGTAAATGTATTTTTGTGGCAATATCTGATTTTGGCAGAATATCTAATATCTGATGAACATGTAAGCATTTTCCTTAATTAGATGAGAACCGTACATAGCTGCAAGCCCCAAATGTTGATCGATAACCTGTCTGAATGAGATTTCTTCAACGGTTAACGAACTTGTAAATAAGAAATTTTTAGATGTCTTGCCGTAACACTGAATATTATTATTATTATTATTATTATTATTATTATTATTATTATTATTATTATTATTATTATTAGAAGCTCATTCTTATTTGCATTCTTTCGCTTCTTATTTGCATTTTTTCATGCTTGGTACACAAGCTAATAGCAGCTACGCTGCGAACTATTAAAATATTTTCTTATTTTTTACCGATTGCTTGGTACACAAGCTAATAGCAGCTACGCTGCGAACTATTAAAATATTTTATTGGTTCGTTTGCTAAGCAAACTCAGAACACTTGTAGTGTGAACCTACAAATAAAAGGCCTAAAGACGGACCATTTACTTGTAGAGTTTTATTTGCTTAATTACAATATGTTTGATTCATTTGTTACGATTTTTTTTAACTGTTATACCGATCACTTTAAAATCAGTTATACCTAATATATATATATATATATATATATATATATATATATATATGTACGTTGTACAGATTGGGACTTGAACTGTTTAAGTAAGATGATTTGCCAATAGATGGCATACTACTACGCTTTGGCAACACAGCTGATAATCTTTTAGGAAGGCAAATGTTTGAACTAAGACTAGTATTTTCAGAAAGAAATGTTTTAGTCTTGGGGGGAGCGCTTTTCCCCAACATTATCGTGTTTTAATAGTAAATATTACTGAATGTTAGTTATTTGCGTGGGTGCTAGCCACATAGCTTTAATGTTAAGAAAGGATGAAAATTTACGGAACCTCTAAATACACTGGTTATTGAACATTGTCTTTTGATTTGAAAATGTGTTGTGTATCCTTGAAGTAAAATGAAATTATATAGTCCTATTCGTACTATATCCCTCCAACTAAGGGGCTTTTGCATGTCAGATAGATTGCCTAGATTTTAACAGTATTATAGCAAAAGAGAATTACGTACGACTATTGTAACACATAGCTATAACTGACGGGCGATCCTAGAGGTTATAGGTGACCCTAGATTTAAACAGTATTGTATTACAAGGAAGTAAAAAAGAGAATTATGTATGCCTATTGTAGCACGCACCTATAACTGGCGGGTCACTTCCCCATTAGTCACAGGCTTACTTAGAAAAAAATAAAATGAAATTTTTGAGTCCCATGGTTATGCCGGTTAGGCTAAAGGAGACGGTGAAGATGAGAGATGAATAAAATGGTAGGGTGAAGAAGTAGGAGGAAACGGGAGAACCCCCGAGAAAAAGAACCCATGGACACGGTGTTTGTCCACCACAATTTATAAAAATAAATCCAAACAATGTTTGTCATGAAAATGTTGAAATATTTGGTGCGAGCTGGTATCGAACCCGAAACCCCACTCACCAGAGGTGAACGCTTTACCATCGAGCCACCGCGGCCCCCGGGCTTACTTAGATTTTAATAGTATTATAGCAAAAAAAAAGAGAATTATGTATGCCAATTGTAGCACGTAGCTATAACTGGCGGGGCCCATTAGTTATAGGCGACCCGAGATTTAAACAGTATTATATTATAGCAAAAAGAGAATTATGTGGGGCTGTTTTTACCGGTTGAGGGCATGTTCCCCATTAGTTAGTCCCTACAATTGCGGGTTTTTCTGAATAGGTAATAACATGATGATAATTATGTTCAACTGAAGGGTCATACGTGTTGGTGGGTCCCCCTTAGGGATTTGTAATATAATGAACGTTTGGTGGTTTACTGATAGAAGAAGAATCAACTATGCCCTCACAAATTATGTTTTATTAACAGAACACAACTGCGAGAAGGGTTTTTGGTACTTATTTAATGCTATCAGTAGTATTTAATGGCTAAAAAAGAAATATATATCATACTGTACCTTTAAAATATAAATATATATTCAGGACTAATAATAAATACGTCAACACGGAACACGACGGTAAAGTAAACTAAAGTTAATTTAAAATTTCTCCGACAGATGGCATAGAACCACAATTTTCTATTATAGTTGATTTTGTATTAAAGTAATGAAAACAAATGATTGAAGAGAATTATATAATAATTAGTACGGGGTTATTCGATGAATGAAAGAAAGAAAAAAAAGTATAGAAGAAGAAGAAATGTAATTTTACTGTTTTAATATGGTTATTGAAAACACATACACAATCTTATTTTTGTTTCTTGTTGAAAGAATATTTATAAGTTTAAAATTGATATAGAGATGCATAAGAAAACTGATTTACATTTCGTTTGTTTATTTATGACCGACTCAAGGTTTGAACTAGAGACAATGCTTATATGAAGCGAACTTAATTATATTTTTTATTTTTTAATAAATCACTTTGTTTGAGTTTGTCCGGGTGGAAATTTGATTTATATGTACAGTGAAAAAAAAATAACTTAATTTGTTTAGTCCGTCATATTTTGAGGGAAATGGCGTGAAAGATATATTCAAATATTGCAAAATACATTTGAATGTGGTAGAATATTTTATAGCTAACTGGATTGGAGTAACATTGAATAAAACCCGAGATTAAATATAATACTTATTATTGAAAATTAATTTTCAAACCTTTGCAGCGTTGTTGCTGTAGGGCATTTAAGAGTGGTTTGTTTATACGCATAAGCGCACCTGGGATTTGAACTCGAACACCGCTGTTAAGGTGACTTTGCTTATACGCGTAGGCCCGCTCGGAATTTGAACCCACGCACCATTGTTAGGTTTACGCGGGAATTAAACCCGCACCCCGCTGTTAAGATGACTTTGTTTATGCGCGTAGGCTTGCCCGGGATTTAAACTTGTACGTCAGTGTTAGGTTTACGCGGAAATTAATTCCGCACGCCGTTGTTAAGGTGACTTTGTTTATGCGGATAGACCTGCACGGGAATTAAAAAATTGTACGTCCTAGCACAAAAGGCAATAACATTAAAAAATTATGACATGCGAAATTTGTAGATGAGATGGTAAATATGTTTGCAGTAAAGATGATCATGATAACTTTAGTGAATACGGTAACATGGTTTTGTTTGCACCAAAGGCAAAAGCATTAAGGGGTTAGAACATGTTGAACCATTGGAAATTAAATTGTGATTCATTTTAACAAATGCGTCAGCCTTAACGTGAAACTTTTAGGATACAACCGGAAATTGAATGCGTGTTCGTTAGCAGCGTTTATTAAAATATATGACCATACTGTAAGATTTAATAATAGTAGCTTAATTTCAGTTAACCAAGGCGTTCAGCAGCATTGGTATATGAAACATGAACCTATTAACTAACTAACAATTATTGGAAAATAAACTTGAAAACTTCGAGACGTATGCTATTGCCTAAGTTAAATTGATTTTGAGTTTGTTGTTGTTTCGTTCAGTAGTATGGGTTTATGAGACGTGTACCTACATAAAGTGAATTGATTTTAAGTTTGCTATCCCGTTCAGTAGTATGGGTATATGAGACGTGTACCTACATAAAGTGAATTGATTTTAAGTTTACTGTTTTGTTCAGTAGCATGGCTATATGAAACTAGTATTTTACCACCACCGAAAATTAAATCCGGGACAGTTTGTACCAATAGCGTGATTATTAGCGTTAATCACTATGTTAGGCTACACAAGAACACTAGACATGATTTAAGTGTGTTATTTTTTTTATAGGTTTTTTCAGAACAAAAAAAAACTTAAAATTAAATATATATCTCACACAGATTTAAAACTTTGCTCCTGGAAAAATTTTTAGCACTAATTGGAACCATAAAATCCACACCGGAAACCAAACATAACTTCTTACATGTCGGTCAAATCTTTGTGAAGTTAACCCCTTTAAAATTATATATATATATATATATATATATATATATATATATATAAGTTGTTCAAGTTAAACAATGTAACTGAGTTTGTGATTAGAATAATAGAATTTTATTAGTGTTGATTATAATTGATTTCATTTTGGTGAAAATAAGTTGTACTAATAATACTTTTCTTTATTTTGCAGAAGAAGAAAATGAGTGAAATTGAATTTGAAGCGTACACCGCAAACGACTACTGTCGTAAAAAAATAAAAAACCGTGGTGATCGAAAATCATATTTTCTATCATATGTATGCCCACAAAATAAAAACAAAACTGAAAAATGGCATACATGTGATATGTGTGTAAACATGGAACTTTTAAAAATGTATATAGAAGAAAAAGACAGAAAGTGTAATGATGGGGAAATAATCGGGATACCATGGGACTTGGAGGGACGGGTGAGGGAAAAAGAAGAAGAAAAGCAAGACGAAGACAAGGACATGATGGAGAAGGAGGGAGAAGAAATGGAACAGAAAGAGGGAGGGGAGGTAATTTTGGGGCTTTAATTTTTTTTTTGTAAATACTTGTAAATATAATGTAAATAAATCATGTTTTTGGGTGAATGGGTTAATTTTGAGTTTCCTTTCCTTTGAATTTTTAAAACCTACCTAACAAAGGTCATAAAAATGTCTAACTTATTTTTTTTCCGTGTCATATTGAACTTATAGATACCTTTTATTAACAGTAACGTTTCGAAGCATAGAAAAGATATTTTCAGAATAAGAATTGTTGTTAGAATTTTTTTTTAAAAAAACAGGAAAAAATCTTTATGCTTTTCAGTACGTTGCACTATTTAGTTAACAGTTTCAATTGAAAAGATTTTAATTATGCTATCATAACTAATTTGATTTCCCTCTAGTATCAAATTGTACTTGAGTTTTCCTTTTATTTATTTATTTATTTATTTATTTATTTATTTATTTTAATCAATATACATAGTTGTAGGGTGAAACAAGCTTAATGAGATATTTGCTGGTGTCCATAAATAAGAATTAAAACAACAACAACAACATTTTCGTTTACTAATTAGTTGTTGCTATTAAATGATAGTATACTGAAAGAAAAGTCTGAATTTTTACTTTTTGATTAAATCCGTTTAAGATGACTGAATGAATTTATTTTATTCACTCACATGTATAAGATGATCGAAGAATATGTAAGAGAATAAAAGATACTCTCCTAATAAATTACTCGGAGCAACTTATTTTATGGAGACAAGATAGAGAATTTGAATACTTTTTTTTTCTTTTGTGAACACTAAAATGTAGTTGGTGTCAGGGAACATACAATAAAATCAGTTTTTTTTATTCCTTGAATAATTAACTAGGTATTTCTTTTGGGTTTGAAGCTGTGGATTTGCGAGCCACGGTATTGTATATAAAAATTTTGTGCAAAAACACAATAATATCCAACTATTTAAGGTAAATATAAATAAAGGGTTTCAGTGTAGAATGACATATATGTTAATTGGCATACCATTATCTATTTGGATGAAATGGAGTCCCATACACTTAGGTCATGAAGATTTGTTGTATAAAAAAAAAACTCTTAGACACTTTATAAAAAAAGCGGTCCTGAGAAACACAAATACTTGTCATAAAATGTTCAAATAATTGGAGTATCCTAGGATCGACCCCCAAGCACTAAAGGTGAGCGCCTTACCACTAACCCACCGCAATCCCCAAAGACAAAAGAACTTTAGTTCAGTTTAGATACTTAATGCTGCCATCAGAATATTTTCTTTGTGCAGCATGGAATCGAACTCTGAATAATTGTAAAGATTAAATAGCAAATTGTTTCTTAGAAATAAAAAATTACTTACTTACTTACTATGGTATCTGTGTACGCTTAATTATGAAATTATTTTGAATAATAAATGAAATCTGTGAGTCCCACGATTATGTCGGATCACTTTAGAAAAGGTTATGAAATTGGTGGAATGAAGAAGAAAAAGTGGGAGAACACGTTGTTTGTTCAGCACAATTTATAAGAAATAAATCCAAACTTAATGTTGTCATAAAAAAATGTTGAAATAATTGATGCAAGCGGTAATCGAACCAAAAACCCTAAACAGTGGAAATGAACGCCTTACCACTGAGCCCTTATGGCTCCGCTATGAGAAAATGAAATAATTAATGCAAACGGTAATCGAACCAGAAATCCTAAGCAGTGAAAATGACTGCTTTATCATTAACCCATTATAATCCTATATTGATAAATGAATACCTAATGAAGAAAAGTCTAACTGTAGAAACCAACTAGCACTGAAAAACTAAACATTGAAACTTTGTCAGCATAGTAATCCATATAATTTTATTTTATTTTATTGGATGCTCAAGGAAATTGTATTTTCAAAAGTGTTAAAATTAAATGTGAATCATGGGACGGACCTGTTATGAAAGAATAAAAGTTTGGTCTCGATAAGAAAACAATAGTAAAATATGGCTAACGTACTTATAGATTTATTATCAAATCTGAAAAACTTTGAACAAATCTTTTCTGTTTTGAACAGTACATAAGTAAAATTAATGAACAATTGTGTGTCAAATAAGTAAGATTAATACATACTAAAAGATGGTTGTTTTCAGGAACTTGAACTGAAAATTGTTTCTACTGGCCTTCTTTTTTAAAAAACAAGTGGTTAAATGAAATGATAGGAAAAAGGTGGTAGTTTAGTTGACCTCCCCTTTGAACAGTAATGGGTATTTTATATAATTTTACAAAGTTATTGTTCGTGAAGAAAAGTGTAAATAAAATGATGATGATTTTCTACATGACTATGGTCTGTCACCACCGATAACATGTACGCTATCCGTTTAGCAAAGAGGAGGAGGAGGGTCATATTTGGGAGATTGAATCTAATTCAATACAATAGAGATATATAACCTAACGCATCGACATAAACACCTGTTTAAATAAGTAAATGATCTTTGAATATATGTCATATAGACGTGAAAAAAGAATACAGATAAATAGGAAATAAATTTTAGTTTCATGAAACTTCAGCCATAAGAAGAAGTTTGTAAAACAGTTTATTCTCCTTTGCCATTACAAAGTTGGTGTTAGTTTTTTTTCTTTCCTAAGCTTTTAACATATAGCATGCCTAATGAAAATTCACAGGGATTTCTAGCACTGATCAAATACATAATGTAGGCTTCAGTTTTAACATATATTCACAACTTACTACATGGATTGTCTACAAGAATCCTTAACATTTGGCGAATTTTCGATAGCATTTTGTTTCTCCCTATTGTACGCAATACTTTATCTGTAAACATATTTAGCGAAAGTTCAATAATTATTGTCTTATGATAACAACAGTAATAAATTTTTTCAAGTGTTGAGTATTCTGTAGATAAGATAGAACCACTCGTTGCTAAAAGTTGTCACAAAAGGAAGTAATCCACCATGTCTTAAATGTAAAATAACCAAAAGTATGTTTTAAAAAGGATTTAAAAGCATTATTATTTATCGATACGTTGGAATCCAACAGGCTAATTAAAAAACAAGTAAATACAAAGGAGCTATTGGGGTTCAGGTATTGTGATTTCTAATTATTGCTTTCAATGTGAATATATAGAAATTCAAGCACGCGCAGTAAACGGTCTGGGTGACTTTGTCGGTTGTAAAACTGATGCAAAGATGAAATATTCAAGCTAATTTGGATAAAAAAAGAATAGTATCTAAAACTAATAGGGGGTGGAAACTATGAGTTTCAGGTCTACCTTAAACTTGTTCAAACCTGTTTTCATTGGTTAATTCAAACATGCCATTACATCCCACGGTGAAAAGTATAAATACAGCGGTTAAGAAAGCTACATAGGAATATTGTTGTACTGGTTGTAGTCGATGAAAAGATTTCTTCTTCTTTTTCGTATGGTGGTCAATGAAAATATTTGTGGCTAGTGTTTTTTTTATTTTAGTTTGATCACTTCATATTAATTTATCATCTCGTAATAAATTACTCGAACACTTACAGTGTGATTATTTTATTCGTTCGTGTTATTTTATTTTATTGGTTCATTTGCGTAGCAAATTCAACTTATTTATTGGATTGTATGCCAAAGCATACTCGCTAGAGCAACTACGTTGTGAACTATTATATAATTCGTTTACTCTGTCGAACTGAAAAATGTCTAATGCTGAAAACGTATTGGTCTGTTTCTGCGATAATATTCACATAACCATTCAGTGCTTAATAAATGCTTTTCAAATGTGGGAATCTAAAAGAAGAAGTATGTTTCTTTGCAGTGGGTGTGCACGTGGATTGAAAGACGCAATAAACCATGACTGCATTCTGTTACATAAAAATATATTGAAAACAAAAGTACTAAGTGTTATTATGGATATGGACACACAAGATGAAATTTGGTATACGTTTCAAAAAATGCACGACAATACTTTTAATAAATTAGAACAGTTTTTTCATATATATGATGATGCCATTCATAATGATACATTTGTTAATCAACTGATAGAAATATTTTTGCAGAAAGATTTTAAGAAATTCTTAATTTGGAATAAAAAACAAAGTGATAGTGATAGTGTTTGTGATTGAAAAAAATATGAAAAATAATAGACGTATGGATGAAAATGTTACTCTTCTGTAGGCATATTACATGTACAAATTGTAAAAAAGATACAATTTGCCATGCTTTTTTATTTCTGTGAACGTTACAAGTAAATCTTACTCAAGTAAATATCTAAGAAAAAATACTTACTGTGTAGTGCAGTGCAGTGTAGTGCAGTGCTATCATACTAAACATTTCTTCAAATATTTATGTGTATGAGTTGAAAACTAATTAACACAATACAAATTTTTTTAAAAATCGTGTAAAAAAAACCAATATAAACTAATGAAAGATGTTTCATATTGCTGAATAAATGAAGACTTTATACAAGCTTCATATTGCTGAGTAAATGAAGACGTTATACTAATAATAATAATAATAAAATCGGAGATTTTTTTATTGTACTTTTTGCAACAATAATAATCGCAAAAGCCTTCGGCTAGCAAAAGTTTACGTACACTAGTTATTAATTGGTAGTAATTATCTTTGTACAGTAAATATATTTGCTTACCACCCTTTATTTCTGGATATATCACATAAAATTCGCGACTATTAAGTTTCTTTTCAAAGACAATGATTTGGTACTTGGGTGGCAGGTATTGTTGAAATTTTTTCACATCATTAATAGTACATCCATTTTGATGCTCAATAGTAACATTAGCATCATCACACAAATCCTTAGTCTGCTTTAACAATCGCTTAGGATTGTTTTTTTTTTAATTTATACATTTGTTCATATTTTTTGATCGGCTCTAGCCTTCCCGAGGATGATAGTCTTAGAAAGACATTACATGTCCTTGTTTAATGGGATGGTACACTTTTCCAAAGTGTTATATATTCCTCATATTTGCCCGATTCACGGGTTCGACACCTTCCCTTGCGTGGATTAACAATGTTTATCTTACAATCCACCTTTTTTCCTCTTCCTTTACGGAGATGCACCTTCGATTAAAATTTTCTCATTGCTATTGAGGGTATTTTCCACTATGGAGAATAGGGCCTCCGGGTTCAATTCCTTTTTAGGACGTCATGTTATGTACATTGTTTTAAGTTAAGGTAGTGCTCTCGATAGTTATTCCTATATAGGTGTTCTTGTCAACATCCCTTTATTGTATGGGTCATTCCGAAATCAAACAGATTTCGTATATATATATATTTTTTCCTGGTCTTCTTCGATTCCATACACTTAATAATTATTTCTGTCCCTTTTAACCCAAAGTAAACATATGTTTATGATATACTCTTTACTATTTCAAAATTCTGATGCATCCATACCATCCATTATCTTAGGTACTTCTTGAAAAACCCATTTTAGTTCTTAGGTTCCCCAGAACTAGCAGAACTTGGTCGTGTTAAGCTTGCCTAATAGTAGTTTAGCATTGTCCTTAACAAATAAGTGAGCTGTTTTACATGCTGCTTGAACTTTTTACAATCCTAATTTTTTTTTATATCATCTTTGTGGAAAAATCCGCACTGGTATAAATCAGAAATATCAGCAGCGGTTTCACAGGATGCCAAAATAACATCCTGTCTTCCACCAAAATGTTTTAGTAACGCAGTTAGCATTTGATAATATTTTTCATTGGGTACACGCACACCCTTAGAATAATAACTATCCACCAAACGCTTCCAAAAAAAAATTCATTTCTACTCAAAACTACGTACATGTACCCATTGCTATGAAATTTATCTACTATCATTTTCCATCTGTAGTAAACAACTTCGGATGCTTCATATCCGAAACGTTTTGCCATGATTAACAATTGAGTTAGTTCGTTTACATTTGTAGAAGTCATCTGTAATCGAAATAATGTATTCTTCTAATGAAATAATAATAATAATAAAAACCTATAAATTTGTCTATTTCCCACCGCTCTTTTACTTCGTTGGTTAGTTCACCCAAGTAGGGCTCTAATGTAAGCGGAGATTTCTCATCACGGTGTTGTACAAACATTATGCTGCCCGTGTCACAGTACAAAACATTTTTAGGTCCTACTAATGTCAATAGGTCATACAGTTTTAACCGTGCCCATAACGTATTGAACGCCACAAGAACAAGGTTTGAGAATTTCAATGGTTTGTTCTTATTCTCTGTATTGTGATACGTAAGAATAAGATGTTTATCTCCAATGGGTAATACGCTTTGTACTTCGTATTGTTGTGCCCATAGATAATACAATCACGAATTGCAACAAGTCCGTTCTTTGTCCCCATTTTCCCATAAAGCGAATTAAGGAATATCTTGGAGATATACCTCAGTCCCGGGTTCTTCCTGATATTGCTATGATTTAATTGAATGCCCTCATGGGCATGATACTCTTTAATGTATTTTTGTTTGTCTCCTTTGGTTTTGCACCAAACAGGAAATCCTGAAGATTCCTGCTTCATTTGAAGGAAAGAATTCTTTAAACATTGTCTTTAAACAAACTATCTGAATTACTAAGTTTGTAAGCACATGAATTAAAATCCAATCTTGTTTCCTCTGATATCATAATTTATTTATTTATTTATTTTTCAATATATATATATATATATATATATATATATATATATATATATATATATATATATATATATATATATAACGTTTGTTCCAAGATTGCTTTAGCAAACACTAAGTGTTAGTAAATGAGTTACAAAGTATGAAATTGTTAATATTATTATTAATTTCATCCCTAACAAATCACGTACATGTCTATTATTACATATAAATGTTCTAATGATATAATAATGGTAAGAAAAACTTTATATAATCACACCTATTTCTTTTCACGATATATTTAGACATAACAATATAAATTCTATGCGTGCGCATACTCGTACTAGATTTTCGCGCATGTCAGATACATGTGTATACTTGTACTTGGTCTTCGCGCATGTCAGATGCGTATGTATACTTGTACTTGTTTTTCGCGCATGTCACAATATAATATAAAAGCGCGCATGCGTATAGCTGTAGTAAATCATATAAAGGAAGTGATACGCTGTTACAATGTACAGTCAAAAGCAATCTGTTTCCGCAATTAAAAAGCAAAAAACAAATTCTGGTTCTTCATCTCATAATAATAAAAAACGAAAAGGTGAAATTGAAACCAATCTTTCTTTATTACAAAGTGAATGTGTAAAATCTAAATACATTTCACCACGTGAAAAACGTTTTCAACTTGAAAAACAAAAGAAAATTATTCTTGTACACCCAAATGATCCTGACATTCCTGAAGAAGACGCTGAAAGATATAGGATTATTTATCCAACACAGGAAATTACCATAGACGATGCTGTGTATAGACGAAATTTCAGATACCCAAATGAAATACCCTTTGAAGAGGAAGTTGTAGTAAATCAAAATACAATTTCTAATGATATTCTGATATTCAATGCTGTGAAGTGTGGTTGTACTCCTAATGAAGTAAGCGAAATATGTGTAAAACAGTTACTAGAAAAATATAAACTTTCTGAACCACTACTTTGTGAAGGCTGTGCGAATCGTAGTGAGAAAGAAACTGATCATAAATGTGTGAGTGAAAGTGATGAAGAATTAAATACTATTGTGTGGAATTTCCTAATCAAGAAATCAACACGTGATCAAATATTAAAACATTATCTAAAGATTCATGTGAAATATATAGATGTAAACATTATTCCCCATCTTATAAACAAATTTAATTATTCATATCAAGAAATCACGTTTAATGATTATCATATTTCTGACTTAAGAGAAGCATATCTTGAGCACGATAAAGATGTGTATCAACAATCCAGACTGTGAGTACCAATGTCGTTTCCTAAATACATACGACAATTGCGAATATCAATGTTCTTCTTTTTCTATAAAAGAACAATGTGTATTAATGTGTATTGACCGTTGGAAACCACAGCAAGAACTTTTGTGTTATGGGTGTTTTCAAAACAGGAGCAAAATAGAAGAACACGATTGTATTACTTCGGACTATAATATGTTATGTTATAATGCATGGCGTAGAATGGTAAGCGCACAAACTTTTGATGATTTGTATGAAGAATTTGCAAGAGTGCATTGTGATACTGAAATTGATGATTGGGAATTTACATGGACATTATATAACATTTTATTAAACAAAGATAACATTCAGTTAATTACAGAGTTATTCTTACAAAAAGATTTACATTATAATATGCATAAGAAATAGTAATAATGGAAAATAAAAACTCTTCTGGTAATCAATTACAAAATAATAATAAAAACAATGTGTATAAATTAACAAAAGCAAGTGATAAAAGACTTTCAGCAATAAATTGGCCAGTATGTAATTGTGCATATACTAATATAAATATAGATTGTATTAAACAATATATCAAGGAATGTATCTGTATGTAAACTATATATATATTATTGAAATTTGTAAATAAATTTTTTTCTCATTTTATATTACATGTTTTATTTATTTCCTTACACATCTTATATATTTTACTTCAACGCGACACTTACAGTGTAAAAGTAAACTATGTTTCAAATATGATTTACAATTTATACGTGGGGAAAAATTCTTTAAAATTTTTTTCATGAAATTAGAACTTTAACATGGGCATATAACAAAAAAATCCGTATGTTATGATTCGCCTACATAAAATTTGTGCATTTTATATTGCATACATGTGAAAAACGCTTTTCACATTTTTAGTTTACGGTTCTGCATTTTTTAGTTTGCATTTTCATTTTCGTAACTTGCATTTCTAAAAATTTTTGAAAATTACATTTTCGTAACTTGCAGTTTTAAAATTTTGAAAATTACATTTTTAATTTTTTTTTTCGTTTAAACAAGTTACATTTTCACTTTTAATTTTGTTCAATCACTTCATTAAAAGTTCCGTGTTAATTATTTGTTTCGAAAATACTAACTAAGCTCGTTTTAAAATTAGAAAGTCGTAAGACCAGCTACGCTATGATTATTTATTCTCTCGTTTGTTACACAAACTCGTTTTTTAAAATTGGTGTTAATTATTTGTTTTTGAAAAAACACTTTTCGACATTTATATCACGTGTATGTGAAAAAAACTTTCTGCATGTTAGGATTCGCGTTTGTAAAATTAGTTTCTGCATGTTATATTGCATGTATGTGAAAACTTTTTGCATTTTGTAAGATAAGTATATAAATCATACTATAATATTACTGTTTTTTTTAAATTCGTCATTAAATCAATTTCTGTTTTATATTCTCCTCTGCCATTGCAAAGTCGGTTAATTTTTTATTCTGAATATATTAAAATATTTGTGTGGAACTCTGCTTATGTAATGGATCGTTTGCTGTGCAAACTCATTGTTAAAATAGATTGTGAATATAATAATAATAAAAAATTCTTGCAGAAACTCGTAAGAGCAACTACGCTGCGAAACTTACAAAATATTCTTATTTTACGGATCGTATCTTTTTTTTATATTCTCCTTTCTTATAGAAAGTCGTAAGAGCAGCTACGCTGCGAACTATTAAAATATTTTATTGGTTCGTGTTATTTATAACACTCGTTTTTAAAATAAGAAGATCAGAACACTTACAGTGTGAACTTACAAAAAATTTCTTATTTTACGGATCGCTTGGTGTACAAGCTCAGAGCAGCTACGCTGTAAACTTGTAAATAATTCGTTTGCTGTGCAAACTCGTTTCTACGAAAACTCTCAAGAATAAAATCTCATAAAGAGAAACTTGTTTCGAAAATACTAAAAATTGAGAACTTGTAAATTAGTTGAACACTTCATGTGAATTTTTCGTTAGATAAACTTTTCTTATTCAAGCTATGTTTGTTACACAAACTTTGAGGAACTGTTTTCAAAAATCGTAAGCTTGTCAATGTAAAATACTCATCAAACTTTTAAATACTTCAAAGTATTAGTAAAAATAAAAAAAATAAACTCTTTTTATTCAAGCTGTTTGTTACACAAACTTGTAAATACTCATCAAACTTTTAAATACTTCAAAGTATTAGTAAAGAAAATCAAGAAAAATATAAAACAGTTATCAAATACTAATTTTAAACGATTTTCCAAAAAGTACACGATAGAAAGCATAAATGAGTTTCACCTTGTAAAATGTCAATGATACCTTTTATTTAGGACAGTTTTAATATTAAATAAAAATCAAGAAATGAAATTCGTATAAATTTATTTGGATATAAAGATATATACAAACAAACAAACAAACAAAGATAGAAAATAATATATATATATATATACAAACAAACAAACAAACAAGGATAGAAAATAATAATATATATGTACAAACATAATAACACACACAGCTATGAAAATAATATATACATACAGATTATATTATATACAAAAAAAAAGAAATCAGTTTGCACTGTTTCTATCTTTTTCTAATAAGATGTTCACTAGTCCTTCAATATAATTCGGGTTCTTTAATAAGTTGTCATAATTTTCATTAAATAAATGTTCATTTCTTTTGTTAGCAGGATGTGACTTCACATATTTTTTATACACTTTGTCTCGCACATTTTTGTTGCTCATAATTTTCCATGCTTCTGCTTCAAGAGTCAATATATCTGCAAGAAGGCACCGATGCCCCAACTGATTGAAATAATTTAGGTTGCAAGCCATGCAAAGTAAAACTGTATTTGGTTCCCACTTTAAAATACTATCCTTAACACATGTTTCACTTATAAAGTCATTACTACATTTGCACTGACACTGTTTCCTCTGCACACGCAAATCCAGTGGGGCCTTTTGGGGTGAAAATGGATAGTCCAACTGTGAAACACTTGGTGATGGCGTATTGGGTTTGCACTCTTCTATCTCACTCAATAACTTACAAATTTCTTCCTCCTCTTCCTCATTAAATAAATCGGGAGATGTTGGTCTTTCTTCTTCTTCTTCTTCTGCTTATTCAGCAAGTGTCCACTTTATGGATGGAACTTGAAACTTCTGGTTTGGTGTTTCTGCTACTGGTACAGGTAAGGTTGTTCTTGATCCAACAGGGGATGTTGGGATTAATACTGGATCTTCTCTTAAATCGATGATTTCTTCCTCTATAATAACATCTGGAGATGCTGGAGAAAAATAGCACGTTTCTTCCTCTATAATAACATCTGGAGATGCTGGAGAAAAATAGCAAGTTTCTTCATCGATAAACAAATCCGGAGATTCTCTATTGGATTTGAACTTTTTGTTCGGAAATTCAACAAACTCAAACGAAGAATCCCAATCTAACTCTTCGCACAAGTCAATTTCTCGCCGTACTTGACTCTGAATCGACTCCATGATGATACTATACCAGTCTTCTCTTCATACCCAATATATAAGGAAAACTTTACCGATAACATCATATCACGTGATACTTTAAACATTTTCAAACAGTCGTACCACGCCAATTAAAATATTTTCGCATGTACTTTTCCAATTCTCTATAAATTTTTTATAAATATAGAAATAGAAAACATGTTCTCATATAATCTTTTAAAATATCAACATTTGGTATTTTCACTTTGGTAAAATCATTCCCCCATTTTACAACGGTATTCATAATGCGTACTATTTAATCATCTGTCGTCTATATGCAGATCTAGATAAATCACGTGTAAATAAATAGTTTACATGCTTTTAAAATAAAATCTGTTATGTACAACTTCTATTATTATTCATGTAAACAAGACATCGACCCTACATACACCAGCATATTGTCCACGTAAAATAACGGATGCCACAAACTATCTTTGTATTTGCATTCATTCATTCATTCATTATTATTATTACATTAATATAACAATCTTCTATTGCAATCGTATTTAACATCCCTTCATGTTTCAACATGATCATCATTCAATAGGTGAATGTTCTTTTGCATTCGTGTTCAATGACCTCATATGTTCTACCATTCGTAATGTAAAACTTTCTTTGTATTCATTATTAACAAACTATCATAAAACTTGTTTTTTTTATTAGTCTGTCTCCAACCTGTGATGTTTATCTTTCACGTTCCCCAGTCTTTCTTTTATGTTTTCGCCGACATCGCCAAAGTTATTTCTATTAGTTTGTCCCCAATTTCTGATGTTCTACGTCCGCAATCTTTCTTTTGTTCACCTACCGCGGCGCCAAAGTTATTTCTATTAGTTTGTCCCCAATTTCTGATGTTCTACGTCCGCAATCTTTCTTTTATTCACCTACCGCGGCGCCAAAGTTATTTCTATTAGTTTGTCCCCAATTTCTGATGTTCTACGTCCGCAATCTTTCTTTTGTTCACCTACCGCGGCGCCAAAGTTATTTCTATTAGTTTGTCCCCAATTTCTGATGTTCTACGTTCGCAATCTTTCTTTTGTTCACCTACCGCGGCGCCAAAGTTATTTCTATCAGTCTGGCGGTATTCTGTAATGTTTACCAAACGTGTCAACGGTCTTCCTTTGTATTTAAATTCAAGTTTTAGCAACGCCCTGCAAGCACACATCATCACTCCTACCCAACCGGTTTTCCAAAAGCGCGCGAAAAGTTCAGTTCATGTCTTAAGTTCATCAGCAACAGACGTACGAAAACCACGCTCTGTATATGTACCGGCATTACATATCATACCAAAGTATACATATTTTATACACGACGTCTTACAGATGAAAAATCCACAATGTGTCCCGCATGAATAAATATTTCCCTCCCATCATACAGTGTTCACCAATAGTGTTAAGGGTCCCGGGTTCGATCCCAGTACGTATCACACACTATAAGTGTTCTCACCTTCTTATTTTTTAAAATATTTTCGAAATTATTTGTAGGTTCCCATTTTTAATATGTTCGCAAATACAATTTGCTCCGACTAATTTATTAGGAGAATATCTTTTTATTCTCTCTCCCCATATTGCTCGAGTAATCTTTTATTCTCTCTCACATATTGTTCCGACTAAATTATTAGGAGAATATCTTTTTTTTTATTCTCTCACATATTGTTCGTGTAATCTTTTATTCTCTCTCTCACATATTGTTCGAACATCTTATTTGTTCCAACTAAATTATTAATTTAATCACTCATACGGATTATTAATTTAATCACTACTACGGATGTAAGTGATACAGAATGACGTATCAACAGATTTAATTCAATTTTCCATTATTATTTTTAACAATAGACAGTATAAAGTCTCTACAGACACGCATACAAACTCGAAAAAGAAGAAGACACGACCTTTACATGTCAGCACAACTAAAAAAAAGAAACATAACAACTTTCCAAACACATGTAACCATGTCATCAAACCCTAATGACCTAATACAACCGACTGCCAACACAGCCCATGAAAGGACATGACTTTCTATATTAATTATAAACATAACGGTACTAGGGTAAAAAGAGCGGCGGTCCTACTGTTGGGCTTGTTAATTACTTAGTCAGACTCAATCTTTAAAGAAATAGTATTCACTTGACATCAAAGGCGCCCATGTTGAGGTTTCCAAGGGGAAGGGGGGCAAGTATAAGCGACATTTCAAATGTAGTCTCAAATTTTGCGGTAACTATTCCAAAATACCTATTGGATTTTCGATCTTCCGAAACACAATTTCCTCTAAGGGGGGTGGGGCGTGCGCGCCACCTTGCCCCCCCCCTGATGGGCGCCTTTGCTTGACATCCAATTAACCCTTAACGTACCAAGCCTAAATCGTCAACGTTGTTTACTAAGCTGGGGTCATCTAGGGACCCCAAGTATTATTTTAAGTTCTCAAATTTATTGGCACTTTTTTAACGAACGTATCATTGATCTAATTATGTAGCAGATATCCCAGAAGGATGCAGGGCACATATAAAAATCGAGAATAAAATGGTTTTTATAGTTGCAGCAGTATCACCAAATATCACACTCTGGGGACCCCGCTTGATGTGTTAAGGGTTAAGAGTAAATGAACTTTTGCAGGTTGGTTGTTGTGATCAATGTTTATTTGCAGCACGTTCGATAAAATAGTGGAATATTTCGTTTAAAAAACTATTTCATTTTCAGTTCCCGCAGATTTCCCGCTCCTTATTGCACACCATTGTCACTGCTCGCACTTCACACGCGGTGGGAGCATTATTTTTCTAATGATTTTTTTTTCGATTGTTCAAAAAGCATAGCAGTGTAGCGAATTATCCCTTCCAACATCACCAAATTATATAATAGTAATAAATTCTAAAAATCCAAAAATGTACTCTCAAAGTTTTTAGTGTTTCTATTATTATTTAGCAATGTGCTATAATTTTTTTGAAAAAGGTCTAACAACACCACGATACTGGAACAAACAAAGTCAGATTAGCCCAAGATCGAAAGTGTTAACAACACAATCCAACGATGTACTTTTTATTAAGAGAGAATATGCAACAGGTTGCGCTTTTATCTTCCATCTAACAAGCACCACAACCTAATGTTTAAGAATAATTTGGTTTCTATCGTCTTACTCTTACTTTGCTAATGGCATCGCGATTATCCCAGTTTTAATTGATCGTAATATACAATGTCAGAAACACAAGCTACTGTGAATTAATAAATGCAAAATTCCAAGCAATTGTGATTTTTTTTATTATGTCCTGCAAAGGGATTTTTGAAAGTGCGTGTGAGACCTAAGGGTATTACAGTTTGATTTGATTGCATCTAAGGGTATTACAGTTTGAAGAAAAAAATCAGCGGTTACCCTCTCAATTTTTTTTACGAATTTTGTTTAGAAAAAGAAAAAGAAGGAAATGCGCATCAAGTTTTTTGAAAAAAAATATTTATATCTACACCTAAATAGTATCTACAATCTGTGAAACTTTCAAATTATTTGGATCACCTCCATCAGAATTTTAAAATATTAAAGAGCCTATCTGGTTTGCCGTAAGCACCAGATCACCTAATCAGATCACCAGACTGTGTCACCTAATCAGGTCAAAAGTCACGTTGTGTGCTAAATCGAGTATGGAGATTCGAAATCAAGATGTGAGATATTTCAAGCACGCAACCTCCGCGTGGGGTGCCCTTGGTAATTTGAATAAGATGCATATACTTTATCACTATTATTGATTTTACTCAAACAACTTGCTTTTTGAGAATGTTCTATCCATATTTACCTTACGTGCTATATGTAATTTTTAAGCTCTTCATCATGTCTTTACCATAAGCTTTTAATTAGTCATCTCCTTATAGTTTTTAAGATATGTTGGCAACTACATTTTTTCACTGATTTTCCATTGACTTTAATGTTCGTGTTATTTCTTTTGACTATGTTCCATCCATTTTAGGACAATTCGTTTTGAATGTATAATCTACATAGTTTCTTCTATTCTTATGCTGAATTTCAGCCACCTGCCCAAAAGTCTGTTCACATCACTGCAATCGGATAGGTCCTTTTGAGCATGTATAATACGATAATTCGGTAAGGGTGGGGTAGGGGGTCCAAACGTTTTGGGGGGTGGTCTTAGATCAAAACTAACATTTTGGGTAAATAACGATCGAATTTGGATCAAGAGCGTATTTCACTATCTTAGTAGGAAAGGTTCATTGTCCAGAAGTATCGTAGGTTATTTATCACTCTCATTGTTAGTCCCTTAATATATTCTCCCAATTTTCCGTAAGAAATTTTCTTTACTACCATTTTCGTGATACCATCCTGTTCTCTCCAAATCTAAACAGGTTTCGCCTCCATGTACGTTTTCCCATATTTTTCTGCTTTTTTTCTAATTATTTTAAGACTAACACATTCTTTCCTAAAACTTCTTCACTTGTCCTATGTCTTTCCTTTAGTAATTCATGGTCTAACTTCTAGTAACGCTTCTATTTTCTCGGTAACATTCTGATTTAGCCCTTCATCTTCCTCATTTCTGTAATGTCTCCTCCGTACTTCACGGTTTTCTACTAATGGTACTCTACTACTTTTCCTGAAGCTTGGTCCATTCAAACTTTAGTTTGTTGCTATAAATCATATTTCTAAACATTACAGTAAAAGTCTTACTTTTCTCTGTCTTTTGATTAGTAATTAGCCACATCTAATACTGTTTATTAATTTTAGTTTTTCTGTTTATCTCCTCAGGGGATTTCCTTCCTTCAAAATACTGCGAGCTCAATTTCTCAAAATTTATCTCAATCATTTTTTCTTCCTTTTTTATATGTATTTTCTTTTTCCTCCTACATTTCTAATATGCGCTCATTGTGTGTCCATTCAACCATGTTTAATTTTTTTTCAATCATAATATGTGGTGAGAGAAACTACATTACATTATTACCTCTTTAATTCTCAAACTTGTGAACTCTTGAACATAGTCCCTTTAGGTAGAGCACCATGCCGCTATGAAAAGTAGAAAAAAAAACACAAGCGACTGAATGGAAAAGAGGGGACAACTGTACGTGGCCACGAAAACTTCCTGTTGAGTGTAAAAAGGAAATTGAAATGTCAAAGGTAGATCTTCCCTTCTTTTTTAATACATTTTTTTCACTATATTTGGCAATTATGCAATCTCTGAACCTGTTACTTTCTATCGCACATCACCACCCACATAACATACACAAAAAACGGCTCTTAGGGAGAAAACCTGATGTAAATTCCTGAATTTATAGTTTCATTCGAAGATATAAGGAGACATTCGAATTTCCTTTATGCTAAGGGAACAGACTCAGAGAGAGGGCTGAGAAACAGAATGGATAGAAGCTAAAGATTGTTAATAATAAACATTATCACTTCAAATTAGCACATTAGCATGCACAAGAGAATGGTATCGACTTTTATACGAATCTATTTTCTTGCTAAATTAGATTATGATACAGAAATGTACCATATATCTATTTATACATTGTCTCCGCTACAGCATTACCTAACTTAACTAATAGGTTACGTCCATGAGTACAAGAATAATCATTAGAACAATATTCTAAGAAAGTCATAAGACAAATCTAAGATCTTATCTAACGTGTATTTGAGAATTGCAGGAAGATCTTACTTCCAGTACTTACTGCTGGTTAAGCCAAGGTCTTCACATAAACAAGCTGGGAATACTGTAAAGTATAAATGCTACCTTTGTTACGTAAGTAGGACACGAAATGCAAGTAGATAATGTAAAAGAGACAATTTATAAAAGAGTCAATAGTATAATTAAGGAATAAATCACGTCCTTAGAGCGCAAAGGTTCTATGTCCAACTTTTTCCGAAATTGAGATTTTTATACTTATAGATAACGTATGATGTGATCTTTCACATGGCGACAAAAAAGAGTTCGAAATCATTATTATTTACAAGAAATAATGGATGAAATATTGTCCTATGCCATATGTCCTCATATATCATATGTCCATTCTTTTTGCTCTCCTGTAAAATTTCTAAAATTGGACATAGAACATTTGCGCTCCAAGGACGCGAAATGCAAGTACATAAATAAAGAACGTAATATATGAAATACAATTATTGTAAAGAATGTTATGAATATGCAATTCAAGCAGACAACAGAAATTACTTAGAATATGTGAGTAGGCAATATTAAAAATGTAAAACATATAATTAACACAAACAATATAAAGACCTAAATATGTAATGCAAGTAGGTAATGTATAATAAATTATCATAGAAACTCTGATTAAATTCCAATGAGCTGCGCATGACTTGATTGTTTAATATCTCGAGAACTACTGATCAGACGGATATAAGATAAACTTTATTTTACTAAATTCCAATGGCGATCTTCGAGTTGTATTCGACAAACTTCAATTTTCCATCAGCATAACATCAAACACGTCAAACGATGTAATTAATTACCGTTGCGCGAACTTACCTACTGCCTCCAGACTGAGATGATATAATGCCACTGACAACTAAGAACAGTTTTTAAGGCTGCAGATATGATATTAGAATCAGCGTTCTTGCGACTGACAACATGAACAGAAAGGTCGGACATCTTGATTTATCCTAATATATTATTGAAGACCGGGAATGGGGAATGGCGGAAACTTCATAACGAGGAACTACATAATTTATACGGTTTACCCAACATTGTTAGGGTCGTCAAGTCTGGGAGGCTTAGATGGCCAGGTCATGTAGCTAGAATGGAAGAAAGTAGAAACGCTTTCAAAGTCTTGACTGGAAGACCATTTGGAAAACGACCATTAGGAAGACCTAGGCGCAGATGGGAGGACAATATTAAGATGGATCTCGCAGATTGGAATACAAAGTATAAACTGGATGCAGTTAGCTAAGGATAGAAGTCAGTGGAGAGCTTTTGTGAACGCGGCATTGAACCTCCGGGTTCCATAGGCCTTAGAGTTAGTTAGTTAGTTAGTTAATGTGTTTTGAATTTGTACATATCTATGCGTCCAATCAATTGGTCTTTCTATTAAAGATTCTGGCTGAGAAGTTTCTCTTCTCTACTCCTCTAAAACGTATTCGTTTATTACTCTCTTCGTCCATCTTATCTTCCTTCAACACCAGATTTTGAAGCTTTTAAAACATTTCTTCTCTAAGTTCCGTAATGTCCCTGTCTCCAACCCATACAATCCCATACTTCATATATCGCACAGGACCAGCTTTCTCCTTCGTTCAACGTTAAGCCTGTTAGTTAGGAGTGAGCTTTTCTTGATGAATGTTTCTTTGACTATCACAATTCTTGCCCTGATCTCTTTGATGTAGTAAGCGTCTCTCGTCAAAATACTTTCCAGATATTTGAAATGATCGATCTCTTCAAGCTCTCTTTGTTCTACTGTGATCCATAGAGGATGTGTTTCCATGGGATATTCTTATGATTTCGAAGTTTCTATGTTGATTTCCATTTCGTATTATTTCTCAGTATTAACTCTACATGTTACTAAATATTACAATATAAGAATTCCTATATAATGTATTTTGCAATGTTTTTGGGGTAGGAAGGTATACGGAATGTTTACGATATGTGTAAAAATTTATAACAAACTACCTATTTTGATTCTATCATTTCATCGTCTATGAAAGTTCCAATATATTTTTGAAAACACAGTTGTATCATGTGTATTTCAGTCCTGCCTTCAACTGCAGATCAAACTGCCGGTCTTCAGTACTATAAAAAATGAAAAAAGAAGAAAGAAAGAATATGAACAACCCCAAGAAACAAATTAGTAAAAACCAAATGCAAAAGTTAACATTAGGATAATCACGCCATATCAAATAGCACTTTGGATTATACTAGAAGAAATTAGCTTAGTTTTATCAGTTGGAGCATTAGAATTTATGACTTGGGTTATATTAAAAAAAAAATACCCTAGTTTTATCAGCTGAAGCATTATAAAATTTCTATATTTTCGGCTATACTAGAAGAAATTACCATTTATTTTATCGGTTGGAGTATTGGAATTTATGTTTTGGATTATACTAGACGAAATTACCCTAGTTTTATGAGGTGGAGTTGGAACATTGGGGAAGTTGCATATTTTAGGTTATGCTGAAAGAAATTACCATTTATTATATCAGTTGCAGCATTAGAATTTATGTTTTGAGTTATACTAAAATAAATTACCCTACTTTTATGAGTTAAAGTTGGAGCATTGGGAAATTTGTATATTTTGAGTTATGCTAAAAGCAATTACCATTTATTTTATCAGTTAAATCATTAAATTTATGTTTTGAGTTATACTAAAAGGAATTACCCTACTTTTATGAGTTAAAGTTGGAACATTGGAGAATTTGTATATTTTGAGTTTTACTAAAAAGCAATTACCATTTATTTTATCAGTTAAAGCATTAGAATTTATGTTTTGAGTTATACTAGAAGAAATTACCCTGGTTTTATGAGTTGGAATTAGAGCATTGGGAAATTTGTATATTTAGGGTTATACTAGAAGAAATTATCATGTATTTTATCAGTTGGAGCATGGCGATTTGATTGTGTTATTAGAATTTATGTATTTCGTGATACATTAGAAGAAATTACCGTGTTTTCTATCAGTTGAAAAGCTAGAATTTTTGTTTTATTTATCACCTTTTTTTTTCAATTGTAACATTTCATACGTACAATTGCCTCCTCATTTTCTCTACCCGCGAATTATGGCCAACCACATATCATTTTATTAAAATGCAATAAAAAGTAAGTATATATTACACCAGCACCACAATTTGACCATGACGCAGTTTCAAGATATGTGTATATATATGTATACATGTATAAAATTATCAGCATCTCTCCCTCTCTCTCTCTCTCTCTCTCTGACTGAGTATATCGTATTGGCCGTTGAGGAAGAAAAGGCGATAAAAATTCATTGTTGCTTATCGACGCAAAAACTCAACCATTGTTCACTGAGCAAATTATTACTGGTCCATGAACCCGGAAACTGTTCTAATTGATTTCACATTCGTTCCATACGAAGCTGACACAAACAGTCGACTGATAACTGAAAGCCACGGATGATAGAAATGAGATGAATAGTACACATAGAAAGAGAGAGAGAGAAAGAGAAAGAAAGAAAGGACATATAACAATAATTATTCATATATAGTACTGTATTTTATACACAAACACACACACACACACACACACATTCATACATACACTACAAAAGATAAATAAACACAGAAACTAAAACTGGAGATCAAAAGAAGTGGGTGGAACTCATGTCTCATCACACAAATTATCTACCATGTTGTGCTGGGGGATAGGGTGGAGGGGAGAAAATAGGAAATGAAGTTGGTTTTCTATTAACAAGCATCTCACTTCAAAAAAAGAAGAAGGAGAAAAAGAAAACACATTTACAAATGAATTGTGTAGGTTTATCTTCAGATAAAATGTAAATATTAAGTAATTTTAACCCACATGTGTTGAATGCAAATCAACAACAGATGCTGTGATTTAAAAGCGATAAGTGTTAACTACTGCAATACAATTCTAACTTGCCTTGTCAGAAATGGCTTAGCGTTCCTTTTTATTAACTACTCATACAATATATTTGTTTTCTAAAAGAAAAAAAGGTAAATTTAGGTAACTGCATTTGCGAATCGCTAACAAATAACGTTGTTTCAGCTACAGAAATACGGACAAAGTCTTGCATGTACTGTATACAATTGTGTAATTCCTGCCCTATTTATAAAAGAAGAAAAAGAAGAAACAAAACATCCTAGAAACATGAAAAAATAGAATTTGTGGGATCTTGGCAACCTTTACAGTCACTTTACGATGACAAAATGAAGCTAATGTGCAGGCAAGACACTTGTGACAATAATATTTTTAAAATGATATCCATTGCTGCAATACAAAACGAGATAAAAATTTAGAACAAAATTTATTTAAAAACGCCCTGTATATCATTTTCTAAGGGCTGTTGCAGTCCACGTTTGTGACATCCAAAATTATCAGAGTCATGATTCATGCATCGTTGGAAAGCTTATGGAACACATACTGTATTTCAATGTGGTAACAGGCTTCTAGATCAATTCAGTGAACAGAAATTTTGTCTTAAATGGAACCGTCTAGAAAATAATGTAATTGAAATCAAAAATTGAAACTCAAAAAATTGGCAACTTTGCCCTTCCCCTACTGTTCTCATATGAGCAACAAATACTTTCGCAGGTATTAACGTGTAGTGGACTACTTCAATGCTTTACATACCAATTTTTATGGCTGTATCCCCAAGGAGAATTGGCTCCCGAAGAAACCTGATGAAAAAACAAGAAACACGAACTTTACCCTCCCCCTTTCTCCGCCGTGGTATCCTTCACATACATAAAATGCATATCGGTGGCAAGTTTCATCCTTGAGAAACATTGATATCAAAATTATCTTTCTAGTTTAATTAGGGGCTGGGCTATTAAGATTTAATGCCTTGACGCAGCAGTTGCGTCCTCTGGCGTTTAAAGGCTAAATTATGTCAATTGAATATTTGAGTTGAGTTCGAGTCTAACGTCACTTTCAGCAGCGAGGCTATATGAGACTTGACCTACTGATTAACATGGAATCCGAACCACATGAGCTCCCATCAATTCAATACTAAAACGGGAAGCAGTAGATCTGTAACTTCCGGTTGAACAAAGATGAGAAATGAAACCTGTTCCTCGGATATCGAATCAGTTTCCTGTTATCTTTTACATGATATCGGAAGTTTTATAATTGTTAATTATTCAGGTTCCAATAGAAAAATACAAAATGCAGTTAAATATATTATTGGGGTTCTGAATGTATAACAATTACCCTTTGTCATATTTTATTACCGTTTTAGGTTTGTGGGAATCAATATTAGAACTGCAAATAGGTCTAATAATAGATTACTACCACTTCCGGTTGAAATAGAAATAAAATCGAAGATAGAATCAATTCTTAGGGTACTGATTATATATCTTTTTTTTAAAAAAAACTGCTTCTGGGTATTTTCTTCTGCTTTTTCGTCCCTGGCGATCAATATTGAAACCATTTCTCACTATCTCTTACGTATTTGCTCAATGGAGATCAACGTTGAAACCGGGAGTATTATTAAGTTTCTATTATACCAGTTTCAGTTCCAGTACAAAGATAGGCTAGAGATGTAATACCTTGTTACAAGGTTGAATGGATTTCAAAACACCACTTGTTATTATTAGGTATTACAGTTCTTGTTCTACGGCTATTAAAGTTAACAACTGGAAATAGATTATTTCCAACACTTAAGATTTGAATAGATGGTAATTGAACACATGAAACCTATTCTAAGGACACTGAATCGATTTTAAGAAATCTGTATATGGCAATCAGTGTTGAAACAAGAAGTTAGAAATTTGTTCTAAGCTATCCCATAAAAAAAAAAGCAACTTTCGAAACCATCATTTTTGTTCTGGTAAGTTGGCAGCACTGAATGCCACATGATATTCACCTGTTGTCTTTGTGGTTGGTAGTCACGGAGCACCGAATAGCGTATGATCGTCATCTGGGTTTGCGAACTGTCTTTGCACAACATTTATCACATTTACATGACACCACACTGTTCCGGCGCAAAGCACTCCATTCTTAGTCATTCAGAAACAGATGACGACCATGCCCTATTTTGAGCTACATGACCACGAACCACAAGGACAACAAATGAAAATCATGTGGCATTCAGTATTGCCAACTTACTAGAACAGAAATGGTGGACATTTCAACAGTTGTGTTCTTTATGAGACACCCTATACTCCAGATTTGAATATAGTAACAGGGATCAAGCTGAAACTATTCTTCAGACGTTCTACCCATATCAAAAAGTTATTTATCCTATCTTATCATATTTTTGCATTATGAAAATCAATATTAAAACCGGAAGTAGTATTTTTACAACTTCATGTTTTAGTAGAAAGCTAAGGGTAGAGATAGAACTACTCTTCCGAATGCCGAGTCCATATATACAGTATATATAGGCCTTGTATTTCACGGTGTCACAGATAAGTTTCGTAAAATTCTGATGTTACGAAACAGAGTATGTGGTTTGATTAAATGTAACGGTTTAGCAATATTAGTTGATATTAAAATTACAGGGAAAGGCTTGTATACATCCCATCTTTACAACACTTAAGAAGTACTTGGAGTTGAAATCAAATAGTTGCAATTGAATGAACTTACTTTTCCATGTTTAAAAGATCCATAACAACAAGTTTTTTTTTTAATATAAGTTACATGATTATATAAAAAGTGGGAACAAGTTCAACCATAATTTTAAGCATAACTTTTATGAGTAATATTAGTAAAAATAAGTCTCGATTCTCATAAAATACGTCATGTGCATTATGAATTTTGAGGCTTAAGAAATACTTCTATCGCTAAAACCTAAAATCGGTCAAGGATAAATAGCCATTAACTACTACCTTTAAAAAAGAACTTTTAGAATTTTGTGATATATTACACTACCAACATGTGCCATACACGTTATATCTGTGTTTGTGTCATAGAAACGAGATAGAATCTTGGAAACATTGGATATGTTCTGTTAACCAGTAATCACTTCATAGATTGTTTCGATCTTTAGGAAGGAGAAAAATTATTGGAAATTGAAAAAGAAATATTTTTTTAGGAAGAAGATTAGAGAAGATCTTTCTAAGTTTTTGATATGACTTGAAGGTTTCCAATTATTTTCCTTAAAGGAGAGAAATGAAGAGACAGAGAGAGACCAACTTTTCATTGCCATGGCATCAAGTAAGGAACCAGAAACATCATTTGAGAATTTCAAAGTGGATGGGAATCCTTTTTACATTTTGCATAGGGTTGGTTGTGTGTCTTTTTCACCAACAACTAACGAGCAAGCAAGGTTTTGGTGTATATTACCGGAGGCATCTGCTACTCCGATGCGTGGAGGCTTATTTGACACGCCAGCAACCTTCTTCCTGTAGCCTCCCTAAGGCTATTCACTCGTCGATTTCTGAAAGCCCGTGTTTAATTTGTCCCCAGGGAGGGCAAGGAAGGGGAAGGAAAAGGAAAGAACGAAGTCATCATCATCATCATCTTGTTCTTCCTCTTCTTCCAAGATGCTTTTCCAAGTTTACTTTTGCTAATTCATCTTCTGGACCTCTTCGAAATATCTCTCCATCATCTGCGGTAAAATTCTCTGTCTATATATTCATATCTCTTTGATACGAAAATTATCCCCATGTTTGCGAAATTACTGGAATATACACAAAAACTATTGCTTAAAACACTCTGAGAGAAACTTGTGTTCTTCGGCACTTCTTCGTCAAATATTCTAATTTGAAGACGTTCGTTTTTGATGTCAGACCAACATATTAGCATTACGGTTATTTACTGACCAAAGAACAAGCTTAGTTAAGATCCTCTGCGCTAACTTTCTTCCGCAATTGAGATCGGCTATGAAATATTGAATAACACAGCCTGAATTTTGAAATACGAGTCAGACAAGTTCACTTCTCTAATCATGCGTGAGGATTAAAGACAGGCATATCATAGAAACTGAATTATGAATCCTATCATTATTAACCAAATATTCATTTATGAAAAATGATTAAATTCGTTGTAACTGAGATTTATTATTCAAAATGTTTGAGTTTCAGCCTCCTGCGAACTATTTTAAGATGTAGGTATGTTCAGGGACCTCCAGAAAAAACACTTTTACAAAGATTTCAAGTCAAAGTTTGATCTCGATACATTGAACAGGTTTGTGTACAGAAGATTGTGGAATATTGAAACACCTGCAGGACTTTTTCCAAGGGCGAAACTATCAACATACAAGCAAAGTGTTGAATACCAACACATTAAACGACACTTAACTCTTCGAGTTTCAACATTTATTTAGTAAACTTACTACATTAAAATCAAAATCATATCGATCTAATAACAAAATTAGAAAATAATACATATTCAGTTCACTGTTACAGAAATATAAAAATCATGTGTGCTGTTTAACAGAATTGCTTAAGTGTATTCTTTTACAATATTAGTAAATGAACCATTCCGTTTGCAGAAATAAATTTCAAAATCACTCTCCAATGATTTCTGTTATGTATACTTCAATAACGTGGCCAAGAATATAAAAATGGTTGAAACAAGGACTGCATGGTAAATACATAGCAGTATGATCAAGAATATTTAACTCAAACTGCCTTGCTTCGTATAAGACACGCTTGTCATTTCCTTAATCTACATGCTTTGTCGGTGTTCAAACATTACATGTAGCAACAGGCCTTCAAAGTGAGCCAATTTAATAGAATAGATAGAAGTTTCCTTTATGTTACAATTTCAGACTCAGCAGAAGCTCTTCCATGTTGTTCTATATCACATTCCGTTTATCTGAAATTCTGAAATTTTATGAACGTATTAATGATAGCAGTATGCTCATCGGTGAAGAATTAGAGTGAAGATAATTCTTTGAAACAAAATTAAAATATTTGCTTATGCCTCTACACTCCGGCTGAAAACAGGAGCGCAGAAGATGGAGAAAGAGCGAATAGTATACTCATGATTTCTAGTGGCAATAATGACCACATTTTGGTCCTTCCCCCATGACTTTATATCTAAAATATAGGGGTTTCTATTTCCTTACAATACTTTTAAATTTTCTTGGCATAACCTTTACGGAAATAATATTTACTTTTTAAAATTTTCTCCATTATTTTGAACTTTAATAACCACTCGTCCCTTAAAAGTACGTGTCTAATTAAAGTGTAATAAACTGTGTATGCAAATGTTTCATGCCTACTAGTTTAAATCTCCAATTTCTTCACTTTCTTAAAATAACAATGAATTATTTGGCTCCCAATCCTCCCCTTGTGGGCTCTCGTGTAAAATAAAAACAAAAGTCAACTGAACTCTACATGTAATTTCAAGTATTTTCTAATCTCTCCAAGATCGAACTTCCATAAAGCTGTCATACATTTGAAATTAAGTACTGATTATTGACCGAAAACCTAGAAATATACATGCATAACATAAGTGTTTTCTTTTAGAACTTTGACTCTTTATAACTGACTAGTGAGTCCTCTATATTAATGGTTTACATTTTTTCAAAACGAAAGTACAAACACCAATGAAATGAAATGAAATCTTTAAGTTTTACGTTCCACGATTATGCCTGGTAGGCTAAAGTAGACGGTGATGATAAGAAATGAGCACAATGGTGGAATGAATATAGTGGGAGGAAACGGGAGGATCTCGAGAAAATCCATGAATGTGGTGTTTGTCCACCACAAAGTCTACTTGGCATGAGTTAGGTTCGAATCAGGGACCTCATGCACAAGAGGATAACGTTCTACTTAGCCGTATGCCTGAAAGTTTGACTGTGAGATTGTGACTGAGGATTTTGTCTACTTTTACAGTCCCCAGAACGTTGCTCAAAGAAGCATGTTGCAGTTATTGAGCTTCCTAGAACGAGTGTAAGAAACATTTTACAAGGAGATCTGTAAAAATTACAAACTGGTTTCAACACTATCTGCTATTTTTAATAAACAAGCTTCTGTCCGCCATCCTTTTTATTTATTTATTTATTTATTTAACAATCACCAGATACAGCTCAGAGGTTATTTTATACTGGATATCTAACAACTATAAGAATGAAAAGAATTTGGGAAGGTATCGGTCAGGGCCTATGTAGTATACAAGTTTCTACAAGTTTCTGTCTGCAATCCTTTTGGTTACATTCGCTTTTAAAATGTATGAGGTTTTATGGGGTAACCCTGTATTAGTCAAGCACTTTATGTATTAGAAGAACTTTATGGTTAGAAGAACTTTATGTATTAAGTAGCACATCGTTTTAAAGCTATTGTAAAATGAAAGAAAATGGAGCAAGTCTCCACTCTCTACGACAACCCTGTGCAAAATGGCGGCGGGTCAAAATGTAAACAAAAACTTAATTGAAAAATCCATGGCCACCCCTGTAAATCGGAAACGATGAGACAAATGTGAAAACAGGAAATGAAGTGTGGTATCATTTTCAAAGAACAACAATTTAAGTCAAAACAACTTGTCCCAGGGCCTCCACAGGGTTCCAGGTGGTATCCAACTAAAAAGTTTCAACTGGCAAGAGGGGTTATGTAAAACATCGTTTGAAAGCTGTTGTTAAATGTAAAAGGATGGAGCAAGTCTCGACTTTCTACGACAACCCTTTGCAAAATAGCGGCGGGTCAAAATGAAGAAAAAAACTTTCTTCTAGGTGAATTTTCACCCATGTTTCCTTTAGTGGTTAACAGAAATGGAAAACCCTGATGAAAATGTAATAGTTCGATGCTTTGAACTAAGCATTGATTTTCAAATATTTTATAACAGAAGAAACCTCCTTATACCATATGAAAATTATATCCATTATGTTAAGGAACTACATGTTACTGGTAATGAGAGAGAAAGAAAGAAAGATCAATTTGACTTTCGAATTCATTTCTGGTCCAACTTCTTTCCTTTACATAACATTCGAGTTAATTTCCCTCTACGTAAACAAGAAACTATTTGCCACTTGGTCATGCTGTTGAATAGATTTCCTGAACATTATCAATTTTGTCCAGTGAAAGTCTTTAAAATTCCGGTACAATATGTTTATTTCGGAACAAAACTTCAACTTTATTCTACTGTGATCAATTCGAATGAAAGATACGGGCCACCATATTAAACTTTCCCGCTTCGGGTTCTAAATTAAATCACGTTGCACTGCAATAATTACTAAAAGGTTTATTTTTGATATCCGAATAAAATTAGAAGTCGTTTTTAGGAAATTTCGTCCGAAGAAAATTCACCCGAAGAGTAAACTACCTTTGGTGGAATTTTTCATGAGAAATGATTTATGCAGTATGTTAGGGTCATTAACGAAATATTTGTTCATGAAATATTAACAAAATTGCATGAGTCGTATTTAGCAAATCATTAAGAAAGAAAAAGGGGAAAAAATCACTTGCTAAACTGAACTAACTTTTGTAAAAATTTTCATGAGAATGACTTATCCGTTAACTGTATTAATAAGATATTTTGGTACCTAGTTATGAATATTTTGTCAAGTCAAATATCTGAATATTTTAAACAGTCTCTATCCATCTATATGCACTACGGACAAGGTATATATGGAAACAACAGATGGTAGAACTTCTACTCATGTATGTGTTAGCAAATTCATACACTCACAACGTACTTTGGTGAAAGATTGCAAGAAATGCAAGGTTGCAAGGGTGAAAGGTTACTTTGTTTGTTACTTCGTATATATATATATATATATATATATATATATATATATATATATATATATATATATATATATATATAGGGTGGTCCTTAATTTTCGATTTCCGAATTTCTTTGCTCCCAACCCCTAAATTGGTTCCATGTCGGACCAAATTAATCTGTGAAAAAAATGGGCTCAATCGAAGAATATTTAACCGACCCCCAAGCGACCTAAACATCTGAATACATTTACAATGTATGGCAAAAGTTCGTAATGAACTCTTGTAACTTAAAAATGGCTAAAGGAAAGGAATCATATCTTGGATAGAGGTTGTAGAAGTAGATCCATATCTGATACTGAGTAGTGACCGAGATGAGGCATATTTTTACGGCCACCATCTTGGATTCGGACACAAAATTTTAAATAGAAATGACCTCGTATGATATATCATTTTGAGGTAGCTTTTGACGACAAAGAGACGTCTGCCTTTATTTTCCACTTATCTCTGAACATGTAATAATTATCAACTATTGAAAATAAAAGCTCCGAAGTAATAAAACTTATTATTCTGTGAGTTTATATCTCTGTACGGGCTGCAGATTTATAAGATTGTTGAATAGTTTCCCTTATTTGAATTAAACCATAAAGTAAAGAAAGAAATGCACATTCGTTTCTCTACAGTGCATGAAAAAGTAAATATGATTCTTTCCTAAACAATAATTTAAACAATATGTTCCAATTTATCTGTAAAAAAAAATCGCTAACCACTTATGGTATCTGTCACCAGACACTGCGGCATTTGCATTCTTTGATGATGAAGTACCACAACATGTGAAAGAAAAAATGGTTCTTAATATAAAAGGGAGTACAGATGAATGTGATGCACAAAACCAAATAAAGCGATACTCTATAAAAGTGCAGAACTCAACAGCTTCAGGGAAAAAGAATTCTCAGACTTCGTTTTCGCAGATTCGAAGACATGTTTCTGAAAATTTTCGATAAATACACATTTTCTGCAAACACGCCCATCTACTTGGAAAGAAGTTGGGAACTTTCAACGTGGGTTGAATATATTGAAAAACATTGTGGTGGTGAATGATGTTGCAGAGAGAGGTGTGAAACTGATACAAGAATACGGGAACATTTTAACAAAGGACGAAAAAGAGAAACAATACATATTGCAGATAGTCAGTGAACACAGAAAAAAATATCCAGATGCTACAAAAATTGGCTTAATGATGCAGTAGAATTTGGCTAGTTATCCACAGCCTTTAGCTTTCTTTTATTATCATTTTAAAGATTCATTATATTATTTATGTATTTCATTTCATATAAATAATTTCAATATAGGCTGGTGTGTATTTCGACGGAATGTAATATAACAACATATATAATTATTTCCTTGTTACATGTATGTAATAGTTTATTAATATTTCAGTAACCTATAAAGAAAAAACAATATTGAAAGATAATAAACTATTATTTCAAAGCTAAAAGGAATTAAATGACCAGAGATAAGTTGAAAATATAGGAAGATATGTTTTTATAATGAAAGGTTACCCAAAAACGATGCCACAAAACATCATTTCAATTTAAAATTTTGGGTCCGAATACAAAATTGCGGAGTTCAAAATGGCCGCCATCATGCTATTTCTCAGGGTCAGATTTGGATTACTTCCAATCCCAGTATCCAAGATTTGGACCCTTTCCCTTTAGCCGCTTTAAAATAAGAAGGGTTTATTCCAGACTTTTCCTATATATTAACATATTGGATATGCATTCAAACTTTAGGTCGCTTGGGGGTCGGTTAAATATTCTTCGATTGAGCCCATTTTTTTCATGGATAAATTGGGTCCGACATGGAACCAATTTACGGGTTGGGAGCAAAGAAATTCGGTAAAAAAAATTTCGCCATGTAATTAAGGACCACCCTAATATATATATATTTGGTCTAGGAATTAATTCGTGCGGGTGGAATTAATTTGTGCCTGATAAAGTGTTTTTGCGGGGTGTCCTGCTGCATTACTTTAACATGCAGAAAAGTGCGACTGAAAGTCATCGTATTTTGGTGGAAGTGTATGGTGACCATGCTCTAGCTGAGCGAACGTGTCAGAAGTGGTTTGCACGGTTTAGAAGTGGTGATTTCGGCTTGGCAGACCAAGAGCGAGCTGGACAGCCAAAAAAATTTCAAGACGAAGAATTGACAGCATTGCTCGAGCAGGATTCGTGTCAAACGCAGGAACAACTTGCAGCAGCATTAGGCGTTGATCAAACAACAGTCTCCAAACGCTTGAAAGCCATGGGAATGATTCAAAAGATGTCACATTGGGTTCCACATGAATTGAAAGACAGAGACGTTGAAAGACGAAAAACCATTTGCGAATTGCTGCTTCAACGACAGAGCAGAAAGGGGTTTCTGCATCGAATTATTACGGGTGATGAGAAGTGGATCCATTACGAGAACCCTAAACGAAAAAAGGCCTGGGTGAAACCAGGTGAACCAGGTCCATCACAACCAAAACGAGATATTCACTGTGCAAAGGTTATGCTGTGCATATGGTGGGATATGAAAGGTGTGGTGTACTATGAGCTGCTGCAACCGGGTGAAACTATGAATGGAGAACGTTATCGACGACAATTAATGCGTTTGAAGCAAGCTCTGGCCAGAACACGACCAGAATGGGAGAACAGACATGATAAACTTATTGTTCAACATGATAACGCTCGCCCACATGTCGCAAAACCGGTCAAAACCTATTTAGAAAATGTCGGATGGGAAGTTTTACCTCACCCGCCGTATTCACCAGACGTTGCTCCTTCGGACTACTACTTGTTCGATTGCATGAACAACGATTTGATTGGACAGCGGTTTACTTCTTCAGAAGATATCGAAACATGGGTCTCTGACTGGATCGCTTCCAAGGATGAGGACTTCTTTCGCCACGGAATCCGTACATTGCCTGACAGATGGGCGAAAGTGGTGGCTAGCGATGGACAATATTTTTCTTAAGGTATTTATGTATTTTGTGTTTGTACTATAGCTTCAATGTGTGCGTACCAACCGCACGAATTAATTCCTAGACCAATATATATATATATATATATATATATATATATATATATATATATATATATATATATATATATATATATATATATATATATATATATGTGTGTGTGTGTGTGTGTGTGTGTGTGTGTGTGTGTCAAATATATCGCATAAATCTATGCTAATAGCAAAAAATAACAATTAATACACATTGTTACTATCTGCTACTAAATATTTCTGATATCCTAGTTAGGTGATGGCCTTCGTGTTGAATTACACGCTAACAGTGCTACATAAATTCAATTGTCTTAATACCTTCAATGTTTGCTGTGTTTAGCTCCCATCAAGCATTTGAATAGACTTGATGTATCGTTTTGTAAACTTTTGAATGAACTGTAAGACTTGTAAAATTTTGTTACAAAATAAAATATAACCTAGCAAACTGAAAACGTTTAGTATTTTATAGTTAAGAAAATTTTAGGAGTAAAGACTTGACTGAAGGATATTGAATGGAGACTAAAAAGTAAATAATAATCGTTTTTTAAAGAACAATGCTTTTATGAACGCACTAGAAGGAAATAATAAATTTTGGGGAATAAAATAAAGAAATGGGAACCAATAGTTTTTATTGGGATATAATAAAGAAATGGGAAACAATAATTTTTGTTAGTATTAAATAAACAAATGAGAAACAATAACTTTTGGTGGTATAAAATAAAGAAATGGGAATCAATAATTTTTGGTGGTATAAAATAAAGAAATGATAAACAATAATTTTTGGTGAGGTAAAATAAAGAAATGAGAAACAATAATTTTTGGTAGTATTAAATAAACAAATTCGAAACAATTACTTTTGGTGGTATAAAATAAAGAAGTGGGATACAATTACTTTTGGTGGGATAAAATAAAAAATAGGAAACAATAATTTTTCGTGGGATAAAATAAAGAAATGGGAAACAATTTTCGGTGGGATAAAATAATGGGACTAAGACTATAACCGTTGGACTGTATTCATATGCTTATATGCTGTAGAAGCTACATCTTTCTTCTTTTCCTACACATCACACTTCCGCTGATATTGATATAGAGATGATAATCAAAATAATAGAAACTCCTGAAAAAGTGCATCTTACCAGATTAATATGGTGTTGGATCACCTTTTACCCTCAGAACAGCTCTGATATGACGTGCAATAAAGTCATAGAGGTCTTGAATAGTAACAAGTGCTATATTACACTGTTCTGCGTGCGCTGCAGCATTCAGTCCATGAGAAAGAATGGAGACGAAAATCTGGACCGGATTCGTGTTTCCAAAACGTACCACAGATGTTCAATTATGTTCAAATAAACGGATTTCGCTCGTGAGAAAAGGTGTTGAACTTCATCCTGATATTCCTTACACAGCAATTGCTCCAACTGTGTGAATGAGCACATTATCCACAAACTTTAACTCTATCATAGGATGTATATGGTCTCCTAAAACTACGACATAATCGCAGGAAAGGGGCTGCATTGGCTCAGTGGCAGAGCGTTCACTTCTGGTGCATGGGGTCCTTGGTTCGATCCCAGCTCGCGCCAAGTGAGCTTTGTAGTGGACGAACACCGTGTGGGGAGGGTGGTTCTAGGGGTTCTCTCACTTTCTTTATTCCACCATTTCATTCACTACTCATCATCACCGTCTCCTTTGGCCTAGCTGGCATAACCGTGGGATGCAAAACTTAAAAATTTCATTTCATTTTTCATAATTGCGGGGAGAGTCGCGATTGGTAAGCATCAGCACACAAGCCACTGAATAATAGAATATTGTGGTCCACAACATCATAGAGCTGCCGCTACATTTCACGGTGGTGGAAGTACTGCGGATCATACGGTTCTTTGGGCGTCCGCTACACACTCACATGGCCCGGTTTGAAATGAGAAAAAATGGCTCATCCGACAATATCAAATATGTCCAGTCATCTGTGGTCTATATTGTATACTCACTGCACCATTGGTATCGTTCTAAACCATGATTATTCTCGGTTTTTCGCCCGTCCTACCCGATCCCGCACGTCCTTGTCATCTAAATTGTGGTAGACTGTGGTTGATGACACAAGAGACAAGAGTTCTTCCGACAATTGTGCCGGAGTTCTAAGAAGATTCTGAATGACAATCCGGTTTAGTTATCGGCGGGACCCGTTACTAAAGGTTTTTCTCCGATCACTGTTCCTCTTCACCTATGTGGTTTTGGGGTAAGTTTCATAGGTCACCATCATAGTAAATTTCATAGTTATCAGGTGTACCACTTCCTATTCTTACTAGACAGAACACCTGGATACGGGCAGATCAGTTTTACAACGAACATTTTGAAGGACTCAAATCTGTGCTTGACTCATCTTCGGTGGACATAGTGCTCAAAATCTCTCTAAATACCCCAAACTTGCTTGTGATAAGACATACATAAACAAGTTGGATTGTTATTGGCATCAACAAATATTTAGAACTATTGCGATTCCTCGCCTCGAAGCCATGGATATATATATATATATATATATATATATATATATAAAGATGCAGGTAAGAAACTAGCTGCTGTCGGAGGAAATGTGGGAGAGAGAGTTCCAAGAAACTTTGAAGCAGTGATTGAAAGGAAACCAGATTACAATAGCTTATTGACAGTGAGCAGCGTTCTCAATGATGAAACAATTAACCCTCCTAATGATATTTCTCTCAACTACATTCATCTCCGGTTACTTACTGTGACGTAGAGAAAAGTTTCTCTGCGCACAAGAACATATTGTCCGATTGGCGACAAATATTTATTTCTGAACATTTGAAAATGTATATAGTGACATATTGTAAGTTAAATTATTTAACATATTCAAACAGTGCTTGCCCCAAGATTAAAGGTAACTTGAATTTTTGTGACTTTTTGAGTGAATAAATGTGGGCAACTAACATGTACTTTTGAACATTTTGAAATGTACCTGGTGCTGTCATATTGTAAATTAAATAATCAAATATATTCAAACTGTGGTTAATATCGGAATGTACACTCATTTTCAAAATGATTGTCGCATATCTATAACTGACTGCTTGTAAGAATATAATTTGATATGATTTTGCAGGGTACATTTAATACTGATACTATGTATAATCGGGAAATGTATATTTGTGGCAAATCTCATAGGAAAAGAATTATAAATACGAAAATTATAATGAGTAAAATAAAATGTTGCTAAATGGACAAAAAAGTTTTATTTTCGTTTTATTGTTCTTATTTACTGCTCTTTTGACATGAAATTTGCCACATACATGTCTTTGTCGGGGTTATACACATACTAACATTGTAAGAAATACCGGACAAATTCGTTATCAAATTATATTCCTAGAACAACATATTTATAGACATGTGACAATAATTTTGGACATGAGTGTACATTGCAAAAGATCAAGAACATTTAATCATATAAGCATTTTAATATTGTAACTTAAATTTTTGTAAGTCCTTTTAAAAGAAACATATCGCGGTCTGAGAAAAGAAATAAGAAAATAAGACGAAATGTTAAAAATAAATATTCATAATACATATTTCAACATGAATTTACATTCTTTACATATTTCAGACATATTTAATACATATTTATGTGCATATTTTAAGAATTGGAATTACATAAAAATCCGGGCTCTAGTAATAAGCACCTCGAATCGAGCATAGAAACCAGTTCTCTAATATTCAAACAAGGTTTAGCTCCAAATAGTAGGAATTTAAAAGTGTCCAAAAATTTTTAGTCTTTTAGTCCTATTTCTTAACTTCGTCCCTACACAAAAAGAAATCTTGATAATGCACTTTATAAAATATTGCTTTTATAAGTTTTTTAAAAGTTATAATTTATAATATGATCGTTGATAAATTTTATTCGGTATTATTTTGAAGCACCTTGTGGCTTTGGGATGGCGTACGCGCCTTTGGCACGGAAGACCCGTTTTCGACTTCCAGCGAAATCTCATATGTTTTGTATCTCACGTTAAGCTGTAAGTTCTCCTCTCATGTAGCCTCGATAATCTTAAATCAAATTGTGAGGTGCGTTCGGAAAGTAACCTCCGATTGGTCACTGTGCGTGAAGTAGTGGGGGAAGTGCTACCATCTTTGCGCAGATGTGTACGGTATATCAGTCTGCATCGACCCATGGAAGAGTGAAGATTGTCTGATCAGTAGTTTCACTTTTGTAGCGTCTGAAAATGTATGCAGCAATAGAAAACTCCGTCAAGTGCGAGGCGCGAGCTGTTATACCTTTTCTTACGGCAAAACAATAGTCAACAGTAACTACTCATCGGGAACTTTGTGCCGTGTATGGAACAAGTGCGATGAGTGAAGAAGTTACTCGTGAATAGGTTCGTTCATGTAAAGGTGGACGAAAAACATTCACGATGAAGAGAGGAGTGGCAGGCCAATAGTGGTTACTAATGAACTCGTTCAAAAATTGATGGGAAAATTCCTGAAAATCGACGTTTCACAATCTGTTCATGCATATGAAGAAGTGGCTTGGTTTTCAGCGCTTTAATGATGATGATGATCTGAAAGAGGCAATCACAGGCTGGCTCAAGCCACAAGCGAGAATGTTTTATGCTGATGAAATTTCTAAGTTAGTGCAAAGATATTATAAGTGTTTAAATGTTTATGGAAACTATCTTTAAAATAGAGCAAAAAAGTAGTTTTTAGATATATATAATAAATTCTTCTTAATTTCTTTGGTGTTTCTTTTTTAACCAATCGGAAGTTACTTTCCGAACAGTTTTCCAAAAACAATCCATATTATTTTCTTTCTAGTAGTTGAATAAAACAAGTGGAGCTGAAAATATTTTTTCCATTGATGTCGTAAATCAACTACGTATGATATTAACAATTCTTTCAGTGCTCAGCTTCAAACTAAATATTGGAAAGAAACCATTTTACTCAGTTAAAACCAAAAATCATCAGGTCAAAACATTGTGGATGTCTGTTTCTTTCTATCCTTTTGCTCTTAGCACACAGAAGAGTTTTCTTTTCCTTCTTTTCTCTCTTATCCTTTTTTTCAATTATTTTTCTTGAGTTTTGTTTTACCCGTTTCTTCTCCGTTGATCTCTTGTGGTGTTTTCTTAAAAAAATCAATTAGTACAGGTCTCAGGGTAGAAGACGACCATGAACCTCTCTACGTGGCTGAAAGAGATCTGAAAGCGTGATTCATTGCTAATTCTTTCGAAGACTTCTCGTCAAGAAAAGAAGTTAACTTTTTTTTTATCTACATGTTGCTCTCTTACGTGCAACATGTTCTTCTCTTGTAACTCCTGGAATACGTCTTAAAATGTTTATTTGAACAAGTTATTATTAAAGTTTTAGTTTAATTCAGTAGAGTAGAAAAAAATCCGTTACTTTTCCACGTTAACATAAAGCTTTCCTTAAAGGCATTGTAGTGCATACACCTTTGTTGTTCAAGGTTTCAGGTGTAATACCTGGCGAGAGAGCGTTCAGATTTGAATGCATTGTAGTGGTTCAGATGCTACCTTAAACTGGAGGTCCATTTTTCATATTACCTCCGACGCTAATCTTCAATAAACGAACAATTAAAACAAAAATTAACCAAGTCAATTACGATGAATTCCTTGCCAAATATATTGTCGATCTAACGTTGTTAAATTACATGAATGTATAATACAAAGAATCTTATTGGTTTTAAGATAATAATGATTTCATACTATCAAATAATAATAATAATAATAATAATAATAATAATAATAATAATAATAATAATAATAATAATAATAATAATAATAATAATAATAATAATGGATGAATGCCAAATATCGTCAGTCTGTTTTATTTCTACTTGCAGATTTTACAACAAAAGAATGCGACAATTTATTATGGTTTCTCACATATACTTAAGATAAGGAATTAGAAATGCCCTATTATTATAATATGTTCATTCTGCAAAAATAGTTATGGCTATGCTGCTAAACAATTCAATTAATATAGCATCATAAATGAAACGCTAACGAGGAAACAATCGCTCTTAATAGATTAAAAGAAACAAAAGAAACAAATGTGTGTTATCAACACACACTGGATTTACAACATAGGTAACCAACCACCTCATCATTTTTCTCCTTACTTTTCAAATTGATATTTAGATTATATTACGCTTGTTTCATAAAAATGACTTTGTTCTAGAAGCAATTACATTTCTTTTGCGAAAATTTCACCAAATACAAAGAAGAACCTTTGATGGTCATAATTCAAAAATCGGAGATTTGTAAGGCATAATACTTTATTTACATTTTGGGTTTATTAAGATTTATGATCGTGCCAAGTTCGGTCAGGACCGCATGAGCCTTATCAGTAGCATAAGGATTGTTTTGGGAAAAATCTATGCAAAGTACATCATAGCATTTACGGTCCATAACCAGAGAACCAAAGGCCTGTACACCATAATACTTTACATGCGCACTAAGCTAGTTAACATCTATCACCATTACTGCAAACCCTGAGGAGGAAGATGAGGGGGACATGTTCCCTCTAATCTTGGAAATGGGGGGACTGTCCTCACCCCCCCAATAATCCGATTTGAAATGTGTTTTTTTTTCTGAAACATTGTGATGATTTTTGTCCGGCTGCCACAAAGGAAAGTGAGATGAGATTGATATCTCCCAGAATAAGTCTCAAATATGCCCACTCCCCAATGTTAGAGACAACTCTGCTCCCTGATCTCCCACAAGATTGTTTCTCAACTTCACAAATATTTTGAGCATAGCTTAACAAAACAAAAACAAATGAAACGGTCTTACTTGGTCCCTGCCAATGTTGAAGACATATTTGCGCCGCTGATCACCATGCCAAGTTAGGTCAGAGTCGATTGAGATTTATTGATCGTATAAGACGTATCTATATGACTGGTTTTAATACCATTGATTTTTATTAAAGGAATTAAATTAAGAACTAAAGGAAACTGATTATCGCATTATTTGAGAACATAATATGTTTTCCGAAATGTCTCTAAAGGAAATAAGGGAAATTGATTAAAATAGCAAGATTAATGGATAAATAATTCAAGTAAAAATATATACAATAATAAAATAAAATATAGAGTATAAAGAATATTTACTAGGAAGATTGCAAAGGAATTACTAAACATTTTAAGAAAACTTTTTTTTTAAATGTTAGACCATAAGAAAGTAAACACGAAGAACTATGCTAGATTTTCTATCGAATGCTAAAAATTTGATTCCTCGTAATCGTATTGAACGTAACATAAAGTTTTGGTTTCCCTGTTTTTTAAAATTGAAAACATGTCACAATTATAGGATAATCTATTATTATTGGTTCTGTTCCATTTCTGATATCATTCATAACTTGAACTTCATCCACAAAAAAAAATTGTGAAATACTAACAACATGTGATGTGCTCAAAAGTAGGCTATTTATACTATAGAAAGAACCTGCATACTTGTCTTACTCGGCTTTTCAACATATTCGTCAAACACATTCAAGCACTTATAGAGTGCTACAGAGTTGGGAATGAAAGATGAAGCGACCCCCTTTGTAAAAATTCAAGAAAGAAGAAAAGTGATTAGAATCACACGAAATTGTGGACACAGTCAGAATTTTTCGTTGTTGTTTTGTTTAGTTTTGTTTTTGCTCCATTCGATCTTAGAACAATTCTTTAGATCAGGGGTCGGCAAACTATCTTGTATGGCCATATTGTAAATAATTCGCACAGGTAAGTGCTACCAAACACCAAAATGAACCTCACTGGAAGAATAAAAAGAGGTGGCGCATATATCTGGCTAATGAGGCGTAGTTTGCCGACCCCTGCTCTAGATTTTTATGTTGAAGTTTCATGAATAAAACTTATGATCTTTTTTATTAAAAATATCCTTAAGTGTAAAGAAACAAAATATTTCAGATATTGTATTGCAGTAATCAGATATCTTAATTTTGGTTGAACGCTTTAGTGGGTAGCCCACGAAAGTTTGCTGACGCCCTTGCCCCGTTGGACTTGTATGCTCGTCTTGTAGCCTGATCAGAGTGTATCTATTAGTAACCATCCCCTTACGTCTGGCATACCATTTCCACCGCTGGCCTACCATCATTATTCTCTGTTGTCGAAAAACTATTCAACCATGTATGACAGCATCTTTGAGTTTACCAGTAATGAGAAGTGGTTTCTGAAAGAAGGAACATTCGATTGTAGTACATAGCATGTTCCACCTACTATCCTTTAGTTTTATCCAAGCAGCAAGACGGTCCTGACGTGAACATGAACACTATCGGCCTGTAAGTCCTCACCATGTGCGACAAAATTGAAAGTTCCAGCTATTAGATGCGGAGAGTCAGGATGCAAAACCCTGGAGGCTGGTGGCATTCCCCTTACTTAATATTTTTTGGAAGAAAGTTAACAACAATAATATTACTGGGGGTAAATGAACTGAAACTATTGTCAGAACTTTCCAAATTAATTATAGTAATTCACATGAAAATAAGATATGATTCATAAATGTAATTAGTGAATGAACCAATTCCTAATCCCTACCTAGTTTAAAAATTATGGATATTCAAATATATATGAACTCTTTATGTAGAAACATCCCGGTAGGTAGAGTTTTATTTTTCTCTTCTGTCTTCTTTCTCCCTCACTGCCTCCAAACACACCCACACTCTCTTTAACTATATTATGCTTTCACACTCTGTAGATGTTTCGATTTCTCACCTGTTTCGAAAATTGATAAACAATGTCCGAAAAGAACTTTCCCTTTGTTGGTGAATTCAAGAACGCTTTCGATACATCGCCATTACAGAGCAATATGGCGATATTCAATTACTGGTATCGCTCTATGGTAAGTATATACTTGAGTGAGTATAGCGAGCATGTAGAAAAGTAGAATAAAATTATGCAAGGGGTGAACTATTAATCCATTGCGCTCATCATTTTTTTGTTTGTTTGTTTCACACTAAAATGTTCCCTTTATCTCGATGGCCACTGTATTGCCCTGATTGTAAATCCTTCAGCGAAAGTGATAGCGAACCAGATCCGTATCCAGGGAGGTCTATGGGGGCGTCCCGCCTAAATTTTTGCCGTCCCCCTAAATTTTTCTGCCCCCCTAAAATTTTCACGGTAGGCTTGAAAATGAACTATAATATGGTGATGAACTATAATATGGTTAGATCGGGACCCCCCTAACTTCATCTGCCCCCCCCTACATTTTTGGGATGACTACCGACCTGTAGCGAACATAGAGACAAAATAAACTATATAATTGCACTTCTCCAGAACATTAAGTTTAAAAGGTTTATTTTGAAGAAAGTTTTTTAGTAGCTTCTCTTTATGTGTCTGACGTGGCAAGAACGTCCGTCTTCGATTGTAAATATGTCATTTTCGTTGGAAGTAGTGTCTAAAATAGAGATCCTCGGAAAGACGCTCTTCATGTAGACAGAGAGGTCTTACCAAACTGAAAATCACCAAAAACCTGAAGTGTATGATGACAACGGAGTTTCCTTTTCACTATACGATCAGAAAATAGTTTTGATCCTGCCATGTGATCAAAAATAGATGCACGCATATTATGGAAATTACGGTGTAGAATGACTTTAATTTCCAGGTGGAAAACATGGAAACATCCTTCCTATGATTTACAATTCACGATAAAGCATCTTGTTAGAGAAAACACTATCAACTCGATGAACAAATCCACTATGCATCATAAGGATGGCTATCGCATGTTGTAAATAAAACGGAACATGCGAAATTATTAAAATATACTTTATGACTTACAGTACATGCTATATTTAATTCAATAAAATTGATGTAGAAGTTTTGTATAGAAATAACTTTAATCTTAAATTAATATTATATTTGAAAGTTAATACTATAGTAATAACTAGCAGAATACCCATTCTTCGCACGGGGAGAATACGTTTCATTTTGTACAAACGTGCTGAATTTGAATTTAAACGGCATCGGAACTGTCACTATTCGTTTCAGCGATCCCAAAAACTATGGATTCGATATAATATTGGTCATTTTCGATCCTTTTATATATCTCCTCCTTCCTCTTCCCTAAGTTGAGCCGTCAAAGTGAAATGATATAAAAAAAACACCACCCAAGGTCCGAACCTCATCCATGTTGAAAATTTGATGGAGATCGGTCGGGTGGTTCAAGAGTTATTAAGTCACAAATATAGTGACTTCCATTTGTATATAGTGAATAGATAGATAGATAGATAGATAGATAGATAGATAGATAGATAGATAGATAGATAGATAGATAGATAGATAGATAGATAGATAGATAGATAGATAGATAGATAGATAGATAGATAGATAGAGTATAATCTTCAATATTTAAATATGACTGGAAATCCTATGCATGGTCGTTATTTGTTTATACTCAATCTACAAGTAGCCAGGTCTGCACACACCATAGTATTTCACAAGCTATATGGTCAACCATTGTTCCAAGTTTGATCTACATCGGTTGAACTCGTGCGATTAATGATCTTTAATCAATTTTTCAAGGAAAATTCGATTGGAGAACAAAAAGAGAAATGATATTGCAAGGATCCGTACACCTACACGCACCTGTAAGCCACGAACACGGGTTTTTACAATTTATGAACAAACAGACAACACGTGTAAACTACATTTTCAAGAAGACACGAAGAGGACAAGTAAAACCACGAAGAAATCCGACAACTCCTCCACGGGTTCTCCCTCCAAAAGGACAGCTATAAACGAGGACGACAGGACCAAGAAATTATCAGTGTCTTGCACTGATCATTAACCTACAAGATCTTCTCCCGAGGCCATCATGGGCTACGGAGACTTATCATTTAATACCTATTCCCGAAACCATTGTGGGCTACGGAGTATGCACCTTTAATACCTTATTCCGTGGCCCGTATGGGCTACGGAGTTATCTATCCCGTCTGAGGCCGCTTTGGGCTAATACATTTTATGTACAAGAGGCAACATTATATGTCAGAAGGAAGTATTCATATCTTACACTGAAAACATTTACAGTATTTAGAGTATTTAAAGGCTTAGAGAAAGACTTGCAGAAACTTTGTATAATAATTACGTCAGACATTTTTATAATAAAAGAGTGAAGAGTTAAAACTACCATGTACATTATTGACCCTACGTACAGAGTATTACAATATTTTCTTGTTCATATTTTATAAATCTTAAAAATGAAAATGAAATTAAATCTTTCAGTTTTACGTCCCACGATTATGCCGACTAGGCTAAAGAAGACGGTGATGATGAGAAATGAATAAAATGTTGGAATGAAGAAAGTGGGACGATACGAGGAAAGCCCCTGGAAAACCCAAGCACACGGTATTTGTCGACCACACGGTTCACTTGGCCTGAGTGAGGATCGAACCAAGCATCTCACAAACCAGAATTGAACGCTCTACCACTGAGCCACCGCGGCTCCCTTTTAAATATTAACGTAACACTTTGTATCAGGAATATGCTCCCATTGTACGCATACCTTAGATATTTCTACCGCTGCTTTTGCTAACCACAAACCGCTACTGTTGTATTTTAGTTTAAAGTACTGATAAACAAATGTTCCATATACCTAGCAGGTATTTTAACTTTAACTGCCAAAATTATGGATACACTAATAATTCACACGAACATGGAAACTTTAGATTTGTATCGTGACAGAAAAATTATTATGAATTAAAAAGTTCAAATTCGCCTCAATGGGGAATGATAAGTGTGCATTCGCTAGCTTTCACAAAAGAAAGAAGAAATATTCAGGAAACAACACTTCGTGAGACTTCAGGTTTAAAACGCACTGTACTTAAGCGCTCCCAAGCAAGAAATTGAGCAATTTTCGTTCTAATGACTAACCTTATAAGATTCCAATCTTTCTCATTTCCTACTGTACACATGTGTTATATCCCAGATAGAAGGTATAGCCCTGCAGATAAGATAAAGCAAAGAAAAAACTTGAAAAGTGTTCTGAAATAAAGGGTTGTCGAAATAGAGGAAAGAACACGTCCACCGTATAAATTCAGAATAATAAAAAAAATCTTACAGTACTATTAGTACAAAACACAACGAAATGAAATTACTCCACCACCCGCACATTTTGAAGGAAAATTTCTTCATACCTGAGGGTTGCCGCCATCTCAAAAGAGCAAAAAGATACGTAAATTTGTCTTTTCATGCGTTTTTCTGTTTCTGTGTGTGTGTGTTTGCGTCTTTATCTCTTCATATTCTTTTCTTTTTTATTAGTGTTATTTTCCGTCTAGTCGCAGAAGGAAATGCAGATAAAGAATGAGAAAAGGCGAATATGGTGAAATTAAAACTTCGCCACCAAGGCTAAAGCGCGCGCATATTACACGGCCCGTTTACACTTATCTTTTTCTCCGCCATGGCCCTTAGCTGCTATGTCTTCATGAATTCCAGTCAGAAGTCTGTTGGCGACTTCCTTTTCTTTTCCTCTTTTCTGTGACAGTCAGCGAAGAAGAAAGGCAAGGTTTAATCTCCTTGAATTTTCATTTCTCAAAGCTTGCAACGTTCCTTTTTCCTCCTCTTCACACGCACAAAGAAGTAGAGGTGAAAAAATGACGAGGATAAGAGTAGACATGAAGTGAAAATGAAGACAGTGATTCTCTTTCTTTCATTTTTTTCTCTCTCTCTCCTTTTTCCGTCTTTTTAAATTCATTCTTGTAATTAATGACAATGACAAAATGCTTGAGGAAAGAAGAAAAAAGAGATATAAAATTGTCAACCGTGTGATTTCTTTACGATTTCGTCCTGTTCTTAAAAGGAAAAAGGAGAAAAGTGACGAATATTTTACATGCTCAGGGACTCCTTCTCTTTCTCTTTCCGTTCAGAACAAAAAGCTCGGTCACGTTTCATAGTGGAACGTATATTATTACTTTTGTATTTACGAGGAGGAATCCGAAAATAAGTTTCCCCAGGCGACTGTGAACAGAAGTAGGGTTGTAAAACTAAAAATAGCATGTGACATTAAAGATCAGACGTACCGTTATTTTTCCAGTTAAGTACCACGTACATTGAGAGAACTGTCATACCAGTTTGTAAATTTCAAAAACCCTTCCAGGAAAAATTCAAGGCTCTGTATACGCAAGAAGCGTCGAAACTGTGACTTCAGCATTCCTTCCAAAGCGCCTGCTACCGAGACTCTTCTTCAAAGTCGGAAACAGATGGAAGTCGCTGGTTGCGAGATGGGCCAGGCACTCTCACCCAAGAATTGCAATATGGTTTTGCATTGCTGTCGCTGCGTGTGGTCACGCATTGTCATCCAACAACGGATCACCAGATGTGAGAATGCCAGGCCGCTTGTTCCGAATTGCCTGGACAACCGCTATCACTTCCTCCTTTGACTATGATGTAAAACGCCCCTTCTCATCATAGCTACCAAGCTCAGACAGAGAGACTCGTCTCCGCTATGCATAAACGCTGCAACGGCGCCATCTGCAGGATCACGGGTGAGCGATACCCCCTTGTCTGGGTGCGTTATGCATGCAACCTCTGTTTTGTTTCTCCCATTCCTGTTCGCCTTCCTGGGGATTACTAGAGAAGAAACTTATTTTCAAACTCCCCCTCGTATATGAGCGGCTCGGGTGAACATAATGATATATCACATTCTCTACTGGTCGAATAAATTGAAAATAGATTGACTATTCCCATGAAATTCAGTGCAATGACACATTCTAAATAAGCTTCCCCTGTATCTGCAGCTACAGTTCTGAATTTAAACTTTACTTACACACTATCGTGTGTTTCGATCACAACCAAATCTACCTAATAACTCAATTTCACCGGCAGTTGCACTTACCATTACGTTCGCCCGAGTTGCGCATATATACAGGGTGTTTTGAAATGATAACAAATTCATCATCATCATAAGTATTTTGCTATTATTACGAGGCAACTTACTGCAACTGAAAAGCTTCCATGCTCCATGGTATTCAACTAACCTTTTTGTCTTGACGTACGATTTTTCTGTTTTGATCCCATCTATCAACTTTAGCCTCCTTCATCTCTTTCCTATAATTCTTGGTACTATAACGACCCCTAAATGTGTATTACTATGAAAAACACCAGTTTGTAATTAAGTCGTTATAGCCTTTAGTCCGTATATTTATATACGGTAATCTATGTTACTGTTTCATCAAAATCCATCTAAACACTTCATTTAGATATTACCTTTTTTTATTGTGATACGTAATAAATTAAATACTTACACACTTTTAAACATTGTACATGTATATATTACAAGATGGATTTTCCATATATTATTATATGTTTTCCGTTGCTATGACGACTTACAAAACATGTCATATCACTATCACAACAGAACATCAATCATAATAACAGAAAAGAAATTACATCTATTTCTCTTTATATTTTTTCTTCTTTCTTTTCAACAGCTTGTGCATATTTTAAAAGAAACTTTTCACGTAAATACAAGTTGTTATATAAAAATTATACAATACCGTTACACTACCATACCCTCTAGCATATCCCTCATGATAAAGAGTTCCTTCTTCGTTTCTCTTTCTGTTTTCAATAATATTTCAAATTATTCTTTTATCCCCCGTCATTTCTAACATCCTCTCATTCGTTTTCCGCTTACCCCAGCTAGTTCCTTCTGTTTTTCTCCACACTCACATTTCGAAAGTTTCCAGTCTTTTTCCATCGTTTTTGCGTAATGTTCATGTTTCTGTCCTATAGAGCACAGTATCCACACGAAGCGCTATGAGTTTTTTTTTTCCTTTAATTTCTTTATTCAAGATCTACAAAATATAATCCTCTTCCTCCGAAATGCTTCTTTCGCCATTCCTATTCTTGCTTTTATTTCAAGTTTACACTCCATGTCATCCCTAATAATACTATTCATGTAAATGAAATGTGCAGAGGATTTTATTCTTTTTTTCTTCCACCATAGCTTGTTTCTAATCCATTAGAAATGAAATGAAATGAAATGAAATATTTCAGTTTGACGTCCAACGATTTCGTCTTTTAGGCTAAGGGAGATAGTGATCAAGGCAAATGAATAAAGAATTAGTGGAATGAGAAAGTAGGAGGAAACAGGAGTACCCCAGAAAACCCACAGACACGATGTTGTCCACCACAAACTTATTTTTCGGAGGATCGAACCAGGAATCCCACACCTCAGAGGTAATCGCTCTACCACTGACCCACCACGTCTCCCGCAATACTATTCTTGTGTCAAAAACTAGTCACCTGTTACTTTTCTTTCTTTCTACTTCTATATTTGACACTGAAAGCTTCAATCCGACCATGGTGTTTCTTTTAACATGAAAAAACTTGAAATAGTATTTCTCACATTAAAACACGAGAAAAATACATATATAGACCAATTTGGGTGCACAAATGCGTTATTTCGGATTTGTAGCTCTCCCCATGTTGGAAGGAACGACACAATAATAAAAGATCACAATTCGAGAAGTAAAGGATGGTCCAAAATTAGGTAAGTAGACATAAGGATTATTTTGAACTTAGATTACATTGATGTGACTAGTGGATGTGGGAGACAGGTGGCAACAGGGTTATCCTCGAAGAATAGAAGCAAATTCACGACATGTTCCACTAACAAGAAATGGTAAGTCAGGAACGAAACACTGGTACACGTTCTATATTCACTAGTTACATTAATGAACTATAGGCTCAAATAGCCATTCTGTTGTTTCATCCCACCTTGATCCTTGGTCCGAGTTGAGACCATTTATTTGCATCATTCCCCTGAATTATCATTGGGTTACAATTCTGCAACTACAGTGTTCTAGTTACATGTTGTCTCATGTTCTCCTATTAGAAAAAAAATCCCAGAGTTTTTTTGTATATTTCAATGCATTATTAAGTCCGTCATGTTCATAGAGTAACGAACATATGTAACATGTGTTAGCAGTATAATTTGCAATTCCAAATATGTTGTCACTTGTAGTCATCTTTCAGCATATTGCTCGTCAAAAAAAGAAGAATCTTGATTTATATCTTTGCCGTCTATGGAAACAAATATGATAACGATAAAAATTCCCACAAGAACATACGAAATGAATATAGAAGATGAATTGATATGAGATTATAAGTTCTGTTTAATACAGGTAAAAACACACCTAGCATTGTAGTATGTAAAATTGTAAGTTGACTGTTTAATAGTAAATGAATTCATCTTTGCTATTAAGCGGAAAGATGATCCAGAAATACAAAGAAAGGTGGAAAATGTGTTCTTGTTCCTTCCTGGGAGGCCAATGACTGTATTAATGAGGAGAAGTTGAGATGCGTCTTCATTAATTCCGTATTCTTTACCGAAACCTACAAATACTCAAGTACTTTAAAAAAATATATGTCTAAACTTTACCTGTTCATCATCTCATTGCGCTAAATCTTCAAAAGTTAGAGAGTATGATTTCTTAACTTCGCTTTTCAGAATCTAGAAGCAAATGTTAGAACTTATGATTCTCATGATGAAATTACATCTACAATATTTTAGAAAACCTTAGAGATTGAACAATTTTCTCTAATTAAGAATAATTACATTATTGGAGAATTGGAGAAGGTCTCTCAATGAAGGCAATCATTTACTAACTTATTTCCAGCAGTGTTTCTAGATTTGATATTTTCAGCTACTTTCAAGCATTTTCTGATTCATGCGTGGTCAGTATTTTTATTTCTCTAAACATACAATATCAAGATAAATATATGGTGTTCTTTGGAAAATACTATCCGAACCATAGAGATCTTAGATTTTAGAACTGTTTCGTTTGTCACCTACTTTACAATTTTATCTGGATAAACATCTGGATTAGGTCTACCAACTGCTGTCAGTGCCTAGGCGTTCTCATAACTGCAAATTACCTGGACCCCAAGTAATGGAATTAGAGTACTTAGGGGTGGATACTTTTGTGGCTGAGTGTACCCTGCTGGAACAGAAAATGCAGAAGGATCTGATCAGAGTCCCTTGGAGGCATCACATAATGGAATTAATTATGGCGAGTGAGTGTTCGACATGGTTTTCGGTGCTTCAATGGGTCCACACATAGAACTCTTTCAACATTTCTCTGAAACCGGAATTCAATTGACAATCTGAAGTTCAACACCTGAATCCAGGACGAAGTTATCGCAAAGGTTTTGACCCCAGTAAAGTATAAACTGATATATATCTTCAAGTAGCAACTGATGCACTATTAGCCCTGAGATGATTAAAGAGAACTTTTGCAACTTGTTCTCATATTTCTTGGCGAAGTTCTTCCAGGAGGTATCACATGGTACGTTCCCAGAGCCTATCATCGTGCACGATGGATGGCGGAATTGAAGATATATCTTTTCCAGTCACAGTTTCACATTACATCTCGTGAGCTGAAGAAGGCATGGTATAGGTAACGAAGGATAAAGTCGAGGAACAGCAGAAAGGTGTTTGAACCACTGGAGATCTCCACGGATTTTTTAATTAGAAAACCCTGAAACATGAGAAACGGACAATACTTTCCTTCAGGCTAGAGAGCGTGTGAAAACTCTGCATGTTGTAAATGATCTGGCAGAGCGAGGAATTGCATTGATTCAAAACTTCAATGTAAAATTGACTAATCAGGAAGATCAGGCCCAAATTCTTCACCAAGTTATGGAGCAGCACAGAAAGAAGTTTTCCTCGCTCCAAGTAAATTCATTCTCAAACAAAGCCTTTTTTGTTTGTTTTCTTGAATATACTTTCGCAAATTTAAATACTGAAAAAGACAAATTCGTGAAACATGAATACTGCTAAAGGATGTTTCCAAATATATTTTTGAATTTCATAGTACTTATATGTAAATTTTCACTTTTTAGTGGTTTTAAGTGAATCTATGGATGCGTTCAGCGACCACTAAATATTGGGTAATTGTTTCAAAATTTTTGTTGTAAACATGTGAGATAAAAAGAAATAAAATTTAACCCTGAGACCATTAAAAATGCAAAAGTGAATTTTCGTTGCCACCCTAAATATATGTTTATACAGGGCCGGATTTAGCGAGTGCTCCAGTGCACGTGCACCCCCTTCGTTATAAATCGGGGCCTGTACACTAAAATGAGAAGTTAACAGTGAAAATAGCAACACTTCCCAAAACTTTCTGCTCTCATGTTTCAGTTCCGCTTAAAAGAAAGGGAAATTTTGCAAAAGTAATAGTTTAAATCGATCTTCTAAAGGTTGAAGGGAAAGGATTCACCAAACGATATTTCTCATTCAAACCACAGATACATTTGACATTTAAAAAATAATTCAAATGTAGTGGTAGTTATTGGTGCATCCTCTTCAGAAAATCGGGGATTCGGCCCGATATATATATATAATCAATCGAGTATTGAAATATAGTCTCTTCTATTTATTCTGGAAACTTCACAACGGATATAATGTTTTAGACAACCATTTAAACACTCTATTGAACATGTGTGCAATTCTGTACTAGATTGTAAACATTTTTGGATCACCCTATACTGCTTTCTTGATTAATCCCATTTATTCCCTGAACTATGTCTTTATCTCCTTGTAGAGACCTATTTTTTTAAACTAAATTACATCACTTTCTGAAGAAAATCATATATAAAGCAACAGTTCAAGTTCTCATACGTTTCTTTTGTTCTTTAAAGATATACTGTTGTAATATTAAAATTCGTGCACAAATTCTGTGATAACAACTGACAAACGTTATTTGGCCATAAAATCTCATAACATAAATCATTGTACGGAAGCAATAATACTCATGTAAGATTTACCTGTGAAGACTCCGTTTATTGCACAATGTGGAAGATTACCTTATCGAATATATCACAGGGAATGCATTGAGCTACTAGCCGTGATAGTGGTGCCACCTGGTAGCAGAAACATGAAATAATTTTCCAGAGTTCTTTGTTTTCCTTTTGCATGCTTTAGCAATCAAGGGATTTTTAAACAAGAAGAAGGAGGCATATTCAACACGCTCTCATGATGTGAGATACCTGTCATATAAGAAATTCATAAATTCGTGTATTAATATTACTTATTCTTGCAATAATATATGAAAATTATGTGTTGGTTTTATGGAAACAGAAAATCTATTTATAACATGAATCAAAATTTCGAAAGGTTTTGTTCATACAGGCTTTTCATGTGTTAAATATGAACAGTTTAATACGCATACAAGAAAATCAAAGCGTTTTTAGATTTCAAGTTTTATAGCATGGGATTTCAGATGTTACACAATTCACATGTTCACTTTCCGTAATTAACGATACATTCTACAATTTACGGTAATCAAAGTGGAAGAATCTTTCCATTGTAAGATAGTAAAATTTTAAAATCAATTTTAAACTATTTCGCTTTTCAATCAATGCACACAAAACTATCCCGTAATAAGTATTATTACAGAAGTTAAAAAGCCTATAATCTGTAGGAAAAGTCTAAATTAGAAAAATTCTGAACATAGAAAATTTCTGATATGAGAATTTATTCCACATAAGTATCTATGAAAGTATAAGTAGTCATTTAAGGTAAGGAAAAGACTCCAGTTGGTTTGGAATAGCGATGGGAATAATCAAAGGTTTTCCATTATCATTTTTGTTATATTCCATAATAATTTGCTCCACTAAATACTAGTAGAGATAAAGGTAGTACTAAGTAATTTTCATGTATTATGAGATCCCTTAATATATTTTCATACAACGCTATGAGCATGGGTGTGAAGACTTGGGATGTTAGTTTAGTAATACCTTTTACCATTAGAGCATTCTTGTTTAGTTATGGGTAGTAATTTGCGAGTGAATTGGATTTCTCTCGATCTAACGAAACTTTAAACGATTCGTGTGTCACTACTAATTACAGCTTAATCACTTAAATTCATTTTAGATATTATGTAACTTTACAAATTACAAAGATTGATTATGGGTGTTCTAATTTTAATATAACGAGGGTTGTAATATCACTTCTCAGAAGTTCTTGCTGTATGAATCTCCAAAACATTGACTGCTAAAGAAAAGGAAAGAAAGCAGGCTCAGCTTAAAGGAAGGGAAACTGGAAGATAAAAAATAAAATATGATTAACAGAGACTACTTAGAAAATTCGAACTAAAAGAAAGCAGGTAGTAGAAATAAAGCTTTTTGAGGATTCAAATAAAGAAAGGATAATATTTAAAATTGAATTATATATTTAGTACCTAATGTTTTAAGTAATATATTTCCATTTTCTGGAAGATTATTTGTTAGTTATATGTTCTTTCGATTATTTAAATGTGTATTCGTACTTTGGGGCTGTTAGTCTTACCCAAACAGGATGAGGTTTGTTAGCCTTTCCCAAACCCCCAACCTAGAGAACCACTTCTTGTCGTCTGTCTGCGACTGCTTATTCAGTATATTCGCAGCCAACCTCTATATCTAGAGGCCTTCTCCTCGATCCGCGACCTGAGGAAGTGCCATGCCGGAGCGTGGATATCGCAGAGATAGGAATACAAAGTAGAAACTGGATCCAGTTGGCTAAGGATAGAAGTAAGTGGAGAGCTTTTGTGAACGCGGCATTGAACCTCCGGGTTCCATAGGGCATAGAGTTAGTTTTAGTTAGTTAGTTATTCGTACTTTAAACTTGACAAATTTTCAACAACAATGTAGCTTCATTGATTATGTAGAAATAAAATGGAACATTCTTCTTGACTTGACCATGAGTAAATACTCGTCGCTACCACCACCAGTTAGGCATTTAAGATGTGGCTTCTTTTTTTCATACACATAGTCAAATCAGTGAGAATTTCGATTGACGAACAGTGAAAGTTCCCCTTACATCTTATGCAACACACATGTCTTAGCTGTTAATATGGTTGCCTATGGTCCAGACAATCAGTGAAATTTTTGACAAACCACATATTTCTGTGTATTATTGCACAGTCCTCATATCGTGTAACACTAAGCCTTGATTCTTTAAAGAATAGTGGTCTTTACTAGATTGTAAGATTCTCTTTACCTTGAGTATCTTGGCTTACACATTATCTTGAGAGGGGAGTAAGATTTTCATTTGAGCATTAGATATATTTGAAATTTCTACGATAATTCCAATAAATTATAATTTGAGTCCTCTCCACCCCAAAAGATGGAAAAAGGGGTAAAACCGGGTAAGAGAAGAAACCCGCCTAAAACATGATGAAGTTGAAATATTAAACAGCAGTGAAATATACGTTTTCTCAAAGTTATAGAATTAATAAACACAGTGAACGAGTAAAGACAACTAAGCGACAGAACTATGACTAAAGAAGTCCACATCAACAAAATAGAATGATCATTAATATTGCAATAAATATTCGCTATGCTACTGCTAAAAACGACAGTTACTTGTTGTGTGAAATAGGACGAAAAATAAATCATACAAACAGGTCGAAGACCGCTGTATGACTTTGGTGTACGATCTATCTTCCAACGAAACGACGATGTCAAAAAACGATGAATAAACACATATAACAATAATAGGTAAATATATTTGATTTTTAAATTTATAAACTAATTCTCACTTATTATTGCATCTTGTATATTCTATCAAAATCCAGAAATAAGATTAATTATATTGTGACTTTTCTTACTTCTTATTTTCTTAATGTAAAAATGATTCTGAAATGAAACAAAGTGGTAATAATCTGTCTCTTCATGACCATATGGTAGAATATATTTTTTGGGTCCTACATTAAGCTGTAGATCTATGTCTCAAATGGCCTTGGTACTGAAAGATACATTAAACTCTATATTAACCAACCAAATTTGGAGAGCAGTTAGTTCCGAATAAATATAGATTTGCTACATTTCTAATCTTCAGATAAAGCTGCGAGCTTTAGAAAATGAGATTTCTTGCAGGACCAAGCATTCCAATCGAAGAGCTGTAAAACATTATTAAAGGAAAGGTTGATAGTTTCATTTGCATTAGAGTGAAAATACATTTGCTAATTAAAACCTGTTTACAGCAAGTACGGCAATATAATATAGCTAGTATACCAATATTGACATGTAGTATCGAAAACTTTGCAAAGGGTCCACAAAATATCAACGATTTTATATGATCTAGAAAGAAGTGTATTCGATATACTGCATATGGATATCTATTAAGATCCCATAACAATACCAATATAACGACGAGGAATGTAATTTTGCAAGTATTCATGCACATATAAGCCTTCATTCCATTATAATGTAGGAAAATTACCAGTCAATCTTCAACTAATACATTACACTGTTTACTATCATAAGCAAATAACTGATTACTTTCACACATATTTACAGTATCATTATATACTTCTCTATTACTTCACCTCCTCGTCATATCATTAATACAATAACAATTCCATTATATATTGAAACACATTATCGTACAAAGATGTACTTAGATCATAACTAACTACTTTAAACAAAACAATATCTACCTCATAATTGCCTTTTCTTTTAAATCTGGCCTCAACACGTTCCTCCACGTCAATAATATAACCAAGTTCCTGCTATGTATATAGTATGTATTATAAACATTGCAAACATTATTAAAATAAAATATTAGTGTTTATTTTATTTTTATGTTCAGTTCTCTCAGTTATGCCCCTTAAGCTAAAGTAGATTATAAATAATAAATGATGATATTGATATTAGTGTGAAATTGTAATATGTAATATTTATTTTCTATGTGAGACGGGACGGTATTTCTGCCTAATTCTTGCCTTTTTGAGCCTAATTTGACCTTAAAACTTTTTAAGTATCTTAAACTTTACTTATTACATTCACATTTTTCACAAGTTAATGTATTTGCTGTTAAATACATTTTTCTGAATCCCCTAAATACAACAGGAACACCAACATACAAACATCTAGGGAAATTAAAAACGCATATACCCGAAGCCAAACGGTATTCAATCACAACTAAAAACTCACATACAATTAGCCATCTAGTGCCTTTAACCACATTGATATCTCCAGTAGCTAAGCAAACACTACTTCTCAAAGAATAGCAAGAACCACATATACTCGCACCCGAGAATGAACCCGAACCTTATAAGAGGCGATAATGTTACCCGCTTTAGTCACGAGAAGAATCAGACCATGCCAAGCGGCTGAAATGAAATATAACTTTTCTGAAAAGTTTTAGTTCGTTCTACACTTATTACTCCTTAAAATCTTAACATTCTAAAAACAAAATTTAACATCATTTTTAACTTCTTGAAATAACAACACTAAGGGCTCCCGAGAGCTTTGTTTTACCCCGAAATTGTATAGAATTTCTCCTGTGAGGTTTGTTGAGTAATTTGTATCATCACGTTCAGTATCATCCCATAACTAACATATTTAGATAAATAACATAGCATTTAAGGTACGTACCTTAAGGTGAAACCAGAAAGAAAGAAGAAAAAAGGCATACTCTTAAAAGTTCATTTCTTTAGTGCTATGCAGAGGCAAACAATAGAATTGAACGCGTTGCTAGCAGCAAAGTAAACCATACAATAAATATAATTTAAGACATGGAAGATAAAAGAAAGATAGGGAGAGATAGGTAGAAAACGGGAAACTTATTAGGGGGAGGAGGCTTTTCCCCGGTTTTCCATAAATTAACCGCTTTTGCACCACAAAACAGCGCGCGCACTCCACCGTGTCTGCTCTCATAAATAATCACGGGGCTTGTTATTAAAACTCGGATCGAAGCCCACCAATACCTCCCCAGAAGGGAAGGGGTGAAGGGAGGAAATAAAAAAAAACAGAAGGAACAAATGGTATTTGGGGCGGTCACGTTTTTTGTAACATATACGTATATATATATATATATATATATATATATATATATATATATATATATATATATATATATATATATATATGGGAAGAGGGGCGAGAGAGAGATCAAGAAGTTTCATAGAAGCAAACGGCTAAAAACATGGGCATTTTCAGAAGCCCTAGATTGAGCTGTTATATGCAGCCATTGGATCAAGTGAAAGTTCCTTTTTTAAAAAAAGGGTTAAAGCTATTGTAGGCTTTCTTAACTTTCTTTTCGTCTTCTTCTTCGTTTTTCAGCTGTAATCTAGAAGAATCTTCTATGAGCCTCCCCATCCCCTCCCCCAAACTCCTCCTCCTTGGAATTCATTAAGAAACTCGCCTCACTAAATTTTGCCGTCATAAACGTCTGCGGATAAGAGAACTTTTGGTGCCCAAGCGCCCCCTTAAGATCAAATGAAAACTTCAAAGGAATAATGAATGTAGTTGAAGCCACTCTATGTTCTTCTTTCTTTCTCTTCTTGCTTTCCGGAAGAGGGAGAATAAACAACTATCTTTAAGAAACAACGAAGAAGTAAGTATATATAAGAAGCAGGTATACAACCTAAAGAAGCTGGAGAATGTTTATAGAAAAATGAGAACACCACACCATCGTATCATGGAAATTGCTTCCAGAAACAAGTAAGAGTTGGGAATATGGGGCTACCGTCTATATAAACATTCTAGTGGACGATGTTTGGGTCCTTTTTTTAAGGTTAAATTCCCCCCCCCCCAAGAAAACTACTCAAGTATTACAGCATGCTATAAGCGTAGAAGAACTATAAAAGAAACATATTTTTTTTTTCAAAAGAAAAAGAAATGTAAAATTGGAAACACATCACGTAAATTATCCCTGTGAGTTTTGAGAAATACACAATATCTGTCCCTTTTATAACTTAAAGACATAATTTTTTAAAACAAAATAAATTTAATATATTCGTAATTGAGAGAAAGCTTATGTTAGGGAAATGAGTTTCGTTTCATATTGTTAAGCTTCTCCAGTATACTTTCCGACTATGGAGACCTAATATTGGAACGTTGTAATTGTAGATATAGCGTTAAGGGTGGAGAAGAAACATATTCTTAGGAACGTTGCTCACGATAGGAGAAGTTAATTTTTAAGTTCGAGAGATGAAAGGACACCGTACAAAAAGCATTGCATTTCCTTTTCTGTCCGATTTGGTGATTTTTGTATATGTTGTAGCTGGGACCCCTGGTCGATTGTTTATATGGGACCAACTCCCTATGATCAACTTTGTGACCTCCAGAGGACACCAAAGATCACACAATACAGACAGCATTGCATTTCCTCGTCTATCCGAGTTGGACGATTTTTCGATATGTTATAGCTCTGGACCTCCCAGGATTTTTTATGTGGGGTCAACTCCCTATGACCAACTTTGTGCCTTCCAGAGGTCACCAAAGCTCACACAACGGGTGTTGGTAGAACTGGTTCAAACTTGGCATAGAAAAAATAGTTGTGTGTTATGGTGGGCTACAGCAAATGAGGATAATCCACGTAACGGTGTGACTTTTGGTGACCTCTGGAGGTCACACGGTTGGTCATAGGGAGTTGGCCCCATATAAACAATTGACCGGGGGTTCCTCAGCTACAACATATCCAAAAATCACCCAAATCGAACAGACGAGGAAATACAATGCTTTTCCTACGGTGTTCTTTGATAAGTACTTTGAACAACACTATCTTAGATCTAAAACACTATTTCAAGTATGATTCATAGTATAGAAGAACTATAAATTAGTAAAATGATTGTACACTCAAAATGAAGAGCATTTAACGTTGTTTAAAGATATACATACGAAAGCCATTAACACAGTATACACGTGCTCCAGTAATAATAAATACTGAGGGCACGGCACGGTGGCTCAGTGGTAGAGTTCTTATCTCCGGCGGGTGGACTCCGTGATTCGATCTCCGGCTAAGTAAGTTTGTCATGGGTTTTCTCAGGTTACTTCCGTTTCCTCCCACATTATCTTTCCACCAATTGTCCCATCATCGTTCATTTGCCTAAATCAACCTTCTCCTTTAGCCTAACCGGTATAATCCTTAATTGAAAGAATTCATAACATTTTATTTTCAATTATAAATAGAGTTTAAATATTAGTATTTCACACCGTTTGTAGACAAGTAGTAAACTGGAAGAATTTTTATGACTTCTAGAGAAAAATAAGAAAATGTAAGGGCATAAATATCGTACATAAATTTTCAAAATGAGACGACTCTAGATTGATTTCTCCAAAATTCGAGACGAGACAGGAATTCTGCAAAGTTTACGAGGCGACCACAAGACCAGGAAACCTTGTTTCTTGTCTTATCTCATCTAGTGAGCGACACTAATTCTTAGAAAGGTGAATCTATTATCAGAAATCATTTCTCACTATCTATCTCTTATCTCTTTTTATTCTATGGCAATCTAATATTGAAACAGGAAGTAGTAAATCTTTGTTTTATGGCAATTTAGTATTGAAACCGGAAGTAGTACATCTTTGTTCTATGGTAATCTAGTATTGAAACCGAAAGTAGTACATCTTTGTTCTATGGTAATCTAGTATTGAAAGTAGTAAATCTTTGTTCTATGGTAATCTAGTATTGAAACCGGAAGTAGAACATCTTTGTTCAATGGTAATCTAGTGTTGAAACCGGAAGTAGTACATCTTTGTTCTATGGTAATCTAGTATTGAAACCAAAAGTAGTACATCTTTGTTCAATGGTAATCTAGTATTGAAAGTAGTAAATCTTTGTTCTATGGTAATCTAGTATTGAAACCGGAAGTAGTACATCTTTGTTCAATGGTAATCTAGTGTTGAAACCGAAAGTAGTACATCTTCGTTCAATGGTAATCTAGTATTGAAACAGGAAGTAGAACATCTTTGTTCAATGGTAATCTAGTATTGAAACCGGAAGTAGTACATCTTTGTTCAATAGTAATCTAGTATTGAAACAGGAAGTAGAACACCTTTGTTCAATGGTAATCTAGTATTAAAAGTAGTAAATCTTTGTTCTATGGTAATCTAGTATTGAAACCGGAAGTAGAACATCTTTGTTCAATGGTAATCTAGTGTTGAAACCGAAAGTAGTACATCTTTGTTCAATGGTAATCTAGTGTTGAAACCGAAAGTAGTACATCTTTGTTCATTGGTAATCTAGTATTGAAATAGAAAGTAGTACATCTTTGTTCTATGGTAATCTAGTATTGAAACCGAAAGTAGTACATCTTTGTTCAATGGTAATCTAGTATTGAAAGTAGTAAATCTTTGTTCTATGGTAATCTAGTATTGAAACCGGAAGTAGTACATCTTTGTTCAATGGTAATCTAGTATTGAAACCGGAAGTAGTACATCTTTGTTCTATGGTAATCTAGTATTGGAAGCGGAAGTAGTACATCTTTGTTCTATGGTAATCTAGTATTGAAACCGGAAGTAGAACATCTTTGTTCAATGGTAATCTAGTGTTGAAACCGGAAGTAGTACATCTTTGTTCTATGGTAATGTGGTTTTGAAACCTGAAGTAGAACATCTTTTGTTCAATGGTAATCTAGTATTGAAACCGGAAGTAGAACATCTTTGTTCAATGGTAATCTAGTATTGAAACAGGAAGTAGTACATCTTTGTTCTATGGTAATCCAGTATTGAAACCTGAAGTAGAACATCTTTGTTCAATGGTAATCTAGTATTGAAACCGGAAGTAGACCATCTTTGTTCAATGGTAATCTAGTATTGAAACCGGAAGTTGTAAATCTTTGTTCTATGGTAATCTAGTATTGAAACCGGAAGTAGTACATCTTTGTTCTATGGTAATCTAGTATTGGAAACGGAAGTACTACATCTTTGTTCTATGGTAATCTGTTATTGAAACCGGAAGAAGAACATCTTTGTTCAATGGTAATCTAGTATTGAAACCGGAAGTAGTACATCTTTGTTTAATGGTAATCTAGTATTGAAACCGGAAGTAGTACATCTTTGTTCTATTGTAATCTAGTATTGAAACCGGAAGTAGAACATCTTTGTTCAATGGTAATCTAGTATTGAAACCGGAAGTAGTACATCTTTGTTCTATGGTAATCTAGTATTGAAAGTAGTAAATCTTTGTTCTATGGTAATCTGGTATTGAAACCGGAAGTAGAACATCTTTGTTCAATGCTAATCTAGTATTGAAACCGGAAGTAGTACATCTTTGTTCTATGGTAATCTAGTATTAAAACCGGAAGTAGTAAATCTTTGTTCTATGGTAATCTATATAGTATTGAAAGTAGTAAATCTTTGTTCTATGGTAATCTAGTATTGAAAGTAGAACATCTTTGTTCAATGGTAATCTAGTGTTGAAACCGAAAGTAGTACATCTTTGTTCAATGATAATCTAGTATTGAAACCGAAAGTAGTACATCTTTGTTCAATGGTAATCTAGTATTGAAACCGAAAGTACTACATCTTTGTTCTATGGTAATCTAGTATTGAAAGTAGTAAATCTTTGTTCTATGGTAATCTAGTATTGAAAGTAGTACATCTTTGTTCAATGGTAATCTAGTATTGAAACCGAAAGTAGTACATCTTTGTTCTATGGTAATCTAGTATTGAAAGTAGTAAATCTTTGTTCTATAGGAATCTAGTATTGAGAGCGAAAGTAGTAAATCTTCTGTTATTAACTTTAATGAATGAATAAGGGCTGAAACAGAATTTGCTGATGGAATTTGAGATTCACTATTTATATCTATTATAGCTTTCTTTATAGCTTTCTTTTGCAGTTTTTACACTGCTACTCTCTACAGACAGGGATAATGATGGATGAATGAAAAAATTCAATTCTAAGACTTCCTAACTGTATGTTTCCGTACTTTGGAAATCTAAAAGTAGACATATGGAACGCACCCGGTATTCAATGTAGCCAATAACACTTGTTAATCATAAATTCCAAAACAATATTCTAAATTTAAAAAAATAAATAAAATAAGGATTTTAATTTCACGTCGCACAATTATGTTCTTTAGGTTAAGGGAGACGGATGATTAAGGCAAGTGAATGATAATGGAAGAATATTAGTTGAATTTTTAGGGAAAGGGAATACCCCGAGAAAACCCACAGACTCGATTTTATCCATCAAAAGCTTACTTGGCCCAGAATAGAACCAGGGTTCCCACGCAGCAGAGGTAAGCACTCTGCTCCCCTTATATTCCAAACTAGACAGGAAGTTGAAGTGCTTCTTAATTGATAACAGAGACCTGAGGAAGGCATGGTGACTCAATGATAGAGCGCTCACTTAAGTGAGGGTAGTTTTGGTTCAATTCCAACTCACATGAGTTCGTGATGAACAACATCATGTTCGTGAGTTTTCTCTTCATTGTCTAGTTTCCCCTTACATTCTCATTTTACCAATGTATTTATAAATATGCACTTCCATTCATCACCTTCGTCCTTTAGCCAAATGAGCAGATGTGACTTAAAAACTTGAAATTTAAATTTCCTTGAAAAAAGACCTTTGAAATTATCTCTACGACCACCTGAATTTCGATTTTCCATAGAAGTTTTCATGGCGGTAATTTTGAAATCTGGAGCACATGGTTGGAACTTTGAGATATGTATCATCTATACGTTAGTACAGTAACTAAATGGCAGTTCTTTATCCTTATATATTGAAAATTGTTCAAAAGATTTAAAATGAAACATCTAAGATCGTGTGTTGACATTATTTACACATGGAAAAATTTCATTGTGTTTTAAGAAATGTCTTTCAAACTTTATATCCACCCTGTTCAACGCACAAAATAATAGCCTACCAGAAATCTTTTTTCTTTCCATTCTCCCAAAAACTTGAGATAATTTCATGATGATTATGAGCAAAGTTGGGCGGATATAACGTATATTTGTGGTAATAAGAAAGTTAGTGAAAGTAGTTTTTCTTCTGAGCAAAAAGGGAAATTTAACGCCAGTCATTCAGGAATACAAAGCAAATCGACCAACTCTTCTTTCATGTTTGGTTTCAGTCACTGCTACTGGCTAAGAAGTTGGCAGAAAGAGGAAAAGAAAGAATCGGAAGGAACGGAAGTCATCGTACAAAGCAATTTAGAACTCCAAGATGAATAACTCACAAGTTCATGTGTCGACTCTATAAAAAGAGATTGCCAACTTCTCGTTCCACTCATTGGAACTTTTCTGCTACACAAGAAAATAAAATAAAGAAAAGAAGGGGAGAAAGAAAAGAAGACACATGAGGAGAGAGGATGGAAGAATAGAAAGAAATAGTTCTTTCTGTTCATCGTTTTCCTTCGCCATTATCATCACCCAGGAAAAAGAATTTACGAGTCGCCCACCGACCTACCATTCCATAATGATTCCGCGTCACATTGCAGTGACAGCACCAAACACTATAAAACGGAATCGGATCAATTCGTGGTGATATCCAGTAAGTGAATCACTGTTTATCATTCGAAATCACTACCTCTGTGATTGAGCACTAATTTTAAAGATCTAGTTTCAAACATCTTTATTTAAAACGAAATACCAAGGTCTAATTAAATCTCCATCTTATTAATACAGTATTTCTTAACTTTTGAGGATTTGATTCTAGGTCATCAATGATGAGTCTTGAGTCCTCTATCAAAGTGATCTCTTCAGTACAACGACCAGTCAGATGTCTAAATACAGTACGAATCATCATTACCATTGTCATCAAAGGTGTTTTGTCATTCAACTGGTCAAAAACAAAGAAATTTTGATATATTATCTACCCTTACTCATTATTTGATGTAAGAATGTAATATAGTTCTTCTTAATATTGGCAATCAATTGCTTTATTTTACTTTATTTTATTTTATTTTATTTTATTTTATTTTATTTTATTTTTTATTTTATTTTATTTTATTTTATTTTATTTTTTATTTTATTCTACTTTATTTTTGTTTTTGATCCACAAGCTATTCCGGTATGAAATCTTTACTGGACAAGCTTCCTAGTTTGAAATAATATCCTACCTTGAGCTCCTCCGCAAATATTCGGAATCCATACGTTTACTATGGAAATCTGCATGGAGCATACGTCATCCATACTTTACATATTTACTGCCGTTTTTCCCACTTAGATGTTACATCATGCCGCTGAAGGACGCCTGACATCTAACAGGTTTTTGTATATTACATGTTACATACGTCAGCTATAGTTATATACGTCCATCTGTATGTGCGATCCTGATCGCCTATAGTCTATAAAATTCCTTCTTTCGTACGGAAAGTACGTTTATTCGGAATACTTATACGGAAAGAACGTGTAAAACATACGTTTTTAGTTACATGTGTGTTGCAGAATGTTACATAAGGTTATACGTTAAGTCCAAAAAGTACAGGATTTACGCATGTAACATACGTTTTTATGTACGCCACATACGATTTTTTCTCAGTGTATTATTTATAAAAAAAAATCTTCCATCTTCGTTTTATTTTTCTACATCTGTCACAAAATTGTGAAAATAAACGCGTTATAATTGTTCTCTTTCCATGGAAACTCAGCAATAATACATTAATGACAATCATACTTACGAATATTACCTACATGTAATAAGTTGGTTTATTACGTCAAGAGTAAAATAAACCCAAAGCAAGGTTAAGAATTTTATTTAAAAAAAAAAGAGTTCGATTTACCAAAAGTTTCTTTATGTGTTTACTTTGACTGTCCAGATGTTGGTCTGGCAGACACAAAATCTGTAGAACTATTTAATTGGTCACTATCAATTTTGGTTAGGATACACTGAGAAAAATCCGTTGACAGCGGTATATTGTACAAATATACGGAATCCTCTTGCTTACTACAGAAATCAATATAGAGCATACGTTATCCATATGCTACATACGCACTGACCTTAGATGTTAGATGATGCTGTTGCAGGATGTCTGATATCTAGAGATGCAAGGGCTCGGGAAAAAACAGGCTTTTTTTAAAAAAAAAAACTTGGTTTTTTCTGCTTCGCTTTTTTGCTTGGGAAATTTTGGGCTTTTTTGAAAATTTTGCTTTAAACTGGTAAAGCAGACTTTGTTTCGCTTCTCTACAACAAAAAAAAAACTCATTTAATTAGTGGTTGGTGCAGATAATAATATGAAACCTCGAAAATAAACCATGAATTTCAAAAAGATTTTTAAAAAATTCTTAACATATTTACATTATGAATTCCAAAGGATTAACCAATACATGTAATAATATTTAACCTTTTATATACAATAAGTACTTTAAAAATGATACACAAATAACTAGCAAAATTGATGTAGTATTTTTACTTCAAAATATCAAACCGTCTTTTTGAAGCAAAATAAAGAAAAACATGAGAGAAATCTGCACATCAAGAGCTTCGTTTCGGGTGGTTCTGTACATTCTTGATATTTTTAGTTAAGTTTTAACTTTCATATACATTGTATGAATATTTCGAACAAGATTTTTACTGATTGATCACATACGTAATAATCTGTTACCACCTATCAGGTGCTTCGGATCTACAAAATCGGTAAAGCTCCAAATTCTATAATGCACTGACTGTTTCTTAAGCTTGTTCAGAATCGCGAAAGTATGGATCATATACGAATAGACGGTTCATCTGAGCGTTTCCTAGGCTGTAGAATATATAACCACTATCACGGTTTCCCAGTCCTGAAGGTTTCTGAATTTTTAACAAGAAAATTCAACATATCGTTACGAAACTTGTTTTTTTACAAAAAGAAAAACAATGGAATACATTTAAAAAAAGAGTGGAAGAATCAATCACTGTTTCAATTCACAAGAAAGACGACAAAATTGATTATAATAATTATCGATGCAATTCTTTTTACATTCTATTAATAAGATTGACCCCATACGCACATGAAATTATTGGAGATTATCAGTGTGGATCAGGGGCCGATCCAGGACCGACTTCTGGGGGAAGGTAGTGGGTTGTCACACTTGTACTTTTAAGGGCTCCAAACTTTGGGATGGGTTTTATTTATACATATAAAATAAGAGTTTCCTCTTCTGGGAGGGCGATCGCCCCCCCTGGATCCGCGCCTGGTGTGGATTTAGTCGAAATCGACCAGATATTTACTATTCGACAAATACTCGAAAAGAAATGGGAATATATTACCCAGTGCATCACCTGTTTATTGATTTTAGAAAGGCTTACAACTCCGTTAGGAGGGAAACATTGTACTACGTTCTTACAGAATTTGGAATACCGAAAAAGCTGGATTTATTAAGTGTTTAAGTGAATCCCAGAGTAAAGTCCGAGTAGAAAAATGCGAGCTTCCACGTCTAGATTGGCCTGAAACAAGGATATGCGTTATCGCCGTTATTATTCAGCTTTGTTCCGGAGTACACTATAAGAAAAATCGAAGATAGGAACCAGGGCCTAGAGTTGAATGGTATTCACCAGGTTATGGTATATGCTGATGATGTAAATCTGATAGGAGAACAGTCGAAAGAAATGCAGAGGCCTTATTAAACGCTTGCAGGGACATGAGTAAATGCAGAGAAATCTAAGTACAAGGAAATTCACAAGGATCGTAATACGGCAAATTATAAATGCGTTAAAATATCAATTAATACTTTCGACACAGTGCATACTTTCAAATACCTTGGATCAGTATTACCAGACCAAAATCATACCCACAAAGAAATTAAATATCGACTGAAGTCAGGATATTCTTGTTATTATTCAGTTCAAAATATTTTGTCGTCGCGAGTTCTGTCAAGGAATTTAAAGCTTAAAATATATAAAATGATAATCATGCCTGTTATGCTTTATGGTTGTGAAACATGGTCGCTTACGCTGAGGGAAGAACGCAGACTGAAATTATTTTTAGAATAAAATTCTTAGACGAATATTTGGAGAAACTTCATAAGGAGGAAATACATAATTTATACGGTTTACCAAACATCGTTAGAGTCATCAAGTCTACGAGGCTCAGGTGGGCAGGTCATGTAGTCAGAATGGAAGAAAGTAGGAACGCTTTCAAAGTTTTAACTGGAAATCCAATCGGGAAACATCCATTAGGAAAACCTAGACCCAGATGGGAGGACAATATTAAGAGCGATCTAGCAGAAATAGGACTACAGAGTAGAAACTGGATTGAATTGGATGAGGACAGAAGTCAATGGAGACCTTTTGTGGCCATAGAGAAAGAGAGAGAATACATTTAAGTTAAGCACAACTGCACAACAAACATGAGAGAGTGGTTAGCTTTCGCGCTTCTATCGTGAAGTCCTGGATTCAACCCCGCATTCGACCATTTTCACAAAAGTTTTTCTCAATTCCATCTGTGAATGTAGAGATATTGCGTGTACTGTGAGTCCTGAGTCTTCCTTTCTAATCGTTTTTAAATCTTTGTTATTACTAATTACCAGCAGTGATGGATTTGCGAAGAGGGTTAGGGTGGGGATGTCTTTCGGATTGAAGCCTCTACACCGAAATTATGGAATTTCTAAAACAAGCTAAATATTAATTTTGCCTTTACTCATAAACTTCAAGCTGTCCTCAAATAAAAAATTAGGAATTTTTAGAAAAACTGAGCATTAATAAGAAAAGCCCCTCACAAAATACTTTTCTAAATCCGCCACTGATTATCAGTATAAAATGGTCTTCAAGGTTGTATCTGGAAGATTATAGCTGAATATACAAACGAAACGAAATATTTGTTATGCCTGTACTCATAAACTTAAGCTCGTCTTAAATAAAAGTTAGTAATTTTTAGAAAAACCAAACATTATTCAGAAAAACCCCTCCCAAATATTTTTCTAAATCCGATACTGATTATTTCTATCAAATGCTATTCAAGCTTGTGTCCGGAAGATTATTGTTAAATCATTGCACAGCTACAGTATAACGGAAATGTGGAAGTACGCTCTGACAGATATATTGAAAAACGTACGCTCTGATGTATATATTGAAAAACATAAGTTTAATTATGTGCTAGAAGCTAGAGTACTAAGCTCTAAGAAGTGAAACACGGATGGCTAAAAAGAAATGATCTAGAGAAGAAAAAAATGTCGATAATTCATAAGTTAAAATAAAGTTAAATAGCTTCTAAAATTACCATCAAATACTACGTACTTTATGTTTACTTTAATTCATAAAACATGTGCTCCATCCATCATGATGGTGAATTCCAGAGCGAAATATGGTATTTAGGTCATGGAATCTTATTTAACTTTAGAGTATACTATAAGAAAGCTATTTAAACAGAAAAATCATGAAAATAAAAAAAACAAAATTTCCAAAATTCTCGTTTTTCCCAAAAAAGCCGGCTTTTTATTAGCAAAAAACCATCGATTCAAAAAGCCGGCTTTTTTGCATCTCTACTGATATCTAACAGTTATCCGTATATCACATGGATATACTTATGTTACATTCCTCAGCTATATGTTATATATGTCTATTTGTATGTGAGATCCTGACCGCCTATATTGTTTCATACGGAAAGTATATAGATGGAACACTTATACGAAAAGTATTATAAAATATGCGTTTTCAGTTACACGTCTGCTGTACGTTAAATGGGAAAACTACAGAATTTTACAAATGTAACATACGATTTTACGTAAGTTATATACGATTTTTTTTCCTCAGTGCATAGAGCATCAAAAATTACAAATTCGTGTTCATTGATGGAGGTGATCCATCCACTGAAAGTAGTAGAAATAAACCATTTATGGTTTTATTCCTGATTACTATAGAACAAAAAACGGCCATAAATAGTGAGAAACAATTTCCTGCAATCGATTAAGCGTCCCAAGGACATATTTCATTTACATCATTAACTCTTCACTAAAATCGGAAGTGATAGAAATCAACAATTTCCAGTTTTAATATTGAGCTACATAGATTAAAAACAGTAATAGATAACAACAAGCGGTTTATTTTGTGAATAGATTCAGCGTTCTAAGAATGCATTATCATATCTCTTAATCCTTTATTTAAATAGCTGGTGTCACAAATCATTTTCTCTTCTGCTTTTAATGTTGATTGGTATAGAGTAAAAACGATAACAGATAACGAAAACGTCCCAAGAATATATTCTATCCCCACTATAATTTCTCTACTCTACTAAGAGAAATCCACTACATTTTTTCTATTTCAAAATTGATTACTTAGAGTAAAAGCGGTAACAGGCACCTGGAAATTGTATTTTCTGGAATCGATTTAGAGTTCTAAAATTCATTCTTTCTATCAGCCTCTATTCAAACTGGAAGTGTCAGAAATCAGGTACTTCCGACTTTAAGGTCGATCGCTATAGAATAAAACGGTAAAGGTTAACGAAAGCGGATTTTTGAGATCAGTTAAGCATCCCAAGAATATATTCTATATCCATTTTAATCTCTCTACTAAAACCAGAAGTAGTAAAAATCTATTACCACTTTCGGTTTCAATATTAATTAAGATAATAACAAGCTATTGAGTACAGTATCTTAAATATAATTAAAGTCTCTTCTCATTGCAATACTGAAGCTTTTGAGTGGAAGAATGAAGGATGAGTGGAAATCCCTTGTCGCGCCGTTAAAAAATTCAAACTTCAATTTTCACATTGTTTAGACCAGTGGTTCTCAACCGATGTGTCGCGACACACTGGTGTGTCACGCAGTCTCCTAAGGTATGTCATGAAATTTTAGAATTTAAAGAATCATGAAGAATTTAATAATAATTAATTAAAAATCGAGACAGACTGTACCAGTCAACACTTCCAGCAATAGCAATAGTGCTCAGTGCTATATAGAGTCATTATAAAAATTAATAGCTTTCACTAGTATAATAGACATTTATTATTATTATTATTATTATTAGTATTATTATTATTATTATTATTATTATTATTATTATTATTATTATTATTATTATTATTATTGTTGTTATTTACAAAACAATATCAAACAAGTCTATCACATGTCCTAGACGTTCACTAAAGAGTGTCGTCTGTCAAAAAAGGTTGGGAACCACTGATTTAAACAGTGAGAAACTAGTCCATCATGTGGTGCTATGACACTGTTACTTGCTTTCGTTCCGTACAAAGTATAATTGCAAGACATTAAAGTAAAAAAAAAATAAAATCAATTAATTTCAACTTAAAGCTCATATTTTAACGAGACTGGACCACCAACTCGGAAAACTGTTACTCCGCCCGTATGCTATGAACATGGCACTTACAGTATTGGTCTAATGTGCAATAAGTGGTTACTGAAATAATCCTGATATGCTCTCGGTAGTGTTATAATAACCTTGCTGACTGTGCAACGGAAAAAAAAGATATCATTATCAGTATCTTTCCATACGAGTGGAAATATCCACCCGCATGATTCATAGTAACCAAAATGTGATGACAATGTTTCCAAGTGACTTCCTATCGTCTTCTATATATCTTTTTCTATATATATATATCTCTCTTCACTGGATCACTTCCATATCATCAACTCCGTAATCAGGAGGAACATCTCATAAGTTACGAAGCTTTCGAACACCAATCAGCTTAAGAAACGGAACAACAGAAAGTTCTTTAAAAAAAAAGAAGAAGAAGAAGAAGAAGAAGAAGAAGAAGTTACAGAAATGTTCTTTTCTTTTCGCTTCCACCTCACAAGGAAAACCCTGATCGTTTGATATCACTTCATGTCCGAAAACTCGTAAGAAAAAAGTTTTGGGTTCGGATGATGCGCTAGAAGCCATTTCTTTCTTTTCTCTTCTTTCCTGTAATCTTCATAGGATTCTCTACGATCGCTATTTTATATATGTATGTAATGTGTGTTCAAAATTTCCCTTATATATGTGTATAGCAATGAGAGTTAGGCCATCTATAAAGAAATTTTACCAAAGTTTCTTTCACCTTTCTTTCTTTCTTCTTTTTAATAAAATAAAAGTTAGTGCCCGTCGCGTTGTGTTGAACACAAAGAGTAAAAATCTAGTTAAAAGTTTTCACCAAGGGATATATATACTATGAAATAAACCTTTCTGATCGGATCTAAGACATTTGCCATAAAAACGTCATAAAAAATTCCCTTTTCTGAGGTATTTCTGCCGTATTATACATTGGAACACTTCTTTACCGTTCGTCTTTAGACTTTTGTTTAAACTCGTCCGATATAAAGTATATTCCAGATTGAAGGGCCATGGTGAAGAATGTGATAACTCCATTGTAGTCAATTTTTAGTTAGTAGTCATTTAGGTTGATAGAATTGGGACCTAAATTATGCTGAAATATTAAAGGAAACAGCATTGTAGCTCCGGAGATATTTAAGAAAAGAAAATATGTTCTCAGGAGAATAACTTGATAAGCGCCATGCACTCATGGAATAATTTGACGTTAAATAGTGTAATTGGATGTGTTACCAAATACTAAATGACATGATATTCTGCTTGCGTACTATAACATAAATTATGTTGTACTTTTTACTGTTTCCACGTGTTGTTTCTAGATTTTTCAATCATTTTCATAACTCGCAATTTCAAGGGAAATAGCTTGATAACTCTTGTCATCACATTTTGTATTGGCTCTTCTGTTAAAATTTGCAAAATGGTCAAGCTCTTCCCCTGAGCTTTTCAAATTCAATCTCTGCCATTTATACAGCACTAGTACCATGTCATTATTTGGTGTCCATATCATGAATAACTGACGAATATAGAACGGTAAAAATATTATTAGATGTCAATGTTGTATCAATGGCTAAGAATCAATTGGACATTTATGCAGTTCCTGAAAATATATATGTTCTGTGAATGTTTCAAAAAATAATTCATCAAGAGCAAAACACACTTTTTGATATCTTATACTAATGAGTATCAGTAAGCTGTTGTAGGTTTGTTGTATGCAACTTTAAAAACCTCAGAAATGGACGAAAATATGCTTAACGGATGCTCTTGACTAAATGTCTCTATATTTATTAATATGATGGGTTGCACTCTGTAGAAATCTTAAATAAACGAAAATTGTTACTCTAACTTGCTTCGTACGCGCCTTTGGCGTGGAAGACCCGGGTTCGATTCCCGGCGGGAGCTCACGTGGTTCGAATTTCACATTAATCAGTAGGCTTTGTCTCATATAGCCTCCTTCCTGAAAGGGACGTTAAAATCAAAATCAACTCAACTCTAACTTGCTTCGTTCAACAACCTACAAAAACAAATAATCCAATTACCTTGTTTGATCTCTTTATTCTCAGTCTGTGCTCTTACTATAATCTCTATTCTTTAAATCAATCACATTCCATAGACCCCTATTTTTACTTACATCACAATCTTAAAGCATATTATTTGACATTCGTAATCTTCATAGTAATCTTGTCTCAACCAATCGATCTCTCTATCTGTTTATATATGTTATATCCTCTCTTAAAACTAATGACACAGTATGTGTCACATTGAAACCACTTTATACCATTCTCATATCCAACACACTCAAGATTATTTTGTATTTTAAATATGCATTGTCATACAATATATCTAATGGACAATAGATGAACATAACAATGGACTTCTGCAACCAAAACAATAATATTATTAGTTGTATATTATTTGAAATGATTTAGTGGCTTAATTTGAGCATTACCAATGTGGTTATTTATAACTGACACGATATAAATCAGATGTGTCACCTCAATATGATGCCTCACTAAAGTATACAACAATACTTAAAAGGTACGTTTAATGACAGGAAATGAGAACTTGTATGTCAATATAAGTTAAAACCACAAATTAAATTATGAGAGAGAAAACAAAAACGAGTATGAGTTAAACACGTAAATTACAAGGAATGAAAAGGATAAAGAGGATAACTACCTAATAAATTAAGGAAAAGGAAATACAGTAACAAGAAAAGAATAAGAAAACTAAAATATTTCGTTACAAAAACACTACAAAAACACAATGAAATAGAAACCGTAAGCAACTTTGTTAGAGTTATATAATGAATAAACCCAAGCACGTGTGTCCCTCCTTTGTGACTAAGTGGTCATCGCGGATGGACCTGGGTTCGATTTCTTATAGGTAAGCTTGTTTCCCAATATAATCCAAGTAGTTGTCCAGATTCTACAGATCTGTCTCATAATATTCTCGGTGTTAAAAAGGAAAGCTAATTTCCTACGAACCAATAATAATTAACAATATCGAGCATAATCTGAAAACCAAGAATAGCATCACGCCCAAAGCATGTTCAATATCAATCGCAAGTGTTCAGAATATTTCGCTACGATTGGTGACGTAACTAAGTAGGAGTAAACTGGGCTTGTGGTCTGGGTATCGGATTGGTGGGTAAAACTGGGCAAATATTTACTTTCACTACAAGGCATGGAAAGCAGTGATTTAGCACACTGAAGAAAAAATTACCTCAGAAACTTAACAGGACAACAACAATTCACCAACCTTAGGATCATATCCATAGATCGTAAGTTAGCTTCAAAGGACATTGTGAAAACCTTTGTAGCCAAAAGAGCCTACAAAGTTAAATTTTAGTTCCAGCTTTTTGTGTCTTCATTTAACTTACATCGATTTAAGAGATTTGTAAAGTGTCCGAGTATAATACACGAGACAACTTGACTATTTATCATAATTAAATATTCTATTCTAAAGCAACTGACTGTTGATTCATTCTACGCATATGCACATCCCGATATAATTCCCTTATTTGACTCTTTAGGAATGCAACAAGCCTTGTAGTCGGTTCAACAGGAAGAAAAACTGAGTAATTACCAGTCATTGGGCATAATGGAGAATAATACTAGAAACACTTCCAAGCGATAAAAGCAAGTAACATATTTATGAACACTTTGGGTCCAACTCACCTTCCAACACTGATGGAGGGTAATTTTATACTTAAACGACAATGCAACTGTCATTTTCATCTAAGACAACCCCGAAAACTATCGACTGTACAATAATTTCGACTGTTTTTGATTATTTTTATAGGTCACCCTCTTCTGGTCTTCACTTCTTACCTTATAATGATGGGGATGAATTTGGACCTAATACTCATCAGGAATGACACTATTAATCTCAGTGACTTCGAAAACTATAGATTGGACTAATAGCGGTAGTTTTCAATTATTTTGACATGTCACCAACTTTCAACTCCCACTCTTCACCTTTCTGATTCTCCATGTTGATAAAGATTGAATTTGGATGTAAACGACAAGAGACTGTCACTATTCGTCTGAGTGACCTCGAAAACTATGGAATCGACACTAAAATCGGTCGTTTTCGATTATTTTTACATACTTCTTTCTTTCCACTCCCATCCATAATACTCCATGGATTAAAACTGATAAGGTATTGAAAGTGTCATAACGACCCCAAACTTAAGAACCCCCCCCCAAAAAAACTATGAATTGGACACTAATATCGGTCGTTTTCGATTATGTTTGCATGTTACCACTCGATTTTTGGCATAATTATGCCTCTCGCTCCCCCTTGAAACCTAATTTGCAAAGTATAGGGACATAGATCAGATTATCTTTAAAGAATACTGAGTTTAATCTTCCAAACTTGACGGACTCGTGGGATACTAAATTTTTCGTAAGGTTTGACCTTCCTGTTCATAAATATAATATTATATAATCCTTGAAAGGTCTAAGGTTGAGAATGAGAAGTTTCGTTTCAATTGGTTCGGTTATTATTGGGTAAGGCAATCAAGCAGAAACTCACACTCACTCTTTTTTTATGTGGTATATAATTAAGTTTCGTACGAACACGCAATATTAAGTATCTTTCGTTAAAGTGAATATGTGGGGCCACAGTGGCTCTGGTAGGTGTGGTTCTTTGGTTCAACCCTAGCTCTCACCAAGTTGGCTTTCTGATGGACAAACATCCTGTGGTACGCCCCTTTGGCATGGGAGTCCCAGATTCGATTCCCGGCGGAAGCTCATGTGGTTCGGATTCCACGTTAATCAGTAGGTTCACGTCTCATATAGCCTCGCTGCTGAACGGGACGTTAAACTCAAAAAATCAATCAATCAATCAAACATCCTGTGGATGGATTTGCTCAGTGTTCTTGCATTTTCTCTTACATTTCCTTTCCTTCCTCTTCTTGCATTTCCTTTTTCTTCATTCATCTCATTATCACCGTCTACCTTAGCCTCAATGTATAATCGCGGGAAGTTAAACACAAAAAGAATTAAGGTATTCTGTAAAATAACTTCACATTTTATGAAGATATAGTATTAGGAAAGTGATCGAACTTCGCACAACATGGTAAATATAGGTTAATATTCTTGGTTTGCATAGAAATTACGAAAGATTGGTTTTGAGAATGTTCAACTGGAAACACTGATGTACGAGTTCTAAGCAATAACATTACTACATCATACTGGATGCATCCAATCTTGTAAATGTCTGACATACCGAGGAAGAAACCCATTTCCATCCAAGTTTTAAAGGAAAAAATAAGACTCCACCTCGAAAGAGCCATACATCATAAGAGGAAAGCTGTCTGTTTTGCTTCCTTTCCCTTTCTGTTTGAAGATGGTAATATCCACGGCATCCGAAAATAGTTAATGTCACTCGAACCAGACAGACAGTTTGTGAATCTCTTGTGAATAGCTAACTGTGTGAAAGTGTTTCTGTGAGTGTGTATATGTATTTCAATATGTGTATATGTGTGTGTGTTTGTTGGAAAAGTAAGAGAAAATGATTTCTGATGGGAAATCTGTTTGCTGATAGAATCAGAAGGGCAAAGAAACCATCAATCCATCAAACTTCTCCATGTTCATTTCTTTTTACTTTTTGTTTTCTTTTTTAGTTCCTTTTTTAAATTCCAGAACATTTACCACTTTTATATATGCACACTTTTCTCTTAAGAGTTTTCATTCTATTTTCCTATTTTATTTCTTGAAAAATCGAAAATCAATTGATTAAATTGAGGAAGAATATCAAACAAAAAAATATGTAGATATATTCAAAATGTACAGTAGTATAAAAGTAGTAGTATAAAATATACTTTTTAACATTTTTTTCCTTTAGGTAATTTTTAGACTTGCCAACTAAATGCACAAATACGGAAAGTCATAAAGAATGCTATATATCCGTCTGTCGACAAGTAACAGTAGCAAAATCGGTATGAGACAGCGAGGGGTTCAGTACAAAAGAATAAGCTTTTTCTCCGTTAACTCTATTTTTAAACAGGAAATGGTAGAATTTCCGGTTTCAACGTTGTTCATATACTTGCTTCCTTGCTGAAGCTTATCGTCTATCAAGGTATGTTTAACATAGAATCCGAAGTACCCTATGAAGTGACATCTGAACTACCGTAATGTGTTAAATGTTCTCTCTCCAGAAATCGAGTCTGGTACAACGTGCATTAAAGACAAGCGCGGTAGCTGCTACACCAACAGGGGGATATTTATCACTTTAGAGAAGGACCTGTATTTGAAAGTATGGAAAGGTTTCCGATATAGATTGAGCGTCGTAAAAGTAGGATGCGCCCTCTCACCCCTAATTTGAAAAGGAAATTACGTCACATGAAATATGAACTAAATCAATGCGATATATACCATACCTTTGTAGTAATGAAACTATACTATAAATCCGTAAGCGATAATGTGTACTATAAATCCGAAAAAAAGTTGAGAATACTCCAAGAGAATTGCCAGAACGAACTTAAAAAGAATTGAAGACTTTGGGGCAAAAACCCATCAAGTCCAAAAAGTGAAAGTGTAAAGGAGATAGCTTCAGAACGATTTCTCGTCATCCGATTTTCTTCAAACTTATACATATATATATACTAGGCCAAAAATAAGTCGACACGTATTTTTTTATTTCTTTCGGAAAATAGGTTAAGGGGGCAAAGGGGCCATTTTCAAAAAAGGTCCCGATTGATTAAATGGACCACATTAAAGAAATGAAACTCTTTCGATGCAAAGTCGACTTCACAGTAGGAAATACGGGTTTTGTCGTATTTGCGAGAAAAGGGTTGTAGAGGAAATGGTCCCTTTCGAAATGACAAAGAACTCCACACAATCCTTACGGAAATTGGATTTCGGTGGAATTGCTTGAAACCGCGACATGTTGTAGATATGGTGTTCCTAAGAAAAGTCTCAATGGGCACAACCACAAATCACTGACTGTTGACGACTACAGGCCTACTTTTTTGAAAATAGTCGAAGATAGCTACATTCTGGATTTCGATAGAAATAACTAAAATCGTGATATATTGTAATATTGTGATACTGAGAAAAAGTCTTAATGGTCATAACACCAATCGCTGATCGTTTGGCCACTATAGGGCAACTTTTTTGAAAGCAGCCGAAGATAACGATATCCTGGATTTCGATTAAAATGACTGAACTGTGATATGTTGTAGATGTTATAATCCTGAGAAAAAGTCTCAATAATCACAACCACTTATCACTGACCGTTTGGCCACTACAGGGTCACGTTTTTGGGAACAGGAGGTAACGGTATTCTAGATTTCGATGGAATTGCTTGAAACTGTGATATGTTGTAGATATTGTGAGTGTGAGAAAAAGTCTTAATGGGGACAACTACCACTCACTGACCGTTTCGCCATTACGAGGGCACTTTTTTGAAAGTAGCCGAGCCGAAGATAGTGATATTCTGGATTTCGGTCAAAATGACAGAAACCGAGATATGTTGTAGATATTGTCATCCTGAGAAAAAGTTTCAATGGACACAACCAAAGATCACTAATTGTTTGGTCACTAGAGGGCTACTTTCTTGAAAACAGTCGGGTATAACGATTTTCTGGATTTCGGTAAGATTGAGCAAAACTGAAATATGTTGAAGATCTTCTCATCATGAGAAAAAGTCTTAATGGATACAACTATCGAATTATGATCATTTGGCCACTACAGGTTCAGATTTTGCAAAAAAAAAAAAAAAGCCTGGTATAATGATTTTTTGATTTCAATGTAAATGAATTAAACTGTGATATGTTGTAGATATCGTGATCCTGAGAGAAATTGTCTAGGGTTTTCCAGTTTTCTTTTTTTCTTGTGTTTTGTTTTGTTTTGTTTTGTTTTGTTTTCTTTTTTCTTGCAAGAGGAACATCTGAATGTTGTCTATGCTTAAATGATGTTGGACACTACTCTTCCCACCCCTTTTCCGGGTTGTGGGATACGACTTTTCAGGCTTTCATACAATTCTACCAGAATTCCAGAGTCCCTTACCTTCGGCTTTCTTATTTAAATGTCGCCCCGTAGGTGCCAAATGATCACTGATTGGTAGTTGCGTCCATTGAGACTTCTTCTGAGGATCACAATATTTACAACATATCACAGTTTCAAGGAATTACACCGAAATCCAGAATGCCGTTACCTCCTGCTTGATTTTTTTTTTTTTTAAAAAGTGGTCATATAGTGGCTAAACGGTCAATGACTGGTGGTTGTGCTTACTAAGACTCTTTATCGGGATCACAACATCTGCAACATATCACAGTTCCAGTTATTTTCATCAAAACCCAGAGTATCTTTATCTTCGGCTGCTTTCAAAAAATAGACTCTGTAATGGCCAAAGGTTCAGTGATTGGTGGTTATGCCCATTAAGACTTGTTCTCAGGATCACAATATCTACAACATATTACGGTTTGTCATTTTTACCGAAATCCAGAACGTAGTTATATTCAGCTGTTTTCAAAAAAGTGGCCCTGTAGTGGCCAAAAGATAGGTGATTAATGGTTACGCCCATTAAGACTTTTTCTCAGTATCACAATATTACAACATATCATGGTTTTAGTTATTTCTATCGAAATCCAGAATGTAGCTATCTTCGACTATTTTCAAAAAGTAGCCCTGTAGTCGTCAACAGTCAGTGATTTGTGGTTGTGCCCATTGAGACTTTTCTTAGGAACACCATATCTATAACATGTCGCGGTTTCAAGCAATTCCACCGAAATCCAATTTCCGTAAGGATTGTGAGGAATTCTTTGTCAATCCGAAGGGGGCCATTGCCCCTACACCCTTTTTCTCGTAAAACGACAACACCCGTATTTCCTACTTTGAAGTCATCTTTGCATCGAAAGTTTCGTTTCTTTAATGTGGCCCATTTTATCAATCGGGCCCTTTTTGAAAATGGCCCCTTTGGAACCCCTTAATCTATTTTCCGAAAGAAGCAAAAAATTACGTGTCGATTTATTTTTGGTCTAGCATACATGTACCAAGTTTGAAGAAAATCGGATGACGAGAAACCCTACTGAAGCTATCTCCTTTACACTTTCATTTTTTGGACTTGATGGGTTTTTGCCCCACAGTCTTCAATTATTTTTTTCTTATTAACTTCTACAGGCTTCATGCCAATTGTTCTATGTACGTTATTATTATTATACCAATCAAACAATTCTTGTAACATATTTATACATTTATAATTTTCTTGAGTACTAAATTTTTTCCACAAGTTTTGTTTGAGTTCTGTGAAAATGTTCTACGACACATGCTCAAAATAGAAGGCTCAAAATTCAAAAATTCGCAAAATGTCTCTGTGGCTTACAGTTTCCGAGATATGTCTCCTTAAATCTCCTCAAAATCGGGTTGTTTTTTGGGGGGGATATCTCGGGAATGGTAAGAGTGACGCGGAAACTTCCATCACTTCTTTAGGTGGTATTTGATGCTCTATTGAATGGAATGCTTAAAATTAAAAAAGTCGCAAATAACATATAAATTCAGTAAAGAAATTTTTAAGTTCATTGAAAAATAGGAAGTTCCTTTTGTGAGGTAGTGATTGTGATTTATTTTTCACTTCAATAGCGTGATATGTAGAAAATTATTGCTGAATATTAGGAATCGCGATTAGAAACTTAGACAGCAATTTAAAAAAGAGTGCCTGAAAGACGGTACTAGATTTGGAAAGCGGATTAAACGTGTTAAGGTGTGCATCTGATGGAATAAAAGTGATATATATATATATATATATATATATATATATATATATATATATATATATATATATATATATATATATATATATATATATATATATATATATATATATATATACCGGAGCGCGTGAAACTATTCAAGAAGTGAAGCTTACAAATAGGATAACTTTACGAAAATGTTTATTAACCATAGTGAAAAAACTAGATTTTGGTCAAATCCTTAAATTTTCTCTTACTCCGTTCTCATTGTTATTAACGCGTACAGATGAATCGATGCACACTCTGCTAAGTATGAGAGTTACTTCATCTTCTGGAGAAGAAAACTGAACCTGCAATTTCCAATACAACAAATATCCCAATCATGGAGAGCATATTGATAGTTTCTCTTCCCTCACTACCATAAAATCTTAGAGCAACGTACGGAAAATTTTCAATTGATATATTCGTTCGTCTTTATGCTTTTATGTAGGAAGAATTTATGTAATTATTGACACGTGTCATCATCCTTCAAAGACTGTAAACAAGTTTACCCAAAGGAACAAAATAAATGCACCTACAAACTATTATGCCATATGAGGAAGTGAATACTCTGCCGATACGCTCTCCTGGTTTCTCAAGAGCTCTGAAGAATGATGACTTTAAAATGAGGTTTATTCCATTTTGGGCAGAAGAGTACAAAACAGAAAACAGCCCTAAATCTTTGAGTGGCATAACTCTTTATGTTGGATTAAAAGAAGTGTGCATTATTTACAATAAGGTTGTAATCATATTGGAACAAGTTTATTATACCAGCATGTAGAGAAAGTCATATGGATGTTCCTTTACTTGTATGAGCAATCTACCGTAAATATAGTTGTGCGTTCATCGAATACCGATATCATGGTTATCTTTCTTGGGAATTTGCGTACTGTCAGCAATAAAGCTAAACTATGGATAGATACTGGAGCACAGGTTAATATGCGCCTAGTAAATTTATCTTCTATTGCTGAAAATCTTGGATCTGCAATTTTCTACCTGAATTCCATCCATTTGCTGGGAATGCTGGGTATAGAAGAAAAAACTGCATTCTATTAACTACTACTAGAGACCACTAACATTCTAATATCATATGCATATTTAGATAAATGTTCATCTGTTTCTGAGGAAGTAAAAAATACTTTGCAGAAATTTGTATCTAATGTATTGACAAAAGAAACATGATTATGTTAGCAAACAGGGCATCATTCAGAGAGAGCAAGGGGCAATTCCCTCCCTGAATTACAGAGTTCCTCACCTTTTAATCGATTGTATACTAATACAGAAATTAAAAAACGTAACATTCCTATGTCGGTGGAGCATCTTGCCCTTCTTCCGCCCCTAACAAAGTCTGAAACACACGACTATATTTCTCTATGAATTAGATTCCGTTTGCATTTTTGCCTAATCTCAAATGAAATTTAGGAATGGAAGAGAACGAAAATGGCATTAAAAACCGTACAGAAGACAAGATGTTCTAAAGGTATCTTAGTACTGAAGAAACGGATTTCACAAAAGATATTTACACATAATAATGAACACAAGCACTAACTCTCAGACACAAAGGAATGCACTGGATTCTGATTCGTTACATTTTTTTCACATATAGGTAACAATTACACTGGCCTATATGGAGGAAATAATTGTTTGTCAGCTGCTTTAATGGTTTCGAATGCAGTACATTTGTTTACAGGCGCATATATACGAAAGATGTCCAATTGTGCTTTATCATCAGTAGCTCAATGGTGCCTCTTGTACTCGGGAAACCTGGTTCGATTCCAACTCACGCCAAGTGGGCTTTTTCATGAACAAACATCATTTTTGTGGGTTATTTCAGGTTCATTCACTTCCTCCAACTACCTTCACTTCACTACTTCATTCATTTTCATCATCACCGTCTTTTTTTTAGCGTGGAATGTAAAACTGCAAGATTTCATTTTCAAATTCACCCGTCATGTGAAACCCTAATTCGTCGCTGAACAAGACACAGTTCTAAGTAAAACAGTTGTTCTCATTCAACTTAACTCGTAAACAATTCATACCCGTATCTTGAGACATCAGTCAGAGTCATCCTCCGTTAAATGATGCAAAATTTGTAACTTGTATGGATGGAACTGTTGATATTGAATGACACGACAAGTGGTTGCTTTAGGATACAGATTCAAGGATATCCTGGAAAGAGTTACTTGGAACTAGCACAAAACTTAGCAATAACAAATTATTTTCTTTCTTCCGATGTACTCAGTAACACACATCATGGTTAATCCATGATACTGTCAATTACTTTCGATTTTCAGAATAGTTTTGCTTCTGTGAAAAAGACAACTAGGATCATCCTGGGGAGACGTACATTTATAAGTGAATGGTACCTGTAGACAAGACGATTCTTCACGTCGAGCGAGAAATACAAAGTCAGTTCTTTCTTCTTTTCGTCAAACTAATTTTGAACAGTCAGTCATATAGTTTTCTTCTGTAGAGTACAGACAAACTCCTACTAAATACATATGTAAAAAAAATTCTAAGGAAAATTGATTATATTTTGCCTATCCTTCCAGACTTTAGGGACACCCTGTAGAATATATTATTTATATATGTACAAATTGCGGTTAGCTTTTTTTCCTGCTTATGCTTAGCCGAATTCAACCCAAAACCATAGCCCTTGATTTGCATAGCTTTAAAGAGAACACACGCCAAGTTTCATCAAAATCGAATTCTTTTCATGAAAGTGATTGTGATCAAATAGACAGATGTTGGAGGAAAAAAGGAAGCTCAGTTTTGCTTCCGTCAGCTAAATGCATCACAGCAACATTTAACATACAAAAGAGAAACGCTTCTTATTTAATGTTCAAAGAATTATTTTCACTAATAACAGCGTAACAGCAGTTTCTAATATCTTACATAATTCTTACTTGTTCTTTGTAAGCTACGTTTTTCTCTCCCTTTCTTCTCATTTCTCCTTAGAATGTTTCTTTCTCGAAATCTCTCAAAGAGACTTTTGGTTTCTTCCTCAAGTGAGAAGCCCTGGTCCTTTCTACTACGGTACCAGAAACAGAAGATTTTTCAAAAGCAAAACCTTACGAGGAATGTATTAAATGAAAATACGAATAATCGCCTGTCGTCAGATGGCAAGAGTAACTGCGTTGTTAGTGCTCTTACACATTGCTTTCTCTGTTTCCCAACAGACAAAAACAAAATGGCGAGAAACCTACAGAATGAAAGGACTCGTAAGAGAAAAGGAAGTCGTCTAATTCATTTCGTTCTTTTTAATACTTTTTTTTTACTGTTTTCTTCTACATCGAAAAAGCAATGTTGCCAGAACAAGGCGAAAGTAAAATCCAATTTGGAAAAGAGAGAGGAGGAAGATCTTTGATAATCCTGTTCACAGAACAATTGCTATACACACAAGGCTGTCCGCTTTCTTCCTCTCGCTTGGGTCGAGCTGTTTTCAATGTGTTTTCTGACTCCGAGATATCCTCGATAGTAAAAGCGACTCCCGCTCCCTCTATCTTTCTCTTATCATACTTCAAAAAGACTCAACCAAAAATAAAAGAAGAAGAAGAAGAAGAAGAAAAAAAGAACAAAAGTCTATGATGACAAACAGAAAATTGTTCCTACATCCCGCGCGCGCGCCTTTTCTTCATGCTGCTACATAGTTTCTAAAAGGTGAACACACACACACCCAAACGCACATAATGGAACGCCAAGAAGTTTTTTTTTTCTTAGGAAAAAGCTTGTGAAAGTTAGTGTGTGAAAAGGGGCTGGGGAAGAAAAGGCCCGATACTCTGTCGTTCTGTTCTGAACACCAAAAAGCAAAAATGAAACTTCTTTGGACAAAAGGGGAAACTGCGAGTAAATGGATACCAACGTAGCTTCTAGAATAATGTGACTATATACATTCTTGACTTTCAATTGTTCCCAGAGGTAATCACAAGTTCAAAATTATGATAAGACAAAAAAGATGTTTAAAATTAGTCCCGAAGGCATTTTAGAGATGCATTTTTCTTCTTTTTGCCAAATGGTTTATAAGCACACAGTTCAACAATAGATTCTAATTTTTTGTAGTAGCACACCGTTAGTAAGGTTAAATTGCAAACAGAACGGTCAGATAGTAAAGCAATGTTCTATTATTCGATATTTGCTTTTTTCAACAGATTTTAAGAAGTAAATATATGAAATCTTTGAATTTTACGTCCCACGGTTATGCCGGTTAGGCTAAAGGAGACGGTGATGATGAGTAATGAATGAAATGGTGGAATGAAGAAAGTGGGAGAAAACTGGAGAACCCCGAGAAAACCCACGCACACGGTGTTTGTCCACCACAAAGTTCACTTGGCGGGGGATGGGATCGAACCCGGGACCCCAAGCACCAGAGGTTTGAGTTTTACGTCCCACGGTTATGCCGGTTAGGCGAAACGAGACGGTGAAGATGAGTAATGAATGAAATGTTGGAATGAAGAAAGTGGGAGGAAACGGGAGAACCCCGAGAAAACCCACGCACACGGTGTTTGTCCACCACAAAGTTTACTTGGCGGGGGCTGGGAACCCAAGCACCAGAGGTGAACGCTCTACCACTGAGCCACCGCGGTCCCTTAAGAAGTAAATAGTTTGTTGAAAGATTTATTTTATAAACAAAAAGTTCCTTTTTTTTTCTAGGTGTCTTTCCCGTTTGGTGGTCCGCAGACCCATAGGAGTCTGTGGAGCAAATTTAGGTGTTTCATGATATTATTTATACAGTATCTCACGGTTCGTAGAATGTGGCACCTAATATAAAATGTTTCACTGCTGTATTTATCGAGCAGCCTTGACTACAGACAGATACCAGAAATAGTCCTTGATGAGGTAGTTAAATCATTCATTTGAACAAATTTCGATTATTGAGTTCCAGAAACGTGTCAAAACTATTAATATGTAAAGAAGTTGGAAACTGATAAAGGGAATTACTTTTGTGTACAGAAGTATGGTAGATATCCAGGGGATTTTTTTGCAATCATTCTTTGAGTTAGTGATCCGTGTGATACTAAACTCCCATGTAATGAATTGAAAAACTTCTCTTAATTATGTATATCAGGTAATTAACATATGTTTTTCATAATTGAACAAACTCAATATGAGTCTCCAAAGTACTGACCTGAATATATATAACGTTGGCAGGGACGTAGCCAGGATTTCGGTCGGGGGGATCCGTAACGAAATACTGTGGTTATTACTTTAGGGGCTCGATCATTCTAAACTATTTTGCTGGCAACATATATTGGTTCAGGATTTCGTAATTGGGAAGGGGTGGGAGTGGCGTGACATGAAATACTAGCATGAGCGTGGTTACACACCAGGCGCTCGATCAGTCTAAATTATTTTACTGGCAACATACCCGTATTGGTTTGTTAGGGCAATAAAATAAGGATATGTTAGTATGTTAATAACAAACTATGAAGAAATCTCGAGTATGAAAAAGATGTAGTCTTCCGAGGTCATTCGAACACGGTTCTTCTTTCTTTCTTTTTTTTTCTTATCTTCGTTTAATGCCGTCAAGGATAGTAAGGAGATCTCTTTCGGCAGTAAAGACATCCTATACAATGGATTATTGTTGCCGCAAAATTGAAAATTCCTTTAACAAGTGTAACTGGAATCTATGTTGCCAGGTTCATATTATTAATGAATGTGGCTATTTCTTAAGTTCTACCTGACAGTCTATTTGATCGAACCGGTTTATCGATAATTATTTGTAGTCCATAGGGTTAGCATGAAGCTAGATGGAATTCGAAATGCTCAATTACAATAATATACCCCCTTTCCTCCACACAAACTCCTCATAAATAAGAGAAACGCTTGCTATAGTTTTTCTATTTTTAATGCTGCTTTTTTTCTCGTTTCCTTTTGTTTCAACCTTCTTTATTCTTTTATTTCTGGCTTCGAAGACTACGTGCCTGACGTTACAGGTAGAATTGAGGCAGCAATTATAGGCGGTGGTAAGACGAGCTGAAGGTGGTAGCCGAGGTTCTTAATCCTAGGAAGACCAAGGGAAGGGGGGCTCGGATGCCCATAAATTATTTTTGTTACATTATGTAATATTTCTAATTGCATAAAAAATCTGGGGGAAAAGATATTGTCAAGCTTGACCTCATTCATCATAAAACGTACTTGCTTAGTTTTTAGTGTTTTATTGTTTCTATTTATAAATAAAGAAAGTGCTGCGGGCCTCAGAGCCCCCCCCCCCTCCTTGATAGTACTAAGGGCTATTCACCGCATACGCTAACTGTTATATTCCAGTGTTTTGGCTATTTATTTTATTTCCCTTTGAAACAATTTTGGTATTACAACATGCAGGGGCACTCTGAGCTATTATTCTGGTGCAGTGTTGCCAACTGCACATTATAAAAAAATTAGTATATATATATATATATATATATCATAGGCGCGGATCCAAGGGGGTTACAGGAGCTATGGCCCCCACTTGATCTCAGATATACACTGGATAAAATTGACTTCAATCCTGCTTTGCAATGGATAAAGTGGCAAACTATGGTTTAGCCCCTCCCTTGATCATATCCTGGATTCGCCACTGGATATATATATATATATATATATATATATATATATATATGTGTGTGTGTGTGTGTGTGTGTGTGTGTGTGTGTATGTGTGTGTGTCTAGAGTCATGGTTGAAATGCCATTTTCTTCAGTATAGCAAGTCATTTCCAACGGTACCACTAACATGTTCATATTGTAGACCTAAACTGGAAAAACCGGAAATTTTTCTGAAGAAAAAAAACACCCCTCAGAATATATTCGCCCCTGGAGCTGGGGTACGGATTTGGGTACGGATTTCAAAAAAATGAAAAATACTGAAAAGTGCACACAATCCGTATGCAATGTTTCAATCTGGTATCTTGAAAACTACAGTCGAGAAAAAGTTTTTAAATTTGCCTTAAGAAAAAAAGTCACTTCTCTGCTCCCTCACTTGGCGCCGCGCCAGCAATTTGACCATCCGGTTCTAAAATGTATCTGTGGTGTTCTTTGATCCATTCGTGACTCGACCAATAAAAAACCCGGCTTAAATATCGTTTATAGAACCTAAATAACCTGTCAAAGACAATACTATGCCATGGTTCTACAGATGCCTTAGGGCTAAAAGCAAAAATACAGCACCTTATCAGACAGAAATGAACACATATGGGATACAATATAACTAGCCTATTGAAACAATAGAAGGTAATGATCAAATAAATCTGGTTAAACAATATTTTATTGTCAAATTCGTACCAAGTATTTAAATATTTTATTTAATCTCAAAATAAATTCATCGTCCAAAATACTTCACATAATATTTGTCGACCTTTAATTTGTTCTTGTAACTTGTTGTTACACGGTGCATGATAAATTCTTTGCCGTAATTTCTCCATATTGAGATGAGATGCAACCAGCATTCACATGTTAACCGAGAGAATGGAGGTAGATCTTAATGATATATTATCGAGAACAGTAATCGATATTCATATTTGAGTGTTTCTGTTTATTACAGTTTACTAAATTACAGTTCTCGTTTAGTTAGAATATAGCAAGGAATAGTGAATGATATGTTGCAGTTTTCACCAGGGATCATTGTGTACCTATGATCTCGTAAACGCTTCTAATTTTAAAGGGATCTGTGAGTTGGTGCTGGCGCACACATTAAAGACTGATAGCGATTGAACAATAATTGATTGATTGATTTTGAATGCAACATATTTTTCAGTAAAAATGATGTGGTGCGTGTATTGTTGTCCGTGCTGTTTGTGTTTTGTGAGATTTAGCGTATTTTGGAAAAGGAAAGAGACCTTTGCATTGTTATTGTGTGTTATGTTGAATCGCAAGGAACAACCAAGATTGGCCTGGAGAACCTGCGCCGACTGTTCTGTGTTTTGCTGATTCAGCATCTTGTAATTATAGTGATGCAATTTATGTATTTGTTTTACCTTCCGAAATATATGTTTGAGAGACTTTTTCTAACTTCTCCCACGATCTTTTACCATACCTCCCGTGACGTCTGGGACTCGCTAGTTGGCTCTCTGGTAATAATTGGCAAGCCCTTGGGCCCGTCGTTAAATAGGACCGAAGATTCCAGGTTAAGATAGTTGACCAGTGGTTGTGATACTGAACACAAGAGAGTAACACGATAACGGATCGAGACCCGCAGAGGACAAGGTCTCTTGAGAGTAGAAGGAGCCAGGACGTAGGATACGAGACCCAATCTTCGAGGATTGGACAGCTTAACTACCTAAGCATCACAATTCCTTTCTCACTCCTAATTTCCTGCCAACCCAATCTCTCTTTTCAAGAAAATCATATTTCTAAATTCATGTCTGTACATCCATGCTTTCACCCCAGAGGACAGCCGTCCGATCCCAGTAGTTCATCATTTTGACCTAGATAACCCGCTAATTTCTACTGACGGCTAGTGGTGCAGGAAGTAGTTGTAGCCGATATTGCTAAAGCTTTCCTCGCTCTTACACACCCTCTTCATAATGGAGACAGGCATATATTATTAGTTTAAGATTAAATATCACTAATTGATGTTCAATTATAGCAAACACTCAAAGACATATGTTTTTAGTATTTGTCATATTTGAAAAATATAATTTGTTCTCTACTGATGCAATGGTTTTCACAAATTAAAATGTAACATACTGCACATCTGATTTCTACATTTTTAGTTTGTCCTTTTGTTTCTTTGAACACACTGGAAACCGCGCATAGGAGAATTTTTCGCAAAACAAAGTTGAGAGTGATTTTTTCATAAAGTTTCAGTAGAGGTATTAAAACTAAAAACTAACAAAGTGAAGGTAATGTTGAAATCAATAATGCAAAATATTCATTCAAATGATTTTATACAAAATTGTGTGCTGTGAAACTAACTGAAAGTTAGAACAACATTGAGTTTTCTTGGTATGCCTAGGGTCATCATTTTGTATGTTTTCTACCCGATTGTATATTCGTTGCAGAGACATGGATATTATTCTACCTTTCTTTTGCAGTTTTCGACACTGACATCTTTTGAACGAACTACAGTAAGAGTACTTGTAGAATTGCTTTACCTAGTTCTCAACCCATTCAACATCACTGTAAAGTTGGTTGTCTAATGTTGAGGATGTGAAAACTGGTGGTGTGAATGCACTTTTGTTCGCGTTCATACAATTGATCTATTCTTTTTCAATTCATACTTATATTACCTGACCTCTCTCTAGCTGGCCTTCGAACCAACATCAGTAATTTTTAATTTTCTAAGAAAACACATTTTGCTAGAAGAAAATCAGAATTCTTTTCTTCTTCTTCTTGCTATTATGATTATTATTAGTAGTAGTATTTATACTGTCATTTTTAACCGAAGTTACCGTGAAACATGAGTTTAAAAAATTAGGGTGAACGTGTCTCCATCTTTCAAGTAATGCCAAACATAAGCAACAAAACTCGTTTTGAAGTTTAAATGAAGGTATGTTGTACTATGTTTAATGTAAATAAGTAGGTATCTGAGGATTTGCCAAGTTTACATATCGGAATAAAAGAGAAAATTTGCTTTGTGTTAAAATGTTACGTTTATATTTTGTGATCAAATAAGTTTATATGTTTGTGAACGCATATACTGTATATTTTTGGCCAATTCTTTTGAAAGTGATATCTCGGAAATCACAAGATCTAGAAAGATGTAATTTTTACTGACCTAACGCAAATTTTTTGTAGATTGTTCAATTCTAATGGAATATTTTAAAAGGCCGTTATTTCTTTATTATATATATAGAGATACACTGGAAGTATTGAAATACTTTTAAAAAGGTATAGCATCATATCCTACTTGTTATATATTCCAACATTACACATTTGTATATGGGGTTAGTATATCTATTCGGCGTTTGTTTCATGGCCAGATTATAGTGAAAAACCAGTAATAACCATTTCACCAGCCTAAGATGAATCTTTATTGTTTAGAGTGTTTTGCCCAATGAACACCATATACCACTGATATAATTAATTTTGTGGATATGTAATTTATTTGCTTATTACATACTGCATGCAAGAAGAAAGAAACACTGATCATATATTAATTAGAAACTCCAACCGGAAATAGGTTCAAATCTTGCAAACAGTGCGAGATATTGAAAACATAATCGGAGAAATCTCCCCTTTAGGTATCCCTTGCCGATTTTTATCAAGATGTCTTTCACTTGTATCTGTAAAGGGAAATGTACAGATGTTGTGAGGAATGACAAGGAGATTCATGCTCATATGTAAATGATGCGCTCTGTAGACAGCGCAGGTTCAGCTAGTACATACATTATTTATTTAAGGGACCTACCTCTGAGGTCATTGAGACAACATAATAAACTTAACCCTAAATAATGTGTGATTAATGTATTGTGAGGAACAAATGCATTTTAGTCCTTTCTGTTTGAATGTGGTGTTTTTCATATGTTATGTGCACCAAGCATGAAATCTATCTGTGAACATTGAAATAGCACTGATAAATGTACTACAGTGCAATAGAATTGTAACTTAAGAAATAAAGTTATAGAAGCCTTGTAATTAAAAAAAAATAGTCATTGCTTTCGTGTATACCTAACGTTCCAAGCTTGTCTGCTTTCCAGGGAGATATTCCCACTCTAATACATGGTCACAGAATTTTCTCCCTGCTTTGAACCTTATCCAGAAGAGTCACAATTTTTGCTAGTAGTGACAACATGGCATAGGTTATGTCTGTTTAATGTGAATACCAGTATTTTTGGTCACTTTTCGTCGAATTAAGTCAAGAAAGAATTGCATGTATTTGCAGCTATAACAGTTATAACTTTCAAAGCTTAACCTGCATGGAGGAATGCAGAATGGTCCGGAGAAACTTTATAAAAATACTGAGTATCGACTTCCTTCAAAAGACGGTTTTTATGTAATGTAATAGTAGTCAGTTTACTCTTTTAAATGTGCATTAGTAAAACGAATACTATATATTTTTAAATATAATTTGACAAATAATGGAGAAGTGATATAGACATAATTTTCATTTTACGCAAAACCAAAAATAAATCCAAAAATGGTATAGAAGGTTCAAATTTGTTTGAAAAATTATCAATGGAATTAGGATATCAAATACCAAGTGTCTATTCTTGTAATTCTTTGTCTGTAGTTGGAGCGATCATTCCGTACATATATTTAGGTGTATAAGAAAGTTGATTACTTTTTAAGTTGCACATATTACAGTGATCATTCGTTATTTCGCGCTTCAAGCCAAAGTTTAATAGTTGTAATTACATGTCTCCCAAAGTCTTATTGAACTTATAACTTCTTTTAAGTGTGTGGTCTAGATTGACTTTCTAACATCTTTGGTACCGAGATTTGTTCTAGGTTCGTGTTTAGAGATTAATTTCGTTTTAATCCTAAAAACATGTTTTTTTCTACAGTTTCTAAAATTTCTCTTTGTGATTATGCTCGCCTGGTTATCGACCAGAATGGGATACCGAGGTACATGAGATACCGTGTCTTGAAGCATTAAGAGGGAAAAAATATTCAATTGAAGAAAGTTAAAAAATAATTGAAAGACTTAAAACTGTATGAAAGCTGGTATAATTATTTTCTAAATGAGAAGTAGCAGAAGATAAAACTTCGGGCTGTATAAAAATTTTGTAAAGTTGTGTACTTTTGTATCTTCGACGATAAAATGTTGTAATAAAAAAAACTCGAGTTGGAGTTGGAGTAATTATGATTGCATTAGAGTATCCTTTAAACATGAAGTTATGTGAAGAGGCCCCATCACGGCGAAATTAAAATACCACTAATTTTACAGTAATTATGTGATATCTTCAAATAGATAATAGATAATCGAAATGTGGAACAAGAGCACCCTAGACAATATTATTTTACACAAGATACCGTTATCAAGACTCACTTATCTGCTTTCAATTTCCAGCCATTTAGAAAATCGGCATGTATTTTCGTGTTTCTAAATCGCTGCAAACAGAAAGCTACTAAATGACTCGTGGTAACGGTACCTCATGCAAAATAATATTTTCCAGGGCACCATTGTTCCACATTTCGATTACCTTTTATCTATTAGAAGATATCTATTAGGAGATATCATATAATCACTGTAAAATTAGCGGTTTCTTAATATAGCAGTGATAAGGCCTCTTTAAAAAATTGTGAAAATGCATTAAGTATCATATTATGTTCTCATGGAACCTACTGTAACATTTCTGCAGGGACTGCTTTGGTACCACAGGACATACATGTTTACCCTATTTTGTTGCTTATTTAGAGAGCCACCGATCCAGTCTTGGTAAGACATTCCCTATAAAGAGCCGGACGTGGCTCTTTTCATGCGTTTTCTGCTAACAGTAAAGTAATATTGCATTTTTTATTTTCTTATTTACAAAATTATTATCGGCCCCATCAGAAGAAACACAAAAATTACTGCGCTACTCAATGGGTTAAGTTTCATTATCTTTCTGTAAGGCTACAACACAGGTGAAAGGATGTATCACAAATTTCGCAATATAACGAGATAGTTATGCAAAACTAACATAACTTAATCTGCTTAATGTTCCTTCCCCTAGCATAGTGGCTAGCATGCGCTCCCGTGTTGCTCATGCCTTAAGTTGAACTTATTGTCGAACTTATTAAGTTGAAAGACAGACTTAAAATTTGAAAGCATCACAGTTACTCGTAATCCTTCTTGAACTGAAGGTCAATGTCTCGTATAGTCTCGGCACTGAAAGAGTAACGCTCACTTGGTTTGAAAATTACTTATACATGATTTTTAAGTTGCTATACTGTAATGTCGAACTTATATGTGATAACTTTAAGTACTTGATATCAATACTATTAACTATCTCATGTTAACTGTTTTCAACAGTGAGTGTCAAAAAGTTGTCTTTTGTTTATTTCAGCTCATACATGTTTCTATGAAAACTAAGCTTAAGAGTCAATGTCTCACAAATTGAACATCTATGTGAACATTACTCGAAGAACTACTTTCTAGTAGCAAGATGATAAATCAGAGACAAATTATTGGTTCGCAAATAGTATTTTTCTTGTTTTTTCTCCAGTGGTAAATTTCAATGTTAACTTTCATGATTTCTTATTAGCAATATCATGCTTCCGTTTGTCACTTGACATCAGTTGTGTTAGCATAAAACATTTTGCTATTAATAGAGAAAATTAGTTTTATTTACAATTGTAGTAAATGTTAGTAGAAAGGGCTTGATTACATTTAACATGCTCGTAAGTTCAGTTGTATTTTGATATCAGCTCATTATATTCATAATTGTAATGTTGGTAGTTAATAGCTTACAAACGAACATCAAGCAGTTGAAAAGTATACGAACAAATTGAAGAAATCCTTCATTTAAGATTGAAATAAACGATTGAATACATTCAAGTTCTTTAATAAAATTTACTGAATCACAAAACACAAACATATGCGTATACATCACTCCTTACGTAGTTTTCAGAGGTTGTACTTTATTTCTTACTGATTATTCTAGGTTTACTAACAATTTTTAGAACATTTCATTTTAATTCAGCAACACTAAATAAGATATTATATTATTTCAAACTAGCAGTATTTATTTGGAAAGTAATTTTCACAGATGTTACTCCTCAAACAACTTTCTTCTTCTTCACTATTTGTTTGTGTTTAAAACAAACTACTTCTAATTGCACTTGTGTTTTACATTAAGCCAATAAAATTGTTCCTCATCTTATGCAGTGAAAGTATTTTCTCCCAATAGTTAAGACGTCGCGGAATGAAAAGTTGTATTTGGACTATAAATATTATACTGTAAATATTAAAATCTAGAGTATAGACACGTTGTAAGTTGTTTACCGTGAATTAGGTTTTGGTTAGGTAGCACCTGAATATTATCTTTACTTGGAACAGCATTTTTACTACTTTCAATGTTAAATTTGGCTTCCGTTTCATATAAAATAACACATACAGTCATACAATGATATTTACAGCAACGCTTGTCTAACATGCACAACATAGAAAGTCTATATATACCCATATACACTGAATATTATCATCCTCGTATTTCTGTTTTAAAATGTTATATAACAACAGTGTAACAGTGTTACAAACAAAAAATTTACTTGTTTGCCCCACTCACTTCATGTAAATTAATTCTTACTCTCGTTTGCTTGGCTTAAATATTAATATTATGCTTCGAAAGAAGTTGAAGGATAATTGTCTTTTAAAGGAAAATATTTCCAATGCGAAAACAATTAATGTTGCAGCGAATCCAATCATTAGTATCACAAATGATCCAGAAATATCATCAACTGTCAATGGACGAACTTCTTCTTTCTGATCGTGTTCAAAGTCTTCTTGGAATGTAATATTTAGTTCTCTTGCCCAAAAGACAATTATTCCTGATTCAAAGACATTCATAAGAAATGAGTTAAAAGTTTCCACAAGCGGCGAGTTCTTATGAAATAATGTTCCACTATAGAAAGTTATTGCACTCTCTCTCATGAAACGTAACATTCTCAATTCACGGGGTTCTAGACACGTTAAGCCACACATATAACCAGAAAGATGGTAATCAACAGGGATTGCGATTTGTTTCCGTAGTACTAAGTGCTTCAATTCTTTAGTATCCTGAGTTGGCAAATATCGCTACATTATCACATGAACAAGAGGATTTCCTGACGCCTTCAGAGGACTGCTAAAAAAACTCTTTTCATATTCCGATCCCCACTTAATGCCAGATTGTACTAATTGCTCCAAAGTATCAATGGGAGAATCATATAAAGGAAATGTCAAATACGACACAAGATTGCAATTGTATGCTGTTATCAAAAGAGTCGAAATCATGAACATCCAAAGTGTTAAATGATTTAAGCCTGATTCACCCATAATTGGGATAGAAAACCCAACAGATATACTCACTGAGTAAAGTAAACAATAAACGTAATGCAGATAGGGAGATCGTGAATTTAATTTCAATAAGTAATAACAAAATGTAGAGAATAATTTTAATATAATGGAATTAAGAAGAGTGAATACAATAATAAAGATCCATAAGTTAAACTTGAAGGGGAAAAGTACTCCCCAAAGTTTCATTTTTATGCTGGGAATAGGAGTTAGAAATCGGACATGCGATTGGGATTGAATGAATGAATAATCAAAGCGTTTATAACGATTAAGCGTAAGGTATGCTGATGGTGTTCCGAAATGATAATACAAGTTCTGGATCATTCCGAAAAGACTATCTGTGGTTGTGTTGTTAGACAAATCTACCCATTTATGTACAATTTCATTTTTTATCGTAATATTATATTTTCTCGCAAAATAAAATATGTGCCTATAGTAAAGCCCGTCATAAGAATTATCGCTCATTATAGCCCACGGGTATGCCGGAAAGAAGCCTGATTTCAAGATTACGCCACTCAAGTGGGAAAACGTTAGCTTTTCCGAGTCTGTATATTCCAAAGAGAATTGATCCACGTCCACAAAGTTATGGGGCATCAATTCATGAGTGAGTGTATGTGTTTTGAAACTAGTAATTCTCGTCGTATTGTCACCTTGTTTACCAGAAACTATTAACAGATATGTAAATGGAAAGAAACGGATCCACTTACATTTTTTATAATCTTGTGAAGGTATTTCTTTGGAACTTGAGATAATTACGATTGTTTTTTTCTTCCTCTGAATTGATGCTTTGAATGCTTTGTAAAACGAGTGGAAGGAGGCACAAATATCGGTAATAGAAATGACGAACAACTTGCAATTTTGATTCATTGACTGAAGGAGCAATTCATGCAGATTGTCCTTACTGAGAGAAACATTATTTACTATATACATTTGAATCAGATTACTAGAATGTACATTAGTCGAATGATACCAATAGTAAGTTTTGTCCAGAAAAGCGATACATTGTCCATCCGAAAGTTCGGGAAATAAAAGATCTCTTGTGGTATCTTCAATATTGATAGTATGGGATAATGATTCCATACACATTTTCTTGAGCCAAGAAAACATCCAAATATAAAAGGTGGTCTTCACCAATAAACGAACCATATTGCCTAAAAGAAAATACATTAGTTATATTTTATATTATCATGTCTATAGTAATTTTCATAATATTTAAAATATCGATTAATAACTAGCATTTAACTCAATGTGAAGTCATATTTATGACCATATTAAGCTAATGCCCTCTTCAGAAATATATCCATGGTTTAGTGAGCAGAAGTAAACTTTACTTGTCACTTATAAACCCTCCATGCAATTTATAGCAAGAAAGCATATTTTTATATACATAAAGGTACAAGGAATGTAAGAATGGAATGTATGATTGACGTTTATTTTTCTGAAACTTGATATTCCAGATCAGGCCGTCAAGCCGATCGATTTTAAAAGAAGAATAACTTTTACAGTTAAAGAAATATTTTTGTACAGAAATACTGGTTATGGCATGCTATTATTATTTATTATGACTGTTTTTCAAATGATGTCACCATCTGCTCTTATCTCGCAATAGCAATAGAATATTAATAATATTTGCTAAGCATGAATTCTTTGAAGGTGTACCATCAAAAGTGTTTAGTGGAAGCATTTTACAGGAGTAGTGATTCTGTGTTGAAAGCTCAGTATGTTTTTCCCATCATTTTCATGTGGCATGTCTGAGCGTGTATTTCACAGAAACAATATTATCAGGTGGATGCAGCACTTCAGATTGAAAGAATTCCTGTAATAGGGCACCATCATAAGGAACCACAAGGAAACCAGAAAAAAGATGAACAAGTTAGAAAAGCTGTACTTAGATGCCCGTACCCTGCATGCTGTAGCGTTATTAATTTCGGGTCGCTCTGATCAGCAGGTATTACATTTCGATCCAAAATTCCATACCCAAAATATGATGATCATGGAGGAATTGTCTGATGATCATGGAGGAATTGTCTGATGACGATGACGAGAAATTTGAGGAAAGAATGCTCAAAATGTAGGAGGAAACGAGTGACAAATGACAGTTTCATTCAAAAGAAGTGGTTACAAGCTAACGCATTTATATTGGGAGCCGTCTAAAATCTCAGGAGACTCATGAACGACCGCATCCCGAGAGTGAAAATGTGGAGTGGGTTGCACATGGTGTTATCAGTATGTATTTATTCGAAAGTGAGGACTGTTATTGTTTTACTGTCACATATGATTGCTGTATCATAATGATAGAATATTTTGTTCGTTGTATGTTTAATCAACATAAACTATAGATCGAATATGATGAAATTACTTCTCACAAATCTCGAGCTTCCATGCGTAAAACTCACTTTTTCTCTAGACAGACCATTTCGTAGTTTGATGGCATATCATGGCCTGTGCGGAAACCTGATGAATCCATCCGCAACTCTGTATTGCAAAGCTGCCTAAATCCCAAAATATACATTAATAAAATCCATATGTTAGACGATATGAAATTCTCATTCAATTGAGACGGTGAGTATTAATAGTCACAATTAATTACTCAGAGTTAACGTTACTAGCAAAGTGTTTTCTTCAAACTATATATGTAGCTCTAAGGCAGTTGCTTAGAATCATGCTGCAAAGAGGTAATTCCGTCAATATGTTTTGGCAAAATAACCTACTGATCTTTAGTTATTCGAACGTTGTAGGAAAGTAAAATACTTATTTTTTTCTAATAGCAGATAGTAAGTTTATCGCATAACTAAAGCTTACATTTTCCAAGTGATCCATAATGCAATTCTTGGTTATGGTACACTTTACCAGTGTTGGACTAGCATTTGGCTACGAAATCGATAATTATTATATATTGCAATTTTCCACATGTGTTTCCAACAACTTACTTCAGACGACAGCCACAAAGAAGATGTTGAATCTGAGCGCATACTGGGTGTTGCACTTGGGCCAGATGTGCGTAACGCTAACCACTTAGCTATGAGGAAGCTCAGTTTCTGAAAATTACCATTAACGTATACAAAATTTTAGTTTTTCGAAAAACTACGCACAAATTTGTTCCCCTACAACGTGCCTTTTAACAGTGAGACGTGGATCTACAGTTTAATATGAGATCTGATCTTCCGCCGAGAAACGAATTCGAGTCTTCCTTGCCTTAGGTTGAAAAAGCAAGCGCATGAGATTTTGTTTTCGTTTCATGTTCGTTATACGTTTTAAAGTTCAGTGTGAGGGTAAAATGCTTACTACAATGATTCTCTCAGCACAGTTAGAAAAACAATTTCATTCATTCTTTCTATCACTACAGAAAACTTAGGTCAGTTACATCTTGATGTTGGTCCCGGGTTTGATTTCCAGTATGACGACAATAAAAATGTTGGATTACTTATTGGAAAATGTCGACGAATTAGCGATGGTTGGATTATCGATTTTCTCTCACGATGAAATGAACAAACCGTTTTATCTTTTCGGCGTGCAAGTAATTTGACACTGGAGACTTTATGGGCTTCCTTTGATCGCATCCTTCAAAGTAACGATAGTTTTCACATGAACGAACCTTCATTGTACATTTTCATTATGTTGATGATGCCCCGTGGATTTGGATTGGTGCGTCGAGGTCTTTTATCAAATGACGAGTTACTAAAACGCAAGAATGGCATTCTAAGAGTAAAAAACACCGACAAAAATTGCTTTTCTTATGCAATTGTGATTGCTATTGGACTGAAGAAATATAAGGATACAAATAAAAAAGTTTACGATCAATATCGCAAACAGTGCAAGTGTGTTGTTCTCCCTGACGTACATGTACTTATGTATTGATCCTCAATGAATTTAGATCATGGGGGATCCGTGGAAGAATTTGGACAATTGGAACGTTACTTGACAAATTATAAACTTACCGTATACACCAGCTTTTCCGGAGAAGATATTCTGTATGAAGGGCCGGGTGGCGAAGACAAAATTCCAGTCAATTTAATGTGCATCAATTCTCATTATGACATCATCTCGTCATTAACGTCTGTTATTTCTACCAACTATTACTGTGCTGCATGCCACAAAAAATATGATCATCTTAATAGGCACGTCAAGAACTGTTTGGCCATGTGTGAGAAATGTTTAGAGAAACCCCATGCAGTAAGGCCAAACAGTGTCCAGAATGCAATCGTGAATTTTATGGTGAAACATGCTATACAAATCATCTGACTGTACCATATCATAAGGGCCAGCCAGTATGCAAGATGGTAAAACAGTGTTCCAAATGTCTACGCATTTATTCGCTTGTCCATACAGGAAAAAGACAACATCATTGTACAGATTATTTTTGTAATGTATGTCGTAAACACGTTATGTCTACCCACCAATGCTACATGAAGCCTGATATGACTCAATTAAAGCCTGGAGTTACATAAGTGTTACATGCCAAGAAGGCTATGATTGTCTTCAATGATATCGAAGCCACACAGGATACTTTCTTCGATGAAGATGCGTTCATTCATAATCCCAATTTACTGGTGGCCCAACAAGTATGTTACAACTGTGTTCAAGATGAAGATATACATCATCCGTGTGAAGTTTGTGGACAGCGGGGACATATTTTTCAAGATGATCCGATCAATGCCTTTCTTGCGTATTTACGTCAACCACGACCCAACATCAATGTTATTGTATCTTTGGCACATAACTCTAAGGAATATGATGGTTCTTAAATCCTTAGTGGAAGAACATGAATTGAAACCTACTTTGATCTTGAAGGGAGCAACAATTTTAAGCATGAAAGTGAATCACTTATCGTTTATGGACTCCTTAAATTTCATGCCAATGGCTTTAAGTAAATTATCCAAGGCATTTACTTTACCAGCGACCAAAGGATATTTTCCACACTTTTTTAATACTGCTGCAAATCAAGCGTATGTGGGAAAATTACCGGACATCCATTATTATGGTGCAGATGAAATGAAAGTGGATGAACGAGAAAAATTCATGACATGGTACAACGAACAACAGAACGATACGTTTATTTTCCAAGAAGAATTGGTGAACTATTGTGTCCATTACGTTAACGTACTTCGAATGGCCTGTATATCTTTTATGACCACTTTTGAACAAGAAACTCACACCAATCCTTTCCCGGAGGCTATCACTTTGGCGAGTGCGTGCAATTTAGTATTTCGACGAAATTTCTTAAAACCCAATACTATTAGCATTCTTCCTGCACGAGGATACCGTCACAGAAAGAATCAGTCACGGATTCTTTGCAGTGGCTTCCCTACATAGAAGAAAAAGAGGGCCATGCAATTCTACATGCAGCAAAAGGGAAAGAAGTTTATGTCGCTGGTTTTCATCTGGACGGCTACTACAAACATCCCGACACTGAAGAGGAACACGTGTATGAATTTCATGGCTGCAGAATCCATGCCTGTACTCTATGCGTCCCTACAGGCCGTGATCAGCCCATTTATGAGAACTCCGAAGAAACGATGAACTATCGCTACGAGAGAACACAGCGTAAAATGAAATTATTACGATCCATGGGATATAAAGTACATGAAATGTGGGAATGTGAATTTCGTCAAGTGTTAAAATCCAATCCAGCATTGGCCTCTTCTTTAACCACACATCCTTATACTAGTAAAAAAAAACGTTAAATCCAAGAGACAGCTTCTATGGTGGCCGTGTTAATGCCATTAAATTGTATCACGTTGCAAATGAAAATGAAGGCGAAGAAATTAAATTTTTGGATATAGTTTCCTTGTATCCTTATGTGAATAAATGTGAACGGTATTTAATAGGGCACCCACGAATATATGTACAGGGAGATCCAGAAATGCCCGCCATTCAAGATGTCAACGGATTAGTCAAGTTAAAGATTTTGCCTAGCAGAAATGTGTTTCATCCAGAACGTCCATTTCGCTCAAATAAGAAGTTGTTATTTCCACTTTGTGCTGCCTGTGCCACAGCATTAAATCAAGATTCTGAATATTGATTCTGAATGATTCCAACAGTGAACGAAGTCTGACAGGAACGTGGGTGTCTTATGAAATTCAAAAAGCCATTGAACTTGGGTATCAAGTCATTGAAATTTACGAAATTTGGGATTATGACATCACCGTATATGATCCAGAAACCAAGACTGGCGGATTATTCAGCAAATACATTAACACATTTTTGAAATCTAAGCTAGAAGCTTCTGGTTGACCTGCCAATTGCGTCACCGAAGAAGAAAAGCAGAAGTATATTCAAATGGTGAAGGCATAACTTTGGATGCAGCAAATATAATAACAAATTTAGCACGTCGTAGTCTTGCAAAACTCTGTTTGAATGCCTTCTGGGGACGACTCGCTATAAGAGACAATTTCAGCCAAACGACCATCATTAATGAACCCAAAGAACTGTATCAAAAATTAACTGCTCCAGACATAAAAGTCAACCAAATTTTATCTGTTTATGATTCGTTGTTATACCTTTATTGGCAGTATGAAGATGATGTTCCAGTACAAAATCACAATGCAAATGTTGTGTTTGGAGCATTTACAACGTGTCAAGCTCGTCTGGAACTCTACAAATATTTAGAATTGCTGCAAGAAAGAGTACTATATTTCGATACAGATTCAGTGATATTCACGCAGCGACGATCAGAGCCCACAATAGAACCAGAAGTATTTCTTGGTTCAATGTCAAATGAACTGGAATCAATTGGACCAAAAGCATACATTAAGAAATTCGTGTCTGGTGGCCCAAAACAATACGCTTTAGGAATCTACGACCCCGACACGAAATCAAACAGTTATGTATGCAAAATTCGTGGATTCACACTCAATTATACAGCAAGTCAATAGCTAAATTTCAATAGTCTGGAGCAAATGATCGTAAATCAATCCAGTGAAAAAATTTCCATTAGCACGCCACACAGAACCCACGACCATCATCTTGTCAAAAAAAACCTGAAGAAAAGAAGTACAGTTTGAACTATAAAAAACGCCTATTAATACCAGACACATACGAAACATTGCCTATGGGTATAAAAAAGCCAGAACAGAATAACAGCCATATTTTTCCCTAATCCCACCAACATCACCTCCCAAAGATGGGCAAAGAATCAACCGCAACACGAAACATGCTTCAACGATGCACGGGCGGAGACAAACTCAGGTGACATCACCTTGCAGAAAGAAAAGGAATTCAGGTATGTCACATTTACTTTTCATTTTCTCACATCACTCTCTCTTGATCAGTTAGTTTATGTTCTTGTTAGATGTTAATAAACTGTTTTTCTTCCTTCACAGGAAACAAAATAAATATTACCATGTATATTCATATGTTTTATTTTCTCTTTACAGAATTTGCACCCGTCACGGACACGTCTTTCTTTGAAGAAAAATAAATGCACACAAAGATGGAGAAAAATAAATTCTGTATTCTATTTCACATGCTAAAAATAAATGTAAAGAAACATGAGAAAAAAGTAATTCTGTGTTTCATTTCACATCCTAAAATCAAATTCTTTTCCTGTACTGCGATTTCAATTTAAATTTTCTGAATCAGTTTACCGGTAAAATACAATTTCTAAAATTGTTTTACTGAAAAATCAAACTAAATTTTTGTTTCAGAACTTTTTTATTGGTGTACAAAATAATATTCTGTTTCAGAAAATTTTTTGTGTACGAAACAAAAACTGATTCAGAAAATTTTTTGTTTACAAAATAAAATTCTGTTTCTAAAAATTTTTGGTGTACGAAACAAAATTGGTTTCAGAAAATTTTTTGGGTACGAAACAAACCTGATTCAGAAAATTTTTGTGTACGAAACGAAATTGTTTACAGAAAAATGTTTGTGTACGAATCAAAATACTGTTTGAGAAAATTTTTTGTGCACAAAACAAAAACTGTTTCAGAAAAATTTTTATGTACAAACAAAATTCTGTTTCAGAAAAAAATTGTGTACAAAACAAAAATAAGTTTTCGTCACGAAACTGCTCCGACTAGATGAATCGATTCATTCTGATAGTGTTGGCAACACTGGAAAATCTCGCTAAGTATCGCTCAGACATTGAGTTACAGCGAACACAACTAGATTCGAACCAACAACACTAAACGTCTGATTCATCTCTAAATACATCCAACTAAACAATAAGATTATATTTATTCGTTTTAATGCCAATTCTTAGCACTGAGTCAGCAAGGTTTCCTTCAAGGTCAAAGTCGTACACGAAGTAAAAAAGATGACAACACAGACTTTCTATCTTTCTATATGAAACATAAAAATAGTGTGAAAACTGCTCACACCGAATTACGTAATGTAACATAACCTGTCCATATTCTTTTCATACGTGAAATTGCTCGCACCGAAGGGGCATGGAATCTCAGCGCTTATTTCTGATGTGTGAGGTCTCTGCTTCAATCCTCAGCCAAGTAAGTTAATGGTGTTTCCTCATTTCATTATTTCTCATCATCGTCGTTTCGCTTAGCTGCAAGGGAACGTTCAACTCAACATTTCCTGAAACCAGCACCAAGAGTCAAACTCGATACGATTGCAACACATGTACGGTATCCATGTTCTCCCCTAAAGCGGAACAAAATTGCCCCTACAAGGGAACGAGGTGGACCACCCAAATTTATAGTTATATATATTAGGATCCAGTACTATGATACCAAATGTTTAAACTTGGCAATTTCTAAAATTTAAGGGGCGGGCAAAGGTACCATTCCCAAAAATTTCAAGGGGTGCACAAATGTATCCTCGTCGCCATAAGTGCCTATACATCGCAGTGACGGGTATGTGACCACGCAGTACTAAAAGGAAGGGATGGTTGTGTAAGAATTTTTGATTAATTTTGAAGAGTTTTTATTTTGACTAGGGAATTAACATAGGTATAGGGAGTAAAGGCACAGATTTGAAGCATCAGTGCACGAAAAGATTCGTATTCTCAGTTTTTCTATTTATTGTTTTATATGTTAAGTTAAACACCACAATATGTATCACTGATATCGCAGATCGTATTATTTTGTAAAATCATGTCTGTAACCTACTGTCAAAACATTCATCTCAAGATATGATGTAGAGAAAAGAGAAAGAGATAAGACATCTGTAATATATGTATAATTACCCAAAAAGTAATTGTAGAAATTAGTTAAAGGACACGTAAGAGAGCGAAAAGGAGGTCTAGAAGTCTGAACTTTTTAGAAACGTCCTAGATAGGTTAAAATATAGTTAAAAATTGCAAAAGGTATCATGTAATTTATCTCTCTTTTCTTATATCCTAGTATACTTTTTTCTTTCACATCCAAACATCTCTATTCAGAATTACGAGATAAAGGTGAAGAGAGAAACATTTCCATCTCAAGAATTATATCAGAAAAAATCTTTTGACTTAGACTAGATTCGAACTCGTAACCCTTGTATCCATAAGTCTGCGCTCTACCGATTGAGCTAACAATTGCTGTTGCAAAAGCCTGATTTCTACAACTACCGGTTGCTGAATGGTGTGTATTAACGAAATTGGCCGAGATAATTGCTTCATATAGCTATTGCAATAATAATAATAATAATAATAATAATAATAATAATAATAATAATAATAATAATAATAATAATAATAATAATAATAATAAAGAAGATGAACAGAATTTAAAAAGTCGCATTCTTAAAAGTTTGGTGTGAGAAGTTAGTCCTAATATGAGATTTTATTAATTATATATATAAAAAAGGAAGCGTGGTTTCTTCGAGCGTGCTACTCAAACTGCGCAACTCACTACCGTAGTCTCATAAGGGTTGTACGCGTATGGTACAGTAGCCTTGAGTCCTCTAACCGTGAAGGAAGATTTGGTTTGAACCTATGCGTGTCCTAAGAGGAAGGAGGAGATTCAAAGAAAGAAAAGTGGTTTAGAAATTATGCAAAAATAGAATATCTCACGAGGTGAAATGATATAGAGTTCAGCATGTCTTTCAGCTGTGACTCTACAAGATATGCATCTACGACTTAACGTGGAACCCGAACCACACAACACCTGCCGGGAATCGAAACCCATATCACCTCTAGCAGTATCATGGGAGACACAGTGACATGTAAAAGTAATCGAAAATGAAAGATATTAATCTTAATTCCATAGCTTTCGAGGTCCTAAAAATTCCTAATTGAAAGATATGATTGTCTATTCAATAGTTTTCGTGGTCGCTGAAGTGAATAATGACACTCCCGATACCATAAAAGCCCAAGTTTTTATTCTTCGTTAGCGGCAAGTTAATTCATTTGATCCTGCTGGAAATGGATTCGTACTATTTCATTCCGATTCAAATATGAATTCTACTGGGAAAACTAATCTCAAATATATCTTTGAAATATAAACCTATTCTTCCCGTGCAACGCCGGGTATTTCAATTAGTAAATAAATAATTTAAGAAACAATGAGTATATTTAATGGAAACAGACATATGTATTTTTGAATGTTGTATATGAATTGCTAATTCATACTTTATCTAGTAGAAAATGGTGCATCCATTATATATTCTGAAGCAATAGGGAGAACTATTGGAGGTGTATTTTATTTATCTACTGTCGAATTTAGTGTGGAATAATTTCAAATAATTTATTTCGAAACTATCGAGACGAGACTGAGACTGCTATATGTCGGTTGAAAGGAGACTAATACTGTAAATAGTCTCGTATTGTCTCGTTTTGATACCAGTACTACTTCGGGGTTTGTTCTTTAGTAACTGGTTGCGTAGTGCACCTACAGTATATAAGACGTGGTATATTTAAATGTTTGAGAACTTACCCCACCTCCACTTGACGGATCGTTCTAACTAAAACTACCAGAACGTTTATGTAATTTTGCGTTTAAGTACAGGTCCTATCCTTATGTCAATTATTTTCTTGCAACAGAGAATGAAAAATGTAACAGTTGTAATGTTGATCGTGCATAATTCTGTATAGATAAAACGCACTTCATAGAGTGTCAGACTCCGTGGCGTAAATACAGTTACTGTCTTGGTAAGTTGACGTCACCTTTGACACATGCTCGATACAGGACCACAGGAGAAGAAACGCTGTTGTTTGCTTACTCGTTTGCTGCTGTGTACTCTCTTTGGAACCTGATGTGAAATTACTGCTTTCTCCTTACTTTCAGCTGTTTTTGCTATTTCTAATTTTGATGTCTATTATATTAGTGGAATTTCATTCCATCATGGAAATATATTTTATTTCTTTTTAAATGTAAATAAAAAGAAAAGTTTTTTTGGACAAGTTTCCCCACAACTCTAGAGGTATTGTCTTGGGTGCGCTTTTCTCTTCTTTTCCTTTAGGGCCGCGGTGGCTCAGTCTCAGACCTTCACCTCTAGTGCTTGGGACCTCGGGTTCGATCCGAGCCCCCGCCAATTGAACTTTGTGGCGGACGAACACCGTGTGCGTCGGTTTCCTCGGGGTTCTCCCATTTCCTCCCACTCTTTTCATTTAATTCATTACTCATCATCACCGTCTCCTTTAGCCTAATCGCCACAACCGTTGGACGTAAAACTTAAAGATTTCATTTCATTTCTTCAACACAAATGCAATTAAAACCTTACTCTGAGAGCGCAACAATGTTATCTTGTTCGAAGGGTCAGTGATTTTGTGTCCAAGGTAATGTAACGCGAAGAGACAGGCTGCGCGTGGGCTTACCTTGTCTTACGTTTGGCAACATTGCTCTTGGTCAAGTGGCCTATTGCTTATGTCTTTAGGTATTTGTCCTAAAGCCATACAGTGGAGCTGTATGCGTTCTGTTACTCCCACCCTGCCCCTCGCGGTGTTTGCGAAAATATTATTTGCTTTTCATGCATTGGGATAAGGGGTAAGACATACCTTGGGACAATGGAAGGGAGTAACATATAAAATGATCGGAAACGACAACCGATGTTAATGTATAGTTCATAGTTTCGAGGTCGCTGAGATGATAGGCGTAAAGCTATCAGCTATTTTCTTTTAGTGGTTTCTTCATATACGTCTACCAAGTTAACGAACCTTGACTTATCTGCGTACAGTAGTTGGTTTGTGTGTCCTCGATGGCTATTTTTACTTTTTCCATGATCATCCCATACCATACAGTATTTTTTATGTTTTGTAAAAGCTTGGTTTTATCAATTCGTTAAACAACAATGTTTCTTTTTTCCTAACCATGTTTCTTAGTATTATCCTCTTCATTCTAACTGATTAAAATATTTTCAATAATTCAGAGTTTTGACTAAAAATGTTACAATGATCAAGATTTGTATAAGAAGAGGAGCCTTCATTTCTAATCATTGTCATAAACGGAAGGGAAAACTTATAAAAAATTGAAATAACTTAGTAGACGTAGAAAATCGATAGAAATAATGAACATCAACTATTAGTTGACTGTTAGAAGTATAGTAGATATAGTTCTCAACCCAAGTAGAAGATGCACTCTTTGCTTCATGAAAATAATAAACATTTTTGAAAAATAATTACAGAAAAGTAATTTGAAGACATTTACTGAGCAAACGAAGGTTACTGGTTAGTGTTGACGCTTGGTAATTGAGTCTCCCGTTTCAAATTTTGATACGAGGCATCCTGACTAGTGATTTTGCAGTACCACTGGGCGAATACCAGGATACCTTTAATACATAAGCTTTGGCAAATTTTCTTGAAATCTTTGTTCTTATATTGTTAATATTTCAGTGTGAAATGGCATTTTGCTGCATGGAAAATATTTTTAGTAAACAAAATATAGTAGATGAATGGTTAGTGTAAGGGACTCCTACTTGTATGGCTTAGGTTCAATTCCCGACTGTTCTTATTGATTTTTTCTTTTAGCTACGCTCATATGTTGCACTCCAGAATTTGAAATTTTGAATTAAATGTAGTCGCAGCTAGTTTAAACTGAAGTTATTTTCAAAATTATTTGCTATTACATGTTTTTGTTTTACTTGCGATGTTTCAACTTTGATATTAGATCTTAGAACCCTAATGTAACTCATTTCCCTACGTCATATCATGATGAATGTTTTCACAACAACGATAGTCGGGCGGTAATACAGAATTTCATTGTTACTGCAGGGCCGGATCTTCACTACCCGTTCGCAGGAGGCGCCAGGTGAACAGGGAGCCAAATTAGAAAAATGAATTTTGTTTTAAATGTAAATATTTATTTTAAAAAATGTTATGATGAAAAATTTTCCTCATATAACTTCAAATAAATATTGTACAGACTGAGATACAGATAAAATACATCAAAAGGACAATAAAGTCGAATATTTGCGTGGTTGGCTGTAAAACACCCTTTACAAATGAAATGGACTCGTACATCAATTGATGCCATTGCCACACGCACAAGTGATGCTATTTTGAGGAACATTTCCGCGGCCTTTTTAAAGAGGGAAAAGGGATATTTTACGAATATGAGATAAAATGAAGGTAAATTTAGCTTTCCAATAGATGTTGTATTAAGCACTATGACCGTAAAGCTAAAGACAGTGGTATTCTTTCCACAATCCCACCATATGCACAAAATACAAAGATAACAGACTATTCATTCCTTCCTCAACAATCCTTCCGACACCTTGCTAGAGAATATCATTGCCAAATATGTCTTTAAAATCCGAATGGATTAACAAACGAAAGGAATTCAACCGCAAGTATTGTTTAGAGATTAGGTGGCATTATCACAGTAGAAAGAAATGTCTTCAAGGGTGCTCCTCCATCTTGTCTTAAACAGTGTCTTCGCATAGTACTTTGGTTCAATGACCTCAGTTAAGGGTTGAGAAAGATCACCGTAAATGAAATTCACATTATCAAAGTTGAAGCAAGCATGGACGAGGACGAGGGGGACGAGGGGGGCCGGGCCCCACCTGTCTTACGACAAGTATAATGTATATGTATAATTTCTTAAGACTTTCTTAATACAAATAAAAATACCAAACGTAATATACCAACCAGGAAGACGACCCCTCTAAAAAATTCTTCGGGCCCCCATGCAAGCAAGTAGGCTTTTCTTGTCCATTCGGCTTTAATGGTATCTGAGTGTAATTATTAATTTCAGCAACCCCGAAAACTATTGAATAGACACTCATATCTTTCAATTAAGAATTATTAAATTTTCATCCCTCCCATTAAACCTCCATGCCGATAATGCTAAACTTTGATGTGAACGATATAGAAGGTTTCATAATTCATGTACTCAAAAGCTATGGATTTAACATTAATATCGTTTATTTTCTATTATTTTTGCATGTCCCTGTGTCTCTATTGGCCCCCATTAAGGGGGTAAGAGGGGGCGCTTGCCCCCTATAGAGGAAATTATACTTTGAAAAATCGAAAACCCAAAAATTGTTTGAATATTTACCCCAAAATTTGCAACCACACTTGAAATGTCGTTTATACTTGCCCCCTTTGAAAACCACTATAAGGGCGCCCTTGTGTGTCTCTCATGATAGAGTTAGAGATGATATGGGTTTCGATTCCCGGCAAGAGTCGTGTGGTTCGGGTTCCACGTTAAGTCGTAGATGCACATCTTGTATAGAGTCACAGATGAAAGACACGCTGAACTCTATATCACATCACCTCGTAAGATATTCTAGTTTTGCATAATTTCTAAACCACTTTTCTTTCTTTGAATCTCCTCCTTCCTCTTAGGACACTCATAGGTTAAAACCGAACCTTTCTTCAAGGTTGGAGGACGCAAGGCTACTGTATCATACGCGTACAACCCTTATGAGACTACGGTAGTGAGTTGCGCAGTTTGAGTAGCACGCACGAATAAACCACGCTTACATTTATTATATATAATTTAAAAAATTTCATATTAGGACTAACTTCGAACACCAAACTTTTAACAACGCGACTTTTTAAATTCTGTTTATCTCTTTGTTATTATTATTATTATTATTATTATTATTATTATTGCAATAGCTATATGAAGCAATTGTCTCGGCCAATTTCGTTAATACACACCATTCAGCAACCGGTAGTTGTAGAAATCAGGCTTTTGCAACAGCAATTGTTAGCTCAATCGGTAGAGCGCAGACTTATGGATTCAAGGGTTACGAGTTCGCATCTAGACTAAGTCAAAAGATTTTTTCTGATATAATTCTTGAGATGGAAATATTTCTCTCTTCACCTTTATCTCGTAATTCTGAATAGAGATGTTTGGATGTGAAAGAAAAAAATATACTAGGATATAAGAAAAGAAAGATAAATTACATGATACCTTTTGCAATTTTTAACTATATTTTAACCTATCTAGGACGTTTCTAAAAAGTTCAGACTTCTAGACCTCCTTTTCGCTCTCTTACGTGTCCTTTAACTAATTTCTACAATTACTTATTGAGTCTAATTTACTTATAATTATTTATAATTACTTATTGAGTAATTATACATATATTACAGATGTCTTATCTCTTTCTCTTTTCTCTACATCATATCTTGAGATGAATGTTTTGACAATAGGTTACAGACATGATTTTACAAAATAATACGATCTGCGATATCAGTGATACATATTGTGGTGTTTAACTTAACATATAAAACAATAAATAGAAAAACTGAGAATACGAATCTTTTCGTGCACTGATGCTTCAAATCTGTGCCTTTACTCCCTATACCTATGTTAATTCCCTAGTCAAAATAAAAACTCTTCAAAATTAATCAAAAATTCTTATACAACCATCCCTTCCTTTTAGTACTGCGTGGTCACATACCCGTCACTGTGATGTAAAGGCACTTATGGCGACGAGGATACCTATGTCTTATAGTAGGGAATGGACCCCTATACATGACCATATAACCATATAAGGTAATAGGACCTCATCCAATGGAATAAATTATTTCAAAGACCAAACACGTGATACAACGTATTGCTTACGTTTATATTTTGGCAATTTTATACCCCTAATGTACTTATGTCTTACGATAGGAAATGAACACATGTATACCCCCATATAACTATATAAGGTAATAGGACCTCATCCAAGGGGATAAAATGAGCCAAAAAAACCAAACATGTGGTTGCTCTAAAATTTGGCAATTTTATACCCCTGAAAGGTAACGAAATGGACCACCCGAATTTTAGTAATACATACAAGTGTTCTATACTATTGTACGAAATGTTTAAATTGGACAATATCCAAAATTGAAGGGGTGGGCTTAGGTACCCTTCCCAAAAATTTAAAGGGGTGTATTAATATACCCATGGCTTAGGAAAGATAATTTACTCCTGTATATGCCCATATAATCATATATGTTAATAACACCTCATCAAAGGGGATAAATTAGGTCAAAAATCTCCGAAATTTAACTTTTTGGCAATTTTTTACCCATGAAAGGGAACAACATAGACCCCCAATACTAATAGAGGTACATACTATGGTCCTAGGCTACCATACCAAATTTTTAAATTTGGCAATTTCCAAAATTTAAGGGGGTGGTCCTAAATACCCCTAGGTCTTTGACCCCGGGCTAGGGACCATGGGTCCTGAGGCAGGGACCCAGGGGCCAAAAGTTTCCTCAGGTCAGGCCAATACTACTCGTATCACCGCATTTCCCTTCGCTTCACCTCCGCCCACTGTGAACGAGCGGGTTGCCAGGTAACGGCAGTTGCCTTTAGAGAAATCGGTTTTTGTGGGTGAGCAAAGAGTAAAGGGAAATTATACGTGTAATGACAAGACATATTGTTAGTCTCTGGGAATTGTCTGGGACACCTTGAGACTCATTCCGTAGCAGTTTTCGTCAACACAACGAAAATGTTGTGTTTTATAGTATTTTGCTAGAATTGTCATAGTTGTTATATATATTTGTTTCATTGCTTGCGTTTCGTTGCGAAGGTTCTTACAGACTATTGCTTCTTCGTTTAGCAATCGCCTATTTCAGAGTTTTTTATTACTCGGACAGCTTCCATTTATTCTGGTGAGTAGGTTAACCACATATCAAAAGCAAAATGTAGGGGCAGTTCATGGAACAAATGAAGGTAGAATGTACGATCGTTTTTTTTTTCGTAATACTAATCAGATAATATAAGTTTTGCAAATGACGAGAAAATCATATTTATCTACTCGATGAAAGGAAAGTGTTTTGTAAGGTTTGTTTCTTATTAAGGAGGCTGCATAAGAACGTGGAAACTAAACTCCAATAATAATAATAATAATAATAATAATAATAATAATAATAATAATAATAATAATAATACATAATGTAGAAGTGTGTTATAAATGTTAGTGGTAGCCCAAGCCATCAAACCAGTATACGTCACTGCTAGAAACCGCACTTGAAATTAGTGTTATTTAAACATTACCTCAAACTTGTTCCTTTGATAGAAAAAGTCGAAAAACAAAGTAAATAAATAAACCTTTTATTGGTTTTTATTTGTATTTCAACATTTTTTATTTAATTACTTGTATACTAAAAAACATAGAAATTGTTATACAACCTTACGTTAGAAAAACTGGCAACATCGACGTGACAGCGAATAACAAGATGAAGATATTCTATATCAAGTTCGGAGAACAGTACATGATTTCCGGATACCATCAAAAATGTCAGGTGAAAGCGTTACGAAGATTAATATTATTTTCTTTAATCTATTTCAAAGCAATAAAAATTGTGTTTTTTATATTCACTTAATGGAAATATACGTTCTAAAACTATTTTTAATGAAACTAAACACATACCGCCTTATACAGAATCGTTTTGACGTATGATTAGCGTCATACTATAAGTATGACTACTACAGGAAACATATGTTAGTCGAACTCTTTAGTATGTCCCTAATCACGAGTCAGAACGACTCTGCATAAGGCCCATAGTGTCTAGTGTCTCTAATATAAAAGTAACGTAAAGTGCTATACACCCGACACGTAGAAAAAACTATAAAAAAAAATAGAGTATACACTAATGATGTGATCAGCAAATTTTATCTCGTGGACTTCCATGAATTTTTAGGGAGGACAGGTTTTCCATACTAAAAGCAAACAAAAAGGCTTGACTAGGAATATGAAAGCATAAGTAATCACCAGTAAGTATTATCTATCACAATTAAAAAAGCATAATTTTCGGGGGAAAGTATCGTTTGCTCTTTGAAACAATGAAAGGTATGAGAAAATCAGTTAACTTAATCATTTAACTAAACTTATTAAAACATTTAAAACTGTAGATCTTGGTAAAATTACAAAATATATTACGTTTTTAAGCGCAGTATATAAAACACATAACGCAAACAGTATATCAAGCATGACACATAGAAAAATATTTTATGTTAAGTTCCACACAATAAAAATAAAAAAAACACTTGAATGTTTCATATTTATCGCAGGAGAGTGTTGCCCATGAATATTTGGCGTAGCGGGTATCGTAGTTACCTACAGTAAGGGTGTTTTAAAATTCATCGAATACATTTACCTTTTTGTGAAAGAAACAGCTATAAAATGTAATTTTAGGCTTAGTTTTATCCTGTAAGTGTGGTTCTGGCTGTTTTTGCTAAGATAGCCTACTAATATAAGGCCAAAAGTAGGACTTTAAATTAAAACTGTCTTCCAGATTTCCTTTCATTAACAAAATATGGAAATAAGCTTACTTCCGAAAAGAAATATATGTAGACGGCAAGTCAAAGGCCTGAATCTTGGGATTGCAATCGTCAATTCGCTCAGATGCAGCAGGGTTCACCACGCGGCAGCAAAGAGTCAGTTACAGTAATATTCATAAGCCTGAGCATAATGGAGCAAAATCCAACAGGAATGCTCTTTCTCTTGTGTTATATTCTTCAAGCAGTAAAGACTAGTGTTGAGTGTGAAACCTTACAGAGACAGTTACTAAAGTCGAGCGAATCATTGGTAAAAAAGATTAATACAACACTTTGAAGTAACCTATACAAAGAAAAGGTTCATGACAGAACTAGCTAGTACAACAAACATTTTTCTCTTCAAAAACGATCAAAGCCCTCAGCTCTTGGTGATTTTACGTGCATTGTAGACAAAATTATTTGGTATTATTTCACATAAATTTGTATCTCATCATAATATTTCTTTCCTTTTCTGATGCAGGTGATTGTGTGTGTGACAATAGAGTTTACGCAAATACCTCTCGCAATTAAAGCAAGTAATACCTTCGTATTCGCAAGAATACGACGGTTACATATGCACGTAATTGAAACTTACGTAGCGAGTTTCTATCATTTGTCTTCGTCATTATTTGATTCTTTCTCCGTCTCACTATCTATTTCACTATAACTCTCGTAACACTTATTTGATTTTAACTAAATTTGCTAATTACCTTCCTCCAATATCTCAAAATAACCATATCTTATTACCTTATCTTATTAATGTTGCAAGAATTCATTAAGACAATGAAATCTTTGAGTTTTACGTTCCACGAATATGACGGTTAGGCTAAAGGAGACGGTGATGATGAGTGATGAATAAAATGGTGGAATGAAGAAAGTGGAAGGAAACGCAAGAACCCCGTGGAAACCCAAGCACACGGTGTTTGTCCACTACAAAGTTCACTTGGCGGGGGCTGGGATCGAACCCGGGACCCCAAGCATCAGAGGTGAACGCTCTATCACTGAGCCACCGATGCTCCCCAATTAATTAAGAATAAGTGTGTAAACTGGAATGAAATTCAATTTCAAGTTTTGCTAATTTCCACGTATATAAGACCATTTTCATTTAAGAACTACGTAAAATTTATTTGATTTAGATAAAACAAAGACCATAAGTTCTTTAGTGCACGCTAATAGACGCTGTTGAAACCGCTCTTAGATAAGTTGAAAAAAGGGAATAATTCCCCAAACTTCGAGGTTTCGTTATTGAAATAATTTAATATCTTTATGAGAAAGTGATTCCAGTTTGATTCAATATCGTAATAATTTCCTTTAGATTTTCCAATCCCACTACATGAAGTTGAAGTTTGTTCCACGATGCTATTCGTCAATACTTTGTAGCAACACAGTGTATATATCATTTGAGACATTCAGTGATTCTTTGGATGCATTTAAAGTCAATAAAGAATAAGGAATACATTTACTTTATCGATCAGAAAACGTGTTCCTCGATAACTTTCCCAAACAAATATTCGGTCTTTGTGCAATATAAAATATATGTATCTAAGGTTTTCTAGTCATCCCTAATGCTTGGGTATAGAATCAGCCGAGGACGAAGGTATGAATTTATTCAATTCCTTGCGTTTAGAAAATATGTCTTATGATAGGTTTCGTAATAATAATTAGGTCTTCATAGCGTCTCTGGACTGGACATAGGCGTCTTATGGTTTGACTTGAGTGATGGAATACATCTATAAAAAAAAGCGTAGAATTATTGTCTTATGTGAACATGGCAACCCAATTACTTTGTCTTTGATAACAAATCGATGACGCAGAAGGTGTTTATATAATAGTTTCATCTCTCTAACATAAGATGTTCGTAAGATGTTCTATTTTTGAGATACGCTTTAAATCCTCCTTCAGTTACGATATACATGTCAAGGAATGTGACATGATAAAAAAAAACTACTGGAGCCAAATGCAAAACATACTATGCTAAAAAAAATTGCACATCAAATGGTTCATCCATTTTGCTGATAACCAGCTATATAACCTTGATGCGTTATTAAATATTGAGAAAAAGTTACAGAAAGTGATTCTCATCTCCCTAAAGGTAGAATTCCTAAAACTGCTTGGACACGTATTCACTTGTTTTTAATATCGAATACAAATACGCATTTTAAGATACTCATTTTCGTAAAAAAAAAATAATAATAAATAAAAATAAATAAATAAAAAATACATGACAACAACCCTCTCCAGGATAGATATCAATTATGTCCAAAAATTTACTTCGGACAGTTTAGTCACTTTCTAATTAATAGTATTGGTGATGTTCTGTATAAGCAAGTTATTTCTTGATATAGAAATGGATTGTTCTGTTTGTGATGGACAATATGTAACAACATTGCTCTTGTTACCAACAGTTTAGGTGTGAATTTTGTCTGTAGGCTTAATCTTACAAAGAAACCCAACCTATTAGAGCTAACTATTTATTAGTAGTTTTAAGCTTAAATGCTGATTTATTTTCTCATCAGTCATTATTTTGTCAATAGCCTACGAAACACTAGTACCACACTTTTTGCATACACTCTTTAACGTTCACAGATTTAGTTGAATATTTTAATCAACATCTTTCCAGTACTGAAGATCTTTTATATAATAATTTACCATTAGCACCTGACTTAAAAAGTATTTCTAATAAAGAGGAGAATTAAACTTAATATACACAATATTATGCTCAGATTGCCCACGTTGCAAACGTTTCCTCGCTACCAATAAGAAGTACTCTAAATTCTTGGTAAAATTTTTTCTACTACTGCAATTTAGGGTACTTCGTCACAACTTTTATGGAAGTCACTCGAGTGAGGGGCTTCCTTCTCAGACCCAGTCTCACCCAGACAGATCGGTTGATCCAGAGAAACCTAGCAACCCACAGACCCGACAACCCGAAAGTAACCGAAATACGAGCTATATAGCGTTTTATACGTTAATGATGCCCACCATTCGAGCTTGAATATTCAAGTATTTGATTCCCTGTCTCACATTTCCCTTAGACTATTTCAAGTAAAATTTTATGTTTATTTGCTTTCCCATACTGAGAAATAATGCAATGGTTTCGAACATTGACTACGGACAAATATCTAAGAAACCATTCTATGGGCTCAACAGTACCTCTTATATTCCACGAGACAAATTTTACGGGCTCGCTGGATGAAAGAAATTTGAGGATGCCTTATAAGTCATATAAAATAAGCATGGATTTATAGAACATATAACTTATCTCTTTTTGTAATTCACATGCGTTTGCACTCTTATAGAGCGTGTAGTTTTGTTCCAGCGCAACATTTTGACACACACCTACAATAAGGAAAAAACAAAATCCGAATATTGAAATTGAATTGAATAACTTCTGGGATTAAACCGAACTGGATAAAGTTGAAAGTAGTTCTGAGTAGGCAATTAAGATTTCTCGCGAATAAGACCTCTTAAAATATTTCACTTCGTTATTCTAGTCCTCCCTTCCCTTTCTCGTGACTATATCAATGTGTAGTTTTACTGATAGGTAGCAGAAAAGTGTACAAAAATGTAACAAAGACATTGTATTACATTCTGGTTAATAATTATGTTTTGTAGTTTTGTATGCACATTCCAAATACGTTGTGATCTTATCCATTTTCTCTTAAATCGTTGCAAGCAATTGTAATATTAATGCAGAAAGGATTAGCTAGGGTTCTCATTAAAAATTTGGAAAAGTAAGCAAGTGGATATGGAAATAGTTAAGTTTACTCATCATTCATTCTTAACCATTCATTAAATAACTATTTCAGCGAAGTGATGAAATGTACAACTGAAGAAACATTTTCTAAATGAACGATTACTTACAAAGATCACACTTCAAAGTTTAACAAGAATTTTGCAATAAGGAACATCATCATAGAAAAATATTCCTTAGAACAAAATCCAGTGATTGTCATTAACATGCTCTAAGACAGAGTTTCAACTTTCTGGTTTTGATAGTGCTCTGTGTTCAATCTAAATGCATTTGAAGGAAGCATTATTTTGAGTCTTATTCTGGTTTATGTACCAGAAATTTCAATGAAATTATAAAACCTTTTCAAATATATTACTATTTCCTCTACCATGGTCTATCCAATTTAATGGATTTCTAGCTGCTTGTTATGTAATATGTCAGGAAGAATAAAGCTGTTAAATCATAACCATTCCCTTCTTATATAAACATATGATGTCAAAATTCTATAGACAACCTGTTAAGCAATAAATGATGTATAATCATTGTTTCACCGCTCTAAAAACCATTAATAAAACAGATAGAATTGGTTAAAAAAAGAGATAGTGAAGATATTGGTTACTGATATAATACAAAAATAATATGAAAGGAAGTTCAAAGTTCAAAGTTGACTAAATGATTCAAAATTGACGAACAAGGATATTATTTCAAGTAACTCTTGATACAAAAAATAGACCGCAATAACAAATTCTTAAAGACCAGATTACAAACTCTAGAAAAGGTAATTGGTGCCAGTAAGTATTGTCACTAGCTCAGGTTACTGAACGTTGTATGCAGGGAGAAAACATCATTTAGTAGCAATTATTAGTAACATAAGTCTTTAGTCAGATGAAGATTCTAATATCGTATGAAGATCTCAACAAGTAAGTTTTTTTTTTTTAAGTAAAGACAACTTTAGGATGTATTTTGAAATGATAAGCTACTCCTTGGTAGTTATTTAATGATGAATATTTTTAATCTTATAACGTAACAAGGTAGTAATCGATAATTCTATCGTTAAAAGTTTATATTAATTAATGTTACTAAATAAGCTTTCATTATTTAATTTTGTATTTTTTCATGATCCTTCTCACTTCCTACTTAATAAGAAGTTAGTGAAAGTAGAATACTTTATATCCAGTTTCATTTTTTCTTTTATTAACAAAAATAAGTTTTATCATACCCGGTTTAATTACAATGAAATATGTCTAGAACTAATAATCCTTCCATTGAACACGGGGTCCCAGAAAACGTAATCACACTGGAGATGGCTAATATAGATACGTTTGACTTTCAATATGATGTGTCTAAGCATATTTACAGGTATAAAACGATAGAATAATCTATAATGACATTAAAAAGTAGAGTATTTCTTTGTTGAAATGGATAAAGGCATGCCACATTTTTTAAGGAACTCTCTGCAATCCCTTTCTAGTTCTATATTAGCCAATTTGATAAAAGAGAAATCGAAAAAAAACTTCTTATTTGTCCAAAAAATGTTAAGTTTTAGATCTACTTATATCTTAAAAATCAAATAAATTAATTTCTGGAAAAAAGAATATTATCTTTTAGAGAATCGTATAACATATTCATACCTGTTTTCTCAATATACTAATATCAAAAGATGAAAAATTTTTCTCTGTTAATCTAATGAAAAGTTAAAATACTAGAGGAAAACTTCATTCGTAAATTTACAGTCCTTTGTCATTCTATAAAAATTCTTTTTCACAACTTTCTTCCTCTATTTATATTTTAAGGAACTGGAACATCTTTAATGACAACTCTCTGCTTTCTTAACATTGCTTTACATTTATCCAAAATAGGTGGTTGAAAGCACACAAATTCTACTCAGTTCACTATCAGCCTTATTTCAGAGAACTACGGAAAAATTATACTTTGCTATAATATATCATATCTCATATATATTGCTTATCAAAGAAGAGCATAGAATGTGCATTAAATAAATCGACAACCATTAGACTTCACCGTAATTGCTTTTAATGCTACTAACACTTAGTAGTAAATAGAAAATATGTGTCGAATGCAATATGTCTTCCATTAGAACTGTATGATATTTAATGGGTTTTGTTACAATTTCATGACTTGAAATGCACCTTTCATTCAACTGCGGATATAATAGTTGAATGTGTACATTTGAAGTATAGCATGAACTATACAGTACTGGTATCTACATATCACTTATATACAAAAAGGATACGATCAATTCTTTACAGAAGTAAAATTGATTCTGAAAGCTTTTATCAGAAATAATTGCTTCTGCTAAGTGACTTGTGAAATGTTCTCAGTCATAGTTTTACACAATAACGAAAGTCGTACTTGCGTGACTTGGGCGAACTTTTGCCCCCTTGCGTAAAGTCAATGATATAGGTCTAAACAGGACCAACCCCTTAAACTTTGGAAACAGCCAAGTTTTAAAATTTAGTATAACATAATAGATTAGGATATGTAGATCTGTAGCTTTGCGTGATCCATCTGATTCCCTTTTGTGGGTAGAAAAATTCCTACAAATGTTAATTTTGGAAACTTGAGACCTATTTTGTTCTCTTTGATGTGGCCCTACTACATTATTTGGTTATTTGGATTAGTATAGTGGCCAAATCCATGTTAAGGCATTGATGCGTCTTTCTAAAATTTTGAAAGGAATTCATAGGCTCGCCCCTTAAATGTTGTAATTTTTAAAACTCGTAAACTAGTAATCGTTCTCTAGAACACTAATATATACCACCACTTGCTCTAGCATTTCTCTGATTAGCTATGGGATATCAGTGACCTATCATAGAGGTGATTATCCTTTTGATTTTGACAGGGGTCACTTTTCAGACGAGCTAAATTTAGGGGGAAGTACGTAAGACCACCTATCATAAATTTTGGAAATTGACAATTTAAAAATTTGGTGTAATAATACGTGATTCGAGTATGTACCTATGTGAGTTTGGGGAGTCCATTTCGAGGGTAAAAAAAATACCAAAAATCCAATAAGGCTGCCTGACCGATAATTGTTCTGTTTATTGACCTCACCTTCACATTTAACAGAGCCTCATTACTAAAAACACATTAAGAGGAAACGTGTTATCATCGTTACACTTCGTCATAGCCCATTATACAAATTGCATTCTTCTATCTGCGTTATCCTCCGTTAGGTATTGCTGCAGTTGGATATTTTATAGCTGCCACTTATTTGTGTGCAACACACGGAGTATCGATCTGTGACTTACACCTAACGGCAGCTAAACGTCTGGTACTGTGCTTTGAGTTTTCACCAAGGATACTACAACTGCCGTTGCTGTTCCTGGGTGTTGGTTATCAAGGCATTGTTTGTTGTATACAGACCCAGAAACTAAATTTCTGCAAAATAAGCGACACAGTGGTATGTGCAATATTGTCTCTCTCTGCATGCCAGATATTGAGGTCATTATCGATATTTCTGACACTGAGTTTCCTACTGATGAGACCAATTTCAGTGGTTTTTGTCTGGTTAGAGCCACTTATTAATGCCTGGAAACAGAGCTCAAAACCCATTACATAATGCAATACGCAATATTTACTTCACAAAATATCGTAACTGATTAAAGTTAGGTGAAACATAATTTGAGATTGAATTTCTGGTGAAATTTCAGCCTAAAATCATGTGTCGCATGCTTCCCATTTGAAATATTGGGTCTGAATTCAAAACGGTGAATTAAGGTGGTCGCCATCATGCCAATTTGCACCATCTGGTGTGCTTTAACCCCAATTACCCACATATAATGTTTTGTTATCTTTCCTTAAGCCGTTTCAAAAATTCAACCGTGATGTGGGACTTTTGTCTCACCCTGCATATAGGATTCGAGATTAAAATCGCATTACTTGTTGCACTTATGAGTAAATAGGAATCAATTTTGAAATCGGAAGTTTTATTGGTTTTTAAAACTACCTGTTTCATTCGAAGAAAATGAGCTGAGATGGGATTATTCCTTGCTATCCCGGATTTTCATCCAATACCAATTGATGTCTTTTATTATTTCCTCCACGGAAATCCTAATCCTAACTATGCATAAAACACTTACTCACTAACATATATACTTGCACTCATTCATGACATAAAATAACGGGTACTTTCGGTTGACGTGAAAGGTTGAAATTTTACATGATTGTAGCCTTTCGGGACTAACCCACACGAAAAATTCCAAAAGTGGATATTTTTCAATTTTAGGGGCTCCAAAGAGGAATAAAGAAATTCACCATGTTATTTATATTGACAATTTTCTGGACTTATAACCTCATGTTTTAGGTACTTGGAATTGGAATAAAAACTTAAATTTATTTATGCTTGTATGTTTTGTTAGCTTTACCTAAGTAAATCTCTAAAAATAAAAAAAAATCCAATTTTAGAGTGGTCTTTATGGGAACTGAAAAATCTTTCCCATGTTATTTATATGGGACATCTTTCCACACTCCAAAATGTTTAGGCACTTCCGGTAAGATAAAAACGATGAAAGTTTGCATGATTGTAGCCTTCCGGGTCTAATCCTGGCCAAAAGTGTATTTTTAGTTGTTAAGGGATCTAAAGATGTGTTGAAGAAATTCCCGTGTTATTTAAATGGGAGTTTTCTTGGGATGCAAGATCTTATCTTTTACGTAGTTGAAATAAGAAAAGAAATTTGAAATTCGGTAGAATTGTGTGTTTAAGAGGTGCAAGACCGCAGGCGAAACAAACACGAGAATCTGGCCAAAGGCCAAAGGTTAGTCAATTATGAAACCGTAAATGATAATAGATTTATATCACTTAGGTTTGTGTTTAGGTTTGTGATATTAAACTCTCATCAAGAAAACTTATTTTCGCTATCTACTACCTTTTTTAACTATGAGGATTAGTATTTAAACCGGAAGTAGTAGCACGTCATCATTTCCGCTGTGATTAGAGGATTAAGTGGCAATTTAAAACTTACTCTTGGGATTAAGTATTCATATCGAAAGTTCTTTCCTCAGAATATCTTGCACTTTTTACTCTATGCAGACCAATAATGAAATCCGAAATGTACTAGATTTTAATTAATCACTTCACTTTGTGATAGTGTAATAAAGCCGGACATCCAAGCTATCTTTGCTGTAGTTAAATTGATATCAAAAACTATAGCTTGGTATCTATTACACATTTTTAGTATTACAATCAATGTCGAAACCTGAAATCATAAATTTCAAGCATTTCCGATTTGAATATAAAGTACAATGTTTGAGACGAAACTTACTCTTGGGACATTCTTGCCATATAAAATTCTCGCTATATGTTACCGCTTTAGCTCTGTAGAGGTCACTATGAAAACAAAAGTAATAGTGTATTTCTACCACTTTTCATTTGAGTAGTGTTACGCGTTTTGATTCACTTGTCGTTAAAAAAAAGAAAGAAAAAAGAAAAACCAGCTCGACTCGTGCCAGTCCCTAGTTTTATCCAGTGTAAAGCAGGATCGAAGCCCATTTTCTTCAGTGTATTCGTGAGCGTCAAGGGAGGAGTATAGCCCCTATGGCTCCTTATGGATCCGCGCCTATATATATATATATATATATATATATATATATATATATATATATATATATATATATATATATATATAACTTACGGGTTCCCCTATGTATGGGCGTCCTTTAAGAAGACTTGTCCACTGTCCTCGTTAGCATTCCAACATAGCTCTGGCTCTATGGAAGTGTCTACATCTACCAGCTTTACATTACTATTTTTCTAAGCTGAGATTTTATTTTCCTCTTGTCAATTATACTGTTTATACAAATCTACGATAATTAACCCTGTCCATACAGAATGCAATAATAAGCACGCAATTATACATAGGCCTACTTCTTAGTTTAATAATTAGCAGTTTTTTTCCTTGATGTATCCTGATATTTTTCTTAGTATCTTTTATAGTAGGCCTACGTATAGAACAGAAGAATGTAACCATGGTGCTGTCAGCTTAAATTCCATTAGTTCCAATTAAAATTCTATATATGAAAAGTTAATTATATTGTCTTACGTAAAATGTATTTCATTGGTTGATTAGCTTCTCATTTCAGCACCGCCTACTAAATGAAATGAAATCTGAACCATTACCTGGGTTTGTATCCTAGGCAAGCAAGCGCGTTAATTCACTTTGTTCCAAAAGAGGCCCATGCTAAACGCAACAATGAATAAATTCAGTATCGTATTTTATGGGCAACCAAGGCTACCGACGGTAGCCCTGCACCATTAAGAAGAAAGTTAATGTAACACATAAAAATTAATTTAAAATAATACCTTTACAGCTTATTATCTTTTTTCATGGTACTAGTTTCTGTATATTTTCGCAAATGTGAATACGTACTAAGGCAGCAGTTAGCGCTTAGAACGCAATCTCTCTCGCTTTCGTAGACACTGATAATTTGGCAACTCGTGGGTTGCCACAGTTACTGGCAAACTCTGCTGGCAACAGGCAGAGCGAAACGTATCTGCTTTCGCGCTCACGTAGGTTCCTCCGTAACAATGTGCTGGCGACTTACACGGGTTGGCAACCAAGCAGATTTCCTCTCTGTGGATCGGTTTTCGTAAGCGGAGCGAGTAAATCGAAGATGAGAACAATCACATAGCAGCCATCTGAGAGTTTCAGAGCAGTATTTCATACCGCTTTGCGTCAACGCTATACAAAATTTTTACTTTACTTTGCGATTCATGTTATTGAGGTTATAATTACTTATCGCGTTATTTGCATTGAGTTGAATCCACTGATTTATCGGCAAGCGTTACGAAATAAGGCTCGCAGACAGTACTTTAGATTGGGTAATGTAACTTCTATTACTCTGGTGAGCATTGAGAGTAATATCTAGCGGGAAAATTAAATGCTACGAAGAAAATTATCAATTTTTATTTTTGTTACAAAGTAAATTGATTATAGAACGATTTTTGGTAAGGCTAAAATCAATACAATATTTTATTTAAAACCAAATAGCAAAATCATTATACATATTTCGAGATGCAAATTGATAAACGAAAAGTTTTGTATGAGATAACCGGGAACATTCCATAACAGTTTGCGTTAACACTACGCAAAATTTGCTATTTAGATAGCAATAATCGATATAACAATTATAATGACTGTTTTCATTTTTGTGTTAAGTTGGGCAAGGGGCACTTCTTTACCTTGGTTTGATATTTCAGGTTATATATTTTAATATTAAATCTATTTATTCATAATTAAGTTGTGTGTATTAATAATAAGTCAGGCCCGACACGTATTTACCTAATGCATTTATTTGGTTCTATCTATTTAATAAGTATAGCATAATATATAATTTTTCTATGTTTAATATATGTAAATGTATGTAAATATTAATTAGTGCATTATCCCAATCATTTGTATAAGCCAAATTTTCTTTTAAGATTAAGATTCAGTTAGATCGAGTATTACTCTCGCTTCCACTTTATTATAGACCTGGTAGAGAGGTTAGTTTTTTTGAAGATTTCACTTTTCTTTCATACTTTTCCAGTAATTTTCCACTGCTGTAGAAGTTTCTAGAACCGTTAATACTTGAATTTTTTCTTCATTTTTTTCTGTTCCCGGCAAAACATATAAAAAGGCGGATTTTTAAAATGGCTTTCGCTGTTTCAGCTAAGGAGGCCTGTAGAGTAGAGGGCTATGCTGGTGGCTGTTCAGTCCGAAGGGAATTAGCAAGAGAGCTTTTTCCTGGGAGTTTGTCCTTTAGATTAGTTACTGGTTGTCCAGTGGATATGTTAGTCCGTGGCTTCCAGTCCCGCTAGAGAAAGTGGTCTCTGGCCGCAACTTAGGTGAATTCCAGAGTTAGGAATAGGAATTAAAGAATGAAGTAGGATTTTTGAGCTCTACGTCAGAGTAATGACTTAACTGGGCTCTAGTTAAAGGTTAGAAGGAGTGAAAAGTAATTTGCTCTTGGGGTGACCCTAGGGAGAGAGTGAACCCAGGGCACTTAGGTTTTGAAACTCTCCAGGTGCTGGAGGTTTTCCCCATTAAAATAGAATCCAAGTTGCGATTTGGTTTTATTTCCCTGTACAGTCAGGCAATAGTGAGGCTTGGCTGGTGTTTTTGTTTTCACACTGCGACATTCGTGTTTGAAAGTATTAGATTGTGTGTTCACCTTTCAACCAAGAGTCTTCAATGGAAGACGTAATATAGCTGGGCCATGAGTGACGGCTGCTACTCCTAATTCCTTAAGTTCACCAATCCTTAAGATTTTAGCTAGTTTCCTTTTCCTGGATTTCTTTGAGTGTTGAGAGTCCAAACCAAGGTGTAGGCCGGACTGTTACTAAGTGAAGTTAAGCAGTCTTTGAAACTAAGGAATATGGACCTAGAGTAGAGAGAGTACTAGTTTCCATATTACCGCAGTTCCCAAAGAATTATTAGAGAAGTCTTTTATTTTATGTTTAGTGATATTTAAATTAGAGTTTGTGTTCCTTGAACTCTGATGATGAGTTTTTGGGAAGCTGAGCAAAATATTAAAGATTAAATTTACAAGTGCGAAGTATCGTCCTTTCAGTCTCAGATTTCTAGTCAACACAACTTACCTAAATTAGAGAAACATTAAGCTTAATAAATCTAGTTATTCTCCGTAAATGTTGTGACTTGTTATTTTTAACTCAATCGTATTTTTGAACCTGTTACGTAGATAACAGTGAGCGGACGAATTATTTCTTTTGGAATTTCTTTCTTATCTTTGTTGTAAGGTAAAAATGGCAGACTCGTAAGAGTGGTATGAAGTTAAGCAGTCTTTGAAACTAAGGAATATGGACCTAGAGTAGAGAGAGTACTAGTTTCCATATTACCGCAGTTCCCAAAGAATTATTAGAGAAGTCTTTTATTTTATGTTTAGTGATATTTAAATTAGAGTTTGTGTTCCTTGAACTCTGATGATGAGTTTTTGGGAAGCTGAGCAAAATATTAAAGATTAAATTTACAAGTGCGAAGTATCGTCCTTTGAGTCTCAGATTTCTAGTCAACACAACTTACCTAAATTAGAGAAACATTAAGCTTAATAAATCTAGTTATTCTCCGTAAATGTTGTGACTTGTTATTTTTAACTCAATCGTATTTTTGAACCTGTTACGTAGCGAACAGGAATATAGTTTCAAATAGAGATAAAGCGATCAGATCCGTAGCGATCAGAAGGAGAGCATAAATAATAATAATCCTAGTCGTATTAAATAATATAGTAATAAGAAATATATATTTTTTATATTTTTTACTTTACAGTTGCTATACCCACAAGTAAACCTTACGTTTGGGTGAATCGAGTTGCTGACTGAGACACATATGAGAAAGTAGTACTAAATGTGGTCAGTATTTCAGTGAAGTTTTAGGTGCGAAGCTCCAGGGGTTTAGGAGATACAGCTACCAGAACATCACATGGAAGTACAGAATAGTCTTCATACAGTTGGAGGTAAAAGCTCTGTAAGACCTCTTGTAACGACAAAAGGTGAATAACAAATATATGGGTACATATTAGGACTAGGAGGAAGTCATATAGTAAGGGTATACCTGACGGCGGCCATCTTGAAATTCGCCATTTTGAATTAAGGTTAAGTTTTTAAAATAGGAATAGGGTTATGTGATACATGATTTAAGGCGCAAATTTAATCAGAAGAACAATGGTGACGTTAATTTTGATTTACGCGCAATTGGTAAAAGGTTACAGGGAAATTAAATATTGTTGCTTCATATATATTAGTCCTTTACCGTACCTTGTAAATTTTGTGTTAATAATAATAATTAAATAAAAAGCAGATGGATAAATATTAGGTCTATGGTAAGAGTTGCCTTGATGACGGCCATGTTCAAATCCACCATTTTGAATCAGACAAAAGTTTTAAACAAAACGCATAACAGTGACACCTTATTAATAGCAAATTTTACCATAAATCCAACGGTATAACCATTTTTTCTTTAACATTAATCAGCACTTGTTATCGCATAAACAATTTGCTAATTTAAGGAAAAATGACCAAAGTGGAATTGAGTCATAATTGAACTTGGGTCTTTCTTCCAGAAAAGTCCTCAATTAGTACAATCAATATGTAGTTCAGAAAAGAGTGCATGACTTGCACAAATGCTCTGCTCACAGTGAGCACACCTGACAAAGGCAATCGAGTTACACTTGACACATTTGTCGTTAACAATTCCGTCAAAGCAGTAGTCGTAAGGAGCGATCCATTTAATTTTGTGCTGGTTAATGATAAAGCAAAAATGGTTATACCGTTGGAGTTATGGTAAAATTTGCTATTAATAATGTTATGCATTTTGTTTAAAATTTTTGTCTGATTCAAAATGGCGGATTTGAACATGGCCGTCATCAAGGCAACTCTTACCATAGACCTAATATTTATCCATCTGCTTTTTATTTAATTATTATCATTAACACAAAATTTACAAGGTCGGTAAAGGACTAATACATATGAAGCAACAATATTTAATTTCCCTGTAACTTTTTACCATTTGCGCGTAAATCAAAATTAACGTCACCATTGTTCTTCTGATTAAATTTGCGCCTTAAATCATGTATCACATAACCCTATTCCTATTTTAAAAACTTAACCTTAATTCAAAATGGCGGATTTCAAGATGGCCGCCGTCAGGTATACCCTTACTATATGACTTCCTCCTAGTCCTAATATGTACCCATATATTTGTTATTCATCTTTTGTCGTTACAAGGGGCCTTACAGAGCTTTTACCTCCAACTGTATGAAGACTATTCTGTACTTCCATGTGATGTTCTGGTAGCTGTATCTCCTAAACCCCTGGAGCTTCGCACCTAAAACTTCACTGAAATACTGACCACATTTAGTACTACTTTCTCATATGTGTCTCAGTCAGCAACTCGATTCACCCATAACGAAACTATTATACTGAAGGAAAAAAATATAGATTAATTGAAGGAATGAAATAATGATGGTTTATTCTTTGGAGTTCCATACCCTAGGTGAAACTCCAATGAATCATCCAGGGGCGGATCTAGGGAAAATAGCCCCCCAGAAGAGGGAGCTTTCTTATTTTATATATAAATAAAACCCATCCCAGAGTTTGGAGCTCTTAAAATAGCTCTAAGTAGTAGTATTACAACCCACCGCCGCCTCTCAGAAGTCCGTCCTGGATCCGCCAACTTTATTTCTTTCCTTCAATTATGTTGTAGGTTTTTTGCTTGTCGATGTAAGATAAAATCTACTCCTTAAAGTGAGTTCTGAGTCCATGCTGCAATGTCTGGAAAGCAAACGCTTCCACTATGAATGAAGTTCGCAATGACACCGAGAAGATTGAGTAGTAGGGGTCCCGTTTGGCACGATGACTCACCCTGCGGGGAAAATCCTCACTTTCTTTTATGACCTGGATTTTTGAAATTTGTTCCCTTTTACTTCTAAGATGAGTGCTTTGGTACGTCGATATTGATTGGTCAAGAGAGGTCACGTGAGGTTAGGCCCCACCCACGGAGGAAATTTAAATTTAGCCATGTGATATGACGTCATGAGTCACCCTGCGGTTAAAACCCTAACTTTGGATTTTTGAAATTTGTTCCCTTTTACGGGTAAGATGAGTGCTTTGATACCTGATTTTGATAGGTTAAAAGATGTCACGTGATGTTAGGTCGTGGGACCGGGTAACATGAATGCTTTGGTACCACGATGCTGATTGGCTGATAGATGTCACGTGATCTTAGGCCCTGTGACTTTTTAAAATTCGTTCCCTTTTACGGTTAAGATGAGTGCTTTGATACCTTGATTTTCATTGGTTGATAGAGGTCACGTGATCTTAGACCCTGGGGTTTTTTAAATTCGGGTATCCTTTTTGATGAGTACCTTTGTACTACGAAACTGATTGGTTGATAGAGGTCACATGATTTTTGACCCGTCACACAGTGAACAGGTTACATGGATAACGTCATGAGTTATCTTTGTGAGGAAATCCCTCACTCTAAATTTTTTGAAATTTGTTTCATTTTACGGGTAAGATGAGTATTTTGGTACCTTGATTTTGAATGGGGGATAGAAGTCAGATGATCATAGCCCCATAGTATGCGAGAAATTCAATTTTTATTAGGTTACGTGATATGACGTCATGACATCAGGCGATCCACCATTGACTGGGATTTTAGAATTACGTTCCCTTTTATTGTTATCCCTTTTTTGATGATGTACTGAAGTTCACGTTAAATATTATCGTTTCCTTTTATGGGTAAGATGGTTTTTACCTTGACGGAGAAATTGCCCACCTTATATGTTTACGTGTGGAGATCCTGTCCTTGAATTAGTATGTCTCTGAAAGATACATTTATTTTAACAATGGTGAAAGAGGAGTCCATTCTTGTCGCTTGCAGATTTCATTGTTAGAACTATTATAAAACATTGTAATGAGTTTGAGCGATTTTTAAACGTTGAGCGTTTTGTTGGTCGGTAAGCGCTTCATTAATAGAAACAGTATTGCCAGATTTTTCTTAGCTAAACTGCTTCGATTCTTTTCGAAACGGTTCAGCAGAGTACTCGAATTTTCAAACTAAAAATTTTTCGAACTAGAAAAGATTGAAAGAAAAAAATTGAAAACTAAAAACTTTTTCGAACTAAAAAAATTGAAACAAAATATTTTCGAACCAAAAAATTGAAACAAAAAATTTCAAACACAAAGTTTCAAACAAAAAATTTTCGAACTAAAAACTTCAAAACCAAAAAAATCAAAAAATTTTCGAACTAAAAAATTCAAAAAAATTTTCGAACAAAAATATTTTAAACTAAAAAAATCAAAAGAATTTGAAACTAAACTTTCAAATCAAAATTTTTTGAACTAAAAGGACTGAAAAAAAATTTTCGAACTCAAAAAATTGAAACTAAAAATTTTCGAACTAAACCAATTTTTAAAAAGAAATTTCGAACTAAAAATATAAATCACATCTAAAAATTTTGAAATCAAACTTTTCTCGAAGTAAACTTTTAAAATTTTCGAACTAAAAATTAAAAATCAAATTTCAAAACTAAATTTTCAAATCAATTTTTTGAACGAAATATTTTCAAACTAATCATTTCCCACCTTAAGTCTCAAACCAAATTTTCAAGATTACCATTATTTGAAAACAAGTGTTCAGAGTTTCAAGAAATAATAAAATATATTTTTTTCAACCTGTATTTTAACGAAAGTTATTTGCTCTTCTTATACATTTTTACTAACATTATAAGTGGTGAATCTACTTCAATGAATGTTCTGGACGTGTCATCATCTTCAAATCTTGTAGACGTATCCTGTAAAGAAAAAGAAGAAACAATGGATTATTTTATGAATTTCTTTTTTCCTTAAACAATAAAAACGAGTAAACATTGATAGGAGAGAAATAAAACTTACCCGTAAAAGATGAATGTGTAACACTCACTGTTTAGTTCCATCTTCCTCCTCGGGTACGAAATGACTACATTTCTTGCACTGATGGTATTGGTGGTTTATGAATTCCCCTGGGTACTGCATTTGTTTCTTGGTGTTGCGGCTTTATGGTTAAGGAGAAAAAAAAGGAAAAGGAAAAAGGACTATGTTACAATCGTGGCCTCATTAGTTATTTACAGTTTTTCTTCACCTTTTTCCTGTTCCAGCTTCCGTTTTTTAACGTACACGTACGGAACCGTATCATAGGAATTGAGTTCTTTAAATCGACATTTTGTGTACTGGATACCGTACATTTTTCTTCTTTGCGAGTGACGATGGTATGGTCTTTGGTCCTGCATATTTTATGAGAGATGGAAATGGTGACTTGTTCACGACATTGATTCGTAATCATTTCTTTTAGGTTGTTGAAATTTAATTGCTGCCCTGCATCATACTTTAAGGTAAATCCTCTAATTTTGCATATGTAACTGCTGATGGTGTTTGGATTATATACTTTTAAACTGTAATTTTTGGGCCCGCTACTAACAAATGTCTTGATGTAGGCTCGTCGTCCATAAGAATCCATCTCATCCGATAAGCATCTCAAGTACGTGGAAGGTTCAATGGTTGGTTCATCCGGCTTTTCTGTAAATATCACAGAGTCCGTGTCAAAATATAAAAAAATACGTTCATGCAACATTTCCAGGTACTTGTACAGTTCCAGAAATTCCTGACATGTTGTAAATGCTCCTAAAACGACATTGGTGTTTCGATTTTGAACAGGCACATGTTCATTGTACTCCCTGACATGGTATCATTGATGGGTACAATTTGATGGAGTTCAATGTCGGGGGAAGTGAGTTTTTCATATAATTCTTAAGGCCGATCAATAATTGTGGTCTGGCTAAAGTTTGTACGTTGTGAGAGCTTGCCCCATAAAGAGTTAACAAAAGTTTAGATAAACTTCTTCGGCAGGATTATTTTCAATTTTGGTCGGACCCAATTGCAATACCTTCACGCTCCAGGATGGTTTCCATAAATTTCGTTTTGTCTTCTTCGGTGACACATGAACTCGGCCATCCAGAAGCTTGCATTTTCGATTTCAAAAACGTGTTGATATATTCCGTGAGCAAGCCACCTGATTTCGTGATGGGGTCATATTGTTCAATGTCATAATCCCAAATTTCAAAGATTTCCACCAGTTGATATCCTCATTCTATTGCCTTAAGTATTCCATGTTTCAATGAGGCATCGCTCCTGATCGTTGTGCGTACACGTTGCTGTAAGGTCTGGGTTCATTCCTTCGACACAAGCAGCACACAGTGGAAACAGTAGTTTCTTGTTGCATCGATATGGGAGGAGACCATGATAAAGATGGCGACTTGGCAATATCGTCATTTTGATCAGACCATTTACTTTATTTATTGTTGCTATATTTTCATCACCCTGTAGATAAATTCTAGGATGACCTACAGGGTATTCAGCGCACTTGCTTATGAACGGATAAAGCGTAACAATATCGAAATATTTTATTTTTTCTCCTGCTTTTTCGTCGACTTGATGGTACAATTTCACACAATTGGTCCTTCCTCCAAAAAAGCTATCTCTTGGACTTAAGTGTCTGCGGTTCATGTACGTCGCCATTGCTAGATCTAATGGAAGAAGTTAGCTTTAGTTTCAATACTGCTTACATGTTCCACAAGAATTCTCCCCTTGTGAATATTTTCAACTCATTTATGATACGTTGTTTAGAATCAGGTATATATTTACATTGGCAACGGCAACTAGGACATGTATTGGTTTTTGATATTGGTAATAGTGAGGAGTCAAATAATGCTTGGCATTAAAAGATGTTGTGGGAGCCTTTTTTTTAATGACAATTGGTTTAATAACATCTTTCATCATTTTCATCGTAGAAGTTTTTGTAGTTAAATATTTACGTGTACCTAAAAATAAAGAAAGCCAATCCAATTAAATTCAATTGGATGCAATTAATAGAGGCTTCTGTTCGTAGTGCGTGGAGTATATTCCCACCTCTCATGCTGTTGATGAGAAAATCTTTCTTTTCAAGTAAGAGTTGCTTTATTTGAATCCATAGTCATATATGCTAAAACTTGAATTAATTTTTCAAGTTGAGAGAGTACGGGGACCCACAACGTACCATTAACGCTTGTATTTAAATTAAACTGTTATGTCACGGTTAAAATAAGACATTAAATTGCGCCTTCGGAGGAACTAGAATTTTTTACTTTACTAATGAGTGAATCTATCGAATTTAAAGGCAAGTTCCTATTAACATCAATATTCTCATTACAAATAATTTATATTTGTTATCAAGATGAAATTTTTACTGTTCTTTTAAAAATTGGTGGAAGGCATGCACTGTCACTTTCTGTATAAGCTTATATTTATTTTTATAGAATTGGTAAAAAATATTAATAGCAAGAAGAGCAAAACCAAATACTTTATTTCTTTATGTAAGACACACTGTGTTAAGTACAGAAAATCAAATTGTGACAGGTAATATGATCTACATCAAAAGAGGCCTCAAATAGAGACATTAGAAAACAGATACCACTTTAGACAACTTGTAAAATGCCAAAGTTAGCACCTTGTAAAATATATTTATCATTGTTTTCTCTTTACTTTGTTTTTAATTATCACACACAATTTGTGGAATTTTATTTTACGTCCATGTAAAGAACAAGCTACGTAATAATAATAATAATACTAATACTAATAATAATAATAATAATAATAATAATAATAATAATAATAATAAATACATGAATAATAATAATGTTTATTTATGTGCCGCAAACTGCCTAGCTCTATTAGGATTTCCATTTTTAAATGAAATTTTAGACTTTAATAGCTATACTTTAATAGCACTTAAATAGCTACTGACTCCTTACTATTTATCGTGCGATAATAGTTCATACCTCATTTTCTTCAGGATAAAGCCTCCTTGTCCATATTATACACTAAAAATAAGGAACATTGGAAGATTTTTTATCTTTCTCTAAATTTTTGCTCCCTTCTGGCCTGGGTCTGGGTTCACTCAGGGATCTGATTTTTTTTAATACGTAGCTACGTATATACACAATACGTATTCAAAATTTCAATTCTGTATCTTGAAAACTAAGGTCTGGAAAAGTTTTTTGAAAGTCTGAAAGTGACCCATATTATATATGTATATACAGTATATTACAGGCGCGGATCCAAGGAGGGCTATAGGAGCTATAGCCCCCACTTGATCTTCAGAGATACACTGAATAAAATGGGCTTCAAACCTGCTTTACACTGGATAAAGTGGCAAACTATGGTTTAGCCCCTCTCTTGATCATATCTTGGATTCGACACTATATATATATATATATATATATATATATATATATATATATATATATATATAGAGAGAGAGAGAGAGAGAGAGAGAGAGAGAGAGAGAGAGTTCTGGTTGAAATGCCATTTTCTTCAGTATAACAAGTTCTTTCCAACGGTGTCACTTCATATCGTAGACCTAAACTGGAAAAACCGGATTTTTTTCTTAAAAATAATCTCCGCTCTTAATATTTGCGCCCCTCGAACTCGGGTCAGGGTTTGGGGACGGATATCAAAGAAACTGAAAATTACTCAAAGGTGCACACAATCCGTATGCAAAGTTTCAATCTGGTATCTTGAAAAGGAAAGTCTAGAAAAAGTATTCAAATTTGCCTTAAGAAAAAAGTCACTTCTCTCCTCCCTCACTTGGTGCCGAGCCACTAAGTTGACCATCTGGTTCTAAAATGTATCTGCGGTGTTCTTTGATCCATTCGTGACTTGACCAATACGAAACCCGACCTAAATATGGGTCATAGAACCTAAATAAGCCGTCAAAGACAACACTACACCAAGGTTCTATAGGTACCTTAGTGCTGATAGCAAAAACACAGCTCCTTACCAGACAGAAATGAACACATAAGGGATAAAATATAACTAGCCTATTGGAATAATAAAAAGTAATGATCAAATAAGTCTAATTAAACAATATTTTCTTGTCAAATTCGTACCAAGTATTTAAATAATTTATTTTAGTCTCAAAATATATTCATCATCCAAAATGCTTCACACAATATTTGTCGACCTTTAATTTGTTCTTGTAACTTGTTGTTACACGGTGAATGATAAATTCTTTGCCGTAATTTCTCCATATAAAGATGAGATGCAACCATCATTCACATGTTAACCGAGAGAATGGAGGTAGATCGTAATGAAATATTATCGGGAACAGTAACAGATATTCATATTTGATTGTTTTTGTTTATAACTCTTTACTAAATTACAGTTCTCGTTTAGTTAGAATATAGCAAGGAATAGTGGATGATGTGTTATAGTTTTCACAGAGGGATCATTGTGTTCCTTTGATCTCGTAAACATTTCTAATTGTAAAGGGATCCGTGAGTTGGTGTTGGCTCCCACATTAAAGACTGGTAGCGATTTAACAATAATTGATTGATTGATTTTGAATACAACATATTTTTTAACGAAAATGATGTGGTGCGTGTATCGTCGTCCGTGCTGTTTGTGTTTTGTGAGATTTAGCGTATTTTGGGAAAGGACAGAGACCTTTACATTGTTATTGTGTGTTTATGTTGAATCGCAAGGAACAAGCAAGATTGGCCTGGAGAACCAGCGACCGTCTGTTCTGTGTTTAGCTGATTGAGCATCTTGTAATTATAGTGATGTAATTTATGCATTTGTTGTGCATGGTTGAGATACTTTTCCTAACTTCTCCCACGATCTTTTACCATACCTCCCGTGACGTCTGGGACTCGCTAGTTGGCTCTCTGGTAATAATTGGCAAGCCTTTCGGCCAGTCGTTAAATAGGACAGAAGACTTTCGCTTGGCGTAGTTGGCTAGTGGTTGTGATACTGAACCACAAGAGAGTAACAGAAAACGGTTCGAGACCCGCAGACGACAAGGTCTCTTGAGAATAGAAGGAACCAGGACATAGGATACGAGACCCAATCTTCGAGGATTGGACAGCTCAACACCTAGGCGTCACAATTCCTTTCTCACTCTTAATTTCCTCCCAACCCAATCTCTCTCTTCAAGAAAATCATCTCTCTAAATTAATGTCTGTACGTCCATACTTTCATTCCAGAGGACAGCCGTCCGATCCCAGAAATTCATTATTTTGAGCTAGACAACCCGCTAATTTCTACTGACGGCTAGTGGTGTAGGAAGTAGTTGAAGCCGATATTCCTAAATCTTTCCTCCCTCTTAAACAACCTCTTCATAATGGAGACATGCATGTATTATTAGTTGGAGATTAAATATCATTAATTGATGTTCTATTATTGCAAATACTCAGACACAGTTTTAGTATTTGTCATGTTTGAAAGGTATAATTTGTTTTCTACTGATGCAATGGTTTTCCCAAATTAAAATGTAACACACTGCACATTTCATTTCTACTTTTTTAGTTTGTCCTTCTGTTTCTTTGATCAGCCTGGAGACCAATAATAGAACAACGGATAATATTGTTGTTAGATTTAATGTGTAAATAACATAATATTAATATTTATGTTTGTTAAAAAAAAGTGAAAAGTACAATGGCATTGCGCATAGGAGAAATTTTCGCAAAACAAATGTGAGAGTGATTTTTTTCATAAAGTTTCAGTGGAAGTGTTAAAACTTAAAACTGACAAAGTAAAGGTAATGTTGAAACGAATAATGTAAAACATTAATTCAAATGGTTTTATAAAATATTGTTTGCTGCCAAACAAAATGAAACTTTGATCAATATTGATTATTCTTGGTATGTCTATGGTCATCATTTTGTATGTTTTCTTCCTGGTTGTGTATTCGTTGCAGAGACATGGATTTTATTCTACCTTTTTTGCAGTTGGCGACACTGACATCTTTTGAAAGAACTACAGTAAGAGTACTTGTAGAATTGCCTTACCTAGTTCTCAACCCAATCAACATCACTGTAAATTTGGTTGTCTAATGTAGAGGATGGGAAAATTAGTAGTGTGAATGCACTTTTGTTCGCGTTCATACAATTGAGCTATTCTTTTTCAATTCACATTTATATTACCTGACTTTTCTTTAGCTGGCATCCCAACCAACAGCAGTAATTCTTAATTTTTCTAAAAAAATTCATATTTTGCTAGAAGAAAATAAGAATTATTTTCTTCTTCTCCTCGATATTATTATAATTACTAGTAGTAGTATTGCTACTGCCATTTGTAGCCGAAGTTATCGTGAAACATGAGTTTAAAAAATTGGGCTGAACGTGTCTCCATCTTTTAAGTAATGCCAAACATAAGCAACAAAACTCGTTGGGAAGTTTAAATGAAATTATTTTGTACTATGTTTAATGTAAATAAGTAGATATGTGACAATTTGTCAAGTTTACATATTGCAATAAAAGAGAAAATTGGCTTTATGTTAAAATGTTACGTTTATATTTTGTGATCAAAATAGTTTATATGTTTGTGGATACATATACTGTATGTTTTTGGCCAATTGTTTTGAAAGTGATATCTCGGAAATCACAAGATCTAGAAAGATGTAATTTTTACTGACCTAACGCAAATTTTTTGTAGATTGTTCAATTCTAATGGAATATTTTAAAAGGCCGTTATTTCTTTATTATATATATAGAGATACACTGGAAGTATTGAAATATTTAAAAAAGTAAAGTATCATATCCTACTTGTTATATATTCTAACACTACACATTTGTATATGGGGTTAGTATATCTATTCGGCGTTTGTTTCATGGTCAGAAGATAGTTAAAAACCAGTGATAACTATTTCTTCAGCCTAAGATGAATCTTTATTGTTTGGAGTGTTTTGCCTAATGAACACCATATACCACTGATATAATTAATTGTGGATGTGTAATTTATTTGCTTATTACATACTGCATGCAAGGAGAAAGAAAACAGTGATCATACATTAATTAGAAACTCCAACCGGAAATAGGTTCAAATCTCGCAAACAGTGCGAGATATTGAAATCAAAATCGGAGAAATCTCCCCTTTAGGTATCCCTTGCCGATTTTTATCAAGATGTCTTTCACTTGTATCTGTAAAGGGAAATGTACAGATGTTGTGAGGAATGACAAGGAGATTCATGCTCATATGTCAATGATGCGCTCTGTAGACAGCGCAGGTTCAGCTAGTACATACATTATTTATTTAAGGGACCTACCTCTGAGGTCATTGAGACAACATAATAAACTTAACCCTAAATAATGTGTGATTAATGTATTGTGAGGAACAAATGCATTTTAGTCCTTTCTGTTTGAATGTAGTGTTTTTCATATGTTATGTGCACCAAGCATGAAATCTATCTGTGAACATTGAAATAGCACTGATAAATGTAGTACAGTGCAATAGAATTGTAACTTAAGAAATAACGTTATAGAAGCCTTGTAATTAAAAAAAATAGTCATTGCTTTCGTGTATACCTAACGTTCCAAGCTTGTCTGCTTTCCAGGGAGATATTCCCACTCTAATACATGGTCACAGAATTTTCTCCCTACTTTGAACGATATCCAGAAGAGTCACTATTTTCGATAGTAGTGACAACGTAGCATAAGTGAATACAAATACCAGTTGTATGGTCACGTTTCGTCGATTTTAGTCAAAAAAGGATTGCATAACAGTTATAACTTCCAAAGCTTAACCTGCATGGAAGAATGCAGAATGGTCCGGAGAAACATTATAAAAGATACTGATTATGGATTTTTTGTAAAAGGCGGGGTTTATGTAATGTTATACTAGTCAGGTTACTCTTGTAAATGTGCATTAGTAAAACGAGTACTATATATTTCTAATATAATTTGACAAATAATGGAGAACTGATATAGACATAATTTTAATTTTACTCAAAACCAAACATAAATCCAAAAATGGTATAGAAGGTTCAATATTATCAATGCAATTAGGATATCAAATCACAAATGTCTATGCTTGTAATTCTTTGTCTGTAGTGGAATAACAATGATCGTCATGCGATCATTCTGTACATATATTTAGGTGTATAAGAAAGTTCATTATTTTTTTAAGCTGCACGTTGTACAGTGATCACTCGTTATTTCGCGCTTCAAGCCAAAGTTTAATAGCTGTAATTGCATGTACCCCAAAGTCTTATTGAACTTATAACTTGTTTTATGTATGTGGTCTAGATTGACTTTCTAACATCTTTGGTACCGAGATTTGCTCTAGGTTAATGTTCAGAGATTAATTTCGTTTTAATGATAAAAACATGTTTTTTGCTACAGTTTATAAAATTTCCCTTTGTGATTATGCTCGCCTGGTTATCGACCAGAATGGGATACCGAGGTACATGAGATACCGTGTCTTGAGGCATTAAGAGGGAAAAAATATTCAACTGAAGAAAGTTAAAAAATAATTAAGAGACTTAAAACTGTATGAATGGCTATTATAATTATTTTCTAAATGAGAAGTAGCAGAAGATAGAATCCCGGGCTGTTTAAATTTTTTTTAAAGTTCTGTACTTTTGTATCTTTGACAATAAAATGTTGTAATCCAAAAAAAAAAAACTCGAGTTGCGGAGGATAAAGTTTATGACTGCATTAGAGTATCTTTTAAACTGAAGTTATGTGAAGAGACCCCATCACAGGGAAATTAAAATACCATTAATTTTACAGTAGTTATGTGATATCTTCAAATAGATAATAGATAATCGGAATGTGGAAGAAGAGCACCATAGACAATATTATTTTACATGAGATACCGTTACCAAGACTCACTTATCTGCTTTCAATTTCCAGCCATTTAGAAAGTTGGCATGTATTTTCGTGTTTCTAAATCGCTGCAAACGGAAAGCTACTAGGTGACTCGTGGTAACGGTACCTCATGCAAAATAATATTTTCCAGGACACTATTGTTCCACATTTTGATTACCTTTTATCTATTAGAAGATATCTATTAGAAGATATCACATAATTACCGTAAAATTAGCGGTTTCTTAATATAGCAGTGATAAGGCCTCTTAAAAAATTGTGAAAATGCATTAATTATCATATTATGTTAACACGTTTAGCTACATGCAGTTCTCATGGACATATCTGCAGGGACTGCTTTGGTACCACAGGACCTACATGTTTACCCTATTTTGTTGCTTATTTAGAGAGCCACCGATCCAGTCTTGGTAAGACATTCCCTATAAAGAGCCGGACGTGGCTCTTTTCATGCGTTTTCTGCTAACAGTAAAGTAATATTGCATTTTTTATTTTCTTATTTACAAAATTATTATCGGCCCCATCAGAAGAAACACAAAAATGACTACGATATTTAATGGGTTAAGTTTCATTATCTTTCTGTAAGGCTACAATATAGGTGAAAGGATGTATCACAGGATCCGCAATATAACGAGGTAGTTATACAAAACTAACATAACTTCATCTGCTTAATATTCCTTCCCACTAGCATAGTGGCTAGCATGCGCTCCCGTTTGCTCATGCCTTAAGCTGAACTTACAATAAGACAGCTTTAAAATTTGAACGCATCACGGTTACTCATAATCCTTCTTGAACTGAAGGTCAATGTCTCGTATAGCCTCGGCACTGAAAGAGTAACGCTCACTTGGTTTGAAAATTACTTATACATGATTTTTAAGTTGTTATACTCTAATGTCAAACTTATATGTGATAACGTTAAGCACTTGATATCAATACCATTAATTATCTCATGTTAACTGTTTTCAACAGTGAGCGTCAAAAAGTTGTCTTTTGTTTATTTCAGCTCATACATGTTTCTATGAAAACTAAGGTTAAGAGTCAATGTCTCACATATTGAACATCTATGTGAACATTACTCGAAGAACTACTTTCTAGTAGCAAGTTGAAAAATCAGAGACAAATTATTGGTATTTCTCTTGTTTTTTTCTGCAAGGGTAAATTTCAATGTTAACTTTCATGATTTCTTATTAGTAATGCCATGCTTCCGTTTGTCACGTGAGATCAGTTGTATTAACATACAACATTTTGCTATGAGATAGAGAAAATTATTTTTATTTACATATGTAGTAAATGTTAGTAGAAAGGGCTGGATTACATTTATTATGCTCTTAAGCTCAGTTGTATTTTGATATCAGCTCATTATATTCATAATTGTAATGTTGGTTGTTAATAACTTACAAACGAACATCAAGCAGTTGAAAAGTATACGAACAAATTGAAGAAATCGTTCATTTAAGGTTGAAATATTATTTCGATACATTCAAGTTCTTTAATAAAATTTACTGAATCACAAAACATAAGCATATGCGTATACATCACTCCTCACGTAGTTTTCAGAGGTTGTACCTTATTTCTTACTGATTATTCTAGGTTTACTAACAATTTTTAGAACATTTCATTTTAATTCAGCAACACTAAATAAGATATTATATTATTTCAAACTAGCAGTATTTATTTGGAAAGTAATTTTCACAGATGCTATTCCTCAAACAACTTTCTTCTTCTTCACTATTTGTTTGTGTTTAAAACAAACTACTTCTACTTGCACTTGTGTTTTACATTAAGCCAATAAAACTGTTCCTCATCTTATACAGTGAAACTATTTTCTCAAAATAGTTAAGACGTCGCGGAATGAAAAGCTGTATTTGCACTATAAATATTATACTGTAAATATTAAAATCTAGAGTATAGACACGTTGTAAGTTGTTTACCGTGAATTAGGTTTTGGTTAGGTAGCACCTGAATATTATCTTTACTTGGAACAGCATTTTTACTACTTTCAATGTTAAATTTGGCTTCCGTTTCATATAAAATAACACATACAGTCATACAATAATATTTACAGCAACGCTTGTCTAACATGCACAACATAGAAAGTCTATATATACCCATATACATTGGATATTATCATCTTCGTATTTCTGTTTTAAAATGTTATATAACAACAGTGTAATACAGTTACAAACAAAAAATCTACTTGTTTGCCCAACTTTGTTCATATAGATTAATGCTTACTCTCGTTTGCTTGGCTTAAATATTAATATTATGCTTCGGAAGAAGTTGAAGAATACTTGTCTTTTAAAGGAAAATATTTCCAATGCGAAAACAATTAATGTAGCAGCGAATCCAATCATTAGTATCACAAATGAGCCAGAAATATCATCAACTGTCAATGGACGAACTTCTTCTTTCTGATCATGTTCCAAATCTTCTTGGAATGTAACATTTAGTTCTCTTGCCCAAAAGACAATTATTCCTGATTCAAAGACATTCATAAGAAATGAGTTAAAAGTTTCCACAAGCGGCGAGTTCTTATGAAATAATGTTCCACTATAAAAAGTTATTGCACTCTCTTTCATGAAACGTAACATTTTCAATTCACGGGGTTCTAGACACGTTAAGCCACACATATAACCAGAAAGATGATACTCAACAGGGATTGCGATTTCTTTCCGTAGTACTAAGTGCTTCAATTCTTCAGGATCTTGAGTTGGCAAATATCGGTTCATTATCACATGAACAAGAGGATTTCCTGACGCCTTTAGGGGACTGCTAAAAAAACTCTTTTCATATTCCGTTACCCACTTAATGCCAGATTGTACTAATTGCTCCAAAGTATCAATGGGAGAATCATATAAAGGAAATGTCAAATACGACACAAGATTGCAATTGTATGCTGTTATCAAAAGAGTCGAAATCATGAACATCCAAAGTGTTAAATGATTTAAGCCTGGTTCACCCATATTTGGGATAGTAAACCCAATAGACACACTCACTGAATAAAGTAAACAATAAACGTAATGCAGATAGGGAGATCGTAATTTTAATTTCAATAAGTAATAACGAAGTGTAGAGAATAATTTTAATATAATGGAATTAAGAAGAGTGAATACAACAATAAATATCCATAAGGTAAACTTGAAGGGAAAAAGTACTGCCCAAAGTTTCATTTTTATGCTGGGAATAGGAGTTAGAAATCGGACATGCGATTGGTATTGAATGAATGAATAATCAAAGCGTTTATAACGATTAAGCGTAAGGTATGCTGATGGTGTTCCGAAATGATAATACAAGTTCTTGATCATTCCAAAAAGACTATCTGAGGTTTTGTTGTTAGACAAATCTATCCATTTATGTACAATTTCATTTCTTATCGTAATATTATATTTTCTCGCAAAATAAAATATGTGCCTATAGTTTAGCCCGTCATAAGAATTATTGTTCATTATAGCCCACGGGTATGCCGGAAAAAAGCCTGATTTCAAGATTACGCCACTCAAGTGGAAAAATGTTAGCTTTTCCGAGTCTGTATATTTCAAAGAGAATCGATCCACGTCCACAAAGTTATGGGGCATCAATTCATGAGTGAGTGTATGTGTTTTAAAACTAGTAATTCTCGTCGTATTGTCACCTTGTTTACCAGAAACTATTAACAAATACGTAAACGGAAAGAAACGGATCCACTTACATTTTTTATAATCTTGTGAAGGTATTTCTTTGGAACTTGAGATAATTACGATTGTTTTTTTCTTCCTCTGAATTGATGCTTTGAATGCTTTGTAAAATGAGTGGAAGGAGGCACAAATATCGGTAATAGAAATGACGAACAACTTGCAATTTTGATTCATTGACTGAAGGAGCAATTCATGCAGATTGTCCTTACTGAGAGAAACATTATTTACTATATACATTTGAATCAGATTACTAGAATGTACATTGGTCGAATGATACCAATAGTAAGTTCTGTCCAGAAAAGTGACACATTGTCCATCCGAAAATTCGGGAAATAAAAGATCTCTTGTGGTATCTTCAATATTAATAGTATGGGATAATGATTCCATACACATTTTCTTGAGGCAAGAAAACATCCAAATATAAAAGGTAGTCTTCACCAATAAACGAACCATATTGCCTAAAAGAAAATACATTAGTCATATATTTTATCATCATGTCTATAATATTTTTCATAATATTTAAAATATCGATTAACAACTAGCATTTAACTCAATGTGAAATCATATTTATAATCATGTTAAGCTAATCCCTTCTTCAGAAATGTATCCATGGGTTAGTGAGCAGAAGTAAACTTTACTTCTCACTTATAAACCCTCCATGCAATTTATAGGAAGAAAGCATATTTTTACATACATAAGGGTACAAGGTTGTGGAATGTAAGATTGACGTTGATTTTTCTGAAACTTGATATTCCAGATCAGGCCGACAAGCCGACCGATTTTGAAAGAAGAATAACTTTTACAGTTAAAGAAACATATTAGTACAGAAATATATTTAATTATTGCATGTTATTATTATTTATTATGACAGTTCTTCAAATGATTTCAGATGATGTAAAATGCTCCTATCTCGAAATAGCAATAGAATATCAAGAATATTCGCTAAGCATGAATTCTTTGAAGGTGCACCATTAAGCGTGCTTAGTGGAAGCATTTTACAAGACTAATGATTCTGTGTTGAAAGCTCAGAATGTTTTCCACATCATTTTCATGTGGCATGTCCGAACGTCTATTTCACAGAAACAATATTATAAGGTAGATGCAGCACTTCAGATTGAAAGAATTCCTGTAATAGGGCACCACCATAAGAAACCACAAGGAAACCAGAAAAAAAAATGAACAAGTTCGAAAAACTGTACTTAGAATCCCGTGTCCTTCATACTGTCGCGTTATGAATTTCGTGTCGCTCTGATCAGCAGGTATTACATTTCGATCCAAAATTCCATATCTACAATATGATGATCATGGAGGAATTGTTTGATGATGATTGTGTCCAGTGTCAGAAATTTAAGGAAAGAATGCTCAAAATGTAGGAGGAAACGAGTGACAAGTGACAGTTTCATTCAAAAGAAGTGGTAACAAGCTAACGCATTTATGTTGGGAACCGTCTAAAATCGCAGGAGACTCATGAACGACCGTTTCCCGAGAGTGAAAAAGTGGAGTGGGTTGCACTTGGTGTCATCTGTACATATTTATTCGAAAGTGAGGACTGTTATTGTTTTACTGTCACATATGATTGCTGTATCATAATGATAGAATATTTTGTTCGTTGTAAGTTTAATCAACATAAACTATAGATCGAATATAATGAAATTACGGCTCACAAATCTCGAGCTTCCATGTGTGAAGTTCATTTTTTTTTCAAGACAGACCATTTCGTAGTTTGATGACATATCATGGCCTCTGCGGAAACCTGATGAATCCATCCGCAGCTCTGTATTGCGAAGCTTCCTAAATCCAGAAATATACATTATAGTAGGGTAAAATTTTTCACAAACAAGGCTTCAAAAAGCAATCCGTAAGCTTTTCTCTGCTACAAGCGACAACTATTGTTTTTCTATTTCTTATAGCCTATGTAAGTAGAAAATCGTGTTTGCCACCCGTAAATTTCATGGAGTCGCCAAATTTCAAGATGGCGGACAATATGGCGAATGGAAAACGAAAACAAATTTAGTTGTAATGTGATATCAAATTGGGTATCGATTTCTATGTTTTCATTTTCGTAGAATTTAAAAAATGATATGAAAAATAGCGCTAGATGCTCACAGAAAGACATAGATAAACTCTAAAGTTGGAATTGTTTATTTTTACTGATTTACTTAGATAATACTAACGAAGGCGTACAAGCATACCGAATTTTAAGTTTTTATTCCAATTCCAAGTTCCTAAAACACGAGATTATAGGTCCAAAAAAGACCCATTTAAATAACATGGGCAAATTCTTCATTGCCTTTCATCATTTCAACTTTCCACGTCAACCGGAAGCAGCCATTTAATTTATATCAGTTCACGTAGTTTGATATATAGTTAGGATATATTCGTGGCAAATATAATTAAGATTACAAGCTATTTGAAAGGTGTATATCATTGGAAGGAAAACCCGAGGCAGTATGAAACTGCGCAACATGCGCGTCATGTAATGCACGTCGTAATTTCGCAATGTGGAAAGGTAAAGAACAACTAAGTATATTGAAACACCAGCCATTTCTATTGATGTACCAGCGAGGATTCAGCATCAAGGGTTTTGGGTCCTGTTGATACTCTTCGTATCGAGGTAATGAAAAATGAAATGTTAGCGATCGTGGTTTTGTAGTTCGGGTAAATGAATTAGAATATCGTTTGGACATAACCCTCTGACAGATATTTGATAGAATAAATCCTCCTTGCTGTTCTAGTGGCTAGCATGTGCGCCTTTCTTGTATAGGGTCTTGGGTTCAATTCCCGGTGGGAGAGCCATTGGGAACTAATGTTGTATGTGAAAAATTATGACTCCTTTAAAAATGTACAATTTTAAATTTAAATCCAACAATATGCCACAATTGAGAATCCCAATATATGATATTGACATGGTGAACTACAAAAAGAAGTGAAATATGAACAAAAACACCAGAGGTGCAAAAGGTGTTAAGGAAAATGATGTTAAGGAACCTTAGGGATAGGATAGTGGTGGTGGGCGTGGTGGGTTTGGGACCACCACCAACCTTAGGAATATCAACTTCGCTAAGGCGCTAAGGCACATATACAGTATACTGTAGTAAAACTAGTGGTTCGAAACCCAGACAAGGAAAACTTATATTCCTCCACGAAGTGTCAACGTAAATGATGTTGACGAGCTTTAGGGATGGTGTTTGTGAGCGTGGTGGATTTGGGGGTCACCACTAGCCTTAGGGCTGAAATGTCCCGGCCGTGAAACTAGGAACATACATCTTAATGTATTAGAATATGTTCGACACCTCGCGCCAAGCTCCAGTGTTCGTTGCAGAGGCAGTGGCCAAGGAACTTGGTTCATCGAACCTCATCTCAACACTTTTTGAGGCTGACGAAATTGGCTGCACCTTTTGCACTTCTAGTGCTTTTGTTCATATATAAGGCCTACAAAAAAAGTGTTTGATTGAAATATAATGGACCTTTTGATGCATTTTTGGATCAGGAATCACAAAATTTTTGAACGACCCGTAAATCGAGTTTTCGTATTTTCTACGGAATAAGCACATCATACTGAGTTAACAGATAGTTTGAATTTGACTACACTATATGCAGTTCTCCAGATATAAGACATATACAAGAAAATTTTGCTTGAAACATATTGGATCTTTTGGGCCAATTGGATCAGGAGTTAGAAAAATTTTTAAACGGCCCCTAAAGGGAGTTTTCGAATTTTGTGCGGAATAAGCACATCATACTGAGTTACTGAACAGTTTGGGTTTGGCTGCACTATGCGTATTTCTCCAGACTTAAGTACTACAAGAAAAAGTTTGATTGAAATACATTGGATCTGTTGATGCGAAAAGCAATAGTGCAAAGGATATAGCTATGCAAATTTAAAATTTAAGATGAAATCTTTCAATTTAACATCGCGCATTTTGTGCTTTAGGCTAAGGGAGACGGACGATTAAGGCGAGTTAATGATGATGGAAAAATTGGTGGAAAAAAATGTGGGAGGGAACAGGAGTACTCCCGAGAAAAACCACAGACACAATATTGCTCACCAGAAACCTTATTTGAAATGGGATTGAACTAGGAACCCTATGTACCAGAGTTAAGCGGTCTACCATTACACCACCATGTCTCTTGTAAATTATAAAATAAAGAAAACTTAGGTCACTTTTACGCAGTACACTACAACTCGTATAACTTACTGTTAGATTGAATTTGCCGTACATGAAACGACTTGCTTAGTTCTTCCTCAAAACTTCACTCCACCGTTCTTCTAATCAATAGTTCACAGTTGAAATGGTTAGCCTTAACCTTAAGAATTTTCTGGAATTACTAATGCTTCCCACTGACGAAAGGATCCGATATAGCTAATGATTTTACCAAAACTGGCACTGTAAACAAATACGTACAATAATTTCCTGAATTCCTGTATATGCTTTTTCTTTTTCACATCTTCCTTCATCACCCCTTTATCAGGGTAGTGTTCTGGAGATTAACCTCCAAGAACAAGTCGTGGGATTCTATGCTTCTTTATCTCCAGTCATATCTGCCTTTATATGCCTCTTATATTTGAATGCCGGAGTAAGGAAAACAAACAAAGCGGTATTTTGCGCGGCCAAGACTCGCACCTAAATTTATCAGTATCACCATAGGTTAAACATTGATTTAATGCGGCCAACTTCCAAGGTGGACAGCTGGCCAACTTGAAAAAGTAACCAAGAAAGTTCTGTGGCTTTTTCACCCACCACTTTCGAACATCGATACGTCACCTAAGGCATACCTGAAAGATCAAAAATAGTCCCCTTCAGCATCGAAGACCAACTGCCAAAGTTCTGGAAAGTCATGGATCCCATCGCGGTAGACCTTGGTGGGCCCTGAAGCGAAGAAGGTATCCAGTGCATTTTGCAAGTCTACTAGGGATTTGAACTGGCGTCCTCTAAGGTAATTGTCCAAGGAATGGAACAGGCGATAATAGGACGATGCAATGTAAGTGGAGTATGGCGGATGCCATAGTGTTTCCCACCCAACTCGTAGAATGGCATTCGGGTCATTCTAGTCACGCAGGACTTAGCGTTGTCCTGTAACAGGAGGACCCTTTGCGATTCAGAAGCGCTGGCTCCAGAGTTTTGAATTTTTCTTGAACACGGTTCAACTGCTGACACTACACGGTTGCATTAATGCTTTGACCAGCTTGTAGCAGTTCCTGATGAACGATGTCGCGAGTAGTCCACCAGACACACAGAAGGAACTTCTTCTGGGGCGGTGCTGGTTCGGCTGTTATGGAATCTGTTCGTGAGATGCTAACCAATGATGGTAGCGCCGTGGAGCTTCGTACAGGAGCTACTACTTATCACATGTCAACGTCCTCTGGCTCCTTCCTCAGACGAGACAGCAAAGAAACACAGGATCGCGTTGCCTTCTGGCCCTGAGTCAAAACATGTGGGACATATCTACCCAACTTGTAGTGCTTCCCAAGTTCATGAAGGTGCTGTCGAATGGTTCCTCCACTCGACACTGAATTGCAGTCCCAGTTTCTCACTTGTCTGGCCACTGTTCGTCTTAATTGCTGCCTGAAGAGCTTCAATTTGTACATGTGTTGGTCTTCCGGCACGTGGTGCGTCTTCAAGTGTTTCGTCACCGTTCTCAAACTTGTTAAACCACCGTTGCACTGTCTGCGAAGTCACGACATCCTCACCAAAGGCCTGGCCCGCTGCCGAGGTGCCTGATCCCAGTTTGAACTAGTACAGTACACACTCCTTACGACGCCCTGTGGAGATCCCATGTTCATTCTGTTCTGACGCAAGTTCGCGGTGTAACTGAATTGCCACAACTGATTTGTCAGATATACCCACACAAACAACTGACCTTCGCCTTATCTCCATTCACATTCACCTCCACAAAAAGCGACAGAACTTTCTTGTTTACCTTTATAAAAAGCAATAAGTGACGAATGTCTTCCGCAAAAATACAGGTTCAAGACGAACTAGGTCAAGATAAGCAGTTGACCAAGTTGTCACATTTTAATGTACTTGCATACTACAACTGTCATTATTTTAGTTTTGAAATTGAATACAATGTAACACAGCCACTAACAAACCTTAGTAGTTTTCCGTCGGTGTTGCATTACAATGTTAGTTTTCTATCTTCGTCACATGAAAAAATACAATTTGTTATTTTTATTAACTTAAGAAAAATATGCTTTCATGAAAATTGTCTCAAGTACAAACACAATTAATGAAGCAGTGAATCCAATCACAAGTACAAGAAATGATCCGGAAATATCATGAATCTTTAATGGACGAAGGTCTTCTTCCTTATCACCTTGAATATCTTCTCGGAGCAAAATATTCAGCTCTCTTCCCCAAAACATAATTATTCCTGATTCAAAGATATTCGAAATATGCGAGTTAAAAGTTTCCACAAGTGGTGAGTTCCTGTGAAATAATGTTGCTGAATAAAAAAACTACTGCACTTTCTTCCATGAAACGTAGCTTTCTTTTGTCACGATTTTCTAGAAATTCTATGCCGGGAATATACCCAGAAGATAAATATTCAGCAGGGACTGCAATTTGTCTCTCTAGTATCAATCGTTTTAATTCCTTAGGATCTTTAGTTGCTATGTGTTTTTTGTTTATCATACGCACAACTTGATTTCCTGACTCCTCGAAAGTACTGAGCCAAAACGTATGTTCACTTCCCCACTTAAGAGCAGATTGTTCTAATTGTTCCATTGTGTCAATGGGCGAATTATATATAGGAAATGTTAAATATGATACAAGATTGGAATTATAAGCTGTTATCAAAAGAGTTGAAGTTATGAACATCCATAGTATTAAATGGTTTACGCCAGGTTGACCCATATTTGGAACTGAATATCCAACACATATGCTCACAGAATAAAGTAAAGAATAATCATAATTGAAGTAATAAGATCGAGATTTTAACTTCAACAAGAAATAACGAAGCGAAGAAAATACTTTTAATATAACAGAATTTATAATGGTCATTGTAACAATAAGTATGCATGATATGACCTTGAAAGGAGAAAATACTGCCCAAATGTTTGTTTTTCTACTCGGAGAGGGAGTTAGAAATCGACAATGTGATTGGGAATGTATGACTGAATAATCGAAACGTTGGTAACGACTGAAAGTAAGATAAGCTGCAGGTGTTCCTATATGATATTCATAGTCATGCAGTTTTGCGAAAAGACAATCTGAGCTTTTGTTTGTAGACACATCTTCCCATTCAGATGTAAGGACAATTTTGGTTGTAATGTTATATTTTCTCACAAAAAACAATACAAGTCTATAATCTAACCCGTCATATGAATTACCGTGAATTATAGTCCACGGATATGTACCATAGAAGACTAATTTCAACATTAAGCCTCCCAAGTTGTCACGTCCTAGTTTTCTATTATTTGCATGTTTCAAAGTAGACGCATCCACATCTACCAGGTTATGCGGCATTAGTTCATCAGTGAGTGTGTGAGTTTTCAAGACAATATTTCTCGTGCTATTGTCATCTTGTTTATCAGAAATTATTAATATGTATGTAAAAGGAAAGAATCGGATCCATTTGCAGTTGATATATTCATTTAAATGTATTTCGTTTAATCTTGAAACAATGATGATTGATTTTTTTCTTCTCTGATCACTTGCTCTGAAAGCGTGGTAAAAGGTTTCAAAGGATGCACATATACCAGCTGCCGAAATGACAAATAAATTGCAATTTATAACAAAATACTTTGGATAGGTTAATAATTACCTGTACCTTGGGCAGAAAGTGCTCATACATATGCACTATACTTCATAGAATGTTAATTGAATAATAACAGAAGAAGAATGTTTTTAAGATATGTAAGATATTATTATGGGATAGTTGTTGCTATGTAAATGTTTATGGATACCTCGTCAGCAAGTTTGTGTGCTTGACAGTTTGAAGGAAAATATATCATAAAGTATATCAGCTAATAAACCATTTTTTGCAACGTTCATCGACGTTATCATTCTAATAGAAAAGGTGAGAATAATGGTATATAATTATTAAAGATAATTTTTACATGTAAACAAATACTACCACTTAAGATTTATATATCTTACTAAGCCGAACCAGGTTGACGACTACCCTTGGTGAGTCGTTATAAAAATTTTGGTGCCTTCACACCGGGATTAGCTAAAAATTTTGGTTTACCTCACCCGGGACTTGTTGTAAATTCATATCCCGAAGCAGAGTAAGGTTGAATTTACTTTTGTCATAAAGTTAATGAGTACAAATTTCACCATATTGAGAAGTGGTAGAATAATTATAAGGAAAATGGACACTGAAATAATGGAGAATGAATCCACTAATAGTGACAACGGTGAACCTAGTGTAACATCAGGATTGACATCAGAAGACCGAATCTTGCTAGTCTTACAGCGGCAATTGATGCAAATGTCTACCGAGTTAAAGCAGACGATGAAGCATAACTCTGAAGAATTAAGTAGACGAATAGAACAGAAGTCTGATGAATCTAACAAGCAATATGAAGAATTAAGTAGACGAATAGAACAGAAGTCTGATGAATCTAACAAGCAATACGAAGAATTGAAGCAGACGATAGAACAGAAAATGGAACAGAAGTCGGATGAAACGAAACAATTAATTATCCAGACGATGAGCGATATCACCTCGCAGTTCGAGGAAAAGTTAAAAGGAATATCGGAGGAATGCCAGGGTAATCACAATCACCTGAGACAAGAAATCAGTAATATAAAAAAGGATTTAGAAGTAACAGAATCTTCTGTTCAACAACAAAAGATCCAGGTCATCAATAATGCTAACAACATACGTACAAACACGCAATTGTTAGCTACGTTACAGGAAGAAATTAGAATGCTACAGGTTAAGGACCACACATACTACAATAACCCGTGTGATGGTCGCTTGGAGTTTCCACACTCACCAGAGATGAACCCACCTTCGCCAGTATCTGATGAGGATATCATTTTAGAAGAAAGTCATCCGAAGAGTACAGATGGACAAAACATAGATGGTGTAACGACACATCACGTCATGAATAGGAACTGTCACCCAATGGGTACATCGAATGATAAAAGGAAGGTAAAATTAAGTGTTAAGATGAGTGAAATACGAGCCATGAGTAAATTCAGTGGTAAGTGTAACGAGAATGCTACTTCTTTCTTAGAGAAATTCCAGGATGAGTGTAATATAATGTGTATAGATAGATCACAATATATGAAATTAATCCCTCATGTATTACTCCCACCTTGTTCACTATGGTTTAAAGCAGTACGTGATCACATCAGTACATATGATGAATTCAAAGCGGCATTGATCGCGAATTATGAAAATGACTTTTTACTGGCAAATAGAGATGCCACCATTAGAAATCAACACTTCAATCCTCGATTGCATAAATCTGTTGTAGAGTTTGTTGTAAATACATACAACGAATTAAAGGTCGTTAATCCATTGCAATCGGAGTCGAGAATAATAGCATCAATTCGAAATTTGCTTCCATTTAAGTTACAACAGATCTTATTTTCCACACAGTGTATGAGTTTCAACCATTTATTAATGCTTGTCCAATGCTATGAAACTCAATACCATGCCATGAATCAACAAGCAGGAATGGGTAAAAATAAGAATAATTCAGATCATTTGGTGCCTGTTCGGAATTTAAATATCCGAAGTGTGAATAATACGGAACATAACCTAAGCCGAGTATACCCTAGCAATCAAAATGAGCAAAATAGGCAAAGTTATGTAGGGAATCCGCCTAACCTAATTAATCGTAGCAATCCATATGTTAGACCATATAATCAAAATAGGTTTAAAAATAGACGAAATGTATGGCGAAATTCCAGGAATACAGCGAACTACGTGGATAGACGTAATGGGAGGACAAGAGATGGCACTTCGCATCAAGATCCAGGTATTGAAGTAATTTCTGTACAGAACAATAATACGGGACATAATAATGATTGTGCAGTACAATGTACTTTATTAAATTCATATGCAAGTATGAATGTAACCTGATTACCGTTAATGAAATTAAGTTAAATTCATATCAGTTATAGATTTTCATGAACATTTATTTTATTTTTATTCAATTTAATTCTCTTTAATTCTCATTAATCAATGATAATTCTCAAATGTTTTTAATATATGTAAGAATTATAATTCGATTCATATATGATTAAAAGCAAAGGTTATTTATATTAGATTGATTTGTGTAAAAAAAAACTTAACTGTCAAAGATTATGTTAAGAAGAAGATCTATTCTATAAAACTAAATATTCGACAACTATCTTGAATGAGATTCTTCTATGTTGTGATGCCTTATTAATCTAATGTTTATTTTAAAATATCACCTAAAATGATTATCATATAATGCGCCCTGACTATTTGTAACTCATGTTTGTCCCTTACGATTTTTGAATTCGCACCCTTCAACGATTAAATAAATGAGCGACGATATTTTTAATAAGAAAATATAATAATAATATAATGAATGTAATTAAAAATAAGTATTGATGAAGTGTAATATTTGTTATAAATATATATATATATATATATATATATATGAAATGTAATGAAGATATATATGAGGTGCGATCAAAATGTGATGGACATATGCAATGTAAGAACAGTATTGTAAACGGACCAGTGTTTCTTGAACATAAAAGCCAAACTCGCTTATGACTTTTATATTCAGTCCATTTGTCGGGCGACATTTTTATATAACAAAATACTTTGGATAGGTTAATAATTACCTGTACCTTGGGCAGAAAGTGCTCGTACATATGCACTATACTTCATAGAATGTTAATTGAATAATAACAGAAGAAGAATGTTTTTAAGATATGTAAGATATTATTATAGGATAGTTGTTGCTATGTAAATGTTTATGGATACCTCGTCAGCAAGTTTGTGTGCTTGACAGTTTGAAGGAAAATATATCATAAAGTATATCAGCTAATAAACCATTTTTTGCAACGTTCATCGACGTTATCATTCTAATAGAAAAGGTGAGAATAATGGTATATAATTATTAAAGATAATTTTTACATGTAAACAAATACTACCACTTAAGATTTATATATCTTACTAAGCCGAACCAGGTTGACGACTACCCTTGGTGAGTCGTTATAAATTTTGATCCATGGAATGAACGAGTAGTTTGTAATGATTCTCCTTATGGAAGAAGAATTACTCACTATATAGATGGGTATCAATACACTAGAATGCACATTAGTAGAGTGAAACCAAGAATACATTCCATCAAGAAAAACGACACATTGTCCTTGTAAAATTTCTGGAAAGGAAATAACTTGCGAGGTGTCTTGCATATTGATACTATTGTATAAGATCTTCATAGAAACCTTTTCGAGCAAAGAAAGTATCCAAATATAGAGGACAGTCTTCAGCGATAAACGAAGCATTTTTCCTATAAGAAAATAAATTAAAAATTGTTATAACTTGTATGTATACACTAGCACTTAATTCAAAGTTAAGTCGTGTTTAAAAGCATATTAAAGTTCATTTCCTCTTTACAAAGTTACTAACCGGTAATATATAGGGTATTTCAAAACAACACAGACAACGTTTGGGAGGTTATTCCTGACACCAAGATAAGATAAAAATTATAGACCAACCTGGTTGCACAATTGCTTAATTTTCGAGTTATAGGCTGCCGTAAACATAAAAAGAACTTTAAAGGTCCATAGCTCCAATATTATGGGACCTATCGTAGTAAGCCAAGACTTAATTTAGGAACTAGTATGTGCACTATCCAAATATCCATGTTTCAGAATTCTGCGGTACTTCCGCAACAATTTTTAAAGAGGTAGTTGGTGAGTACTTCAAAAATTTACATTCCTCTAGCCAAACCGCGTCTATAAAAATTGTTTCGTCAATACCTTAGTATTCTGAAACATGTTTTTCTTGGATAGCGCACATATTAGTTCCCAAGTGAAATCTTGATCTGACTACGGTAGGTCACACAGTTTTGGAACTATGGACCTTTAAAGTTTATTTTTTCATGTTTTCGGCAGTCTACAACTCCAAAAGGATGCATTTGTGCACCCAGATTAGTCTATGCTCCTTGTCTTATCTTGTTGTCAGGAATTACCTTCGAAACGTTGTCAGTGTTATTTAGAAACACCTTTTATATGACAGTAAACCGAGATTCACTGTAATTACCAGTTCTAAGCCGACAAGAGGATTAGGCAATCGAAACGACATTTGGCATATAGTGGTTGCATAACCTATATTTAGTGGGAACAAATGCAAAACAAATCAAAAAAGATAACTCTGGATTGAACATAGGAGTCGCAAATATTGAATGTTATAAACGTTCTTTCTCAATTTTAGAATCTACTACAGGGAAACAAAATGGTACTTGAACATGAAGGTCATAAAAAGTCAAAAAAATAGAAATCTCGGTTCTCTCTAAATCCGGCTTAGTATTAAAAAAGAAATCCTGTTGCCAAAAGCAGGCTTTGTTGCATCTGTTTCGCCAATGCACCTTGTCAACAGAGTGGTATCCTAATAAGTTCTGAAGTAAAATGTGTTACCTGTTTTCTCAGTTTTCCTATTCGCCGAATCTTAGTCTCTGCAACGTCTTTTTATTCCTGTTATTAAAAATTACTTAAGAGGGTGTCATTTTGGTATTTTAAACAATGTCCAGAAGAGCGTAGCCGACGAGTTTTAGGTTATTCTAGCAGAAGCCTCCCGGCACTGATACAAAGAATGGAAAAAACTCTGTGTGGCTGTCCAAGGAGACTATTTTGAAGGAGAAACCTTGATTTGTAAAAAGAATAAAAGTGCTAAAACAAAACAGAAAATAATAAAAACAACAACCTCGTCAATGATAATAATAAATGAGTTGGCTTCATAAACAACACTAAAAGGCTAAACATAAAAAGACGCTAAAAAGAAACAATTTTAAAAGTAAAGTGTTTAAAAGCACAAAATCATTTACTGTATTATATACAAAAATGTTTGAAGTCCTGCTAGGCCAGACAAATTATTAAAACACTTCGACGGTAATTTTATAAGGTATTTGTATGTTTAGGTTAGCATAACTTGAAAATATTTTTAAGATAATAGTAGTTTTATTTTTTGCTTTTAAGTACCTTATTTTTAATATTGTCTGTTTTTAGCTCTTTTATTATTTTTGTGCTTTTTAGGGTTATTTTTGAAGCCGAATTCATTTTTAGAGTTTTTATTTTCTACTTTCGAGTGTGAAAAGTCTTTGAATTCGATATTTTTTCTGTTGAATAGATTTTTATTTTCTAATTTTTAATGTATTTTGAAGTTGGTGTTCTTTTCTCTGAAGTTTCTTAAAACCTACTTTTTCGTTGCACAAGTAGTGTAATTAGAAAGGCAAATTAAACGTAGGACATTAACTTTCTACTTATATAAAATGATTTCTCTACGAAATATGGGTGAATAAATGTGTAGCATTTTATTATCAAAATTATTGTAATTTCTTTTTACTATAGGTAAAAACTTTCTTTACTCATAGTTCATTATATTAGTAAAAAAAACATCAAAATTTCAGGTAGTTAAAGAGTAGTGAGCATTTACACAAGAGATTGAGTTAGTGTTCCGATTAGCAGTGCATATGATTCGCAGCGGGTAGGGTCTAACATCATTTGACAGATGACTGTTAACTGATATGCAAATTATGTTGATATTCTTATAATAAAGTAAAGCTACTACACCGTGAAGATGAGTAGAGTATACGCAAAACTGGGCTGCACTCTAAAATGTTATTTCGATAAAGGAGCAAATGTTGGGAAAACTGTAACGTAAACTCAAAGATACTCAGTTTGTATATTTATATAACTAAGGCTACTGATATATTAAGATCCATTTTGCTCACTGCATCAAGATATTACCTTTTATTGTAGTACGAAACAACTTAAACCAGTACACTCTTTAAAAATTGTACATATAGATTTCACGAGATGGATCTTCAGTTATACATTATTTATTTTTCGTTGCTATAACAACTAAAACTCACATCGTCGAATCACTATTATAACAAAATATAATCGCATAACAACCAGAAAAGAAATTACATCTATATCTCTTTTCATATTCTTCTTTTTCCTTTCTTGAACAGCTTGTACATAATTGAAAAGTACATTTTGCCCGCAAATACAAATAAAGACATAATAAAAATGCTAAAATACAAGTATCGTAAGACGGTGAAAAAATTTGCACCCTTTATGGGCAAGATACATACAGCCAGAAATAGTTCACTCCCTTAGTTCCCGAAATTTCGAAACCGAAGATGCTCTTCATAATGAGCGAAAGATCATAGAAAAAGTGAAAGATATTCTAGCAAATCTTAAGAGCCTGACTTACTAAAAATAATACAAAATTTTCCATTTTGTTTTGCTTGTTTTTCATAAGTAAAAGGAGATAATGAAATGCAACTTACCACAATCATAGATAATATCATTCTACAACAGAAAATATGAACTTGAAGAAGTTCAGTGTTACCATTCATAGAAATTTAAGTGTTGACAGAATAACAAAAAAATCTAAATTAAAGCAGCGACTAGAGGAACGAATTCAACTGCACTTGGTTAAATAGGATGTTATTTTCATTTCCTGTGAACTACTTTTTAAATAATAGTTGTATTTAGTTTGTAAAAAGAAATAAAACGTTTTAATATAGTTAGTAAAACTAAGAATAATGTTATTTAAAAAATAGTTCACAGGAAATAAAAACAACATGATATATAACCAAATGCCATTGAGATCGTTACTCTAGTCGCTGCCTTAACTTAGATTTTAGTGACTTTTTTATTCTGGCAACACTGTAATTTCAATGGATGCCAACACCGTAATTTCTATGGATGGCAACATTGTAATTTCTATGGATGGCAACACTAAAATTCTTCAGGTTCATATTTTCTTTCGTAGAATAACATTATTTATGATTGTGGTAAGTTGCATTTCATTCTCTCCTTTCACTTATGAATAAACAAGCAAAAGAAAAATGGTAAATTTTGTATTATCTTTTAGTAAGGCAGGCTCTTAAGGAAAACTGTATCTAAGCAGTCACGATATATATGCAACACTGTTTTTGAAAATTAAATGGTTGTCACATATTTTAGAACAAAACGTTTCAATTGCGAGCTACAGTAATTATTTTGCTTTTCTAAAACAATTAATTAATTGTAAAAGAATCATATATTTTATAAATAAGAACGTTCCTTGAGAGTAGCTTATTCATTAGTGAAAGATGTATAGCATACGAGTAACATTTCTCGATATAATCGCTAACATACCTACAATCATAGATGCATAGAGGTCAAAACTTTGAAATTCCTTCTTTTAAAGTCAGTTAATAATACAATTCATCCTTCACAGAAAATTAGTCATTTCTTACATACTTCATATATATAACGTACGTATATCCCGGGTGAGGCATTTAAAACTGTTTTCGGGAATATCTGGAAAACTACAAATCGGATTTTAAAAAAGTTGTAACAAAAGTTGTTCGTCTCGAAGGGGGACATCCATTGATATCACACTCGATCCCCTGCCCCCACAAACAGGGGGAGAGACGGGATCAACTTTGACATTTTAAATAGGAACCCCGTGTTTTTATTCCAGCTTCCGATTCTCCACGTAAAAATACTTTCTTGTATTAAACATTCTTTTCGTTGCGTGATAGATGGCGCTGTAATCGACAAAAAATCAAAATGCATAAACATTGTTAGGGATGGGCACGAGTCGAACTACGAGTTTTGAGCCGACTCACTATTTATGAACTCAAGTTTCGAGTGGAGTCGAGTTTGATAAATGGATTGCTTGTTCACCTCGTTTTAACTCGTTTTGATATCATGGTCTTATTAGAGAGCAATGCCTATCTAGTGTCGTCTCGATAAAAGACAAGGGATTTCTTTAACGACCTTAGTTCGGCTCAGCTGAACTAAGCCGATGTCTAGAGCCAGCTCGCTTGAGGTAATCCATCGGCTCGGTTGGGATGAGCCATTTCCTCGGTTTGGTTCAACCAAGTTAAGAGCTCGAGCAGGCTCAGTTGGGTGAACTGTTGGCTCGGCTTATTTTTCGATTCGTTTCCTTAGTGCATGAGCTGCGAGCCGAGCTGCTCGAGCCGTTCATAGGCCTAAGCCCTGGCCGAGCAGTTTTGAACATGTTTACCCGGCGCTTTATAGTTTTGGCTCGAAGGCTCGAACTCAAACCCAGAACCTTCTGGACGATGTCCTTTCGTCCTAAGCTTCACGACTACCCAGGTCATAATGCAACTATTTTCTAGAATTTTAATACAAACCGCCTATCTTTCATATTTATACACGATGTTGTAATAATAATAATAATAATAATAATAATAATAATAATAATAATAATAATAATAATAATAATAATATGTAGTATCATTGATGATAATTATATTGTCTATGTAGGATACTTGAAGAAGTATTTGAAACTACAGACAGGATTTGGCCCGTTTCGGGTCAACTCGACTCGAAACTCGACCCGAATTCGAGTCGAGTTGGAGAGAATTTTTCGAGTCGAGCTCTATAGTCAAGCTCAAAGATGTCTGTTTCGAGTCGAGCTCAAAAATGTTTATTTCGAGTCGAGTCGAGTTTCATAGAAAACTCGTTCGAAGGTGCCCATCCCTAAACACCATTGACAAGTGATAAGAAAATGTTCGAAATGGTGACTATTTTCTGCAATACATTCTTTATCATTCAAATTACCATTTATGAAGCAAGGACTGCGACTCGCTGTATATGTAAGACTTGCAATCTGTATTCCAGAAGATGGGCATATGCTGATGATGTAAATTTAATAGGGGATGATAGGAGAACAATAGAAAGAAATGCAGAGATGTTATTACACGCTTGCAGGGACATGTGTTTAGAAGTAAATGCAGAGAAAACTAAATACATGGAAGTGCATTGGGACCGGAATACAGCAGATTATGGATGCGTTAAAATATTAAATAATACTTTTGATAAAGTGGATAGTTTCAAATATCTAGGATCAATATTAACAGAGGAAAATCATATTCACGAAGAAATTAAATGCCGACTAAAAGTAGGGAATTCGTGTTACTATTCGGTTCAAAATATCTTGTCGTCGCGAATTCTGTCGAGGAATTCGAAGCTTAAAATATACAAAACGATAATCATGCCTGTTGTTCTGTATGACTTCGAAACATGGTCACTTACTCTGAGAGTAGAACATAAACTGAAAGTATTTGAGAACAAGATCCTGAGACGAATATTCGGACCCATGAGGAACGAGAATGGAAAATGGCGGAAACTTCATAACGAGGAACTACATAATTTATATGGTTTACCCAACATTGTTAGGGTTGTCAAGTGTAGGAGGCTTAGGTGGGCGGGTCATGTAGCTAGAATGGAAGAAAGTAGAAACGCTTTCAAAGTCTTGACTGGAAGACCAATCGGAAAAGAGACCATTAGGAAGACCTAGGCGCAGATGGGAGGACAATATTAAGATGGATCTCGCAGAGATTGGAATACAAAGTAGAAACTGGATGCAGTTTGCTAAGGATAGAAGTCAGTGGAGAGCTTTTGTGAACGCGGCATTGAACCTCCGGGTTCCATAGGCCATAGAGTTAGTTAGTTAGTGTGTTTTATATAAAATAACATTAGTCATATTATTTTTTATACCTGGAGAGTGCTGTGGCTCAGTTGGGTGGAAGACCAATCGGAAAACGACCATTAGGAAGACCTAGGCGCAGATGGGAGGACAATATTAAGATGGATTTCGCAGAGATTGGAATACAAATAATACCCAGGATGCAGTTAGCTAAGTATGCAGTTAGCTAAGGATAGAAGTCAGTGGAGAGCTTTTGTGAACGCGGCATTGAACCTCCGGGTTCCATAGGCCATAGAGTTAGTAATTCCAGAAGATGGGCACCATTTCGAACATTTGTTTCAGTAAGCAACTGAGATATGTAAGAAGCAAGGAGACTCTCCTGAAACAACCACCACGATGGTGAGAGGCAAGGGGACTCATCTGAAACAAGCACTCCGATGGTGAGGGTCCATGACATTTGGGCGCGAGATGTTTGGACGGAAGCCTTTTATACAAATAGATTTACCTACCTACATATACTGTCTTTCATAACTAGAACCCGGGTGTTTAGGCACTAAAATATGAAAATAGGCACTTGAAATTTCAAAAAACTTGCACAATAATTTTGCAAAAACTAAAAATAACACCTTTAACACAATAAAGTTCCTGTACATCGTGGATAAGTTATCTCTACCAGTTGAAAAAAAGCAAGGAATTGTAAATTTGTAAAGTTGCCCCTAAAAGTAGATAAAATTTTAGCGATTTCGGGAAAAAGTCCGGAGATCCAAGGCCTTCATAAATATGCTGAAATTCCACTGCTAACGACACAATTCAGATTGGAAATAAGGACACAAACCTATATTCATGTAAAAACTGCCAATAAATGTACGTCCACATTTTCATTACACCATTATTATCCATCTTTATCACTGTTTTCCTTAGCCTTGGAGCACAGTCTTGAGACATCAAATTTAAAAAGAAAATGAAACGAAATCTTTGAGTTTTACGTCCCACAGTTGGGTCGGGTAGGCTAAAGGAGACGATGATGATGAGAATAAGAGATAGTGAAACGAAGAGATAGTGAACTCCAAACCCATGCATACTGTTTTACCCAGTACAAAGGTCACTTGGAGCGAGCTGGAATCGAACCAAGGGCCTTATGAACCAAAGGTGAAAGCTTTACTACTGAGCTATCGCAGCCCTTACGTTAAATTAAGAACAAATGCGTACAGTACTATGCCAGAAGCAACATGCAAGCGTGTGTCATTAAAACGATTATTGGTGATGAAAAAAGGTTGCGCCAGTCTATTCTAGGTGATCAGTACAAAGTACCTCTGCATTACAATTCCATAATAATAAATCACTTTTTTAACAATGCTTTTATCTACACAAATGACTTATGTGTTCTTTCTTTCCGTACGTAAGCTATTTTACACCTTATAACAAATACGAGAGGGTGTAAAACATGCCTTCCCATTTTATTGTAATATAGAAAACAACTATACGGAACTCTAACTCGCCTTCGCTTGCTATTTCTGCACTTCTTATTAAGTGCACTGAGTATTGAGCTTTGCCACATAAAGGAGCCAACCTGACTAATAACCTCTATGAGGAGGTCAACGTTATACTCCCTAACAAATATATTACAGTATGTTTTAGTCTATGATAGTATATTTACAATTCACCTAAACTTACGATCGAGCTACTCCTCGCCACTGTCACATGATATGTATCCATACCTCAGCTGCATCACCGTACTGCGTACTCATATCCATTCGCACAATGCTACAATTGAAATCTTTTATCTTGTTTCCGGAATACTAATTAAGTCCTAGCAATATTACTTCCTAGTAAACGTAGAAATAGTATTTTGGTAAGATTGTTACCGTTACTTTTTAATCATCCACGATATTGCAAATCACGCATTATTCCATTCTCATTTTTAAAAAATGAGAGAAATCTCATAAATGGGGACCTGAAAATTTGCCTTGAGCTCACAAATGGAAACACGTTAGAAAATAATTAGATTTTTTCTCAAATGTGAGTGAAAATTACTTATTTTGTTTTGAAAGAGCATTTTTCTTATTTCTGAGGAAGGAAATTTTTAGGGGATTTAGGATTTCGATTTCTGGGCGTTCGGCCTCTATGGCCATTTAGCCCGTCACGTTTTGAGGGATGACGTCCCTCGGCGACCATACTAACCGGAAAAGGGAAGGAAGGATGCGGCCTGGGACCTATAAGTGTGAATGAGGAAAACCCAGGAAAACCTCATTCAGGGTGGCTGGCCTGAGAAAACGTTTTACAATTTTTCGACCGAGTGCTCGCACCGGGAATCGAACCTGGGACTGCTCGCACCGAAGGCGAGAGCGTTAGCGACTACGCTACGCGGAGCCATTGAAGGGAATTTTTAAGGGTGTGTTGTTATAATTTGGTCTCTGCAGATTTTCTGCAATATAGGAATATAAAGCTGTATTAACTAAAATAACATTTGATTTTGCCTTTCAAATAACGACAAACCAAAAAGGCGAGTAATAACTTATTACCTTCATATCAAATTATCTCGTATCAAGTCATTTCGAACAAAGTGGGCATGTGTGTAAATAGCCAACACGAAATGATAGCAATATATAATATATCATTTGAATTTATCTTTGAAATAACCGGAAACAGTAGGGAGTATTAATATCCCAGGAAAATATTACCCCCTATCAAATTTTCGAATATAAAGTTACTTAGCATAAAGTGGGTGTGTCTGTCATGGAACACGGAACAGTCATAATTTATAATGTATCACTTGAGTTTGTCTAGATTTGAAATTTCCTCGCATAGTTTGGAGTTTAGCATATTGGCTCAGTAGACGTAGAGAATTGTTTGGTTCTATAATACACAGCTTAGTTCCAGTCATGGTTTATTATCAAGTTAAAACCATTCCTACCCGTATCTTTAAAAGATGAAACGGGAGGTTTTATATCTATCAGATAAAATGATGTTTTTCAACAAGAACGTTCGTAACATTTTTAAAAATAAAAATTATTGGAACTGGCACATATACGAATATTTCTAATTCTTCGCAGTTTGCTTAGTTTGAAGTCAGTTGAGAACGAGTTAGAAAATATCTTCCGTGATGTCTTACGTATTGCTTGAAGTAGAAAACAGTTAACAGTGCACTTACCTATGAATATCTATGTATTTTTCTTTAAAAAAAATATCATTAGCGTGGCCATGTAATTTGTTTGTCTTACAAGTGAAATAATGTGCATGCGAGAGGCCTATGCATGAGAATACATCTTGCATTATGATTTGTACAGTCAGCGAAAAATGTTTTTTTCGATTGATGAAGTTAACTTCATAAAGAACTTCAGAATAAAAGGACAATTTGAGTACGGTTTTCAGTAAACTGAAAAGAATGTAATTTTTGAATGTTCCAGCTATGCCACCGTTATTTCCTAAATAAATTTTACCAAACGAAAAGAACTTTTGTTGCTCACTGTACATCCACCAATTTCATTAGATTAAAGTTCTGGGCAATGTTTGAACCGTAAATTAAAAGTGGTTCCTGCTCTTCGCAATTTTTAGTGTTACATATGGATATTGTTGAGTTGAGTTTGAGTTTAAAGCCCCTTTTAGCAGCAAGGCTATATGAGACGGGATCTACTTATTAACTTGGAAACCTAACCTCATGAGTGGAAGGTTCTAGAATATAGATCACCTTATGTAGATTAATAGCTATGTTGGTTCCTTTCTGTACCAAAGTTTAAAATTTAATTCACACAGTATTGTCGAGCAAGCGTTAGCAAGTGAAGGTAGGTTACATCCCCGCAGAGCACGTTGTTTTCTGTCTTTATTACAGCTAAATGGGAAGGAGGACTTGTGTTCTAGAACGTTGCCCCACATGAGGTCCCACCGGAAGCGAACCCGGGTGCGTACGCTAACCACTTAGCCACGAAGGAGCTCGCGCATATGGACACATTGCAATAGTTCAAGAACGAGAAACTGGAAGGTGAAACAAGAAACAGTACTGCAAAGGATAAGTCGATAAAAATCTGAAATCAATAAATAAATAAAATAAACTTTCGTTCGCTTTTACTCAGCACATCACAACTCATATAACTTACTGTTAGATTGAATTTGTCATACCTCCAATGATTTGCTTAGTTCTTCAAAACTTGATTTTCCGTACCTTTATCAATGTGACTTTGTTCTCAATCAATGGTCTTTTCAACTGTAACTGTTTGTTGGATTGAGGAGCGAAGAAATTTATTGATTTCAAACTAAGTACTTTATTTTTGCCTTCCAAAATAAATGAGAAAGAGGTAAGATAAATATTGCGATATTATTTGGAAAATTCAGACAACGAAATATGGCACCTAATCGCTTGTATTTCCGTTTGTCAACAAGATTTAGTAACAACGAAGAGTCTCAAAAGAACAAAAGCTTATTTTTGTTCTTTTTTGAAACTGGAGCTAATAAAATAGTAAAAGGGAAGATCACTTTTGAGTCACGTAAGGTAGATCGAGTAGTTTTCTTACGCTAACATCAAAGCCTATGAAATGAGTTGCCAGCTTTGCTTTGCATTAATTATTAATCATTTTCAAATATTACATAAAGTGTTTGAAATTGATTTATTTTATTTGCGAGTGTTAGTTCTGAGAATTATAATAGAGGATAAACTTAAAATTTTATGTAGTCTTTATTTGTGCTCCAATTGTTATAGCGGTTCAGATGCGACTTTTATATATATTAGTTTTTTTGTTTGTTTTTTTTGCTTATCGTGTAGTACGGGTTACATCACTTTACCGCTGTTAGACTATATATAGTGGCCGTGACGACTCGAGAAGCATAGGCTTTACCCGAATCATAGAACTGCTGTCTCTCACGTAACATGAATTGGGAGAATTCGGTACGATTTGTGGAGCTGCCTTCCGACCGGACACTTGAAAAAAAGTGAAACAATAGGGCACCAACAACATTGCCAAACTTAGAGGACATGACAAACAAGCGAAATAAACAGTACCCGTGGGCGGGGTTGACGACCGGAACACATCCTCGCGTTCTATTGGGTGGTGAAATTGGTAAATTTAGGTCAAACATCACGAGTCCTCGCGATTACTATGGTACCAAGGAAAGGAAATGGGATTAATATGAGGCAGTATTCTAAAACAAGTTGCAAGATATTTGTGATATATGTTTGTGGTGTAGGATAGTCATGCATGGAAACTTCGCAAAATTAAGCAATTCCAAGTAGTTAATTTTTTTTTAATTAACTATTTGTGATCTGTGACAGCCGAATACTTATACCCATTGACACGGATGTTTTTGTTAATTCTTGTGTTATGGGCGGAAAACTTCAGGGATTTCTGATAGGTAGGATACATGTAATACAGAGAAAAGTTCTGCTCAGCGGGCCACATGGTAAGAATTCGATGTATTTTGTTACACACATTCCAAATTTCGAAATCCCAGGACGATTGATTGTGTCGATTTTTCACGATCAAAAAATTTGATCGATTTTGGATACGGAGGACATACGTTTTTTGTCCATAAAACAACAGATCTGTCAATAATCTTTGTATTTCGAAATATGGATTCTGTGTAACAAATTACATCGAATCCATATCCTGGGGTACGCCACACAAATTTTTCTTTCTATGATTGTGTCTCATGTATCCTCCCCATCCAAAGTTGTTCAAAGTTTTTCGCCCATAAGTCTTAAAAATAAAAATGTTACGATCAATCATCCAGGGGTTTCAAAATTTGGATTCTGTGTAACAAAGAATATCGAATCCATACCATCATATCCTGGGATCAGCTGAACAGATTTTTTTGTATAACCGCTTTACGTGTATCCTCTGTATCCAAAATCGCTGAAGTTTTTCGGCTGTAGCAAAAAAAAAACGGTCAAACCTTCTGGGGTTTCAAAATTTGGATTCTGTGTAACAAAATAGATCGAATTCATTTCCTGAGGTACGGTGTACAGAACTTTTTTTTTCACAGCTCTGCCGTGTCACGACAAAACGCTGTAACTTGAGTTACATTGTTTTGTCGCTATAAGCATTTTTGAATTTCCCGCCACCGATATTTATGTTCACCAGGCCCAGCATTGAGCTGGGTCAAATACTTTTGAAAATATAGCAAAGAGAATTTCGATGTAAGTAGGAAATTAGCCTGTCTGTAGCCTCAAAACGACGCAAATCGAGTTACATTGTTTTATCGCTACTGAACGGTTGAGTAACTGAAATTACATTGTTCTGTCAATGTCATTGTAAGTAGTAAATGTGCATTTTGTAGCGACAAAATGATGTAACACGAATTACGTCACTTGTGAAGGCTGAACCAGACAGGCGTGGAAAGCACAAACCTGCCCATGCACTGCCTGACGGGTATAAGCAGCAGATCAGAGATTTGCTCGAGATGATGAACCCGCTGGCGTTACATTACAATTTAGAGCATGCCCCAAACAGGAGATATCTCCCCTGCGGGTGCACTGCATCGAAAGTGTACGAAAAGTACCTCGAATATTGCAAGGAAAAAGGAAGAAGGAAATGCAGCTGGCCAGTTTTCCACGAGGTGATGAAAGATCTCCACATCTCCACTTCAAGACCACCCAGGATGCCTGTTCCAGATGCGAGGAGCATCGTTTGGCCGTTCACAACGACAACGACGGGCCGCAGCAGGAGCAATCCTGCGAAGCCTGTGAACAGATCTCCCGACCTGAAGAACTGTGATCTGGCCCGGGGGCACATGCACGACTTTCAAAGCAATGAAGAAACTCGTGCGTTAGTCTACACTGTCAATATGCAGAAAGTGCTCTCGATGCCAAAACTGTCTACCAAAGACAGCTTCTTCTTGCGAAAACTTATACTGTTCAATCAGACGTTTGCTCAGGTTGGCTAAGGCGCGGAGGAAGTTTGCGTGCTGTGACACGAAGCGGAAGGCGGGCGAAGGGCATGCAACATTGCGTCTGCCTACGTGGCTTTCATCTAAGGTCATGCCAGGGATTTGGAAATCATCTACCTGTTTGCAGACAACTGCAGCGCCCAAAATAAGAACCGAATCCTCTTCGGGGCGCTGTTACGAGTTGTCAACGATTGCACTGTATCCTGTTCCAGGATCCGACTGGAATATCTGGAGCCAGGTCACACCTATATGGGTGCAGACAGCGTGCATGCGTGCATCAGCAACAAAATTCGACTAAAAGACCTGTACGACATAGATGACTTTGTGTCGACGATAGAGGCCAGTCGAAAAACCTCAAGACAAAAACGCTGTCCCACAGAGAGATGATATTGTTCCTGGATGAAACGAAAGCCAAACCCTCGAAAGGATGGTCCTACACCAACATGAAGATTGTGGGATTTCGGAGATGTAGTTTGGCAATCTACGTGAGAAAGGACTACGATGCAGAAGATTTTCGTGAGATTTCAATTCTTAAGCAAGCCACGGAAAGAGTCCTTGCTAAGGAGTTGGAGAAACAGAGCCCAGATCTGCTGTCAGCACTGCCGAGGCAAGGATCCCCAGGAGGTATCAGTGCGGAGAAGAAGGATCATCTTCTTAATCTCAGCCAGAGTATGCCTCAAACCAGACGAGGGTTTTTTCAGAAGCTTCCTGTCACGAGCGGAGTTTTCGATCTCAACAGGGTCGTTGACGTTGACGTTGATACATCAAAGAACTGTCTAGTGTGTAAGTTCTGCTAAATAAGTTTTTCAAAGTACAGACTAATTTGTGACAGATAATTTGGTCCCTTGTATGTCTCTTTCCCTTGATTTCTTTTTCGCCGTTATGTGAAGGAATAGTATGTGATCGATAAGTACATTTTTCAAATAACAGCTTCTGTTTTCGTTTTATATTCTCCTTAAGGTTCTTCACTACATCGAAATTTAACTGCCGCTAATTTCAGAGCTGTAATATCTTCTAAAACAAATAACAGTACAAAAAATGCATCTGCAGTTTGCTAGACAATGTTATTTTGCATGTGATGCCGTTGTCGCGACTCATATGTCTCTGCTTCAGTTTTGTAGCTATTAATAGATTTGTCATTTAATTGCGATTTTCTGACTAGCTGCACAGCGAAAGCAGACAGGTGAGCCGCGACAACGATATGAATTTAAAATAATATTAGTAAACTGCGGATCCACTTTCGTGTACTGCTATTTGTTTTGAAGACATTAGAAAAATATGTGAAATTAGCGGCAGTTAAATTTCGATGTAGCGAAGAACCTTAAATGTTTTCTGTAATAATATTAAAGGAATGTAACGAAAATATGTTCATACCGGCCGAAATATTAGAAAGGGGTGCAAAACTAAATCAACATGCACGGTCGTTCAAATTACGTACTAGCAAATATACCATACTCAATCCTTCAGCAATTTTTATTTTGTGTGTCTATGGGCTTTCTTTGGTTGTTATTAGTTTTCCCCACAGTTTTGCAATAAAGATTAAATTACCATTTAACAGTGAACTTTGTGTATGCCAAGAGCTGCCAATAAGTACGAAGGAAAACATATGTGGTGTTCATGGGTACCTTAAGTTGTGTATAGAAAGCTGCTTTTGTTATACTTGGTGGATGGAACATGACCAACCAATTGAACACAAAATATGTTGTGTATATCATAGGCAAATTCGATTAGGCCTATTACAATAGACAAAACAAAGAATCTGTATGAGCTCGCTATTATTTAACATAGGAATTGCCTCTATACCGAACGACTTTCCCGGCCTGAAAAAGTGGGGTTCTTAACATGTCCCTATGCCTAAATTACAATTACGTACTTCTAACGCCTGGGTTTTTCAGTTATTTCATTTATTAAATAGTTACTATTTGCTATTAAAAAGAATTCAATTTCAAATAATGCTGCTAAATCGTGTACGCTGTAGCCACAAAATGATGTAACTGCAGATACATAGTAGATGCTGTAGCCACAGACTGATGTAAGTCAAAATACAAGCTCAGCGCTATAGCGACAAACGATGTAACTAGGCAATAATGGTCAAACAATCCATTTTCACCAAATTTAATCACACAACATGAATTTACGTAACATTACATGTAACCACATGTTCCCAAAGTCAAGATACACTGGTTCTACACGATACAAATCACATTTTCGGATGAAAACTTTACTGCTCTTTTTCTCAAATCTGCTCTGCCAAAGTTACAGCGTTTTGTCGCGACACGCCAGAGCTGTTACGTGTATCCTCCCTATCTAAAATAATTCAAAATTTCGCCTATAACAAAAAAATTGACGCAATCAATTTTCCTGGGGTTTCAAAATTTGAATTCTGTGTAACAAGATACATCGAATCCATCCTCTGCTGTCAGGAGCACAGAATTTTTGTTTGCATAGCTGTGTTATGTGTATCCTCACTATCCAACATCAATCACGTTTTTCGCGTATAACAAAAAATTGACACGATCGGTATTCCTGGGACTTCGAAATTTCGAGTTTTTGTAACAAAATACATTGAATGCATACTCTGGGGTCCGATACACAGAACTTTTGTTTTCTGTGTGTGTGTGTAGAATTTCAACATAAATCACACAATCCTGGCGGAGAAATCAACTACGCTTAACGTACGATAATATGTGATAACCTGCAGAAATAGTGCTGAGCAAATGCAAGACCAAGATTAAGATCCGGTTGGTCTTGGTCTTTCTCATCCAATCTTGGTCTTGGTCGTCTTGCACTGGAATCCTTGGTGTTGGTCTTTGTCTTGCTTGCAAGAGTCTTGCAAGTCTTGCTTTTACGAAATCTTATGCTTTTCATAGGCAAATTGTGCCCTGAATATAACGGATAACGAATTCTACAATGCGGTAATAGTAACGGAAATACAATATATGTTTCTAAATTGTCGAATGAGGATAACGTAACTCCATTATGGTAGGTTTACAGGATAGAGAAAAAAGTTATTTTTTCAAACTAATATTGTTTTAATAAGACGGTAAACACATTTTGAATAGCAGACAACTTAATGACAAAGTCAACTTCAATAACACTCAAATAACACCAAGTGAGGTTTTCAGAATTATGTTCATGTTCCCAGCAAACAAAAATTTCATTCTTGGAGTTACGTTATTCTTGATATCATACTACGAAATGTAATATAGTTTACCTTCGTGTAAGTATGATGATAGTGTTCAACATGTGCGATGACCTTTATGTTTTTTTTTTTTTTTTCAATGGGTGCTCAGGCTTCACTACTTATATGAAAGATCACAAGTTTTTGTAATATTTTCACATTTTTAACCGATCCAACAGTTCAACGGTTCCCAAACTAGGGAAGCTACTCCTGAGACTCATGAAAGAAAATCAAGACGGTACAGATTACTGAAATACCATGAATTGCAAAATTACTTTTACAGTCTAAAGGCGACAGATTTTTTTTATTTTCAACCACGATTAGCTAATCTTTGTATTGAACAAACTTCCAATTAAATATTGAATTTTTATTTTACTGGTTGCCATATGTATTCTATGGGTCAGAAACATGGACATTAGGCATAAACGATGAAAAAGGGGGCTTTCGAAACGTGGGCATTGAGAAAAAGGAGAGAATTAACTGAGTTGAACGGAAAACGAATGAGAAGGCGTTAGAAATAGTAGTAGTAGCGGAGAAAAGAATTTTAGATGATGTAATTAAAAGGGGGAAGAGGAACTGGTTGGGACATTGACTGAGGAGGAACTCTATTATAAGAGACCTACTAGAAGGTATGATGGAAGGCAAGAAAGGGAGGGGGCGAAGGAGACTGTAGTTGAAGGAAGGTATTAAAACAGGAAATTACTACGTCAAGACAAAGAGACTAGCTAAGGACTACCGTACATCGAAGCTTCTCAGTTGCAGCAAATAACTTGCCAATAATGGCAGAATAGCTGTGATGATGATGATATTTTTAGCAATATTGGCCAAAAAAGTGGGAGAAAAAATTAAAATAATAATGATTATAACGAAACCTTTTAATATTTTAGAATAATTTGAGTGAAAACTGAAAACAACTGTGAAAATTGAAAAAACTCAATGTCGTTTGTATAAACTCAATTATACAAATATTTTTTATGATTGTTAGAGATACAAAATAACAGCATCAAACTGCAAGTTATTTGAAATAACTGTACAAAATCACTCTGACTTGTGAATATGGATTATTTATTGTTGTATAATCTTATATCGCTCAATTACACTGTTCAACAACGAAAATGTAAATTGAACAAAATCAGCTATTTCTTATTGATTTTGTGGTGCTGATCACGAATTTGAAAGTTATTTTCGAATATTAGCTCTACTTTTCGTTTTACAGGCATGTCTAATAATAACGCTTTAAAAATAAATATATTCGCTTCGTTTGGGGTAAAATGTTACACTGATCCGGCAACACTGGAGAAACTATATGAACGCTTGGTTTCATTGCGTTCCTTATCTCAGTAGTGTTCTGCTATTGTTAGAAAAGACAGGCTTAGTGCAGTTATCAGCGTTTTGGGTGTGACGTTTGTGTAGTGCAGGACATAAAAATACAACTACAAGTAAACAAAAATACTGGTATTTCGAATGTATATTTTTAAATAGTTGTCGGAACTATTTCAAGTGACATTTTGAGGATTTCAATAAACAAAAATGTCGCGAAATTGTGTAAACAGTGCGGATAGCTTCTGCTACGTGTGTGGGGAAGTGACATTTTCCTCACAAAAGCAGACTATAACACCACTAATAAGAAAAGCCTATCAATATTACTTTGGTTGTAAAATTGGAGACCAAGATAAATCTTGGGCACCCCGCATTGTGTGTAACACTTTTGCTAGGAATCTAAGAAATTGGATTAATGGGAAGGGGCGCTCAATGCCTTTTGCAGTGCCCATGATTTGGAGGGAGCCAAACGACCACATCAGAGACTGTTATTTTTGTATGGTTCCTTCCGTCAAGAAGGGAATTTCCACGAAGAAGAAGCGGGCCTTGATCTATCCTAACATTCCTTCTGCAATGCGCCCTGTTCCACATGGAGAAGGACTACCTGTTCCTGACCCACCCAAAGAATACGTTTTTTTTCTGATGATGATCAAGAAGTTGAAGCTCCTGAATCAAGTACTTCGAAGGACCCTACGTTTGTTGTAGAAGAACCTCCATGTGAACCACATAGACTTACTCAAGAGGAACTAAGTGATCTAATCAGAGACTTGGACCTCTCGAAAAACAAAGCCGAAATTTTGGCGTCACGCTTAAAGCAATGGAATTTATTGCAGAAAAAAAGTAAATATTTCAGTGTATCGGAATAGGGAGATGTTCACTTCATTTTTTATATGGAAGACACACTTGTGGCATGTACAGATGTAAATTGTCTCATGAGGGCACTTAAAATTAATTACGAACCTACGGAGTGGAGGCTCTTTATAGATTCGTCCAAGGTGAGTTTAAAGGCAGTGCTTTTACATATTGGAAATGAACTTCCTTCAATTCCTGTAGGTTACACAGTTCATATGAAGGAATCTTATGAAAACTTGAAACGTTTACTTCAAGCCACTAAATATTACGATTTTCAGTGGCTCATTTGTGGTGACCTTAAAGTAATAGCACTGTTGCTAGGTATGCAGTTAGGTATACAAAGTATTGTTGCTTTATATGTGAATGGGACAGTAGAGATCGTGGATCTCATTACCGCAAAAGTGATTGGAGTACCAGAGAAACTCTTCAGCCGGGAGTGAAAAATGTGCACCATGAACCACTGGTAGATCGTAACCGAATTTTGCTTCCTCCTCTACATATTAAATTAGGTCTTATGAAAAGTTTTGTTAAGAGCATGAACCAAGAGGATGAGGCCTATAAGTACCTAAGAGGACAATTCCTTCGTTTAAGTGATGCCAAAGTTAAAGAGGGTGTTTTCTTAGGGCCACAGATTAGGCAACTATTCAAAGATCACAAGTTCGACGAAATTCTCCAAGGTGAGGAGAAAGCTGCGTGGGAAAGCTTGAAGAGTGTTTGTTCACAGTTCTTGGGAAGACACCGAGCAACAAATTACAAACAACTGGTAGCAAAGTTGTTATTGTGCTACAAAACTCTTGGTTGCAATATGTCTCTGAAACTCCACTTTCTTCATTCACATCTAGACTTCTTTCCCGAAGATTGTGGAGCAGTATGTGACGAACATGGTAAGCGTTTCCATCAAGATATTGCAGCCATGGGGAAGAGATATGAGGGAAAGTGGAGTTCTAACATATTGGCCGACTAATGTTGGACTATTGCAAGGGATGCTCCAGATGTAACCTACAAAAGGCAAGCCAAGCGAAGACGCTCAAAATAAAATAAACATAATCCTGTACAAGGGATCACTTGAAACTTTTCTCTACATTGCGGTGTAGTTCTTGCACAAAAAGGTATTTGTACATATTTTTCATGTTTTGATGTTAATACTGATTTTTATTACGGAATTGTTAATGTTTAACTTGACCACGGTTACTTTATTTTCTGTATCGCTGTGAAACTGGTATTTGCGCAATTTTGGAAAAGGAAGTACAAGGGTATAGAAAGCTATAGGTTAGGGTACTTCTTAACTCTACAGCTTATCACATCACAGTGAAATAGCTAAAAAAAAAGTGAAATGTAGGTTTTTACAAGGATTTTGCTTAAATGTTCTATAAATAATAATACATTTGTATATATACAGCTACTGTTGTACAAGGGCGTTTATTTTTCACAACTTGAGCTAAGAAAATTCTTCTATTATCATTTCCTTTCATATTATGCTTAAATTAATGTAAAAATCGCAATTTCAAAGAATTTACAAACTTTCGATCAAAATTTGTTGAACAGTGTTATCGATGTGCCGTGTAACTAAGGAGGCTAAAAGTTATATTGATAAACAATTAGGGGTCTATTCAACTTATAAGCATCTGCCTTTGAAATCAAACTTGAGATCGCATGCACAAAGATTTTGTCAATATCATGAAAATGTAATTTCGATATTAATTTTATGAGCACACATTAAAAATTTCCAACGGATGCTTGAGCGTCAGAGCTAAGATCATACCCATGTAGTCGGAACCTATAGTGTAAGGAATTACCGACGTTCAATAGAGTAATTTGGGGGGAAATGGTCATAGGGGTGAAATTAATAGAGTAAAGGTTAGCGATATGTGACATCAAAGTCGGTGTCGACTTTGCAAAACCCCTGTGTGTGCGGCATAGAGTCTAGGGCTGACGAAGAAGTTAGTGTACAGAGGAAAGAAGCGAACTATTGAATGCATCAAGCACGGACAGCAGGGAATGTGGGTAGATTTGTATGTTGCTATTGTAATATGGAACAGTAAGAAACTAAGACAAGTCTTTCCCGCAGTAATCGTGTTGTACCCAATACTTCCACAACAGCATGAGACGATTATTAGGCACGCATGTATATAGATGTGCCTTAATATATTGCGAACATAAAGCTAGAAAACACATTTTGAAAAAAATCCGCGCGGTGGGGTGAAGTGACTAACATATTTTGGGGTGATCTGAATACTCCTGTTAATCATTCCATGCCATACACATTAATTATTCTATAGAAGTTTATGCCAACGTTGTACAAATAAACACACTATCTACATTGAACTATTTCTTGTCTGTCCTCCAAACCATAGTCTCGTACAGGAGAAACCTGGGTTCGAGACCTATTGGGAACTCAAATATTGTGCTCTTTCTTGTAAGGTCAGACAACTCAATGCCCCCGAAACAGTACTTTGGACACGATCTCTGGTTGGAATGTCTATTTGGTTTTTTAAGCATTTCTACAACAATAGTTTATGTACCTTTACATCATGTAGGTGTTCTTTGTTAGCTGCATACTCATTATGTAGCAGTTTATATCTTGTTATTTACATTTCGTGAAGGACATTCTTCTCACCACTTCATCCCATATGTATATACGCTTCACCCCAATAATTTACCTTGTATAATTCATTTCTTTCTGTACACGTTACTTCAGACATGATATGAACCAGACTTGTAATTTAGACTGCACAAGGTCTGTAATATTTATATATAATTTTTAGTCAGCCGTGCTACCATTTCTGTGTAAGATTTTTCACTTTCATGTTTACTATGTCCACTTTCCCCCGAATTACTCTACTACACTTCTCTTTAGTTTTGGAAGAAGGATACTACTAAAATGTTTTGAAATGAAACAACATATCTAGTTTAAGCTTCCACGATTATGCACCGAGTCTAAGAAAGGCTGTGATGAGAAATGAATGAAATTTTAGAATGAAGAAAGTAGGAGGAAACGGGATAAGCACTAGAAAACCCACGTGAACGGTGTTTGTCCACCAAAAGAGCTCACATGGCGCAGGCTGCGATCGAACCAGAGATCCACAAATAAAAGCTTCACTACTCAACCATCGCGGCCGTAACACGTTTAAGTTTACTTTTCGCTTATCCGCTTCTTATGGATACAACTATTCTTTGCATAATATCCCAAAATCAAATGATGAACTGTTGTAAATGAGTCAAATGATGACCAAATTAAATCAGACACTGAAGTTCTTATACCTTGTAACAAATCATAGAATTATGCTTTTGGTGGTATTCTAAATGCAGGAATGCATCGTAATTCAGCACCAATGACACCTGTGTAACAAGCTTTGATTAGAACGACACCTGTGTGGCTTGAAAACGAGTGATAAGAACTACAGAAAATGCGAACCGATTCAGAAAACAACATACTATAGCTATATCCTACAGGTGCAAATCGACTCACATGGATTGCATAGCTACTGGGAACACATTAATCCAGCAGCATTTTTAATGAAACCAAGAAATTCAAGTGAAAGATGTAATGAATTTTCCCCCTTCTTTTCTACATTCTATATATAAAAAATCAAGTAGTACCGTAACTTGTACAACACTCTTGCGCAAGAGTTTCGGTCTTGCAGGTATGGTCTTGGTCTTGCATTGGAATTCCTAGTCTTGGTCTTGGTTTTGCATGCAAGACTCTTGCGCAAACTGCAAGACAAATACTCTTGCGCTCATCACTAGCAGCAAATGTACAACTGAAAACTTATATTTTATGTTTTATATGTACTTTCCGGGTAAGTGTTGGTAATAAACATACTTTCCGGAGAAACGAAATAACTGACATATGTAATAAACGTATACGTGTGCAATATACGGAAACCTGTTAGATATAAGACAACCTGCAACGGCATGATGTAACATCTGAGCAGGAAAAAGGACAGTGCGTATGTAGCATATGGATAACGTATGCTCCGTACAGATGTCTGTAGTAGACATAAGGATAATATATATTTGCACAATATACTCCTGTTCGGATAACTCCTTCTCAGCGTAGGGTCTCTTAACGAAATGAGTGGCATGTAATAGTATTCTAAAGATGGATTTTAATGCCAAATCCAATGCTTTTAGCGTTGCTCAAATGAATAATAACACTTCCGATGCCGTTTAGGTGCGAGTTCAGCTCACAGTGGCTTGAAATATCTCTAGTATCATCCCTAAGAGATGGGAAGGAAGTTGAATTAAATCATAATAGTAAACAACCGATTGTAATCTCAAGCACTGAGATGAATAGTGACGCACTCGATGCCAAATTGAAGAATAAGAATTAATTATTAGCACCCCCATCACCCTTGGAGATGGGAATGGGATGAGGTGAAAACAGTCGAAAACGACCAATTTTCGGACCGAAACCATGGTTTTCATGATTCTTGAAACGAATAATAACATCCCTCATGCCGTTTAGGTTCACTTTGGGGTTACAATTCGTAAAACATTTTAAACTCCCATAGAGCTGAGAACAGAGTAATATGTAAAGATAATAGTAAACTGCCCAAATTAGTGTCGAATGTACAGTTTTCGAGATAGCTGTCATACTGGGAGGGGAGGGGGGTAAGTCATCAACATCATCTCATGAGGTTGACATGTAAAAATGAAAACTGAAAATCCATAGTTTTCGACATACTGAGATAAATAATCACATTATCGATGTCGTTTAAGTAACCATTGGAATAGTGTTTGAAAAGATGAAAAGTAAAATATCCAAAATGACCGAGATTAGTATCGAATGCATAGTTTTTGGTGTCACTAAGCTGATTATTGTCAATCCAGATGATAATAAAGTCCATATGTACGCAAGAACAGGTATGTCAGCTGGAACGGTAAGTAAGAGGGCAACACCGAAGGCGCTGCTTCTACGTATCTCTCTCTTTCTCTCCCTGTCTCTATATCTATATCTATCTATCTATATCTACATCTATCTATCTATCTATCTATCTATCTATATATATATATATATATATATATATATATATATATATATATATATATATATATATATATATATATATCTATATCTATATATATATATATATATATATATATATATATATATATATATATATATATATATATATATATATTCTCTGATTATTTTTGGCGCCTAAATATTTTATTTTCTATTATATTATTCCTTCAAGCCTGCTAATAACTATGCTATTGGAAACTAGTGATTGGAAAGAACTATGCTGTTGCACCTCTGGTTGTCAAGTATTTTTAATCATAGAATCTACAAGCAGCAGCCTGCAGCATTGACTGAAGGCGCATATTTTATAGGAAATGGTCAGTTCGTTATTCTGTGATTGTGACTGTATGTGGGAATCTACAGCAGCATTGGAACAATGACAAATTGTGCTCTTCGCCAAAGTTCAATTGAGAAAGAACTTAAAGAACTTTTAAACGAATCTGACATAGAAGGTAGTGAGCTCGAATATAGCAAGGTAGAAATAACCCTGCCACATTTTGATGCAAAAGACAGCGATTTGAACATTTTATTTGATAATGCAAGTGGAACAGATGGAAACTGTGGTACGTGTCTTACAATGAATCCCTTGTAATATTCATGATGTTGTAGTGGTATTAGTTTACAAAACTGACAGACAAGTCTTAGCTTGTTTGCTTACTTTTTACTTGTTCATTCCATAGGCGCATAAACCTGACGTAGTGCTACTAGAAAAATTGTAACTTATGTTGTGCTGGCAACACTGCTTCTCTGGTGACATCCCCTATAGTCCAATGAAGTCCCAAACACAGCCTATCTTTTAGCGGAAACAAAAGTTAAAAGAATTTCGCTATTGCAGGAATAACCAGGATGGAATTATAAAAGATTAATCCTGAATTCATTGAAATACTGAAGTATACCTCACTCTTCCCCATTCTACCCTACTTTACTGCATCACCACCAAAACGCTTTTAGAAGCCGATTTTCTGCACATACTACACTGGTGCTAAGTTGCTATTGATCTGTTTGATAGTTTTTCTACACAAACAAATAAAATAAATAGGTCATAGTTACTGACATAAATAAAAATGGTAACTTAAACAATTACACAAATACAGTTGGCAACACTGGACTTAGGAACTTAGTAATAACAAAGAATAAAAATGTATTATGTCTTAGACATCCCAAGTTCATATCAGACATAATAAATTATTTTTCGTGAGAAATAATGACCTTTATGTTGTGGGCTCCAGAGATCCCCCGTTAGTGTTCCATGTAACCCAAAAATACCTTGGTTTTCCTAGAGTTAACATTGAAGTCTCTCCTGGAGTCCACAAATGAAGAATTGCCCCAAGAAGTTCAACATGCCATCGTTGAGTATATGAGTAATTTGGCAACTAAGTTCAGATTTTACTAGCTTGAAGGGCGTGTAGGAAATTCGTGCAGTTAGGAAGCACATGATTCTAATCACCAAAGTCAGCTGTCTTCCTAGTTTGATTCGAAATTCGGGAGGTTCTAGGAGATATAGGACTGACTGCATTGACTGCCAGGCAAGCTGTAGAAAGTTTCTACTGTTGCTACTAGAAACAATGAGGCTGCCTACCACATTATCCAAAATTGTGGCAGGACACACGAAATTGGGACTATATTATATATTACCTGTTGCACATTGCCACTATATTACCTGTTGTCACTATATTACCTGTTGCACATTGCACGAGAATGTTAAGAAGCATTGCTGGACTGTGTTAAGGGAGATCCACATCTCAACCTCAGAGAAAATTAGGAAGCCTCAAAATTAGTCGCCTTTACTCTGTCTCAGTCTGCGGTGATGTCCCGCATCTTTATCCTGGATGCTTCTTATTCTCTGAAGTGCCTAAAATACTACCACAGCCAGCGGATTCGGGAATATATAAGAAGGCACATTCCAGTCACTGGTAGTATGTTACCACATATACTATTTCGTGAAGAGGAATTTCGTCGGCTAAATCATTATCGGGATGGCCGTTCTAGTGCGTCCTTAAACTTTGCAGTTCATTTCTTGGTTTACACGCTTCTTTTCTGGTGCTCAGGTCCTTCATGTGATGGGATGACAGAGACCACAAGCCTCCCAATATCTCGGTCAGAGTGATAAAGGAGCCCTTTTTCCGGCAATTACTATCGCATCTTCTGTTCTATCGTTATTTGACAACTTCTTTTTACAATGAAGACTTCTGCACTTGTTGCATCAGAGGAAGTATAGTTTTAAAAATATTTTGTCTTTGTTTGAGCCAACACTAATTAACCCATAAGATTAAATCTTTCGTAGCAGTTTCTTTACATTAAGATCTTGGATTTCCTGGATAAAGTAAACTTGATTAATTTCTTGGTCAGAAGTAGAGATTTTTTTTGTGAGGCTATTCTAACATCCTCCTTGCTCGTAGCTTGATCGGTCTTCGATGGTCTACTATGGTCGACTTGTTAACTTTGACCTTACTTGTTGCTTGTTGAATTAATTAATCTAACTTTGTTCTCGTCATTACTATTTCAACTTATGTTTCCTTTCCTCTCATTTCCCCAAGACCAATTTCTTTATAAGCTGTGAAAAATACATTCTTGTATTTACTTCGTACTATTTTCTAGGAAATCGATATTGTTAGCATACATAAGCTATGGTCGAACTCGTTTAATATGAATTCTATATTGCTATATTTAATTTTCCTAATCGTATGTTCTAAAATGAAGCTAACAAATAATGCAAACGACGTATCTCTTTATTTGAAATAGTTATGAATTTCAAAAATATCAAATAACTTTCTTCCTTCTGTTCTCATCTTATTACTTGAATTACTAATACTTGCCTTCAACAACCTTAGAATCTTCTTGGAAATTACGAGTTTTCCCAAGAAATTTACGGTACTAGGAGTTCGCAATTCAAATTTCGATAATAGTAATTTTTGAAAAATATTTATTAAATATTCTATTGTAACAAGCTATTACAATAAGTCTCAATAAAACTTACAATAATAAGATTATTAACCGAAATGACATAATTACACTGCATTCATAAAATTACAATTTAAATATATAATTATAAAGTCAAAGAAAAACTATTGTCCATGGTTTAAAACTATTCTTATTAGAGTATAAATACCTCATCCAGTTCCTTTCCAGGAGGTAAAGTGCTAAGGACCGACGAGACGTTAGCACGTTGGATAGAAACAGATATGCGCTATATTAGATAAGATATGGAGCGAACTTCGCCGGAAACACAAGAAATGCGTCTTCCTACCTGTCTAATGAATTCAAGATTTCTTACACCCCAACCACCACTGGTTTCAATAGCGATTGGAGTGAAAACAAAACTTTCGAGAAGATTGTTGTATTTTCTTTGCTTTTCAGCTTCTCTGCGATTAGCAACAGCTCCAGCGTTCATTACTGACAGAGGGAGACTTGAATGAGCGTATGTATCAGCGCACGTGAAGTCCCACAATAAACATTTACCTCTCATCAATGGAACCAGTGTCATCCCATCCGGTCGCTTTCCATCCGAACGACAGCAACCAGAAGGTTCCCGTATTGAAGGAATTTCAGCTGTGTTAAGGGCTCGTAGTATTATATCATTATCGGAGCAGTGTCGGGGTGTCGGGCGAATCTACAAGCGCTCTTCATGCATGAAAGGAAAATAATTTTGCGTCCCATTTGTAGCAAAGGAGGCGGATGATTGATGAAAGTAAATGTTTATGAAATAATTATTCTTCACCACAAACTCACATAGTACGTATGTGATAGAATTAAGGATACCTTTTACCAGAGGTGAGAGTTCTGACACTCTTTTTATTGGATCAGAAGATCTTAAATATTTCAATCAAAAGTTTTTCATGTACGCCTTATATCTGGAGAACTACACGTAGTGTAGCCAAACCCAAACTATCACGTATCTCAGTGTGATGTGTTTATTCCGTAGAAAAGATGAAAACTCGATTTAAAGGCTATTCAAAAATTTTGTGGTCCCTGATCCAAGATCCAATATATTTCATTCAATTAAAAATGTTCTTGTACGCCTTATATCTGGAGAACTACATATAGTATAGCAAAGCTCAAACTATCACTTAACTCAGTATGATGAGCTTATTCCGTACGAAAACTCGATTTAGGACCCGTTCAAATATTTTGTGGCCCCTGATCCAAAAGCTAACTATTGTCCAAGATTGCAATCGTTTGATGCATTTTTTATTTGGATCATTTCTAAAATTCTTGGCCAAGATCGCAATCTTTTGATCCATTTTTGGACCATTCCTAAAATTCTTGTTTATCTATCTATCTATCTATCTATATATATATATATATATATATATATATATATATATATATATATATATATATAAGTCCGATTCTAATTTTCTCTCTCTTAAACTTTTTACGAGGTTCAACGGGAATCTAAATACAGAAACATAGAGGTCAATTTTGAAAAAAAAAAACGCCCTATCTTTTTAGAGGGACTCAAACTTCCGATGATTTTCGCCTTACAAGGGTCAACCTAATGCCTCCTCCTCTACCCCAGACTCCTCTACTACCCCAGATCGGCTGAGCCACAATGCTATAATATTAGTGATATTTAATAGTAATGTCTCCTTTATACATAAAGTTTGTAAGTTTTTTGTTTAATATGTTGTATCCGATCTCCCTTGTAGCTAAGCGGTTAACGTATGCGCCTTTGACATAGGAGACCAGGTTACAATTTCCGACAGGAGCTCATATGTTTCGAATTCCACGTTAATCAGTAAATCTACTTCTCATATAGCCTTGCTTCTGAAAGAGACGCTAAACTCAAAATCAAAACAAAAATGTTATATCTAAAAACAACAGAAGATTGCAATGTTGATCTTAGGAAAAACAAAATATTCATTTATATATAACACTAACAGTTGTTGAGAGATCTGAAGTACGGTAGGTGATGTGCTGAATTAGAACCTTAATTAATTATTAAGGATGTATATTTGAAGATTGAATGAAATAATACGTCCCGTTCAGATCCTCTATGTCCACATTCTAAAGTAGCTAACTGTTACTGCTTATCTATGTGAAAGAGTAAGTTTCTCATTATTGTCAAATGGAATCAGATTGAAGTTATTATATGATATTCGTGCGGCTATTTTTTCCCCAAACGTTTTATATTTAAAATTAATAGTGGAAAAGGGTTCAAAATAGGGTTACCAAACGTCCCATTTTCCTCGGACATGCCCTCTTTTTCTTCCCGGAAAATTCATGCAGGCGACTTTTTAAAATATGGTCATACGTTCGAATCTTTAAACAAAAGTAATCAAAACAAGGTTATCTGTTACAAGTGACCTCCTAAATGAGCTTACGCAAGTGCCAAATACCATCAGCCACGTATTCCGAGATTGCTACTGCTAATGGCATCATATGACTTTCAGACTAGCTCTGTTCGCTTTGAGTTCAGTGTCATGAGATATAAATCCCACGGTGTAGGGATTTCTTTCGGGGTTATAAAATGAAACATTATCCCAAAAGAGGAATATATCTTGCTATCTTTATCCACCATTTTTAGAAGGATTTAGAATGAGAATTAAACATAATAAATAGTTCAATTATTGAAATATGATATGTTTTCCTTTCTACATTATCTACCAAAGATTAGATAAATGTAGAATTTAGCCCTAGTTAGGGCATAGGTTATTATTATATTTCACGACTCACACGTGTCAGCTTATGATAATTCATTTTCTAGTACTTTTATCACGCAGCCAGGTCTTAAATTTTAGGGAAGATAATATTGATTCCCTATCTTTATATATAAAAATTGGTAATTACAAAAGAACATGAATTTACTTTTTATGAAATTGGTTAATGAATACTCCTATTGTATAGGGGTATACGCAACTTTCTGCATAGAAAAGACCAGAATCAGAAGTTCAATAACATAACAAACACAGCAATGAATCATCGGTTGGATGAGGAAAGATGGCCAATAAAGAGATTTAAATAGCTTTTTCTTTAATATCTCGACATAATACAAAATTAAATCAGGTCCTCTTTGATATAATTGATCCATATATATTCCTTCTTGAGCGTTTTGTTTCAAATAAAAATACTTGAATTGAGGTGTCCTCTTTTTTAGTTGAATGAAATTTCGTAGGCGTCCTCTTTTCAGATGAAATTTAGTAATCTTGATCCAAGACAACATTTTAAGTAACTGAAATAGTTACAATTCAGAGGGTGCCGTAGTGCTTCAGTTTAGTCAGTCAGTTAAAACCGCATTTGAGTAATTATTGGTTAGAATGCGGTGTAGATAATTCTTTTACTATACTTTTGTTTGTCTGAAAATAGAAATTGAAAAAGATAAAAACTATAAAGAATTTGCATATGTATACAGAGGGCACGATTGGAGCGAAGAAAAAAAAGAATAAAGTAAATGAATGATTGTATATGTTGTAGATGGAAGATAAAACTCATCCAGAAGATGACTGGCTGAGTGAGTGAGAATTTATCGCCAGGTGACGAAGTAGTTCGTGTGGCAATTCTTCTTTTATGGAGCTGAAGACTAACACAAGAGAAAGAGAGAATTTAGTGCATCAGACGGAGATTCTCTCTCTCTCTCTCTCTCTCTCTCTCTCTCTCTCTTTGAGTCTGGTTGCGAGTGTGACAGATTGCATCTCGCCTGGTGCTGCCGCCACCACCACCCAAAAGAAACAGACAACTAACTCCTTCCTCTTTCGGCTCGGCTGTGGAAACTGTTTGAGTAAACTTAGTTCCAGATTCAGCTGCGACTGGCGATTTATCTGCGCCTGGGAAACTGGTGTGACGCAGCTCAATAAATCTCACCCTGTTCCTTGTCCTTTTTCTCTGTGTGGAAAAGACGGATGTAGAAGAAACCCAAAGGAGAATGCCTTTTCTTTTCTTTTGTTTTCCTTTCCCTTTCTCTCACTTTCATCTCTTCTCTTCTTCTGCCTGTTACTGTCATCGCAGTTTGAATTTAGCTTCCCGGAGTCAATATCATGTTTTACGTTCAGTTGGGTTTTAATGTGTATGCTCAACAACCATCAGCTCTTTCTCAACAACGATGACAATCTATCCTACAATCATTCGTTTCTTATATATATTTTGTTATATACTAAGATATCATTACATAAATTTAACTTTTAAATTTAAAGTCCTTATGCTTTGACATCAGAGTGACGTCCTATGGAGTCTTCCCCCAACTACATTATGTCACTTGATTTGTCACACGTCAATCTTTTAGAAAGAAAGGTAATTCTAGATATGTCGTCTCCCCTTTGTGATAACAGATACAACAGAAGAAAATGTTGAGATAAATGAAAGAGTATATATGGTGGTTCCAACAAGGTTAAAACTTTAGACGAGAATTTTATAATCTTAACTTCTCAATTTGAGGCATGTGACCTTCTAATGATGACGGTATACACGTGATGGTGATAAACATTCCTGTTCACATATCATATAATCATACCTGTTTGCAAAGAAACAATGACAGAATTAGTGTGTCAATAATTGTAACACAGAAGCATAGAGCTAATAGTCAAGTTGGCCTCAAACTAGTCTTAAATCCATAAAATAATAACTAGATAAATCGTTTACTTAAATCAAAACTCTTGCGCTACTGAAAGATCTGATCCCTTACTTTAGCAATGCCAACAAGCAACCTTAGCCTCGATTGATTAGCCTCGTGATTAGATTAGACTGATTGGACTCATTAGCCTCGACTGATGTATAGAATGCAACAAAAGAAAATAGGCCCTCATCGCTGATCTAGTGGCTAGTACGAGTGGCAGACCTTTAAGTGCACCACCACGAGATTGATCCTCGACAGGAGAGCGTCGGTCGCACTAAAGTGGTTTAGATCGCACTTCAAGCGGTAGGTATCTTCCTACACAGTGTTTCTTCCAAGTGTACTTCCGAAGAATCGAATCGAATCCCCTGAGAGCTGGACAACACTTCTTTCCTGGAGCGACAAAAATCAAATTGCGATTATATATATATATATATATATGTATATATATATATATATATATATATATATATATATATATATATATATATATATATATACAAAATAGTGTCCTAAAGCAATCCCCTTACATTTTGATTTTGCCTCGGACAAAATTTTCTGCAAGAAAGCCTAATTCTACATAGCAGGTGCGCACCAGCTTTCGACCTCCCCCCATCAAAACGTCCTAACTCAACATACATTTGAGTTCACCTCCGGTGTCTGGTTCGATCCCAGCACGCGCCAAGTGAACTTTGTGATAGACAAACACCGTGTGCGTAGGTTTACTCCAGATTCTCCCGTTTCCTCCCACTTTCTTCATTCATTTCTCATCATCACCATCTCCTTTAGTCTAGCATAATCGTGGGACGTAAAACTCGAAGAGTTTTCAACATACACTTGTATATTCTCTCATTAAAGCTATATTTGTTTAATAGGAAAATGGTTGATATAGCATGAAAGTTTGATCTTACACTTCATCTGTATTCTTTCTCATATGAAAACAATCTAGTTCTATCTTTTTTTTTTTCTGAAAATATAAGTAGAAGTATTTTACAATTACTTATCGTCTTTTCGGGTGCAGAATAATGCCCATTCAATGCAACATAGACGTAGTGACTTGTAGTGTTGCACCAGGCCCGTATCCACGGAGGGCTAGGGAGCAGGGGCCCCCCTAAATTTTCACTAGCCCCGTAAAATTTTCACGGTAGGCTTGTAAGTGAACTACAATATGGTGATGAACTATAATATGGTTGGGTTGCTTTCCCTAACATCTATCGGCCCCCAATACATTTTTGGGCTGGCTACAGGCCTGTGTTGGACCCCCTCCAAAGCTTAGACACCCCCAAGAAAAATTCCTGGGTGCGCGCCATTTACATAGTCTCTCTGCTAACAAAAGATGTAAATATAAATGAATCACTCAAAGGGGAATGGCATATTGATACTTATTTGGCTTATAAAATACGCTATTTTATATTTTCTCGATGATTGTTAGCAAATTAAACCATGGTAATTGTAGAAACATGCCCTTTATTTTGAAAATTATCTAGTATGGAGTCATATTATTTACGTACATTGAAACGTAAATGGATGCTTCTCGAATAGTTGGCTGACTACATGAACCCTTCTCTATTCTCAATTACACAGCTTCTATCTTACAATGAATCTCCAGTAAGATAATGAACGTACAGTGGAGGATCTAGCCCGGAGGCGTGGGGGCCTAGGCCCACAGTTTTTTGAGTGACAAAAATAATTGAAGCTATTATTTATATATTTTTTGAAAGTTTATAGTAAACCTATCACAGTCTGGGTACTGGTTGCCCCCTCCCCAGGTACTTAAATTCTAGATCCGCCTCTGATAATGTATTCTTTAAATTACTAATAAAATTGTCTATCTACTTTAAATTACAGTAGGACGTCGATAATCCGAATGTCAAAAATCCGAACGAGGTCCCTAGAAGCTTTTTACATTTTGTCTTTGCGCCAGCGATAAACAAACAATAGGGTTGTCCGTCGGCGGACCGAAGCAATGATCTTGGTGTGTCCTTCAGTCGGTCAGTGTCAGTGATCAAGGTTGAGTGCGTTGCGCTGTCGTTCATTCATTTATTGTTGCGTTAGTTGCTGTACGTATTATATATATATATAACCACTGTATCGATAAAAGAGCACACCATACAGTATATTTAAACTTAATGCCATTTTCTTGGTCATTTTCAAAAATCCGAAGAATTTGAAAATCCGAACTATCTGGAGTTCCAATTAGTTCTATTTTTGACTTCCTACTGTATCTACGATGCAAAGAATAAATGAATCGTTTTGCAAGAAAGACGTAAATGAGAAACGCTGCTGACACAAGCCTGTGGAAGCAAATATGGAAGCCTTCATCCAGCAGTGGATTATTAATGGATAATTATGATTATGATAATACTGAATACACACAACGTTTTTCATTCTAGAATTAAATTCACAATCGCACTTGCTTTTAAATCGTGATTTTTTAAAAAAAAAAAACACACATTTTAATGTTTATGTTTGACAAGCATAATTGAATAAATATATTTCTGGACTAGGAGTATCAAATGATAACTTTCCTAAAATATTAATCCAGAGAAAATGTAAACCTAAAAAAGATGCCAGTACTACATAGTGCCGTTCCATATTACCAGAAAAAGTAGTGTGTGTGTGTGTATATATATATATATATATATATATATATATATATATATATATATATATATATATATATATATATATATATATATATATACTGTGTTAGAATGTAGGACATAAATAATCACCAAAGTGGCAAAAGAGCGCTTTAAATTTCAAACTCTCAAAAAAACATTCCAGCTTAAAACTTAAGTGGCACTAAAAGTTTTTTTGTTTTGTTCGCGTCAAATATATTTATTGGAAAATAAAAACTCCATTGTGTCGTTTCAGGCAGGAAACAGAAAGAAAACGCTTTGTAAGTGATAGCAACACATTTTATAGCTACTATTTTGTCTGTTTTTATTCATTGCTTCAGAGAATACGGAAAGCCTTAAGCCCAGAACAGTGTTGCCTACTATACACTATTCGCACTTTTTGGTATTTTTTTTCTTTCTTTTTGTTATCTTTTTTCTAATTATCGTATCCCTGCATTTCTACTCATTATACTTCCAGCAGAGAATTATTATAGAAAAAGGACCAGGTTTAAATATACACTTCAGTGAATTTTTAATAGGGTATATATTAATAGAACGATGTGTATTTTTGTAGTAATATTACATTACAAACATGCATATCAAATATAAAAAGAGCGTGTTCTTAAATAAGGCTGACAAAATTTGAGAAATAATTTCTCACCCAAAACTAAACAATTCAAATTGAGTAATTAGATGGATTGCGTTGTAACCGAACCACAGAAGAGTATGTAGGTAGTTTCATATCGGAAATCAACCTACAGATGATACGGTAAGATTGACACGAAATACCATCTTTAAGTGTCACGTCCCACGATTATGCCGGCTAGGCTAAAGGAGACGATGATGACGAGAAATAAATGAAATGATGGAATGAACAAAGTGAGAGGAAGTAGGAGAACCTCGAAAAAAACCACTCACACGCTGTTTGTCCAACACAGCTTACTTCAGTGGCGGATCTAGGCCGGGGTCGGGAGAGCCTAGACTAGTGATGTGAGGCGGAAAATTTTCCGCTATATTTTTCCGGAAAATTTTCCGTTCTAAAAAAAAATCAGTAATCAAGTAACAATTCCTCAGCAATCATGAAATTGATTGAATTCATGTATAGAAATGTTAAAAACTGAAAGATCGTTTAAAGAATCTGAAAATTTTCATGGCTCAGACAATTTTCAGTACTATGTAGGAACAAGTTAACAATTGTTCATGAATCGAAATATTTCCTGCCTTATATGGAAAAATTGAAGAATTTTTTATGAGTCGGAAAGTTTTCATCATTTCGAAGCAAGAAGTAAAACAACTGTTTTCTGAATCGGAAAGTTTTATTGCTCTGTAGAAACAAGTGGAAAACACTTTTCATAGGCCTGACAAATTTGTATATTATATATAGTGATGTTAGGTGTAAAATTTTCCACTATATTTAACTGCACATAGAGCTACAAAATTGAATTTCAGTAGAGGAAAGTTAGTCAGCAACAAATTATAATTTTCCAATTAGCTTTCGGGAAACGGAAAATTTTGTATTTCAAGTTGGGAAATAAACTTTTACCACAGTTTTTCTCTCTCTCTATAGAAGAAATTTTTCACCTCACATCAACGATGTAGGAATAAGTGGACTATTCTTTTACGAATCGGAAAATTTTCCGTTTCAAAATTTTCCGGAAAATTTTAATCACTGTACAGGACAGACAATTTTTCGATTCATGGAAAATTGTTCCACTTGTTCCTACATAGTACTGAAAATTATCTAAACCATGAAAATTTTCAGATTCTTTAAACGATCTTTCACTTTCTAACATTTCTATATAGGAATTCAATCAATTTCATGAATACTGACGAATTCTTACTTAATCACTGATATTTGTTAAGAACGGAAAATTTTCCGGAAAAATATAGAGGAAAAATTTCCACCTCACATCTCAACTAGGAATAAGTGGAGTATGTTTTTATGAATCGGAAAATTTTCATTGTACAGGACATACAATTTTTCGATTCATGAAAAATTGTTCCACTAGTTCCTACATCGTACTGAAAATTGTCTGAGCCATGAAAATTTTCAGGTCCTTTAAACGATCTTTCACTCTTTAACGTTTCTATATATGAATTCAATCAATTTTACGAATACTGACGAATTGTTACTTGATCACTGATATTTGTTAAGAACGGAAAATTTTCCGGAAAAGTATAGAAGAAAATTTTCCACCTCACATCTCGACTAAACAACGATGTAGGAATAAGTGGAGTATGTTTTTATGAATCGGAAAATTTTCGGGAAAATTTTCGTTGTACACGACAGACAATTTTTCGATTCATGAAAAATTGTTCCACTAGTTCCTACATCGTACTGAAAATTGTCTGAGCCATGAAAACTTTCAGGTCCTTTAAACGATCTTTCACTCTTTAACGTTTCTATATATGAATTCAATCAATTTTACGAATACTGACGAATTGTTACTTGATCACTGATATTTGTTAAGAACGGAAAATTTTCCGGAAAAATATAGAAGAAAAATTTCCATCTCACATCTTAACTAGACAACGACGTAGGAATAAGTGGAGTATGTTTTTATGAATTGGAAAATTTTCCGGAAAATTTTCATTGTACAGGACATACAATTTTTCGATTCATGAAAAATTGTTCCACTAGTTCCTACATCGTACTGAAAATTGTCTGAGCCATGAAAATTTTTAGATTCTTTCAACGATCTTTCACTTTTTAACGTTTCTATATACGAATTCAATCAATTTTATGAATACTGACGAATTGTTACTTGATCACTGATATTTGTTAAGAACTGAAAATTTTCCGGAAAAATATGGAAGAAAATTTTCCACCTCACATCTCGACTAAACAACTATGTAGGAATAAGTGGAGTATGTTTTTATGAATCGGAAAATTTTCCGGGAAAATTTTCATCACTGGCCTAGACCCTCCCAGTTTCTGAGTAACAAAAGTAATTTTAAGCTATTATTTATATACTTTGGAGGATTTATAAAACTCATGATATATAACTATCATAGTCTGGGTACTGGCTGCTCCTTCCCCGGTTTCTATCTTCTTGATCCGCCCCTGGCTCACTTGGCGCGAGCTGGCATAGCCTCGCTGCTGAACGGGACGTGAAACTCATAATCAATTCAACTCAACTAATCTACTGGTTTTCATTGCTTCTGTGAAACTTTAGCATTCATTTTGACCACTGCTTGTATCAGTACAACAGCAGGTAGATTTAAAATTCTCTTTAGGTTTTTCTAAGGCAGTTACGCTATCCTTTAGAGAGGTATTTGGGTAGAAACTAGGAGATGTAATAGCTCTATTAAATGGGAAAGAGTGCTGCAAGTCCCGAAGATACCTGCAGAGGGTAACGAGAACCCAAATCATGATCTGTTGTGAGCATTTGGTCTTGGTTTACTTGTATTGTCGATTACACAATGATCAGATGATAATTATGATTAAGCCGAATATGAATTCTAAATTTTGCTACATATGTAAAGAGTTCAGATATCATTATCTAATCCTTTTATTTTCATCTTTTCTCTTCTCCCTGTTATGTATAAAAATAAATGTATGTTTGTATGTTAGATTTTCTGCTATCCACACCGTTCACTGCCTTGAAATGAACATCTGGAAAAACCACTTACTTTGAGCCCTATTTTTACAATATCATTTAGATTTAAAATGGGTATCCTAAAAAGGACGCAAAGGATTAAAAATGTATGCCGAAAATATTTCTCATTAGTCCTCGTGCTGAGATGAAACTTGATACATAAACTCCTTATTTTAAAAAACTAAGTTGGCACATGTCTTAATATTTTTTGAAAATTTCACTTCACAAAGAGGGAAACAGGACAATATTTTAAATTTGTTATCATATTTTGATTTTCTATTTTGTATTCATAAAACGGAGAATAGGATGAAAAGGTTCAGACGATTAAAATGATTTTTGAACACATTATTTTATTTGACTTGACCTGGGTTTTAATCATTGCACTCTAATTGAAATGCGAATAACAAGGAAATTTATAATAAGAGGGAACTGTTGTTTAAATTTTTCGTAAATAATAAAGACTCCGCACTTCGAATTACATTTTTGAACAGAGTACTTAGGTGTAAATGGCTATTTGTAATTTCATTTCGATTGAATTCATCGTAAAGAGAAAAGGGGGTTCAAAATAAAATAAAATCTTGCAGCCATCCTATGGTTATGCCGGATACGCTAAAGAAGATGGTGATGATAAGAAATGAATGTGATAGTAGAATAAATAAAGTGGGAGGAAACGGAAGAACCCCGGGAAAACCCATGCACGCGGTATTTGTTCACCAGAAAGTCGAGCTGGGATGAAACCAGGGACCTCGCGCCCCAGAAATTAACATTCTAGCACTAAGCCACCGTCCCCAAAAGGTCGTTCGAATTATCTTTTAAATATTTTCCATAAACTTGATCATTCCATGCTAAGACCAACATTTTAACTAATGTTCTACATCACTAATCCTGAGAATATTTGTAACATTGAACAACTTAGACAAGGATCAAGAAAGAGAGTAAAATGATTCCTACATTTACTACAGTTTATTATACAATTATATCGGTCACTTTCCTAATAAATATTTCCATCCTTGTGTTATCTTTTCAATGGCTTTTATATTTCCAAGGATCTTGCAATATAACGTTAGTTTATGAAAAAATAAATGCTATTACCATTAAATTACTTTCTCATTAAGGAAAAAAATGTATTAGGAGTTGGCAACCATGCGTATGTCTATACGAAACGAATTGTGAACAACGAATCCAGAGACAGTCCAATGTCTAGGTTTTAACAATTCACTTTACGAAATCAAATCTCCGGGTTCACACATACGTATTGAAAACCAGAAACGCCATGAAAACATATGTGGCTATAGGAAACTAGTTAGTATCTCTTAGTGGAGTAAATAAATTCCATTGTTCAGATAATTGTCCTGTTTTCTGCTTTTTTTTTTTTATTACAGTGTTACTATAGAATAAAACTTTTGTCTACTGAATGCAAGTTTAAAATAACACTGAAAATAATGATCGTCTAGAAACAAAAGTTTTGTTTACAAAAAATATACTGACAAGCCAAAGCATTATGACCACCTACCTAATATGTGATATGTCTACCTTTGGTTCACAGAACAGCAGCAATATGGTTTCGCATAAAAGCAATTAAGCATTGGTAAGTGGGTGTAGACATGGTGCACCACATCTAAACACACAGTCACTTAATTCCTATAAATTTCGCGATGGGGTCGGATCTGGCGTTCAATGACATCTGACAGGTGTTCACTTGGATTAATATTGGACCATTGCAGCAATTGGCATTCACCATTGTGTTCCTCGGACCACTCCAGCACAATGTTGGCCTTGTGACAGGAAGTGTTGTCCTGTTGAAAGTGCCACTCCCAACTGGAAATATGGCCAACACGAATGGGTATACGAGATCAGTAATGACCTATCATAGCTAGAAGCTGTCATAGTGTCCTACAAACCCAAAAATTGATCGTGTTGAGGAGGTTTCTTAAATCAAAATGGAGTCACCACAAAAGCATACATATGCACGTCTTGAGTAGCTGTTCTCCTGAAAGATGGCGGATTCCAACTTGCCCATCAACGTGATGAAACAATATCGTGATTCATCGTACCCAGATGCAGAGTCCCACATCTAACATTATACGGAACTGTGTGCTCACATATTAAAATTTTGTTAATTGTTAAGTATTCCATAAGTTTTCGCAGTATCCTGTTACACCAACCTGTTGTACCTACCTGTTCATATATTTTTCCTTAATATTTGTTCCAAAAAAGTAGCAATTTGTGATTCTTTTTTCGAAATTTTAACTAAGGGCAAACCGAAATTTTAATGGTGAATAATTTTATAATCAAAAGTATGTTCATGAAAATATTTTACATGCTTACTGATTAAAGGTCCACTTCCATGCCAACTTTGTTCCATATCGCATGAGATTTCTAGCTCGCGTATAATATACACTGTCTTTCTGACCATTTCTCGATTCCCGGTGGGGACACTCAGTCGGGAAAGTGTAAAAGCTTTTTTAGACCAGCCATCCTAAGTGAGGTTTTCCTGGGTTTTCCTCATTCACACCAGGCAAATGCCGAGATGATACCTGACATACAGGTCCCAGGACGCTTCCTTCCTTTCCCAATCCTTTCTTTCTTCCCTTTCCTCAGATAGTGTGATCGCCAAAGGATGTCGTTGTTCATACTTGTCGGGCTAACATGGCCATAGATCCCGAAAGCCCAGAAACCTAATTCCTAATAGTAACCTTTCTGATCATTTTTATGTAGTTAATTTAGACAAATCAAATTAAGATCGAAAATTCGTTTCCGTATGCACACTGTGAGCTCATGATTATAAGTAGCTCTCAAATTTAAGCAGAAAAGCCCAACTCGCTTGTAAAATCATACATCAAAGGATTTTCCCCATCCCTTAAACGTATAAATAAATATATAAATGTATCAGTGAAAAGTAAAAATGAAATTATTTCTTGTTTTATTTTATCATTTTACGTAATAGTGAATTTCTTTTCTTTTGATTTTATAAATTGCCCAACATATCTAAATTCCCGAATTAACCTAATAAAACTTTAAATTATTACCCGGTGGGACATCAACTCATGTTCGGAATCAAGAATTTAAAAGATAGATAGAAATTGATTATAAATATCGTGTTGTCATCGTAGATATACATGCAAAATTTTGAGAAACAAGGGCCGTAAAATTAATTTGAGAACTGATTGGTATATTTAATCCAAATTTGTGTTTTATGCAAGAATTTTCACCTTGAATCGAACCTGGAATCACGCACACAAAATTAAGATGAATGGGCACGAATAAAACTATGTAGAGTGTACGCTCAAGTGAGCGAGCGGTGGGTTAGAATATAGTCTGCTGTTAGTTTTGACTTGCTGAACTGGTAGATTGATGCTTGTTTATTCATGTAGTTTCCTATGCGTCCTCAAGAGACTAGCTGAACACCAGATAATATGTGCTCACAATGATGGTCAACTAGGTTCGGTTCTCCTTACTAATCTTGAGGAAGTAAACAAATCTATAGTATATGACCAAGATGCTGAAGCATGCTTTATCTTCAACATCTAAACGTACTTACAAAGTCTTTCACTAATCATTTACTGGTGAACACCAATAATTGGTGTAGAATTAGCGACTTCTTTCTCAACCGTATAGCTGTACCCTTTATCTCTCGTAAAAATATTAATCGTATTGGTCAGAAAATACCCTGCACCCAAAAATAATGTATACCGGTACCTTTAGGATTAAAGGAAAAAGTGCAATACCCGAATACTAGGTGGTACCTTAAACTTTAAAGGAATAAAAGAGAAAACTTAATTAGATTTAGGAAAAAATAATGAATCCTTTATTCATGTAACCATGTAACAATTCTTAAGCATTAGCGTCAATTACTCACTTGGCAGGCTTAAAATAAGAAAAATTAGTAACATGTTCCTTTAGTCAGTCACTTTTTACTATTACTGAAGTGCTCTCAAATCAATAGAAACAAAGAAAATATAATGAAAAATCGGAAAACAGTAAGCAATCTACATAAATAAAAATTAAATTACTACTAGGCTTAATTTGGATTTAAACGACATTGGAAATGTCACTGTTCATCTCAGCGACCTTGAAAACTATGGATTCGGCACTAGTATCGGTCATTTTGAATCATTTTTATATATCTCCCCTCTCTCTCCCTCAAGTTACGGGACTGAATTTGGATTTAAATGGCATCGGAAGTATCACTGTTAATCTCAACGACGCCGAAAACTATAGATTCGACACTAATATCGGTCATTTTCGATCATTGTTATATATATCTCTCCTCCTTCTCCACAAGTTGCGGGCCTGAATTTGGATTTATAGGGAAATTATGTACTTTCCATAAAAACCCTGAGTGAGTATTCAAAATGAAAAAAGCAGCATCACTTTACATGCATACAAATGTGGTATAGCGTCGTTAAAGTTGTTTTTCTTTTTTTTTCAATTTCAAGCTTAACTTTACACATTTGACATTTGAGTTTAAAATGCGACTTATTTTCGTGCCAATTAGGTTAGTTATCATACGTCAGCATTTGTATGGACATAACCGAATTTTGCGAATAAAAACTTCCGTCTGCATTGGTTCATATGCTAGTATTTTGTGAACATATTGTCATATTTAAATATTTAAAATGTTATATCTACCCACACTATTATTTTACTTGTTGTATGTGCATTTTTATATGCTTTGAGGCCAGGATATGACCAAGTAAGGAGGACGATACATTTTAAATTTAAAAAATATCCACATTTTTGGATTTCACAATATGGTAAGTCTAAATACGGTAGTTTTATTATTATTTTCTGATTATATACTTTGAAATCCCGAGTCTCTTCTTCCTCCCAGTTCAATTCTGGAACGGAAACTTAATTTTCTTAATCTTAAGTAACATTTAAGAATAATGTATCTGTCGTCAGATTTGATTGACGTTAACACACAGCTACTCCCTCTACATGCTCTACATGAATGGTGTGGGTTATTGATGAAGAAGGTTGCATATATTATATATATTTAATGTGATTATACATATTGATAATTATCACAGGAAATAAGACCAGATGACTTAGTTATGTGAGACACTATGAGTTTTGCTTCCCTTACAGTTCAATTAATTAATAAGTGCTAATGTCACAGCTTGTAGTAAGTGTAAAATAACACGAATTATAAATACAGAAGAAAGGGAACACGAGGAGAGAAGATATGATAAACATACAATAAACAAGAAAAGATATGATAAACATACAAGGTAAAATATAGTAATATAATGAAAAGCAGTATAGAAGCTAACAGACAGGAATTCAATGCAGGACAACACATAAGGAAAACAAATGCAACGGTTCAGTATTAGTTTTGACATATTAATAAATAGTCCTTCATAATAGAAATCTATAAATCGATTTAACATAGCCCTAATTATTAATATCTAATGACGAAACTTAATTATAGCGTAGGACAAAATGATATCATCATTCTGATCATATATTTAATAACAAATATTTAATAAACTTCATACAGGCACTTCATTAGACTAAAGCGTTGGGTTTTCATTAACTGTAACATAATGAAATAGACATACTTAATCTCAATTCAACTCTGTGATTTGTCATCTAATTGGCTTAACGCGTATAATAATTCGATCCTCTCATTATCCCGTTTTGTTTTGAAAATGTATGTCAATTATACCACAGTAATCAATGGAGTGCAGACATTCAGTGTAGGAAGCAAAGAAGAATTTACCGTCAATAGGGACTATGCTAATGCAGTTAACAAGACATTCTAATGTATATTGCTACACCCTGAAACTTGATATTCACTCTAAGATATAAGTGAATATCATTCTAAGATATAAATCTATTATATTGAGTTTTTATATTGTAGTCTTTTCCTGATTTTTCAATAATTTAATGATAAATTTTTAATATTTTAAACTTGTAAAATTAGTTCTTCAAAACTAACTTACGAATATCTTGTTTAACTTGTTTTCAAAAATAAATAAATAAAATTGTCAGGGATCATAACGTCTGGATTAACATAAAAGTAGGACCCTTTTCTTTTTGATATAGCGAAGGCATCTTAACTGTAAATATGATTATTCCTAAGTTGAAAACCCTAAAACATTGAGAACTAGTATTAATTGAAAAGAAGAAATATACATAACACAAAATTAGACAAAACTATGTATGTTTGGCGGTCAACTCTTCTAAGGCTACGAGACCAATTTTGATTTTTGTTTGTTTGTTTGTTTGTTTTTGGTATGTGAGTATACCATGGCTTATCTGTGGTTCTTAACACAATAGTTTTCCCGAAAGAGTCCCCTGCAGAGAGAAAACGCATCTAGTAACCAATGCTAACTTTTGGGTTACAATTGAACGACAATGGCTTCATATTGTTTCTTTGAGTTGTATGATAAGCAGGTTTCTTTTTCTTTTCAAACACATTTAAAGTGTTTATTTTTACGATTTATATCAAATTTATTTCTAGGATATAGCCCTATATACCAGTTTTATTGGTTTTTTACTGTCTAATTATTGGATATTCTACACTAGATATGTTGAGTAATTCACATTTTTATTTATTTTTTATTTTTATTTTAAGGATTTTTAATTGTGAGTCTGTGCAAATAACTTATTTTAAGATTTTGGAAGTAATAATGTTATATACTGTAGTTTCTGGGAAGAAATTTATATGTTGTTCCGTATAATTGAAAGCAGATTGTGAGCAGTGGCGACGCCAGGCTTAATTTTTAGGGGGGTGGCTGTTGTTTTGTATACCGACAATAATAGTTTTATATTACTTGGCCTACATTACAAACTATCTGGGGAAAAGTTGGGGAAGGCGGACGATGCTACTAAGGGGCCCATATATCGCTCTAGCGTCGTTACTGGTTATAAATTTGTAAAAAGACAAAGGTAAAATATAGAATTTACATGAGCTATGAATAAAGTCTAAATAAAACTAGCCTATGCTTTTTGTAACAGTATGAATGGTTGTTCGATATTCCTTGCACGTTTTCGGTGGAACCTCGCCCATTAACGTACTCAACTAACTGTATTGACCCAGATAATATATTAGTAGAATTTTACAATATTGGGGGCGCATTCGGTTCACGAATTTACGTTTCACATAATCACAATGTCATCACTGTCTGTGTTTTAACCTTTAAAAGTGAGATTAAGCTTGCGCAATCATTCCTGGAAAGATTTGAATACGTGTTTATTGCCTCGCGACTTCAAGAATTCAATAAAGTGTCGATATTGCTGGGTGTCATGGGAATTAAAACGCACGAGCAATTGAGAGATGTTTGTTGGCTTGCAAATCTATCCGGCAAATCACGTGAAGAACTAGAATCAACTCTGAAGGAGTATTATGCATCAAAGTCGAATTCAATTCTCAACAATATTCTTTTCGTCTCAACAGAAACCAAGCCAAACAATAAGGCAATTCGTATTAGATATTAAACTGCTGTCTTCATTTTGTGACTGTTTTTGTTGCTTAAACCTCAATTTCTGCAAGAAGTTCGTATTTATTTTAGCGAATGATGCCGTAAGACGCCAACTGGTATACAACGAAATCCTAAATTTTAAGAAAGTAATAGAAATAGCACAAGCCATTGAAAATACAAAGAATCAACTAAGATTGTTTAAACTTTTTTTCATCGTCAGACATGAATCCTCTGTAATCAACTATTAGGCATCATCACTATCATAGGTTTTGGCACGGAAGACCCGGGTTCGATTCCCGGCAGAAGCTCAAGTGGTTCGGAGTCCACGTTAATCATTAGGTCCATGTCTCATATAGCCTCGCTGCTGAACGAGACAAACTCAAAATAGACTCAACTCACTATCATAGGTATTTTTACCATTATTTGCAGGTCACTTGAGAAGCTTCCATACTCCATGGCTTCAGCTAACCCCTTCGTCTTCACGGACAACTTTTCTGTTTTGACAGCATCCATCAACTGTAGCCTCCTTCGTCCCCCTCTTTTTCTTCCCACCATAGATTCTAGTTCCATCTTAGCCAATGTCTCAGCCAGTTTCTCTTCATCTTTTCAATATTTTATAAAATTGTTCTTTCTTCCCCAACAATTTCTAACATTCTCTAATCCGTTTTCAGCTCGAGTCAGCTAATTATCTCCATTCTTCTCCACACTTACATTTCGAAAGCCCCAATTGTGTTTCATTGCTTTTGCGTAATGTTCATGTTTTTGACAAATACATGACAATGCTTCGCACGAAGCATGTTATGAATATTTTTCCAATTCTTTATTCGAGGTCACAAGATACATTTTTCTTCCTCCTAAAGACTTCTTTCGCTATTCCTATCTTTGCTTTTATTTCACCTTCGCACTTCATATCTTCACTAATAATACTACCCAGGTATCGAAAACTACTTCTCTAATACTTCTATATTTGACACCGACCGCTTCCTTCCAATCACCATAGCTTTTGTCTCTCTAACATTTATTTTCATCCCATATTCTACACAGGCCTTCCTCAAGTTTTCATCGAGATCTTCCCCAGCTGCTAACTAGCCACAAAATTCAAGGAAATCGGCAAACCAGCCGTTTCGTTACTTGAAGTATGAATTAAAACGTATGAAAGGAGCTTGTTCGGAGTTTATAAGGCCTGTTGAGTGGAATTGATTTTTAATTTAAATTCCCTTTCAGCAGCGAGTCCATATAAGACGTGGACCCATTGATTAACGTGGAATCCGAACCACATGAGCTCCCGCCAGGAATCGAACCCGGATCTCCCACGCCAAAGGCGCGCACGCTAACCTCCTAGCCACAAAAGAGCTCCCATGTGGAAAAGGGCTATTGTGTTATCGGTGTGGTAGGGGCAATCATTTTGCAATGGCATGTCCTTATGAAGATTCAGTCCATCTTTCGAAAGCTCAATATGGAGGAAGAATTCGAACAAAACACTCCATCGGTGCTCAACAGACATATATCCCCGTAAGATCTCATTCAACCGGAAAAATTACAATCATTCGCTATGTTGTTAACATTACACTTGTCATCCATCACGAAAGAAGATTCTCTGAACGAATAGGAGAGAGTAGAATTTAACCATTTAGCAGGCATCAGTGACGCAATCAACAGTTTAGAGGCGGTGCCAGATGAAATTCACATCGATAGTAAAGTAACAACAACAAAGTATGAGCTTCAGATGCTGGAAGACATTCCATATTACTTGCTTCGATTCCAGAGGAGCCGTCAACGCTTGGTGGAAGATATGTATTGTCAACCGAGAAATAAGAATACATACCTTGTAATAGAAGTTGTAGAAGTAGTAATAGAATAGGCGCAAAGTAATAGAAGAATACACATTAAGATGCAGGATAATATGGAAACCGATCAGGATGACATATACAAGTGATTGTGAAGCATCAAGAACTGGAACAACTAATGCTTTGTATGATGAATGACGTGGATAATATGAAATATCAAGTATTATGTCTGGAATGACAAACTGAAGAAGAAAAATAAAAGAAAAATAGTTTGTTTGTGATTGTTATGAGTATCTGAGTTCAAATTGCACTAAAGAGAAGTGTGTTGGGTAGCACTTTCTGGAGTGAGAAATTATTTTTTGACTGTGCACATACGGATTCTTTTAAGGGAGATACAATAGTGAGTCTGTGTAAATAATTCATTTTAAGACTTCCTAAGAAATAATATTATATAGTTATATATAAATTATGTTATATAGAATATTACCTGTTGTTATGTATAATTGCAAGCAGATTATAAGTTTGTGAAAGACAAAGGTAACATATGAAATTTACATGAGTTACAAATAAAGCCTAAATCAAGTTAACCAAAGCCTAATGTGTGTATGTGTATATATGATTAGTTATTTGACATTTCTCGTACATTTTCTGTGAAATCTCGTACGTACTCAGGTAACTATATTAGCATACACAATATATTAGTAGAAATTTACAGGAAGATACTTATAAAACGAAAATAAAAATAATACTAATGTTTCATGTAACCATTTAATTTGTGGGAAAATTACTGAATTTGCAACAATGATTGCAAAGAGAAAATCGTGAACAGTTTGGTAATTCCACTCGGGTGTTTCTCTCGCCCAGAAATTTGCACATATGTACGTATTTGTTGAATACTACCATATAACCTCTTCCAAACATTTTTTTTAATTGGCTCGTGGAAAGAGTATTTACAGATGTGTTTCACTAATTACTTGTGGCAAACTCTTTTAGTCTCTCCCAATGAGAAAGGATTAGGAGCTTCCTAACAGAAAATTCTATATTTAGAACATTAGATAGAAATACACTAGGAACTAAATGTACTTTTTTTTTTTAACAAATGTAATGTTCAACGTATTTTCGGATATGTCAATTCACATGGCTTGTAGCTGAAACATCTTCTTGAAAGGAGGTTTTATAAAGTGTGTTCCATATTTGCGCTTCTATCTTCAGTTAGAGCAGTGATTGCCAAACGGTAGATCACGAGCTACTAGTAGCTCGCGGGAACATTCTCGGTAGATCGCGTTAGACTGGATTTCATATATACTAGAAATGTAAATTTATAGGCAAAAAAACAAATGTAAGATTTTAAACAGTTGGTAGTTTTGTAGTTCTTTTGGTTGGTAGCTCACTGTAGGATTTTAAAAAAAATGGTATGGTAGCTAAAAAGCTTTATAAGTTTGGCGTCTTCCCAAGTTAGAGTAATTGCGTATCTTACTTGTTAGTAGAACTATAATTCCTGCTTATTGTTTCACAAGTAGCGGGTGTATATGTATCACCGTTAGATGACAGAAAATATAAATAAAAATCAGAGAATTTATTCAATATATTTACTTTGGTGTGCTCAATCGATTGATCTAATAAAAATCAACATCTAATTAAATAAGTTTCATGTTACAATGTAGCAGCTCATTAGGAATTTTCTATAATATGTAGCAATCATATTATGTCAATATTTTAAAACTATTATAACTATGATATATTCCCTACATTAGTTTCTATAATGAAACCAGTATTATTAAATTGGTTAATATTCAAAATCTTTGCAAGTACAGTGTGAAGTAACGTTTTATATCCGTTGTTACATAGAAACCTAACTTAAATTTACGGCATTAGTTCAAAATATAAAATGTATGGACTATATTATAGTAAATTCCAACTTAAATTTCTCATATTAAACACACTGTTAACTAGAATTTATCATATCAACTAAAACTTAAATGCACCGTAACACAAATCTATCTGAAAATATTGCATGTAAGAAATCAGTATCTAACTTAAACTTCCTGCTCTAAACTAGAATTTGACTTAGTTGGAAAGTACGCTCTATCGTGAAAAGAGGAAAGAGGTACGAACCATAATCCTACGATAAATAGTAAGGAAGCAGAAGCTGTTTGAGTGAAAGACTAAAATTTAATTCAAAAAATGGAAATCCTAAAAGGTTTAAAATTGTTGTAGCTATAAAATTTAAATTTTTACCGATCCGGCACTGTACTTGTCTTGCATCTTAAAGTTATTTTTCTGGTCCCGTTATTTGCACATTTTTAATGCTGTTGAATTACAGAAAGCAGATTCCACTTTGCGCAAGTTTGCACTAAAGTCAAGTGGGCGTATGCTACTTCAATAAATTTGCGATTGCCGATGTCCTGTAATGATGTAGAGTGACAACCAACCTATCAAAATAGGTTATTATCATAGAAGCTGAAGTGTCAGTCTTTATTATAGTTGCCAATAATTTCAGTGATTAGCTATTTTTTGAAACTCATTTCCATAACAATAAAATTATAATCGCGAACAGGAGTTAAGAGTATGTGATCTGTTTGAGATACGAAAGGGTATCGTAAAGTTTTAATTATCATATTAATATTAAAAAAGGTTGTTGCGATTTGTGGTTGTTAGGCCCTCTCTACGTAGTCACCACCGCACATTTCTCCCAACGTTCCTTCACTTTACGAATATTGTCATTGTATAGAAGTCTGCACATTGTGTTTTAAACCACTCTTTCACCTCATCAATGATGTCATCTGTGTTGTCAAAATGGCGACCACGCAACGGATTCTTCATTTGGGGAAACAAGAAAAAGTCACTGGGTCGGGAGAATAAGGCAGATGGTGCAATACCTGAAAACCACACGGCCTTACTTTGTCGACAACAACGAGATGAATGAGCTGAAGAGATGAAAGTGTCAACAAACGTGGAACCCAGTGTGCTGATACCTTAGACATGTGAAATTTGTCATGGATAATTTTCCACACACTACCATAACTGAGATCAGTCTCATCGTTTGGATAGTTACACGTCTGTCTTCAAGGATTGAACACTCCACTTTCTTCACAGTGACCGCATCGTCCGTCAAGGATGGTCTTTTAGGTCTTGGGTATCTGTGAAGGACATATGACAAGTTTAGGATTGCATTTGAACTTTACAATGGTGTCATAAGATGGACAAGCATCGCCATACAAGACTTCATCTGGTCATGCATTTATCTGGCAATATTACCCTTCAAATGCAGAAACTATTACACTGCAAGCCTCAATCTTATCCACCTTGTAGTTTGGTCACTTTTGGCACACTGTGTAAAAAAATAACAATCATTAGAAGCTAATTTCCTTAACATCACGCACATAAGAACCCAAAAATAACAGTGACAAAATTTTATCATCATATCTTAATAACTTCCTGGTGATAATTAAAACTTTCGATACTTCCTCGTAGTTCTCCTTTTCGCGCAGAAAATGGATTAAGTTAGATTTTACAAGATGAAACTATAATCCAGCTGGGGTTTATGAAGAACATAAAAGAAAGAAAAAACGTAATCCTATGTTTTCAAGCATTTAGATTCCAAGTCCTTTTTTTCATAAGCTTGGAACTAACCATCAGCGTTTGCCTTAGAAAATAAAAGCTTTGTTGCCTGATCTAACCTAACTGAGTATTTTTATCCATGGTTAGGAAAGAAACAGTAATATTCATATAAATCCATAATTACACTTCCTGCAATGAAGTGTAATACAATTACCAATGCCACACAAGCCATGTCTTGAAGATCAATTTTAAAATAAGTACTGAGTAACTTATTCTACTAAGTAGCAAAGAATTAGATTTCACTTATTGACAATATTCCACTAACTAACTAACTCAGTGGCCTATGAAACACGGAAGTTCACAAAAGCTCTCCATTGACTTCTATCCTTAGCCAGCTGGATTCAGTTTCTATTTTGTATTTCTATTTTTGAGAGATCCATCTTAATACTGTCCTCACATCTGCACCTAGATCTTCCTAATGGTCGTTTATCGATTGGATTTCCAGTTAAAAACTTGAAAACATTCCTACTTTCTTCCATCCTGGCCACATGACCTGTCCACCTGAGCCTCCTAGACTACATGACCCTAACTATGTTTGGTAAATGATATAAATTATGTAATTCCTAGTTATGAAGTTTCCACCATTCACCATTCCCGTTCCTCTTGGAACCAAATATTCGTCTTAGGATCTTGTTCTTAATAATTTTCAGTCTACGTAAGTTCTTCCGTTAGAGTAAGTGATCATGTTTCGCAACCATACAGAACAACAGGCACGATTATGTTTTGTATATTTTAAGCTTCAAATTCCTCGACATAATTCACGGCTACAAAATATTTTGAACTGAATAATAATAACACGGATGACAATATTTTGCTAACACCTTTAATTGTAAAACTCCTGATTTGGTTGTCACTTTTTCTTCAATCCAAAGTCTACACTGCACAATCTATATGCTTCTCCCCGAACATTGAAACTATAGCTACGAAGAACCGTAAATTTCTATTTTGATGCCAACAACAATAGCCTTTTTTCTTCATATCTATAGAAAGAAAGTTAGACAGAAGAAGAAGAAGAAAGCTTCAATGTTTTATCTAAAGTCTCATAAAACCTTTAACGCAAGCGATGATAACAATCAGCTATATGTTCTTCCACTAAACTAAAGTTCCTTCGAACGAACGTCTTTTAAAACATGAAAGACAGGGGAAAATAGACAAAAAAAAAAATGGGAGAAAAAGTTTTGGTGTGAGTAAAAGAAAAAATGTAATGGTTTTCAGATGGCCACAGAGTCGATCGCATCTCCGCCAATCCCGTCTGCGCCATTATCGGATTTATGGAGAAGTTGTTGGTTAGGTGCGTTCATATATGTCCTATACATAACTATGTTCATATATATATATATATATATATATATATATATGGAGGAATGTCGTAAAAACGAAGGAGAGAACACTGCAATGTCAATGTTTTAACGTACTAAAGCACAAAGACAGGAAATTAAAGAGGACATATTTTGATGAAAAAAGAAGTTCTCTTTTTGTAACTAAGGATCAATTCTTAAACACATATACAAAAGTTATGTGTGTTCTAGTCTACATACTTATAAGATGAAAGGAAAAAGGTGATGTTTAAAGATTCTTGAGAAGAAGATGGAAGTCACGTAGAAATAAAATAGTGTTTGATATTCTGTTTTGTTTGATCTGTTATTATATTTACAGGATAAAGTCATTTAATGTAAGATATAGTTAAAAAATATAATTTAAGCATAACATTTCAAAAACTTGCAGAAGAACAACATTACTGAATACAATACGTAAGGTACTGACAGAGATAGAAAGGAAATACTGGAATATATTTGTGTACTGAAAAGTGAAAAGTTGATTGAAAATACCAATGTAGATTTTGCTTAGACAGAAATGCCAACGACTTACTCTGCTTAATGAGACAAATTATCGACAAACACATACACATGCCTAAAGCTATATATGTTACTCATAGACAAGAGAAAGCCACTAGATTTCTCACTAGCCACCAGACTGAAAATTTCTTTACCAAACAAGCATTCAAATTCACCAGATTTGATGGGGAAACCACTAAATCGACAATACTTCCTAAAAGTGCAAATATCCAATCGAAACAATAATCACTTTTCGTTGTTGGATAGTTCTATACGCCAGAGTTTCTAACCTCATATTGACAGATTTGACAACTCACTGCTATAATATTATTCTAGTAGTCGCATCAATATGCTCCATTGTAATACATAATGGACTCACATTATGTATTAGATGAAATAGATGAATTAGACACTATATTCACAAAAACTATAATCAGATATGTGCCTAGAGCATGTTATTTGTTTACTTGCGTACAGTATATTGAAAGAATACATTATTAAATAGCAGGTTGTACCTATGGTTGTTGATCTTCTAACAGCGACACAAATATTCCTAACAGTGACACAAATACTCTTAACGGTGACACAAATACTTCTAATGGTGACATAAATACTTCTAAAGGTGACACGAATATTCCTAGTAGTGACACATTATTTCTCATATGGACAGTACATACTTAAGCAATACGTTTGAGAGAGTGGTTGTGTAGGTAAAAAAATCCAAGTGAGGAATAGATTCACTATATTCTCTTAATTCCAGCAATAGTAAATTGATGTAAGCAGAGTCAATAACTTTACTGAGATCTGTATAGGCATCCAACTTGTCATTCTTTACTTCGTTCGAAGACACAAGTATACTTCGGGTGTTTTTGAGTTAACAATAAGGTCTATTCTGATATAACAAATAGCAATACATCGAAATAACTGAATAATACTAAACAACTTTGTCTAACTTTTTAAAATAAGGACTACTACTACTACTATGAATAACTATAATTATTAGTACTATTTCTACTACTAATAACACTATTAACAAGACGTTTATACTTATGCTACGATAATTCTTCATGTTTAATATAATCTTCGGGAAATTTCTTCCAGTTGCCCATATCTGGACTTCTGAAGAAGTTAGAAATTATACGGAGTAGATACTTACTGAAAATAGTGGTTTATTATATAAAATTGATCTTCAGGATCTTAAAAGATTACGAAACTTATTAGTTTAAAACAATGTTAATGTTATACTATATTGTTTGTCCGACTGACAAGATAGATTTCTAGGCAAGTGTGGTTGGTTTATTATATATTAACGACCTCCATCCCGAATTTAAGTCTGGATAGATTTAGTTATAGTTCGGCTGACCTCTTCCAGAATAACAAAACCTGGAGAGAATTAGTTATAATTCGTCGGCTGTCAACCATGGTTTGTTTCTATGGTTACAGGCAGACCCAAGAGAACGTTATAAACAATAATGATAATAATAATAGTAACAATATAGGTAAGTGTCGCTAACAATGTAGCCACGAGAATAGTCGCCAGAAGCAACTTCGGATTGTTTTACACTGCCATTTAAAATTTCAATTCATTATAGATTCAAATTTTTATTTCGTATATTTCAGTACTACTTAATTAGATGTTTGTATTTTTACTTTATGAATTTGTTGTTTTCCATTTATATTGTGGTTGCATAAATTTATCATTATCGTTTGTGTTTCACAAAGTATAAAGCATGTTACAACTAATTATAAGTTCATTACGCATTTAGAAATTAAATTTTTATGCCTTACAGCAATTGTTGAGATTTTTTGTTTTTTGTTCTGTGCATTACTTTGTGTGAGTTAATAATATATTTCTTTGATTGCATGTGCAGAGTGGAACTCATTTATACTTAGAATAAATCGTAAACTTTCTCTCTTATTTTAAACTTATATATATTTTAAACTTATATTTTCCCGGCCAGACAGAAAACCAGCTATTGACTGACAATCGTCCACATATATATTTTAAATATATATACTATATATTGTTATGCACATTGTTATATACATATTACATAATATAATAATTATTGTATTGTCGATTCATGGTCGGAAACAAGAAATATTAAATCAGAAATAATTATGTAATTATAACGTCAAAAGAAAAACTATAGTCCCTCAGAGTATAAACACTTCATTCAGTTCCTTGCCAGATGGTAAAGTGCCCAGGACCGACGAGACGTTGCCACGTTGGATAGAAACGGATATCCGCTATATTAAATAAGATGTGGAGCGAACTTCGCCGGAAACACAAGAAATGCGTCTTCCTACCTCCCTAATGAATTCAAGACTTCTTGCACCCCAAGCACCACTTGTTTCAATAGCGATTGGAGTGAAAACAAACTTTTCGAGAAGGTTGTATTTTCTTTGCTTTTCAGCTTCTCTGCGATTAGCAACAGCTCCAGCATTCAATACTGACAGAGGGAGACTTGAATGTGCGTATGTATTAGCGCATGTGAAGTCCCACAATAAACATTTACCACAATAAAGCGTTTTAAATTATTTTAAGCTCAAAATGATTTCTTCAATAAAGACATTATTTACCATTATTAGAAGAAACAAATACAGGTCAATTTAAAGTGATTTGACCGACCTTAATTCATACCATATACGTATTTCGAGCTTACAGCAATAAATTACTATAAATAATACAGTAATTTAAAGAAAAAATCTAGGTAAATATTATACTATGCCCTTCGAACTCATCACTAATGTTTGAGGGATGAAAGTTGTTTTACATTATCATGTCTCAAATTTTTGTATTGTGTAATGTGAAATTGTTGTATGATATATCAATAGGCTACAATAATTTTCCATCAAGTTTCAAGTCCAAAATTTGAAATTTGAAGTAAATATTAACCAATCATACTTCAGTAAAGATAACTTTCCACCAATGACCTCATACTATGAGTTGCGACTAAAGTTCAAAGTGTGTGAAATTGTTATTTTTTTTTCATACCCAATCGATTTTAATAAATACCTATCCAGTATCAAGTTCTAAAATTTTACACAAATAAACTTAGACTATAAGTTATCCCTAAGTTTCAAAGTAATAAGGTGATATCGTCGCTTGAGAACCAGAGGAACGTAACTCCATTTTCGTAGGTTTACAGGCGAGAGGACAAAAATATTATTTTGTTAGAAAGATGTGTTTTTAATAAGATGGTAATTGAGCTACATTACAAAAGACGATCGACAAGGAGAACAGATGGCGTTACGTTCTATTTACAATAAGTGGGGCTTTCAAAATTATGTCCAAACATGAAGAAAACGAAAACTACATTTTTGGAGTTACGTTTCTCTGGTTTTCATGTGACGATATATTAGGTCAACATCCTCAAATATGAATTTTGGTAATTTTTTACCCGCGAAAGGACACAAGTTAGATCATCCAAATTTACCAGAGTCCTAGAGAACAATTACGAATTTGTATATATATTATTTGACAATTCCAAAATTTGAATTGATGGGTCAAATGTACTTTTCAAGGTACTCATGTTCAATGAAAGACAATGAGACGTTGCATTCATCCATATTGTTGTATGTTACAGTCTATCTTAGTGAACGTTAAGCACAACATTCAAAATTCGCGCCTCATGCTAATTCAATTTCCCCGCTAAAATTTAAATTTTCCGCCAAATATAAAGCGTTCCTTTGACAAAAATATTTCTGACACTTTTGTACTAATAAAAGGGAATAAGAATGACCAATTGAATTTACAGAAGTATATATATCAATTCCTAGAGAACATTTACCAATATACATTGTTTACAAGTCCCAAATTTTAAGAAGTCTGCTTCAAAATTTAATAGAAAAGCATTAATGTACTCATCCTATGAAACAGAATTAACATCTACACTCATTCAAATAAACACATAATCCACTGAAATCTTATCAAAGAGGATATAATAGGCCATAAACCTCCAAATTTTCAATTTTTCTATAACTTTTTACCTATAAAAAGTAACAAGTAGCACCAACCAAACTGACAGAAATATATTGTTTGTATCATACTTGGAGAGAACGATCCATTGAAGTTTTACTATATTTTCTATGAGTACATTGCTCTGTCCTGATCATACCATCCTCTCTCTATTCCGCATTCTTTAGTGTACTGCCGGGTTCAATGATAGAAAACTGCTGAATTGAACTTAGGAAGTCACTTCTGAATAAAATCCAGTCTACAGTAAGACGGAGGATTATTCTTGTTAGAACCTCTGTCCGACGTTTTTTGGTGATCCTTAAGTGAAAGATGTTCTACAAAAGAATTAGTGGACTCAGTATGGACAGGAAAAGAAGTATGTGCACAAAGTCTCTCTGTTCATCAGTTCAAAAGTGCATTCCCAATTTCGTATTACTCTCGCGTAAGCCATGTTACGATCCCAAATAAATAATATATTCGCGTCCTAGAGAACATTTACCAATATATATTTTTTTTATAATTCCAAAACTTAAGGGCTGGGTTAATGTACCCATCACAAAATTTATGAGCATTGCATCAATGTGGTAATACCTTATGAAAACAAATGACCCTCTACGCTGCCATATAACCATATGCTGTAGTAAAGCCCCATCTAAGAATATAAATTAGACCAATAACCGACCACACAGGAAACACGTAGCAACAGTAATATTTTTGCAATTGTTTACCCGTAGAAGCGGATAAGCAGGACCACCCAATTTTATAAAATGATATATTTGATTCCTAAAACACGTCTACATTTTTTTTGACAATTTTCAAATTAAACTGTTGTCTTATATACGTCTCTTAAATTTTGAAAGGGACCATCCATGTTCTATAATGGGAAAATGGATCCCCTCTACTCAAATATATTATAGATTCAACAAAGAACATAAATTAGGTCACTAACAGACTACGTAGTGAACACGTGGCAGTACTAATATTTGACTTTTTTTACCCACAGAAGATAAGCAGGAACATACAAATTTACAGCGGTATATATTTCAGTCCTAGAAAACATTCACCAAATTTTGTGTTTTGATTATTCTCAAATTTAAAGCGTGGTCTATGTATCCTACCAAAAGTTTGAAACGAATGTATCAAAGTTCCATGTCTTATAAAATAGAATGGATCCCTATATTCACCCAAATAACCATATTACGTTATAAGGTCTCATCAAAAAGGATTAAACAGCTCAAAATCCTTCAAAGTTGGAATTTTTGGCAATTTTATACCCAAGAACGAGAACAAGAGGGATTACCCAAATTTACAGTGAAATAGATTAGGGTCCTAGAGAACATTTACTAATTTTTGTTTTTTGACAATTCCCAAATAGATGGGGTAATCCTATGTAATTTTCCCAAACTTTAAGCTGCGTATCAATGTATCCATGTCTAACAAAATAAAATAGACCCCTATATCCACCTATTTAACCATATAAGGAAACAAAACCTCATCAAAGAGGAATAAACAGGTCAAAAATCTAATAAATTTACATTTTTGGCATTTTTTTTACCCATGAAAGGGAACTTGATGGACAAACTTACATAGGTGCATAACCTCATCCTATACTACCATACCAAATTTTTAGTTTTGGCAATTTTCAAAATTTAAGGTGGTGGTCCTATGTATCCCTCCCAAAATTTAGGTGTAAGCCAAGACACCCCTGCTAAAATTTAGAGTGGGTAGTCCTTCCTACGCACCTTTGGACCATGCCCTTGAACCAGAGATCAAAGGGCACAAACGTTACGCTAAGTCACATCAATACAGAATTACTACTACTGTTATTCGCACCTGAAAACATAGGGATGAGTGAATAAACAGACGAATATCAATAAATTATTAATTAGACCTTTAGATTAACGAAATCTCGAATTCGACTTCTTTTACGACTATAAGACTCTTGTTTCCTATTTTCGTTCGAAAGTAAAAATTACAGAGAAATTACAATTAAACACAGTTGAAACAAAATTTGTATATATATATATATATATATATATATATATATATATAGCAAACTGTGTACATTAATATTTTGTGGTATGAAAATTGCATCCTGGATAATGATCAAAGCTCAAGAGACAGAATACGAATTTTGAATCAAAACAGAATGAAGTGATGCAACGTATTATTAAAATTTTATATTTTATACAGTATATCGGATATTTCTAAAAATTTACTAATCAATTTGTCTAATTCTTATTTCATTTAATCCTTCATCATCTTTTTATTGTAATTAAACGTCCCATAATTATGCATTGAGGGTAAGGGAGATTGATGGTTAAATACATGATGTGGTGAAGTGACGAAGTGGGAGAAACTGGAGACTCCGATAATACCCATGTATATGGTGTCTGTGGCCATAAATTTCATGTGGTAGGCACTGAAATTGAACAAGGGAGCCCATACGCCATTTCGTGTGCCATTCCCTGATAAAAATCACATTCTTATTTTTTAGGTGAAATACGAATTCACATTTGGTCTACTTCTCATTCCAAAAGATCTTATCAAGGAAGAAATACTCTCTACTTTTACTTATACGTATAAATAAGTGATATACATACTGAAAATGTGTCGATATGATATGATATATATTTGTATGATGTAATATACATTTGTTGACATACAATGTCAAACGCTAAACCATTTCATATACGGACGTTTATTTCAGATAGCTATAAGTTATTTCAAATATGCATAAACTCACACATATTACAGAAAATATGAATTACTTATCAGGATAAATAACCAAGTCGTGGTTCAAAAGTAGTATGTGTAGGTTAATAGTATAACAACGGTAATAAACACACATCTCCTAAGCCACATGAAAAGTAGATGTGAATGAATTCTTGTAATCGTGAAGGAAAAATATAAAACATAAGTTTTAAATACCTCCAACTTAGCTTGAAAATGTGTGACTCAATCTGCCACACCTTCAAAAAAAATGACATATACAAGTGATGCACAATACAATGTTTAAATTTGGAGAATAGCGTCATAGAATATAAGATGCGTAATAAAATAAAGGACGGTAGAAGTTTTGGACATTCTGTTTTGAGCTGAGATCTGTTATGATGTTTTAAAGTTACTTTGTCACATTTCTGAGCTGAACTTACCAGCGGAATGAGTTGTGGTTTGAAATTTTGTTGCTAGTTTGAAGTACTGTCAGATCTTCTATATAGAGAATATTTCCTCATTGATACGATCATTATGTGGAATGAGAATAGGGTCAATTCTGAATTTGTATTTCGCCTAAACTGACGGATGTGATTTTTATCATGTAAACGACAGCTGAGAAAGTATTAGGCGAAATGAGAATTAGTCAATGTAGGAAGACGCTGTTTTTGAGGAACACTTACAACACTTAGGAAGTGATTCTAAGCGTGGGAAAATAACATTTCTAGCCATGTATTTCAAAAATTACGAATGAAAGAGCTGAAGCAAAAGCATATCATCAAATACTAGAAATTTGCGCTGTCCAAATCCGCCTACTCAAGCTACAATATGCAGAATAAGATACATGCAATTTTCCAGAGGAAGTGAGGGATTCCGTTGGGAAGTACAGTTCTAAGTCCAATTTCCAATTTGTCTTTTTTTCCCTTTCCAATAAAAACGAAAATAAAAATTTATATTGTAGTAAAACGAATCTCATTATGTTTCATGTTTTTTTTTTATTTTACTGTATTTTGTGTTCTATCATGTAAAAAAAAACAGCTAATAATTTTCAGTTGATTATGTTTTGAAATCAACATAAAAAAAATCTCAGATATTCATTCATTAAAATGAAAATAAGAAAGTGTCTGAAACATCAACTCATTAACTGAAAAAAAAAGCTCAAAATTCATATTCTGTCTGAATCTTCGTATGTGAGAAAACAATTTTATACCAAAATAAGGTTTCTACGTGCAAAAACTAAGCAGTATTTGTTTTCTGAGTAAGAACCTTACAGTATATGTTAAATGCTCCCAAGCGAAAACGAAAAGATGTTTGAAGAAAACGAATTCTTTCTCCGTTCATTTTTTCTTATTTTATTTTATTTTGCTTTTGTTGTAGAACCTAAGAGAGAGAGAAAAAAAAGAAATAAAGAAAAATAATAATAGAAGGAGTGCACACAACATAGTGGCGCATTTCCTCCATATATACGTAGCTGAGATTTTCTTTCTTTGCCCTCTTTTCGTCTATCTTTTTACTCTACCGGTAGCTCTAGAATCGCCGCCGCCTTTTCCACAGAGAGAAAGAAGAAAAAGGAAAAAAATAGATCCTGTCTGCTTTTTAGCTCTGAGGGTGCTCGGCATTTCCATAACAAAACGTACTGCATCGAAATCTACCATAAGAGTTCGTCAAAAATTCAAGTCTTTCTCTCTTTCTTTCTTTCTTTGTTTCTTTACGTCTTCTTCTTCTTCTCCTCTTCGCTTTCCCGTCTGTGTTTTATGAATCAAAATCCTCAGGAAAACTCAAACGTGAGAAGGAATTGCATGTAGTACGGTACTTCTAACTTTTGAGATATTACAGAAGGATTAAATTTTACAAGTTCTGTCATATCATACAAGTTACAAATTCTACCACTTTATTTACGTTTAACAATACTTTAAAAAAATATCGAATGGCGAGAAACAGACTAACCAATATACCTAATTGAGCTGAACAAAATCATATTGGTGATTAGGTGAAATGTGCGTAGTTATCTTTTTTTACTTCTTTTAAGAAAAACTAGAAAAACACGTTTTCTTTTAAATTTATAAATTGATGGTAAATGATGGGACAGCAATTTCTACATTTATACCTATATCGCTCTATACTCGTGTATAGTCGACAAATTGTTGTAATCGATTGATAACTACAAGAACCTACTTCCATAATATTTATGATTTTTCTCCACTTAGCTGAACCTTAATAAACTCATCTTTTGTGGGCAAGTGACGGAGGAGTGGTAAGAAAGAAAAATGCTTCGCAAAAATAAACATGTTCATGGTGGCGATATATACAACGGAATTCGAGTTGTTTTTACAAGAGCAGAGAGAGCGTTATTTAAAATAATATATAAGTCTGTCTGCAGAACATAACAGTGTTTTGTATGTAATTACGTAACTGAAATGTAACATATGCATCTACGTATTTAAATATACTTGATGCAATATACTTCATGTAGGCCCTATGTTGTGTTACATTTAACTGGTGTTTAAGAAAACCAATGTACAAATTTTCTGCGGCAATAACTCTTACACTTAACACTGAGCAGTAATTGTTTATTGTTCTTGAAAAAGTGAATAGTAAGTGAATCATAGAATCATATTTAAAGTTAAATCATATGAAAATAGAAAAGAAATTCTCATCCATATTTTCTAAATTTTGAAGTAACACTTTGGAGTGCATGGCTTTGTATGCGCACTTAACTTGATATTGCAACCACTGTTTTAACAGGTCACAACCGTTACTAACAAGCATGTGGACACCACTGTGTTCGTGGTTTTATTAATTCCTCTCTAACTATGTTCATTCCAATATATTTTCGTTTTGTTTTTTGTTTTTTTTTCTCCTCTTGAATTTGTCGTTCATTTCCTCAGCTTACAGAACATATTTGCTGAATAATAAAGTGCAAGCGTCCCGGGTTCGATTGCCGATAGGGACACGGTCGAAAAGGTTTAGAAGCTGTTTCAGGCCAGGCATCCTGAGTGAGGTTTTTCCTGGATTTTTCCTCATTCGCACCAGGGAAATGTCGGAATGGTACGTATCATAATAGTCCCAGGAAGCTTCCTTTCCTCCTTCCCTTTCCTAGGATAGTCTGATCGCTGAGGGACGTAATCCTAACCATAATCCTAATCCTAAATATTAAATACTAAACATTTCATATTGTTTCATTACACTGAAAAGACCTAGCCTACATGTTATCATATCTTGAGGAAATATAATGAGCTTCAAATTCCAGTTTTAATATTTAAACACAATATACAGGTTAAATAAAAAAAATAACAGCTGTCCAAAGAAAAAAATGTCTGATATTCTGCAGAACCTGTAACACAGATTATTAATAATATAGATACAATTAATATCTAAACCAGGAAAAGTGTTGTCCAAAAGAGGGAAGAAAGACGTGTGCAGTCAATCTAATGCAGAAAGAGGGGAGCCTGTGACTGCAATGGCTTGTGCAAATGCCTCTGGAAATTTTATTCCTCCTTTTGTAGTAATGAAGAGCCAAAGAAAAAAGAGCGAATTCATTAATGGAATGCCTACAGGAGCAGTGGTTGAAATGTCTGATTCTGGGTATATGACAACTAGTTTTCGCAAAATTCTTGGAACATCTTGCAAAATACAAAGCTCAAGGTGATTTTTTTTTATTCTTGATGGACACGGGTGACATTCTAAGGATTTCAAGGTGCTGGAAAGAGCCTGCGAATTGAATATCAACATTCTGTGCTTACCTCCTCATGGAATGCATAAGCTTCAACCTCTAGATGTCTCTTTTTTCAAACCTCTAAAGCAATTTTTCAATGAAGAATGCCGTATGTGTTTGCGTACAAATGCAGGATTAAACTTATCCATCACAAAATTTGTTTTCGGAACTCTTCTTAGGAAAGCATGGGTAAGGGCTGCTACACTTGCTAATGCCGTTAATGGGTTTGAAGCATGTGGAATATTTCCCATAGATCTCCACAAAATTCCAGACAGTGCGTTCCAGCCATCGCTACCTCATTACAGCGCCACTATAAATACTCCTTCTGTTAGTGGCGAAGAACCCCAGTCTGCATCATCTAGTGCAAGCTTGGATTTATCTGACCATCATGCTACAGTCTCCAACTCTAGTTCAACATCACAACATAACAACAGCAGTACAATATTATACCTACCACATGACAACAATAGGTCTACATCATCAAACAAGAAAAGGTCGCTTCCAAGTTCTGCTGATCAAGACTCTGGCACATCTGTTCAACCATTAGCTCCAACACCCAAGAAACGTGTTCGAACTTCCAGAATACATCGAGGAATCGGAGCAGGAGCAAGAGTCTTGACATCTCTTCAATATATTCAAGAGCTGCGACAAAAGCCAGCACTTCGCCAGAAAGTATGTGAGTCTAAGAAGACAGTTGTTATTCGTAATGGCTGTAGGCGAAAGTTAAATCTTGCGCAATCTCAGACAAAATCCAGTGAGGAAGAGAAGGATTATTGTGGAGAGTGTCATCAATGGTACTATTCCAGCTTTCGAGGAGGGCAATGGGTGCAGTGCACGAAATGTTATTACTGGTTTCATGAGAAATGTGTGATAGATGGTTGTAATCCACAGTTCGTCTGCCACAATTGTCAGTAAGCTAGCAAGCCTGTCTATAGACTCACGTTAGAAACTGCTATTGTTTCATTTGTTATTGCTGTTTTCATTTTATCCTAAAATTATGCAACAATAAATGTTGTTGCACATCATATGCCTTGGTTTGTATTCATTACACTTGTATAATCACTTTATGCAATACATATATTTTGTTTCTTTTGCACCTTCAACTAATGTCGTTATAATTGTTGGTGCCGGAGTTCCCCATAGTGCGTGACGGAGTTCCCCAACAAGTTTGGGGAAACACGGCAGGATGTAGAGTTGTATTTACGTCTCTCTTATATCTATAGAAACTATATTAACGGTATAGAACTACTATTAAAATATAAAGGAATGTTCAACGTATCATATATCTTAACAACAACATGATCGCGTCATAAATATATTTTGCAGGAATGAATATATGCTTAACGTGCCGTGACTGCCCCAAATTACCTTAATATATGGCGGGCACGGTGGCCCAGTGGTACAGTGCTTACCTCTGGTGCGTTGGGTCCCTGGTTCGATCCCCTGCCAAGTAAATTTGTGGTGGACAACATCTTGTCCGTGGGTTTTCTCGCGGTACTCCCGCCTCCTTCAACATTCTTATTCCCCCGATTCATCCATCATCATTCACTTGCTTTATTCATCCATCTCTCTTAGCCTGAAAGACATAAACGTGGGACGTTAAACTGAAAGATTTCATTTAACAATATATGTTTCCCTAGTTCAATTTATAAATTTATATATTTAAGCTATATGTAGTTTTGAAGTTAGAATGAACTAGCTTTTGCGTAGTATAATTATATCGTATTTGAATATTATATAAATCCTATTATAGAATATTCTACTTGTATATGTTTGCTAATTTACTCATTCATTTATCCTCTAAACCACTAATCTTTCAGAAATGAAACACCTGTTTTCCATGGATAGATCAACGTTCTTGTTAACAGCGGCTGCACTCATGAATAAATATATGGATTTAATGGTGACGGTAATGAGACGCGATTTTCAACACGAAACGATGATAATAATCAACAAGTGGTATTAAGATACAAAGCTTTTAATGATAGATAAGTGATTTTTTTTTATTTTTCTAATCTCTTAGTAATCGATCACGTGTCTGTCAAAGAGAAGGGATTTGATTTATTATCAGCTAATTAACATACAAATCAAGGGAGCCTCAAACGCTTTGCGTTTATCAGTAATAAATTGGTCGAGCTAGACAACAACACCTTTTATCTTAACAAGTATGTACGAACGCATTAACTATTGGAAGCCGTATAAGAGGTAATACAAGCTTCTCATTACGAGTGTAATGTGTTCGGCGTCATAATGTTAATCACAAACAACATATTTTAAACATTTGAACCTCCAACATAAAGATACGCTACAATGTAGCATCGAAAGATAATTTTAAAATAATTGTCATTGAATCGTATTATAACCTTACTTTTTAAATCTATAGTCATGTAGCTAAACCAATACTTGAAAATAACTGAAACCACACTATATTCAACTTATAATGTAACACTAATACGATAGTTTAGATATATACACTCATGTCCAAAATTATTGTCGCATGTCTATAAATATGTTGTTGTAGGAATATAATTTGATAACGAATTCGCCCGGTATTTCTTATAATGTTAGTATGTGTATAATCGGCAAAGACATGTACGAGGTAAATTTCATGTCAAAAAAAACAGTAAATAAGAACAATAAAATGAAAATAAAACTTTCTTGTCCATTTAGCAACATTTTGTTTTACTCATTCTAATTTTCGTATTTATAATTCTTTTCCTATGAAATTTACCACAAATATTCATTTCCCGATTATACACATAGTATCAGTATTAAAAGTACCCTGCAAAATCATTATGAAATTATATTCCCACAACAAGACAGTTATAGATATGTGACAATCATTTTGGACATGAGTGTACATAAATAACAATGCCACCTAAACGTCCTAATCAGGGCCGAATCTAGGCAATTTGCCGCTCTGTGCAATGGCATCATTTTGCGCCGGCCCCCTTTCTTCAAAAAGAATAAATCTTAAAAAGCAAGATCTTTAAATATGCTACCCCATCATGAACAATAAATAATGTTATGTTAGTGAAAGATAAAACAAACACACCTGCAGAGGAAAGATGGTGATCCTTTTTATAGAGTTCAATATCAAGCTTCAATCTCAATATGTCAGTTTGCAATTCCAGTGAAATTTCCAATTCCTCTTCTCTCTTTGTTTCTTGATTTTTCTTTCTATATCTGTAAAAATAAATAAATAAAAAGTTTGTTTCCACCTTCAGTGATAAGGAACTTGTTTGTGACAAAGTCAAGACAAGTTTCCACATCAAAACTGTGAGAACTAACTAAATGGAACAAGTGTTCGCTGCTGTTCGAGAATTGAGTTCTTGTATTTGACATCAATCAAGCAACTCATGCTGGAATTTGTTGGACCATTTGCTTTAGCAATGTTCATATGACCTTAAATTAATACGACCTAAACATGATTTATGAATGTTGTATTCAAATATGTCAGCTTAGTAAATTTAACCACAATCATCAAGAAGTCTGCTTCCAACAAGAAATACTTATTTTAAAACATGTAATTAGTTATAACAGATTTTGCCGTCCCTCGAAACTAACCACCCTGTGCAATTGCACGTGTTGCACATATGGTCCTGGTCTTAATTAAATTCAAATTTTCATCTTTACAAAACCAGATTGTAACTGGTGCAATGGAAGCCAAAAGTCCGAACGGATTGTGTATAGCACCATTTCAAGTTTTGCTTTGGGGTGGCAAGACTCTCCAACAATACTTTCACTCTTTTTTATTATATTATTATAATATTCATTAAAATGTATACATCTAAAAATCAGGGAGATAATTGGCCCACTCTGACCCAGCTAAAGGACTCCCCTGCACATTAGCATGCATGATTACTTCCTACTAACCATTATAGGTGTTGTTGATCCATCGTAAATTACACAATCGGCATCTTCAGTTTAGTTTAGAAGATCTAATTTATCAATAAAGAATAATAGTTTTACTAGTTAATTGTTGCTGTTTTTATTGTCTTTTGTGTGCATATTTACAAACAATTTTAGATATTGAAGCTTTGCAGGTGAAATGTAGGTGTAGGTGTATTTTTTTTCTTTTATTTTTAGAACAATTAAAGGATCATTCTCCAATTACTAGGACTATTTGATAGGGTGTTTACTCGGAAATGTACGACCACAATTGCTACAGATTTAACTAATCCATATGCGCACTTAGAATAGACAGACATCAACAAAGGCACATTCATTAAGAAAGTTTTCATTGTCTTTCCCTATGCTATAGACTTTGGACTTATAGTGGCACGAAATCGGATATTTCTACACAAGTTATGTACGCCAATTGTTAGGAACGCCATTTGTCAAATTAAATACAGTAGTTGCCTGATTTTCCAATTCTATTATGATGACCAATAAATCAGCTCAGTAATAAATCATGTAATAACAAATATTTTAAATGAAAACTTTAAATTATTTCTTTCTCGGATATTGTAATGCCCGTACGAGATCAACATTGGATTGCTTTCCGTTGAGTTGTAGTTCGTACATATAACGATGGTTTGAAGTCTCCAGGTAAAGTAGTTTGTGGCTTTTAGGTAAATATTTTCAATGTTCTCTTTAGTGATAGCGTGCAAGTTAGATATACATATATAGGATTAGAGTAGTTTTAGCCTTGTACATTAGATTAGCTAGATGTATGAATAGTGAGTGATTTTGTATGGTTTGTAGTATATGTCTCATTAATGTATAGACTTCAATGCTTGGAATCCAGTTAGGTGCGTTCACTTAAGTATATTAATTATAGTGTTTGAGGCATATCCATTTTTAATAACTTTTGTTATATAATCATTCATATATAGTGTTTTCTTATATGATTTTACATTTAATATTAATTATATTATACTTATTTTCTTGTAGTATTAATTTATTATTTAATATTTGTATTTCTTTACTTACTTTTGTATAATAAATCATTTGTTTTCTTTACATATTCGTTGAAGAAATCGATGTGCAGAAATGCCTATTACGAATTCTTAACATGACGACAAGAGTTACAAGCTTAGAATGTTTCATAATTACAGGGCTAAAGGTACGATACAGTTTCGACTAGAATTTGGACTCATAAAATTAATCGTGTTAGGGATTTACGAAGGTTCAGAACTTTTTTGGGCTCAAAGCGATGACAATTTCCAATCTGATTGTACTGAAATATCCTTATGTCACGATTTTAGTTATAGCAATGTTAATTTTCCAATAGTACATGAAAGCAAACTGATAGTAATGTTTAAGTGTAGTGCCTATGTAGATAAGGATGTTTGTCTCTATAAACAGCTGGAAATATGAATAGTTAACGTTACAATTTACCGTAAATAAAGATAAACCAAAAGTCAAATGGGGGATATAGTTTAAAATTATGATCTAAACAATTGATCTAATATTGAATAAAACATAGCACAATTTAAATTTTAAAATGCAGCAGAGAAAATTAAGGCAGATTGAGAATTGAGTAATTTGTAGTTTGGACTTAAGAAGTTTTAATGTATCAACTTTGTGTACATCACTTTAATGCAAAGATCAAAATCTATAGCTAGGTTTGAAGTGCTATTGCTCTGAATACTCTAAAAGTTAGTATAGCAGTCTCTAGAATTTGAGAGAATATGGTTTTGTTTTGCCAGAGTTTCCTTTAAAAACACACCCCTGATCTTAGCATATTTTTTTATAAAAGACAAGTGATTGAAGCGTTGATATGTACCCATAATCACATATGAATTGCTGATTTGAGAAACGTAATAAGTCAATAATGTCGTAAGTTAATGATTTGTGACGTTTCTCTACTCAGGGACACTTGTTGCAGCTCGATATTGCACGAACTATTAACGTGGCTTCTGACATATCACAACCCAACGGTGTAGGTACTCTTCAAGAAACAAAGCTCCATGTAAACTCATTTTCGTCATATGGCTGACTTATGACGTTTCTCAAAGCAGTGATTCATATGTGCCTTAATCCAGTTATCATGCAACACTTAGTTGACCTTAAATATGTCTATTATCTTATTATAGATGTCTTCCACAATTCGATTGGTTTCTTCGCATTATAAAAATATGAATTATTTATTGATTGTAAACCAACTATTCCCCCCCAGATTGTATTTTTAATTAACAATTTTTTGTGTACAGTTTATATTTTTCTGTAAAGAAACAATTGGAATGCAAACAGAAGAATTCGAATTTAAAGATGTTCTTTTTTATTTATACTTTCAGATTTTGTAACTCCCAAATCCACGCCTTTTAGTGTCACTCCTAAATTTCAAAAGTTCTTTATATACATTATGTAATGAAAATAAACTAAATTTGGCTTGTAAATAAAAATTAACTACCACATCTATAAATCTATTAGTGAATTAAATAAAATCCATAAAGTATATATTTTACTGAATTATCGGAACCCTAGTGGATTAAACAAAGTTTGTAATGCTGCCTAAAGCAATGCATTACAAACCGACTGGTATTTTAGCGGCTGACCAGTACTTTTGTCAGGCTCAACTACAGTAAACCCTCGTTAACACGAATTCCAAGGGACTGAAAAATCAGGAGTTCGTGTTAAAAGAATTCGTGTTAACCGGGGACTCAAATTTTATTATTCGAATACATTTTCTCCATACATACGCACTAGAGTATACAGACTATACCTACCACTACAGTATATTATGTATGTCATAGAAAACACTAGAGATGGTATCGAGACGAAACTGAGTATTCTCGGTCTTGATACCATCCACAGAATTGTATCGAGACGAGACTGAGAGTTTCGGTCTCGTCTCGATTTCGAAAAGCACTCCTCGGTCTCAAATTCGAGTTAAGATCGAGATCGAGACTAGTTTCGGTCTCGGTACCATCGTCTGAAAAGTGAAAACACTATAGTGAGTTTATTATCCTATCTTTAAAGATTAAAAAAAAAGTTTCCACGCAGAAAATCCAGGTCAAGTTATAAAATTGATAACTCCGCTAGCAGGGCGAGTACCGCTAGCAACGGAAAGGTATTTATGATTGCTGTCACCAGTTTAGAGTTACAGAGGAGAGAAGATGTTTTGTCTCGAGCTGTCGCCAGCTCGTCTGCCAAGCACCTGCATTTTCAGCGCTTGATGGAGGTCACAATCAACACCTCATAAGAGAGGAAAGATACCTGTTTCTGGTTTTTCTCTTATTTACAAGTCAATTTTCGTCTGTATAAATAGTGTATGACAAAAACTGATCTGGAGTGAAATCTGAAATAAGAAAAATGATCTAAAAAAAAAACAACAACAAAGGATTGAAAGTTCGTGTTAAATCAAAACCTTTACTGATTCAAGGGACTAAAAATTAGTTCGTAATTCGTGCTAACCGAAATTCGTGTTAACCGATAAAACTTCCTATAAGATAACGTACAGCGATGCCGGGACCGAAATTTTGTTCGTCCTAACCGAGTGTTCGGCTTAAGCGAGTTCGTGTTAACGAGGTTATACTGTATATATATACTTATTTCAAGACTCAAAATACAAATATTGTTCGTCCGTTTTGACGATTATAAGCGGGTACCGGTAATTTTATTTTTCAGTGCTGGTAAACCTAATGAAAAGTTAATTTCCATACTTCGTATTGATAAGCTTATTACTTTTGCTTTTACATCTTGTAATGCAATCACTTCATAAATATCTTTGAAACTATAAATATGTAATAAATAATATTAAATATGTTAATAATAATAATGCGTGAAATAATAAATAAATAAATAAATATACTGCAATAACTGTCGTATTACAATTTCCAAACAAGAGGAAATTCCAAAGATTTTATTTCCTTACATATATGACCTATAAATTACAAAAACAGGGGCTATAAAATGAAAACAAAAGAAACTTTCAAAAACGAGTTTAGTTTATTTGCAGAATAACTCGTCAAAATAGCTACCTCTTAAAGAAAACTAACTAATAATGTACTTACCATTAAATTAATATAACTCATCATGATCTAAATACTAAGTTATTTACCATGTTCTTCACAAATTAAAAAAAAAATGTGTACCTACATTTAACAAAGATATCACGTAAAGGTCAGAGATTTTAATCTTTCACCGACTTTAATTGGTTATTTACTTTCTTCTCTTTAAGAAAGCTTCTCAAACAGCTTCCTTAACAGATTTTTTTTTTTTTTTAAAGTATTCGGAAGAACTTTGAATGAAGTTGAGTTTTACTTTGAAAGAAGTTAAAATTGACAGAAGTAAGTATTTGAAAAAGTTTGACTTCCGCATTTTTTCCCCTCCTCCATTAATAATGTAAAGAAACATTTAGCCACTGTTTCTATGTAAATTTGAACTACTTAATGCACTTATAATTAAATGAAATTACTAGTATCATTTTCATTATCAAAATGTGAACCTAATTTTAACTTTAAAAAACCAAACTAGAAGATAAACGTAATAAACAGGAATAATCCTTGACTATGATTTTTTTAAAAAAATAGCTTTGATTTCATCTTTTTATTACTACGAAGAAAATATAAGCGTATTATTCCAATTATAATGCGACACTACATCTTACACTCAAACATAGATTTCAAATTTAAGTACATATTATAGGCTAAACTAGTGTACAATCATGTTCAAACATATCCCTATTCTTTTTATTTTTACAAAGCTCTCTACTTGGATAGGTAGATAGCATGCTTTTCTTTAGAGGTTTCTCAGAAGAACTTCAAAGAGGGTAAATAATATCTGGCAATATTGTATTCCCTCCTATGCATAACTATGTAGTGATTACCAAAACGAGTTTTTTTTTTTTAATATGGCTGTTCAATCACTTTTGTGATATTATCATTTTGTGTAATTGTATTGTAGCAATAATATGTATTTTACGCAGTTACGAGGAAGAATGAGAAACTAAGGTTATAAGGACAATATTTTTGGAGTTTCGTCTGTTAGAGAGAAATAAGGAGTGTGTAGTAATTTTAATACATGGAGTTGGCAACTGTGCAGAATTTCAGCCACCCGTCACCTAGGGCCCTAGTTGTACGTAAACACAAATGGCGACCCGTTTGGAAAACTGGTCTCGCGAAGAAGTCCGCTCAGTTATTCGATTTCTGTGGGCGAAATATGTAACCGCAGCTGAAGTTTACCGTCAGTTGGTAGAGGTTTACGGAGAAACTGTAATGTCTCGTCAGCATGTCGCAGAATGGTGTCGAAAATATGCGATTGGTGGAGAAAACGTCACCAGTGGCGTCGGAAGTATTTTTCAGCTGGGGGGGCAAACTGCTGTCTTGAAAATAGACACGGGAATATAACATAGGTAAGATAATACGAATATTTGTTTGTAATGTAACAATTTCATTTGATTGGTTTATAGTAATAATAATAATAATAATAATAATATAATGAAGCTGTAAACAGTTTCGTGAGAGTGAAATTTCCATCTATTAGAGGCATCTTAGTTTACATCTTTAGATTAATTAATCCCGTGTCAGTTTTGTGCTGGATTTTAGTCTAGTGCAGAAATTTTCAACCACTGAAATCAGAATTAAAAACATATAAAATTGTAGAATTTGTACTGCTCACAATGACTACTTGTAAGTACAATTTTTTACCATTTTATATACTGATACATATTTTTAACTGTATTGGACGTGGTCATACGGACACTATTAAAGGATCTTAAAGCTACTTAGATCACTTGGAAACGAAGAAATTAAAATTGTATATTTAAAAACCCAGTTCTAGTGTTGCAGTACACTGTAATATTAGAAATTGCTATTTAGAACTACAAACTTTGTAGCACTTTGTAGTAGAAAATAACTTGTACATTATAAAACAGGTTACATAATTAAGTAAAAAAATAAGAAAATTTATTTTTCTACCTACTTGACTTCGTACCAGAAATGGAAAAATGGAATTTTTACTAAAGACTTCATAAAATTTATATAGAAAATTCAATTACACTAATTATCCAGTTATTTGTATTTTTTACTACACTTACTTCAGTATATCCAGTTTGTTATTACATTCACCTTTTTTCCTAATTTCATTATATTCACTTCACTTCACACTAATAAAGTACGACACAATTAATAAGAAATAATTCAAGTTTATATTGAATTTTAAGTGCTATTTTGTAATTTAAATAATTAGTTATAATTCGCATAATATTTTCACTTACGTAATTCTACATTTATTTCTTTTCAAAATTGACCAATACTAGTTTCTTTCGCTTGTCTTTGATATGAATTCTCTTGCAATGGTGTTTAAGTCTGGTCGCCACACATATGCAACAACAGCAGATGAGCCAATCTTTCCTGCGTCATGGACGTCCTTTAATATGACGCAAATAGCTGAATGATTTTTCGCAAATGCTCAAGAAGTTGGCACAATGAGAACGAAAGTCTCTAGAGGAACAACTTGGTCGAGAAGGCTGCGAACAGTTGGGGTTTCAGCACTAATAGTTTTTAATATTTTGATGATCGTCAGCGACTCAGTCGTCATCAAAGTAGGCGGAAGCAGCCTGAGCTGAGCTCATAATCTATCCAGGTTAAAATCCGACGAGTAAACTCCCAATTCCTGCTTCAAATAATCTCTTGAGAGAGGCCCACCAGCACAGGGCTATGGTATGATATTCGGAAAAAATATCATTCCGAATTTCTTCATTCTTTTCAAATACCCTTTTAGAATTACTTTTTGATCATCATTTGGACCACTTGTATTACTGATGGTTCTTTTCCAACGTGATTTGAATTCGTTTGTAGTAGATTGAAAGCTGTCCTACTCGCTCGTCTAACACACCAGTGAGTAGGACAAACAGGCAGCAAATGTTTAGGATTACTTTCGTTGATAGTTTTACAGGATTCAAGAACAATGTCGGCGTGCGTATGTTGTCTATCGTTTTGCAGAATCCAGGTTGATGTTTCAAACGTCTTTCACTATGGCACGCACGTCACACAAAGATTCGCATTTTCGTGCTACTTCCTGCAATGGAAGACCTAATGCATGATTGTTGCAGTGAATGTATACAACTTTCGGATGTTGAGTCGAAGTTATCTTCTGCACACACACCACTCGTCCTGACATGATAGCTTTGACTTCTGACTTTGACTTTCGTCCTGACTTAGATTAATCAGAGTCAATACAGAGCACACAGAGACAACTGTTCTTTCTTTGAAATATCAGTCATGGAGTCGGCTATGATTGCATAAAATGGAGACTCTTTAGCTTCTGCTACCAAGTCTCTCTATATTGCATGTCCCATAGTCTTTAAAATTTCATTCTTTCAATCAGCACTAAGCCAATTATCCTGTCGATTAATCCATTGGCTGAGAACAGGCACATCCATTTTTCTTTCATCCAGGAGTGACATCAAATTTTCGTACTATGCAGATGTCCACTGATTGCTTGACCACTGCGAGCTAGATATCTAACACTACTAGTTATTATAAGCAGTGACTGTCTTCCTTATTCTTGTTTACAAACTTGGTCTGAAAGGAGAGCTGAAACAGGTGTTCTGTTTCTGCACTCATATCTTAACCCTTCCACTACCACTAGGACATGTGTGTCCCAAGATACATTCTCAGAGGACCCCTGGTAATTTACCACATTTTATTGCTATGAATCGCTGTTCCACTGGTAAAGAGAAGCCTGCTAATGGTTAACAGAATTCTTATTAACATTATCAAATAGACAGTAATGAAAGTGAACATGAACAATGAAAGTGATAATAGAACAGATGAAAGTGAGGAACAATGTGCTAGTGATAAAGCAGTGGTTGCATGTACTGTAATTTGGAAAAGGATGCCGAAATGTAAAATATTTGTAATCATAAATTCGACCCAATTGTTTTTCTGACAATATACGTTTCACAATTGAAAATACAAGATGATCATTCATGTCAATACCACTGGGACATATAGGTCACACGTAAAAATATCAGAGGGATACATAATGTCCCACTCTTCCCACGTCGAAAAACGAAACTGTGGAAAATGTCTTTTATATATATTTATACGTTTGAAAACAACTTAAAATAGCCATATATTAATGTTTCTCACTCCGAAAAAAAATGGTAGTGAAAGGGTTAAACGAACGGAACGACAATAGAGTTCGCATTTTTCATATGCTCTGAATTATTAATCCTACCTCATACATTTTTCCTCCTCACTATAAAACTTAGTGCATTCTGCATATTGTTTGTAAGAACATTAATTTAAGTTTATGGAAAATGTATTTAGGCCCTAAATGCCCTGTTACTCGTTTAAACTGTTACATTTTTCAAACTTTAAAATCTCGCTCGATGACTCGTTTCATATTCCAGACTTACGATTACTTAAACAACAATTTTAAAAAAATTTACAGTGTTTTGAGAATGTACACCAATGGAAATTAAGAGAATTTTCAATTCTTTTTCCTAACTCTTTTTGTCTAACATGGGGTAGAAAAAGCGCCCGGTCCCTTGTTTCAAATAGAAAGATGAACCTGGAATAGAGAATTTTTTTCGCATTACTATAAAAAGCAAAATTTAGTTCATATAACACTGGTCGGCATGAAAATCTTCCCACGAGGGTGAAAGGGTGTACCGGATAGATTTCGAGACGCTGATTACGAATATCTCATCGAGAAAGTTCCAGCACGTAAGGTTTTTTTGGGGGGCGGGTTGCTGTTTCCATAATTGACAGGAAAATCGTATTTTTCGTATTTAATATGTGTTTTCCGTGTTTGGAGTGCATAATTCTGAATTTTTACCTTAATCCAAGAACTGTTACTAGGCTATATCCCAGGAACATTCTTTTCTCTAGCTCACGACCCCCCGGAAACGTAGCCCCTCCCCTTTGGTTGCAAAGATTTATTGTCGTTCCACACAGCATACACTAAAACCTAGGCGTTATTGACGGAGAAAGGTTTCGTAATCAACTTGCGATCATTCGTCGGCTCCCTTTTGTCTAGACGACAGACAGATTGTTGAAAAAAGCGCCAAGACACACCACGTTGTCGCGTGAAACAAATATTTCAGTTTCGAGTTGATCTTCGTGTTAGAAGGTGGTGTTACGTTGTGTCTGTGTATACCGTAGGTGAAAAATATTTCTGCGTGAAATATTGACGTTTGCGTTAAACGAACATGCCGAGAACTTGCAACAATTCGACAGATTCATTCTGCTACATATGTGGGGAACTGATTTTCAAGGGACAAAGTAGTCACCGTTCCTGAAGACAACCTACCATCTGTACTTCGGGTGTAAAATCGGCGACCAGGTTCGCGTTTGGGCTCCGAAACAAAGTTGTAACTCGTGTGCGCGTACTCTCACAGGATAGTTGAAAGGTACACATAAATCGATGCCATTCGCCGTACCTATGGTTTGGCGCAAGCCCCGTGAACATGTTTCAGACTGTTACTTCTGCCTGACTAATATAAAAGGTTTCTAAAAAAACATGAAGCATAAAATACAGTATCCTAACTTGGATTCCGCGAGGAGACCTGTGAAACATGATGTTTGTTTACCTGTACCCGTACCACCAGACTCATACACCCTGTGCAGTGTTTGATCCGATTAAGAACCTGCTGCTTGTGAGGATGTTGCACAATCTTCGAGTACACAGTCAGATCCCAATTACGCTCCAGTGTCTGACACTGATGAACCACATGTGATAAGTCAGGAAGAGCTGAATGATCTGATCAGAGACTTAAACCTTCCCAAGTCTAAGGCCCTTGTTGCTTGCATCACGACTTCAACAATGGAATCTACTAAACCAAGATGTGAATATATCGATGTATAGCAAAAGATAGGTGAGCCTAGTTTCTAATTTTACAAAGGATGGTGATTTGGTGTATTGCAGTGACATTCCATCACTTATGGGACAACTGAAGTTGAACTACAACAATGAAGATTGGAGGCTTCTAGGATAAGTCTCAAGGCAGTGTTACTACACAATGGCAATGAAAAGCCAGCCATCCCTATTGCTCATGCTGCACACACGAAAGAAACATACGAGAACATGGGGAAACCTATTGCAGAAAATAAAGTACGAACAATTCCAGTGGTCTGTATTCGCTGACCTTAAGGTTATTGCCATCCTCACCGGTTTACAAGGAGGTTACACAAAGCACTGCTGCTTCTTGTGTCATTGGGATAGTCGAGGCAAAGATCAGTACACCATCACAAAATGGCCGCCAAGGAAGCAACTGGCCCCAGGGGAGATAAACGTGGCTAATGAACGTCTTGTGGACTCGGAGAAAATATTCTTACCACCCCTTCATATCAAATTAGGGCTCATGAAGGTTTTCGTCAAGGCCCTGAACCGGGACGGTGAAGCATTTAATCATCTCAGAAAACTATTCCCAAGACTTAGCGAGGCCAAGGTGAAAGAAGGTGTTTTTACGGGACCTCAAATCAGAGGCGTTTTCAAAAATACTACATTTTCTTCTAAGCTTAATGAAGTGGAAAGTGAGGCTTGGGATACCTTTCGAGAAGTGTGCACTAACTTTCTAAGGAATCATACGTCACCTGATTACAAAGACATTGTGGGCAGGTTAATTACTTCATTTCGTAACATGGGATGTAATATGTCCCTAAAGTTACACTTCCTGCATTGCCACCTGGACTTCTTCCCGGAAATGTACAGATTGGGGCAGGTCTCTGACGAACACGGGGAAAGGTTTCACCAGCAAATAGCTACCATGGAGAGCCGCTACAGTGGTAAATGGAGTGTGAATATGTTGGCAGACTTCTGATGGAATGTGAAACGCGAGACACCCTGTAGTAATTACAAGAGGAGTAGGAAAACCAAGTGACACGTAAGCGTTTAATTTTTTATGCAATTTTATCAGCATAATTTATTTTGATATTTAAATTATAACGTGCAAATTATTATGGGCGGAGAATAGCATCTTTGGGCGGATATTGAAACACCCCCCTCCTCCCTGAAAACTGGTACGTCCTGGAGAAAAACGGCTTACGGATTCGAACTCTGGAGCTCGAAACCTATAAGAATCACCTATTTTCGTTCGTGGGAGCGAAAAAAAGTTTCATTTTGCCGACCAGTGTAATCAGTGTTGTGTGTTTTTACAGTCTGAAAGTGAGGGGGCAAAACGAGTATCTTGCCCCCTCTGAAAATTTCAGGAGGGGCAACTGCCCCCCTTGCCCCCCGGTTCCGGCGCCCCTGAACGTCACCGATGAGAAGCGCAGTGGACAGTCCAGCACGGCATCAACAGATTTGAACACAGCTCGTGTGGAGGAGGTGACAATAGGAGGATCAAGTTAAGGCATCTGATGGCAGAATTGGGAATGTCATTCGGTTCGCTTCGTTTCAGACGAGGAGGTGAAACACTTCGTGACAACGTGACTAAACACGCGAGGATAGGATTTTTACCATTAGGGAATGTTCAAAACTCATCCCATGATGCGATATGTGCCTCAACCGATATGAAGACAATGTCGAAAAATAAACTAATATATGTACTCTCTGTTGACTGTGTTGGTTGTGTGAATTAATATATGCACGCTTTACTCCTGGCTTTGTAACCTTACTTTCTGATCATTCCTAAAGCCTGTGACAAACATCTTGGCATTTCAGCTAAACGAATAAAACGCAAGCTCTGAAGCGACGTTGCCAAGTGGTAAAGGGGTGCGAACTATGAATTGGCTAAGCAGACGAACTACAGCGCGATTAGGTGGCAGGGAATAGATTGAAGTGAATGTGTACAAAATAAACGTGGCAATACCGCAGGCCTCTCATTTGCTAGCAGCATTTAAAGGGAACGTGGAGCGCCGCCTTCAAATTCCAAGATGTTTGTCGCGCCGTTTAGTACTTATGAATAACGCGGATAATAACCAATCACAATACCCGAACTTATTAAACATATAATGCACAAGGTTATTTTCCCAAAGGCTAACGTATGACAAGGTGGTGTATAGTGCTCAAGAGACTTTAAATATTTTGTAAAAATTGTTCAACAAATAGTAAGTTTAATTATCTTGATATTTTTTTACATGTTAATTATAATTTTGATCTGTATCCCATTAATTAGACTGCATTCTCGATCTGCTGGTGTCCTCGTAAAAAGCTTGATATTTGTATATTTTACTTTCAGTTTCATCTCATTAGTTCTTTATCATACATCAATTTTTAAGTTTACAAAGAAGTTCGTTTTGACAATTTTCTTGGAAACTGCTTATATGAGTTTGCACTTCTTGAATTACTTTTTGATTTGAAACACATTATTATTATTATTATTATTATTATTATTATTATTATTATTATTATTATTATTATTATTATTATTATTATTAGAGCGTGCTTCAGATCGGTTATTTTTCTTTTACGTTTATTTGATTTATCAACTTTTTCTTTACCTTAATATTTAAGTTAGATACTGTATCTCAACTAAAGAAAGGACGCTAACTTCTTATAAACTACGTAAATCTACGAAACATGCGTGACCAAATCTCTATATATAAAATTGAAAATCACTATGTTTGTGACTCTAAATCTCCTGAACCGCACGACCGATCTCGATCAAATTTCTAACATTGATGAGGTTCGAGGCTGGGCTAGTTTTAGGCTATTCAATTTGATGGTAGAACTGAGGGGTCTGGGGAGGGGTATAAAAATAAATAAAACTTAATAACTCCTGAATCTGAATCACTCGACCGATCTTAATCAAATTTTCAACATAGATGAGGTTTAGGCCTCGGATCGTTTTTATGATTTAAATTTGACGGAGCAACGTAGGGGAGGAGAAGGAGGAGGAGATATGTAAAAATCAATTTATATAAGACTGAAAGTGACTATTTTTGTAACTTAATAACTCTTGAACTGTCAGACCGATCTCAATCAAATTTTCAAGATACATGAGGTTCGAGTCTGGAAACATTTTTGTAATTTTACTTTAACGGTAGATCCTAGGGGAGGGGGAGAGGAGGGGAAGAATAAATCAAAACTAATAAAACCTAATAACTTTTGAACCACTTAACAAATCTCGATCAAATTTTCAACTTATATGAGGGTCGGGCCTCGGGTATTTTTTTATCGTTTCACTTTTACGAGCTAACCCAGGAGAGGGGAGGGGAAGATATATGTAAAAGAATAAAAATAAAAATGATTGCCTTTGTGACTTTATCACTCTTGAACCACCGGACCGAACTCAATCAAATTTTCTACATACCTGAGTTTAGGGACTGGGGTTACTTTAGGCTATTCACTTTGACAATTCAATGTAGGGGAGGAGGAGGGGAGAGAGATTTTAAAATGATAAAAAATGACCGATATTAGTGTTGAATCTATAGTTTTCGGAGTCAATGAGAGAAACAGAGACACTTCTGATGCTGTTTCAATCCCAGTTCAGCCCTGATAGTTGGGGAAGAAACAAAGTAAGGGAGGGGATAAACATTTAAAAATGATCGAAAATGTCCAATATTAGTGTCTAATCCATAGTTTTCGGGATCATTCAAATGAACAGTGACATTTCCGATCCAGTTTAAAACCGAAATCAGTCCCACCATTTGGGGGAGAGGAGAAAGATATATAGATAGAAAATGGCCGTTGTCAGTGTCGAATTTATAGTTTTTGGGGTCTCTTAGATGAACAGTGATACTTTCGATCCCGTTTAAATTCAAATTCAACTCCGAAACTTGGGGAGGAGGCGTAAGAGATATTTTAAAATGATCAAAAAAGACCTATATTTGTGCTGAATCCACATTTTTTGGGGTCGCTGAGATGAACAGTGACACTTCCGATGCAATGGCCCGCAACATAGGGAGGTGGATATATATATATATATATATATATATATATATATATATATATATAAATGGTCGCAAATGACCGATATTAGGGTTCATTCCAGATTGGCCTATTCCCGTTTTGCCTACGGACCTTCCAGCAATATATATCATTATATCAATCTCACCAGAGATGTAGGCCAAATGGGTATATTCCCGTTTGGGCTATTCCTGTTTTGCCTACACTCATTCGACGAGGGATAGACTCGTGGCGTATTTAGTGTCTGAGGGATTTTTTTTTTTCAAAGATTTACGAATAAGTTTATTTCTCAACGCCAGCAATAGCTCTGACGTGATAGACTGTGATCCTAGGCAAGTACGTGTCGTGCAACTAGTAGTTCCAAAGGTCACATTTCAAATCCGATATACGTTCTATTTTTTTTTATGGGCTTACAGAAAAAATTTAAAAGGTGAGTGACTAGCTATTCAAGATCAGTTTCTCGAACTTTACAAGGCTGGGAAATACTCTCGTGATTCTGAGAGAAAAAACATTATGCTCTCCAACTATCCTGATAGAAAATTTCTTAATGCAATTTTTCAGCCTTACTGGTGGGTGGAAGTAACTTTGTAGTTTTTTCTGCCTGAGTGCAGAAATACGGTAGTTGTAACATTGCGAGTAGAGTAAAATTGAGGCAAGGAGAGAAGACTCAGGATAGCATGAATGCTGACTATTAAATTCAATTTTGAATGCTTGATTCATGTCCAGAGTGGTGGACGAGTATCGAACCAAACGTAACAGAGGTGAAGTGAATGGAGTCAGTTCTCTCCCTCGTTCTTCCTGTTTGAATAAATTGAATACCAGTTTCTCTGAATGAAGAGATATAGAAGCTGTTTTGCTTTGATAGTATTTAACGTGACTCTGGAGTAAAGGGCGGAATGCCTCAAATGGGAGCTAATTACCTTCCAAATCTAAATTTCTTCAAACTTATTTTAGCTAAATTATTAATTTTTATACCAACTTTCTCATAATGAAGGAATTAGTTTTATAGGGTAGATAGGCCGGGATAAGTCTTTAGTCAAGGCTATAACAAAATACTTTGGCTTGTGTAATATTTACCTGTACCTAGGGCAGAAAGTACTCATACATATGCACTATACTTAGTAGAATGTTCATTTCATATTAACAAAAGAAGAATGTTTTTAATATATGTAAGAGATTATTATGGGATAGTTGTTGATATGGACATGTTTTATGGTTACCTAGACAGTGAGTTTGTGTACTTAACCGTTTTAAGAAAAGGATATTATAAGTTATATCAAATAATAAACCAGTTTAACATCGTTTATAGACGTTGTCAGTTTTATTAAAAAGGTGAGATTAATGGTATTTAAATATCGAAGCTAATATTTTTAATGTCAAAGAAATACTACCACTTCGAATTTTTATCTCAGCAAACGAACCAGGTTTACGACTATCTTTTTGATAAAGTCGTTATAAAAATTTTGGTTCACGAAACCCGGGAATTTGTAAATTCAATTCCCGAAGAAGAGTAAGATTGAATTTACTTTTATACTACAGTTAATGAATACGAACTTAACCATATTACGAAGTGGTAAAGCAATCATAAGAAAAATGGATAACGAAACAATGCAGCAGGAATCAAATACTAGTGACAAAGGTGAGACTAGTGTAACACCAGGTTTGACATCGGAGGATCGAATCTTGTTAGCTTTACAGCGACAATTAATGCAAATGTCCACCGAGTTAAAGCAGACCATAGAACAAAAGTCTGACGAAGCTAACAAGCAAAATGAAGAGTTAAGTAGACGAATGGAACAGAAGTTTGACGAAGCTAACAAGCAAAATGAAGAGTTAAGTAGACGAATGGAACAGAAGTTTGACGAAGTTAACAAGACCATGGAACAGAAGTTCAACGAATCTAACCTGACCATGGAACAGAAGTTCAACGAATTTAACAAGACCATGGAACAGAAGATAGAACTGAGGTTCGACAAAGCTAACAAGCAATACGAAGAATTAAGTAGACGGATAGAACAGAAATCAGATGAAACGAAACAGGTCATTGTCCAGGTGGTGAACGACATATCCTCACAGTTCGAGGAAAAGTTAAAAAGGATATCCGATGATTGTCAAGAAAAGCACGATCACCAAAACCAAGAAATTAGTGCTGTGAAAAAAGATTTAGAAGTAATAGAATCTTCCATTAAACAGCAAAAGATCCAGGTCACCAACAATTCTAATAACATACGTGTAAATACACAGTTGTTAGCTACTATTCAGGAAGAGATTAGAACGTTACAGGCTAAAGACAACATTTACCGTAATAACTTGGGTAGTGATCGCTTTGAGTCGCCCCACTCACCAGAGATGAACTCGCCTTCGCCGGGGTCTGATGAAGATATTATACTAGAAGAAAGTTGTCCGAAGAGTACTGATGAGCGGAACATAGATGGTGTGACGACACAGCATATCACGGATAGGAACTATCACTCCACAAGAACAAGGAATGAGAAAAAGAAGGTAAAATTAAGTGTTAAAATGAGTGAAATTCGAGCTATGAGCAAATTCAGTGGTAAGTGTAATGAGAATGCTACTTCTTTCTTAGAGAAATTCCAAGACGAATGCAATATAATGTGTATCGAACGATCACAATATATGAAATTAATACCCCATGTATTACTCCCACCTTGTTCCTTATGGTTTAAGGCAATACGTGATCACATTAGTTCATATGAGGAATTCAAAGCGGCATTGATCGCAAATTATGAAAATGACTTTTTGCTGGCAAATAGAGATGCCACCCTTAGAAATCAACACTTCAATCCTCGATTGCACAAATCTGTTGTAGAGTTTGTTGTAAATGTCTACAACGAATTAAAGGTTGTTAATCCGTTACAATCGGAAGCGAGAATAATAGCATCGATTCGAAATTTGCTTCCATTTAAGTTGCAACAGATCTTATTTTCCACACAGTGTATGAGTTTCAGCCATTTATTGATGCTTGTCCAATGCTACGAAACTCAATACCATGCCATGAATCCACAATCAGGAATGGGTAAAAATAAGAATAATTCAGATCATTTTGTGCCTATTCGGAATTTAAATATTCAAAGTGTGGATAATACGAAACCTAACCTAAGCCGAGTATACTCTAGCAATCAAAATGAGCAGAATAGACAAGGTTATGTAGGGAATCCGCCTAACCTAATTAATAGTAGCAACTCATATGTTAGACCATATAGTCAAAATAGATTTAAAAATCGACGTAATGTATGGCGAAATTCCAGAAATACAGCGAACTACGTGGATAGACGTAATTGGAGACCAAGAGATGGGACTTCATACCAAAGTCAGAATCACGATGAAAGACATGTACAATATAATATAGAACCTAATCATGATAGCGCAGTACAGTGTACTTTATTAGAACCGTATGCAAGTTCGAATGTAACCTGATTACCGTTACTGAAATTAGGTTAAATTCATGTTAGTTGTAGATTCTTGTAAATTTTCATTTTTAAGTTTATGTGTTAATATCAATAATGAAAACGATTCTTATAAATACTTGAAATGCTCAAATAAATAGGAATGAAAAATGATTTTTATTCTTTCTTGTTAATATGAGGAATTATAATTTAATTCATAAATGATTAAAAACAAAGATTATTTATATTAGATTAATTTGTGTTGAAAACTTAATTGTCAAAGATTATGTTAAAAGGAGGCTCTATTCTATAAAATCAATTATTCAATAACTACCTTAAATGATATTCTTCTTTATTATAACGTCTTAGTGCTACTATGTATACCTTTAAATTAACATCTGACTTATTTGTTATTTAATGCGCCCGTAAAGATTAGTATCATTTGTAACCCACGTTTGTCCTTTACATTTTTTGAAATCGCACCCTGCGACCATTAATTAAATTAACGACGATATTTTAATAAGAAGATATATTAATAATATAATGGATAATAATGAAATAAATATAATTAATGTAATTAAAGATAAATATTGATGAAATGAAAGATTTGTTATGAATGTATTTATATATTAATGTATATGTGAAATGTAATGAATAGATGTACAAGGTGCGATCAAAATATGTTGGGCATAAGCAATGTAAAAGAACACTAATGTAAACGGACCAGTGGTTCTTGAAGATAAAAGCCAAGCCTACTCATGACTTTTATATTCAGTCCCTTTGTCGAGCGACATTTTTATATAACAAAACACTTTGGCTTGTGTAATATTTACCTGTACCTAGGGCAGAAAGTACTCATACATATGCACTATACTTAGTAGAATGTTCATTTCATATTAACAAAAGAAGAATGTTTTTAATATATGTAAGAGATTATTATGGGATAGTTGTTGATATGGACATGTTTTATGGTTACCTAGACAGTGAGTTTGTGTACTTAACCGTTTTAAGAAAAGGATATTATAAGTTATATCAAATAATAAACCAGTTTAACATCGTTTATAGACGTTGTCAGTTTTATTAAAAAGGTGAGATTAATGGTATTTAAATATCGAAGCTAATATTTTTAATGTCAAAGAAATACTACCACTTCGAATTTTTATCTCAGCAAACGAACCAGGTTTACGACTATCTTTTTGATAAAGTCGTTATAAGGCACAATGTTTAAAGTGAATATGATGATAGTAGACTACGACGGGATTTGAACATTGCTGAATCACATTTAAAAATATTATGGGGCCTAACACACTCAATTTATCTTACTCTTAACCCTAAAAAAAATAAATTAAAAAAATAAAGTTAAGAAATTCAAGCATAGAGACACTATAGAGAAGCAAAACTTACTAATGCATTAATTAATTAGTATGAGAATTTTAGACAATAAAAGAATTACTATGCAGTGTTAATTCTGGAATTTGCTTTTCTGTAAAATTCGAGTTAATTGGTTTAATTTATTATTCAATAGACTGATTAATTTCCATAGATTTAACTTGATTGAAAATGGCATGACTGCATTTAGTTGATATACTAATATTTTCATTATCTTTATATTGCGTTCACACCTCAAACACTCAAAAATTCCCTCAAACACTCAATATTGCTCGTCGAGTGAACGTAGGCGAAACGGGAATAGGCAAAACGAGAATACCTGTCTTACTTAGAGATAAGATGAGATTGAGATAATGATAGAAGTTGCTGGAAGCTCGGTAGGCGAAACGGGAATAGACCAAACGGGAAGACACCGATATTAGTGTTGAATTTATAGTTCTTGGGGTCGCCGAGATGAACAGTGACACTTCTGATGCTGGTTAAATCTAAATTCTGCCTGGCATCTTGGTGGAGGGGAAAAGGCAAATACATAAAACTGATCAATAATAACCCATATTAATGTCGAATCCATGGTTTTCGGGGTCGGTGAGGTGATCAATGATCTTTCCGATGCTGTTTAAGAAAGATCAGTGATCTTTCCGATAAAGTTCACATATATATTCCGCAACACATAGACGAATTTATATACTACTAGCATATATTACCCGCTTCGCTGGGTTGAAATGAAAATTTAAATGCACAACTCCGTATCTCATGTGTTTAAATCGATGCCATTGAAAACTAAAACAGCATATTTCATGGGTTCTAAACACATGAGATACGGAGTTGTGCATTTAAATTTTCATTTCAACCCAGCGAAGCGGGTAATATATGCTAGTAGTATATAAATTCGTCTATGTGTTGCGGAATATATATGTGAACTTTCACATGGTATTAACATTATCATCTGTTAAAGAGTTTCGAAAGACTGTCATCATATCCGCATAAAAATTATACGAAATCTGCGAGAAAGTATACACTTTGAAAAAGAAAAAAAAAAGAGAATGATCAAAATCGGTGCACTTGTGTCCAAGTTTAGCGTGAACGTAATCATATTAAAGTCCAAAATCAGTACGCCTATATCGAAGTTTTGTGTGAACGTAAGTATAGACTATTAAAATCTAAAATGGTGCATCTGTATCGAAGTTTCGCGTGAACGTAAGCTTATTACAGTCTAAAATCGGTGCACCTGTATCGAAGTTTTGCGTAAACGTGAGCATATTAAAGTCGATTAGTTATGGTTTTCACACTACACGTGTTGAGGTGTTTCATGGTCCTCAACCATGATATAACTCGAATGACTATCATCACATCCTGATCAAATTTATATGCAACCACCGGGAAAGTAAAATAAGAATATTCAAAATCAGTGCGCCTGTGTCGAAGCTATGCGTGAACATACGGTCAGTATATATAAACAGGTTGAATTGAGTAAAGAAAAATGTATTGTATATAATGATTTGAACGTTTTACAATGTATCAAAATACTTTCTTTGCTATAATCATGTATCCTAATTTTAGATTGCATGAATTACAAGAGTAAATTAAACAATGGATTAATAGGAAATACATTAATCATGAAACGTAATTTTATTTTATTTTCCCATAGCCTTATTGTAATTTTAAGAAGCTTTAAATAAAACAAAGAAAAAAAGCTTAGATAAGACTGCAATTAAGAAAGAATAATTAGAGGAGCCACCATCTTTTTCTCTCTTAATTTTTTTTTTTTTCCTGAATTAATGCCAAAGGACTTCATAATAGAGCCGTTGTTCGATGGAAACGGGCTCATTGAACGTGGCTATCCACGAATTACGTATCTCCTATTCATATCATCTTTCAAAATTTAGGCTCTTCGAAAAATTTTCCCTCTCAGAAAACTTTTCGTCGACAGGTGGCATTCATCTCTTTATATGAAAAAAAGAAATCCCAACTCTTTGAGCTAACTTCCTCGTGGAGGAAGAGCCATTCTTAGCAGATGCGTCCGCGGAAATAAATGATGGACGTTATTCAAAGAGACACGCCTTTCCTCTCAGCGATAAAGAGGATGAAGTCGGACGGAAGAAATGACTAGAATGAAGCCATATTCAGTAAAATCATAGAGCACGGCACGAAGGTCAGTGTATTTATAAAGGTCCTCTTCCCTACACAATGTCCCTCTCTCACATACTATTCTAATGTAAAGGAGGCACACGCACAAAAGAATGTGGTAAATATAAAAAATCATGGTCTTCAGAAACTTCCTTTTCCTGATTCGAGCGAAAAAGTGGGGTGGAAACGAATTAATAGGAAGAAAGCTGTATGATTGTGCTTTCTACTATGTATACGACACAGGATACTTCTTTCTTTAATAACACGTACACTTAAGTACATAAATATATTGAGCTCATTCGTGGCTAAGTGGTTAGCGTATACGTCTTTGACGAGGGAGAGTCCGGGGTTCGATTCCCGACGAAAGTTCATGTGGTTCGGATTCTACGTTAAATCTGTAAGTCCACGTCTCATATACCCACGCTGCTGAAAGGGATCCTAAGCTGAAAAAAAAAACGTTTCTTTAAGAAATGTACAAATTTATTCAAAATGCTTGTCATAATGAACATTATGGGGTTACGAATATTCATCGTCGCAGGGACGAACCTTGTCACTAGATCCTATCTTATCTTAAGTGCTAATAAACTCAATAATTTTACCCACTGCTCGTAGATATCGTTTTGTGTTTTCCTTAATCTAATCAAAGATCTCTTTCCTTCCTTTTTCCCGTTTGACTGGAACAAAAATGTTCAGAGTCCCTGGTCATGAGACAACGTATTTTTCTCTAGTCCGTATGTACCCGAAGGAAAACGCAGATCGAATGTTGTCACATATCTAGAAAATGCGCCGCCTTAGGCGATGAACATCACGGATTTTCACGACAGATCTCCAAGTGGCTTTATAGGTAGAAGTGCAATCGTGTGAAGTCATGGGACTTAGTGTCAACTCAATTGCTGTCCGACCACCCATCCACATTCCATAAACTGTACATCCAGGTTCTCGCGCACTGTATTGACGTAGTGGGGTGGAGCACCATCGTGCTGTAAAAACAAGAGGAGAAATGATCTATCGAACGTCAGCGTAATGGACTGATCCAACAGTTAAAGATATTGTGGACCATTAATAATACCGTTAATAAAGAATGAACTGTGTCTCCCATATCCTACATCAAATAAGATTTCTTTCTCTACGGCTCTTTGACTGTTCACCCGAACGGGGATTCGTGTCAGAACAGTATCTGGAACAAAGAGTAAAACATCAATTACCAATCATACCATTGACTGAAAGCCAAGAGCTATGTTTTCGTAGTACTGCATTTGAAACAGTGAAGAAAATATAAATTGCTAACCACACTGTTGACTTTCGGTAAGATCTCATGCTTCAATACTACATCTGCAACAGAGCAGAAAACCAATCATCAATCACACCGCTACCTTTATCTAAGATCGCATGTTACTCTCGCTTTCTGAGCTTTTACTAGTGCCAATCGATGTATTACTTGCTAACTCCCATTTTGAAAAATGAACTTGGATCCAAGACGACAACCAAAAATGATAATATCACCCAGGTTCTTTTTTCAGTGTTCGTTCTCAGACAAATATAGAAGTCGTTCACAGTGTACTAACTGATTTTAACAAGGCAAAATTTAGGAGTAGATACTGACTAATTTTCTGATCTCTTACACTTATAATAATGTAACAAAAATAATAAAATATAATTAACCATTACCTTGGATATAAGTAAGCTTTACATGAACAATACTATGAATACTAAACACTAAAACAGAGTTTGTAACTTAATACTTGGGTGAACTAGTCTTGTTCATTTGACTCCAAAAATTTTTCGTTTCGTTTCTCGGGAACGAGACGAGCACACTTGTGTTCCTCGTTTTGTCTCGAATTTAACTTTTTTGTTACTTTTCGTCTCGTCTCCATTCGACTAAACGAAAATGTTATTCTTACGATTTGATATACACTAGGGTGGAGTGAAAAGAGGCCCAAAAATTTTTTTTTCGAAATTCGATTTTGGATAGGGGGCAAAAGTTGCATCATATCGTAGTACTTTACCATGCAAAATTTCAATTCTCTAAAATAATTTTTAGCCGGGGCGCAATGGGCCTTAAGTTTGACAGATTTTATAAATGAGTGAAAAGAGCCCAAATTTTTATTTTTTTTAAATTCGAATTCGGATATAGGGCAAAAGTTGCATCATATTGTAGTACTTTACCACCGGAAATTTCAATTCTCTAAAATATTCTTTAGCAGGGGCGCAATGGGCCTTAAGTTTGATAAATTTTGTAAATAAATATACGTTTATTATTCATTTGTGTAATTATTAGGCAGCTCTTCGCTTGAAGGAGACTATAATTTGAAGGTGTTAAGATTCGTTGTGGTATCCAGGTGGATTTCTAAAGCTATCGAAGTTCATATTCTATGCTACAGCTACATCAGTATTAGATTGAATGTTTTATAAATTTCATTCACGTCTTCAAGCAAAATATTGCGACTTTATCTGAAAAGTAGTCATGTATTTTCTTGTCAAATTTGGAACGAATAAAGAAATCTCTCGTGGCTCACATACTGACGAAGAACCTTCACTAAGTATTTTCACTAATCTTTCCACTGCTTGCGTATAACATGGAAACACAGGGATATCAACACTTGTACTTTCTCAAGAACAAATTTCTCGCAATTTATCATCTGTAATATGAGTCAGTATTGGCGGTTCTGTTGTTACACCCATTTTAGTTTATCATTTCTGCGTAATTACTAGCCTCGAAGTTTAACACTGGCACTTGGAAGGAACGAGTTTCACAACGTTTACATTGTTTTCTGGATTTGAGGATTTTATCGGCAGCAAGGATTCGCGTAGCTGATCGGTAGTCACCAACCATTGCAATAAGAATATTTTCAGAATTCGAATAGAATGCATTTCTGGAAATTACTTTATTGACAAAAGTTCTGTATGGTTCTTGCAAACATCACGAGAGTATTATGGTCAAGAACAAATATTTAGCTCCGTATTTGGCAAGAGCTTTCAGTTTTATGCTGAACCTCACTGGTGCATATACTTTTACTACGAACTTTACGAGAGTTTAGAGCTTCTCTCAAGAATTTGGCGTATATATACATAGACGCAAAAGTCTGCAAGCCATTGTTAACCAGCGAGTATGCGCAAGTTTCCTACGTTTCTTATCCGCTAGGTTTTTATCACAGCCTCCTCTTATGACAGATTAACATATTTCATACAAATATCTTTGATCATAACTGAGATGACACACGTTTAGGTATGTAGGGAGTTCTGGAGAAATCTTTCCGACGCTACACACTGGATTCGTCTCTCAATTCACCAATGATCTACCAATAGGACCAGACAAAGTACCAGTAGATACATAATCGATTTCTTTCAGTAAATGACGAAGTAGTAGTTCAATGATGTGCAATAAACGTATGCATCACTGCAAGGACCTCTCCAAATGGTTTTCGAGCACTCTAATCAACCCAACATTAGTATTAGTACCATCGCAGCCGATAGCTACCATATCTCATAACTACATTATTTTCTTGTAATTCCCGGCAGATGGAATTAGCAGTATTCTTTGCTGATGCTGAAACTGTCAAAGAGACATAGCTGAGAAATTTATTACCCGGTTTTTCAAGGACACAATAATCTTCTTTCCTCTTCATATCTCTATGACTTCCGGAGCCGGACATTAGGAGTGTTTGGTCTTTCTTCCTATCAAAATAGATGGTACGAGGTTTCTCTTTATTAACAGTCACTTTAGTTCTTACACTTCTACGATTTTTCGCAACCTCTCTTTGTATTTTACTTCTATCAATTATGTTTTGCAGCTGCTCTGGACTCACAATATTAAAATCTTCCAAAACTTCATTAGCAATAGCTACAATTGAGTAATTTTCTCATTTCCGTGCATCTAATCTGTGATTACTTTCTTGTCTTTAAAGAATACTTCGAACTAAAATCAGGATCTCCTCCAGCTTTCGTGTGTTCTTTATTGCCTTCGTTTCTTGTTTCCAAAGATGACGAGGAGTGTAAAGATTCAATAATGTTATATGACTAAAGCATTTTGGTGAAGGGCGATTAATATTTTATTGGTTTTGGCTTCAATATTTTGTAAACCTTGTTATATTAAATGTAAATAAAGTGCAATTCTCAGTCTGGTGCTGTAGGTCATTCACACATGCAAAGAAATCAAGGAAGTCTCATAATAATTTAAAACTATGTCTAGTTAAAACATTCTTCTAAATAGGAAATATAAAAATATGTTACGTAGCAATGTATCAAGGAAATAATAACACTTCCCACTTCACGTTATGAAGTAAGTCTAAAAATGTAATGGTAAGCGGAAGAAATGACGCTACCAAAACTAGGAAGAAAAGGTAGGTGGAAAAAGAGTAGGGAACTCAAAGAGAGTTCTGAAGTGACCGTCTGACTGGAAGGATTGACATCTCAAATTTTCACTCGTCAAAGTCTGGGTGAGTACAATGCTGGTTATTAATTGATATCACACTTTATTATTCGACCTTGTCTCAAAATTCGTTTAATTCTTATCCTATCTTCAAAATTCATATGACAGCTATTATAAATTTTAACGTAAGGCCTCAGCACCAGATTTGGGTAATATTCTAATCTGATATCTTTACTTTTATTTCTACAATCTAATTCATCCATCTTAACTAATTATTTGCTCTACCTAAAATTTAAATGGTTAAGTTTACTATGAGAAAACTCTTCAAATTGCCCCCATGCTAATATGGTTATTAATACATTGAGTTATGTGTGAATAAAATTGTATATGTCAACGTCCGGATTTGGGTCCAACATGTTGGCATATGTTAATAATGTAACTGGTACTGTTTTGGTTGAAAGTTTGACCACAAGTTGCTTTTTGACTTTCCTTTCTTCTGTTTTCTTTCTCCAAGTAACATCAATACCACCGATTACCATTTTTCTACTTATCCTTTGGTCTGATAAAACACTCTCTCCGATTCAGGCATTTTGAGTGTTCTGTACAACGACACTCCGTAAAATCTAAACACTTGCAAGCTGCTATATCAAATCGTTTATTGCCCTGCTTCTTCAATTCTTGTAATTTATTTCTTCTTTTATTCTCCCTCTTACTGCCAATTTTAAAAATATTTTCAGTTTCCTGTGGTGACTGTTGATCACTATTGATACACGGCCGAGCGAAACAACAGGAATTGAAACACGTTACCAAATGTCTTCCACCTTTTCTGCTACCTTCGTGGAAACCAAATTCTCTGTTGGTTCTTTACTTCCGCCCCCTTCAGCTGCTGACGATTAAATAAATAACATGCCATAACGTCTTCGTAAGTTGGAAACGTTCTCCAGTCGCGACCTTTGGCACTACGAAACATCTCTTGTGCTCTTGACGTATTCTACCTGGTTGATTTTGCCATCTTTCTTCTTTATAGCACAAAACAAAAATACCAGATACTAGGCTGTAATACATGGTAGATAATAAACACATCAGTAACTACAAACGCGCAAAACTAATCAAATCACTAACGTAGTAACACGGCTGCTAACCAGACACGTGCCCCGAGCACAATTACAACACACTAATAACAATCGTCAAGCTGCCAAACAGTTGCACAATACTTTAGCACTTGCACGAGCGTGCGCCCTGATTTCGTTTTGTACCCTCTTATCTCCACCCACCAAACTATTATACTAGTGACTTAATACAGCTAACAAGTTCATTATACCACAAAAAAAAACTGTTACTAAATAGCCAAAAAAAAAACTTATTTATGGCAAATTAGCAAAATGCTTATAGTTGATCACTTTTCGTCTAGTTATTCCCAAATTTCAGGGCCATTGCGCCCCGGCTGAAAATAATTTTAGTGAATTAAAAGTTCTTTTTGTTATGTACTGATACAGGATGCATCTTTTGCACTCTATCTACACTAAAACTTACAGTCTACTTCCAACGAAGATCTGCCAAATAATTACGTAGTAAATGGAAATTGATTTACAAAATCTCAAATTTAAGGCCCCTTGCGCCCCGGCTAAAAATTATTTCAGAGAGCCGAAATTTCCTATGGTAAAGTATTATGATATGATGCAACTTTTGCCCCCTATCCAAATTCGCATTTCGAAAAAAAAAATTGCATTGCAAAGCTTTAAGCAGAAAGAAACATTGTACAGTTTCGAGGGTCAAATGCAACAGCACAAATACAAATGAACAGCCTTCAGATCTACTGCTTCGGGTTGCAATGTAGCGCACTGTTAGTCGGAAAACCGTATCTGATAGTGATACACGAGTAAACACAGTGACTTTGCTCAAGTATGTGTGTCCAACACCAAAGCGCCACCTCGGGCAACTCAGCCTCATGAACTACATCTCCTCGCCCGCAAGAGTAGCAGTTCGACAGTAGCGCAGTTGTAAGACGTGCGTTCAGTGCACGTGCGATCTGGGGCCCGAGCCTCGAAAGATTCATTTTTTCCTTAATATTATAGTACTCTCTTCTCTATCCATTTCAATCCAATTTGCATATTTTGTAAGGATGCGCATGAGACAAGATTTGAGGCTGTCTCGTCTCGAAAATGTGCTGTAAAAGTGATGCCTCGACTCGAAAAATGTATTCTCCTCTATTGGAATAGCTATGTCTCGACTCGAATTTTGTCAGGAAAATTCTGTCTCGACTCGTCTCGTGCGCATCCCTAATGTTTTGTACTTGCAATACTGTTCCAGTGCGGTACGTGTATTGTGCGTTCATTACGAACTAGGCATACGTTGGTCTTCAGAATTGGTTGTGAAGACGGTGTGATCTCTACACGCGGTTACCTTTCAAACGAGGTACCACACGAGTTTAAAATTTTGGAGTTACGCTCCGTAACGCCCTTAGGCTAATTCTCCTTATCATCATAAAGTTGTTTTTTACATTCCTTGAAAGTTAGAAAAGGTTTCATGTTTCTATCTGCCTTGGTTTCTTCAGGAGAAGGGCCTTGGTGTTATTCGTGGAACGCACTGTATGTATTCACTTTCAATCTGTCCTATTTTATTTACGCTTATAGTGTTTAAAATAGGCATTTCTAGTCCCATGTTACTTAAGGCTTTATTATTATTACTATTTTCACCTCACTAACTTTTGGATATATTGAAATGCCGAGGTTTTTCCTGGAAAGATTTCGGTGTACGAATTTTGTCTCAGCGAGATTTTGTCCAAGAGGTTTTGAGCTGTGATGTTTTGACTAGATGAGGCTTTAGCTAGGTCAGATTTTTTTCCACGAGGATCTTGAACAGCGAAGTTTTGGTCACATGAGATTTTGGCCCGACATTTTGGACTCCAATGTTTGATATTTCGACGGCGAGAATTTGACCATATGCAAAAACTCAATGAAATTCTCGACCGGTAGTCTTCCTCAGAATCGTCCCTATGTAACTTTTTTTGTTGTTGTTTTTAAGTTGAGATCTTGCTAAATCATTGTTGATAATATCCATAGTGGGATTAAATTGTTGATAACCACTGATTACCCGATGAACCACTCCCTATATTCCTAATGAAAATTCAAATCGTTCCCACAATGCAACAAAAGTGACTCGGCAACACTACTGGCTAGTGTTGTAACTAACTGCATCGTCTGCTACTGGAAGTAGCTAAGTGTATCATTGGCTAATTCTATCAGACTCACACGCTCTGAATGATTTGATTCGTTCTTGCTTTTAGTAGTTCGTAGTACCCAACTACTACGCCACAGTCTTTACAGTTTCAGCGGGACAGTCTCCAGAGTTTCAGCGGGATGAGCAGCTGTAACCTCCTATACTATATTATTACTTTATGTTGATAATGTTGCTAGGGTTGAACAGTTGATAGCAGAAATAACGCTACGTACTACAGAGTCCGCCACAAAAATGTGTAACTGTTTGTCATGCTGTATCAGGATACTGGTTGTAGTATGTTTTTTTGCCCAATAGATGTCGACATTGTTTTCTGTTAAAATTATGTTGTAGTACGGTTTTCCTCTCAACAGATGGAGATACGGTCAGCACGGTTAGTGAGATAAGAAAATGGCAGAAGCACTCTTGATGTTCGAGCAGCATAAATACGTTTTGAAGTGTTTTATCAGGTTTGGGAATGCCATCGAAGTGCAGTGTCAGTGGAGAGAGAGGAGTTTGGTACTGAACCACCAACCCGCCTAACAATCAAACGCATTGTTGACAGGTTTGAGGCGCATGGAACGACAGCAGCTACAGCAGTCAAAGTATCAATGCAGACCGATACGCATGTCTCTGTAATCTTGTAGCGAAGGTTCTCGAGCGTTCTAAGCAAGGGTCAACATTTGAACATCTAATGTAAACATATACTTACTTGAAAGTTTGTAAGGTATGTTTGAACAATAATTAAATGTAATTAAGAAATATGAGATATGAAACAATGTATACATTTTTCTTTCTGATGGACTCTATATATTCCTTTTTGGTGCATTGCTAATTCTTCAGAGATGTAGTTTAAACGTGTTCGAAGCTATCGTACCAGTAGCTTTAGCAACTTTTTTCCTCCTTTCTTTCTTTAATAAACGTGCGATGACAATTTCCAGATCTTCATTGACATTTCACGCTGCATAAACGCTGTTCCTTCTAATTGAATTTCCATCCCTAAGTGACAGCGAATGTTTTGAGTCAACAAAATTTCTCCTGAAGCAGGAACACTTTCTCTCCTCTCTCTCTCTCTCTTTCTCTTTATTTCCTTTCCTCTTTTAATGTCTTCTTGTTTTCCCACATGGCCAAACAAAGTAAACGATTAAACGAAGAACAAAGTAATAATACTCAACACCTATCGTCGTTTGATACCAAGTCTCTAGGGAGCACTCACTTGCGAATCAATATTATTAAAAATGTAATATTATGCTTCTTAAAATGTCCTTATTATTTTTTTTTCTTTTATACATCTTTCATTGTATTCTAGAAATAAAAAAAACATAGTATTATAATATGAAAAGACCCCAAGAACAAAATCTGAAGCACCAATATTTAGCAAAATACGGATTGGTATAGTAAATATTTTGGTTTGATTAATTAAATTATTGACTGGAATTTAACTTCCATTTTTAGCTTGTAGGCTTTGTGCAGTGGCACATCCACGGGAGTCCGCCGGATATGAACGCTCCCCCCCCAACGGAATATACATTTCTACACTGTCTCCATAAACCTGTACTTGCTTAACAGGAAAATGACTGATGTAGCATGAACATTTGATCTTCTGTTCGTTCATCTGTAGTTTTTCCCTTATAAAAAAATCTACGTTCTACACTTTTTTCTAAAAATTTACGTGGAAGTGTTTTACAATTTTGTCGTCTTCTCAGGTGCGAAATAATGTTCGTTTAGTACTATATATAGGCGTAGTGGCTTGTAGTATTGAATCTCCCTTCAAAGTTTGAACCACTGCAAAAAAAAATTTGTGTGGTGCGTGCCTGGCTATGTGAGATCATGAACTACCAGGTACCCATAGAAAATGTGGGTTGTCAGCACATACACACACACACAAAAAAAAACATGAGTTTCTTTTCCACTTAACAAATTGCTAAATATTTTGTTATAATTATTAGTATGAATAAAAAATAATAACTTCGTCAACTTCATGTTTTCTTTCACTGGGGATCTAATTCTATTAATATATGATACTATATTCCTATGCTCTTCTATATAACAATTCAGTATTTTGTTTTAAAAATTGTAACACTGGCATGAATTCAAAACGTTTCTGCGTAATAGATTCTGGTAGCATAGCAGATATAGCAGATACTTCATACTGCAAGCACTAGAAAAGACAGATTTGAGTTTATCTTATAAAATTCTACATACAATGTTATTAATATGTAACAACAACAAAAAATGTCCAAAAATGAGCCATACAGGCAAACCAATCGATTGGACGTACCAAGCTGAACAAATTGACAAACGTACTGAAAGTGCAAAAGAATCATGCGTATCTTCGACAAAATGAAGAACGTTCTTTGTTAACCTAAAAGATTGATGGTATATGAGAACCATATTACTTGCTAAGGTGAAGCTGATATTGAAATGTACCCACATTATGACATTAACACGTTTACAATACACAGTACTAGTAATCATGTGTAAAAGTGAATATGGAAAGGTACACTGAGAAAAAAAAGGACTAGGATTTCCGTGTGGATACATCGTATTTACGCGTGTGCGCTCCTTAAGTAATGCAATTTCATGTATAAAAGTACAACAGTTGGGAACACCATACCAAGTCTAGATTTCGTGTTAAAAACATCTTTCCTCTCTTTCCTTTTCACAGAATGATATGACGTCTTACTACTCTCGTAAGGTAGGGACTCGCAGATTTAGAAAGAACTAAGAGGGGACAGTCGTAGGAAGGTGGTTACAGCATTACATACGTACGTTACCACCGTCGGAATGGGTATGGCGTTAATTCTAGATTTGAAATGGAAGTCCCACAATACAAAATTTTCGCTGGGCGGTGATATAGATCGTACTACAGATGAAAGAACATTACTTAATGTGGTGACGCGCGTAACCCAGTAAAAACAGCATTTACACGCCGACTGAATTGTGCACTTTTCTCCGTGTACGGGGACGCATATCACGCTGTCCTCCTTGCCTATCTTCGCCCATTATAATTTTTTAGGAACTGGAGGGGACGCCATAGATATTTTTTGAATTGCGGAGACGACGTTCCCCGCGTTCTTCCTTCCTTTTACATCTGCTAGTAATGAGACATATAATCTAAAAGCATAATTAACTCTTAAATTTTAATCTCAGTTTAACTAAATGATTGTCCAAAGATAAGACATGTGTTAGTCGATAGAACATATCAGATTGACAAAATAACATATTTGTGGTTGAATTCTTATGCATAGTTTTCAAGACATTCAAAAAATGTAACTTTTGTGGGGCTAAAATGTATGTCCTTTGTTGCCAATAACAACTGACTTTTTTTCAAATGGAAAGTGTTATTTAAATGTATGTATTGTATACGTAGCTGTTTACACTGTTAAGTAACAAACTATCTATTGTTGTTTGTATAGTGGATAATATTTAGGTTAAAGAAATTTAAATTTAAGAATTAATTTTAGGCTATACTTCAATAACAATACTATGTACTGTCATTCTGCTAGGATTGTAACGAAAACTTCAATGAGGATGTACTTCAGTATGAGTTTCACCTTAAAAACTGGTCTGATTCTAGTACATCAATTTTAGATTTACAAATTAACTAGTTTTTCATTTTCTCGTAAACTACGCATGAACATTTATATTTATCTATATACTTTTGTTCAGCTCAAAAATCCATCAATTGATTTACCAGTATCTCTATGTTTAGACATTTTTTTCTTCCCGTTAAGAGATAATAAAATTGTAGAGATTTCACGTCATAGTTAAAAGTTATAGTAGCAACTTTTTGGTTGTATTATGAACAATTTCTTGAAAATACGTTCATTAGTTGAAATGACCTTTAGAACATGCCTACCTATAGCCGGGTTCCTAACACACCATTAAAGAACGTATCCTAAAGGAGATAGGAGGTATCAGTGGCGTATTTACGATTTTGTTTCGGGGAGGGCTTTGCTAACTTTCGGGGGGGGGACTTTGCCTGAAAATGTGAAAATTCTGCAAGATATTTCATATACTTTACTATACTAAGTAAGATTTCGGGGGGGCTTAAGCCCGGAAGCCCCCTTCCCTAAATACGCCACTGCGAGGTATTAAACTGCATGTCGAAAGTAGAGTATTTTACATTTATTATCATTACACTTTCATTGAAATGCGTATCCTAAGGGGCGAGTGGGTTCTAATATTTTCAATAAATCTACTCTTCTTGTGCTAAAGTCGAGCATTTCAGTTAGTATAGCCTATTATTAACATTAAAAGGACATTCTCTGTTATACTATAATGGTAAATGAGCTGACGCAATTGCATAGAAGTTTTGAACATACTTAGTATTTACTTCGGACTGTTTGTGTCATTTCACTTTATTAAACTACGTCTCCTGCCCCCCCCCCTCATGTCCATGATGCACCCCTCTCAATTGCCTATCCGTAGGTGTTCTTCCATGAAAAAAAAATCTTTTCGATTAATTTTTACACCCTCTCAAACATATTTATATAGATTTTTAACCCTCCCCCCAAATATTTCAATGACGCAGTTTGCGTCATAGCCCCTTCCCTTGTGGGCACCCCTGCCTAAGAAAGAGAGGGAGCTTTTAATGTATGCCAAAAGAAAGAGTATTTCACGAGTTTCTCATGTTAAGAGCCTGGCTTACTAAAAATAATACGAAATTTACCAACATTCTTTTGCTTGATTATTCATCAGTGAAAGGAGATAATGAAATGCAAGTTATCACAATCATAGATAATGCTATTCTACAACAAAAAATATGAACCTGAAGAATGTTCAGTGTTGCAATCCATAGAAATTACGGTGTTGCCAGAAAAACAATTTCCCTAAAATCTAAGTTAAGACACCGAGTAGAGGAACAAACTCAACTACATTTGATTACGTATAATATTGTTTTGGTTTCTTGTGAACTACTTTTTAATTAACATTATTATTTAGTTTTTATAACTGTATATTAAAACTATTTTGTTTATTACGAACTAAATACAACTATTATTTAAAAAGTAGTTCACAGGAAACCAAAACAATATGATACGTAACCAAATGCAGTTGAGTTTGTTCCTCTACTCGCTGCCTTAACTTAGATTTTTAGGGAAATTGTTTTTCTGGCAACACTGTAATTTCTATGGATGGCAACACTGAACATTCTTCAGGTTCATATTTTCTGTTGTAGAATAGCATTACTTATGATTGTGGTGACTTGCATTTCATTATCTCCTTTCACTGATGAATAAACAAGCAAAAGAAAAATGGTAAATTTCGTATAATTTCTAGTAAGGCAGGCTCTTAAGGAGGTGAAACTTAATACCGTATATGACATCCTTAGGAGGGGACGTAACATGAAGCGTACCCCGAACATTTTCGAAAGTTTCGCTTTTAAGGGCAACAAGATGTGCAATTTTCATTTTTTCTTCAATATAAATACCGTACGTGACATCGAAGTTGGCTGTCTCATCATCACGGCAAAATGGGTGATACGTTTGAAATGAATTGTTGAATATAGATGGTACTCGACTTGGGCCAGATTTTAATCATTTCACTTTTAGTAAGTAGCATATTGTAAGGGGGAGAGTGGCTTCAAAATTAATGCCAAAAATAGGATATTACAAGAATCCCTTAAGTTAGATGAAATTGAACTCGATGTATAAGCCCATTATTAAAATAAGTGAATACTTACTACAGCCTTTCTGAAAAATTTCGCAATTGAGGGCTGGAAGGGAGTATTTTGCATAACTTGTTTTTCCACATTCAAATTTGGATTATATATATCATCGAGGAAACGCCTGAAGCACTTAAACTTAAGTTTTGAACAGAGCATTATTCTCGAGTCGGCTATTTATCCTTCACTTTTATTAAATTGAGTGTCCTGAGGGAAGAAAGGGTTCAAAATGAACGGGAAAAATAGAATATCTCACTTTCCTCCACGTTAGGAAGATGAAACTCATTATTAAAAGTAAGTTGACACATGTCCTAGCATTTTCGAATGGGGAAGTGAACAATTTCTGTTTTAATTTCCTGTTTTGTATTCATAAAATGGCCAGAGTGAGGAAATTAACACTTGAGTCAACTTGAGCTGTTATCATTTCACTTCCATTAAAGTGCATATAGTAAGGGGGTGAAAAGATTTAAATATATCTTTTAATTATTTTCCGTAAAAATACCATTTTCTTGCAAAGAATGGCGTTTCAGCCAGTAAAATATAATGACAAAACATTATCCAAAGTTCTTAACACAAAAAAAAATCAAAGAAGATGCTTTAATTGACGTTTTTGAAGAAATATTTTGAAATTACTTTGTTCTGAATAAGGCTCTCAGAACATTAGAATGAACCCCAGAGACATAATCGGCTATGTCTTTGACATGAGCTGAGTCATTTTGCGAAAGTTCAACATCAAAGTTGAGAAATTGAGTACGACAACAACAACAACAAAAAAAAAAAAAAAAAAAAAAAAACCTGCTACCTGTTGTAATAATCCACTGCTTGCCTTTGCTTGCAAGCATTTCCCTACAAAGCAGCATTGCAGTATAATTTAATAATAAAATATGTTTAGAGTCCAATTCTTGTCTAAATTGTTCGTTGTTCATACTTAGTGTTCTAATCAGAACGATACATAGACTTCAGTTTAGACTGTAATACAAGAAATAATCTAATGTGTTGGGTACGAAATGCTTCAGAAATTATGTATATACATTCCGCAAAGAAGAAAACAAATAATTAAAACATTTAAAATCGACATAATACGTATTGGAGTGATTTACAGTTCGAGGCAAGATGGCGTCGGGATAGAAAGAACTGTCTCGAGCTACAGTTTAATACTTTTGTTTTGTTTAATTCTAGTTCTTTAAAAAGAAATTGTTTATTTTGCATACAAATTTTAATAAGTGTGTACATTTCTGGCGTCACTACTTTTCATATTCACAATAATTTAATTGTATACACCATATTGTTTAACAGAGGTGATTACGGCGTGTGTTTCTGTTTTTCGTAGAATTCTGTTTCAGAGAAAGGGGTTCAAAGTGGTTTTTCACGCTCCGCGTTGCCATGTTTTGAAGAACAGAAAAATAATCTAATGAGTGTGTTCCTGTTTCGCAAAATCAGAGATTTGTTTTTTTTTTTTTACATAACTTTGTGGAAAGCCTGTATTGTACCAGAATATGAAACAAATTATTTCATAAATTATTGAGAAAGTCAGGATGGCTGGTATATCAGCATATTTCTGTAAAGTGAAAGGGAATTTCTGTAAAGTGAAAGGAACTAAAAGATAGTGATGGATGAAACATTTAAATTTTTTCCATTCTATTTTCATTCTATTTTCATAGTTACATACATTGCATGGAAAGTATTTCGGACGTTTTTCCCAGTCCTCTTCTGGTTATTGCAAAGCAAAACTCTGTCATGGTACACACCCTTGCTTCAGCAAGTCAAAAAAAAAAAAAAAAAAAAAAACTGAAGATTGATGATTCCGGTTTCGGTTGCAAGAACTTACGACTGAATTTGAGCAAGCGTCAATGAACGCTGCAAGAGAAATATTCCTGCAATCGACATTATACATATGTTTTATTTTACCTAATCTATATGGAGAAAGATACAATATATAGGGTTGGTTCTACTTTACGAGGCTGATAATGATATGAGGAAATAGGTTAGGAGAACAGATGCACTTCCACTCGTTACTCTTGCAGACATTGCTTATGCATTTTCATATATACAAGACGATGTACCCGACATCCCGGAGGCACAGATTTTCGTAGACTACTTGGCGGATATCTATTTTGACGAACTGAATTCAATCTTCCACCTGTAAATACAGTAATATTTTGGAAGTTTACTTTTTTATTGGATTATTTGACTCTTTACGTTGTGCTAATTATATTTTTATTAATATTTCATGGCAATAAGAAACAAATTTGATAATAACAGCAAAAAAAAAAAAAAAGCACGAACAGTGCCAAGGTTTAGCATTTCAACTTTAATAGGAAGTAGACATAAATCATCCCTGTATATACAGATTCATTCTACTTTTGAAGAAGAGCAGCTCAAGAATGCGGCTGTTGGAAGCAGGCAATTTAACTTTGCTGAGAAGATTGTGGAGACTTTTAGACAGTCGTAATCCAGTTCTTAAGAGTAGGTTTAGATGTAGTTGGCCTTATTCCGTACTTTAATGCAGTATCTCAATGCATTCATTTGGATAGTTGAAATTATACTCCACTGAATATTAAGAGTCTCACCTGTATACTAAATATATTAAGATTCATGGCATTATTGTTCAATGCAAACGATTCTTTTTTATTTATATGCCTCCGTGTTTGTAATTTGTTCTTGTTGCAGTAAATCACGATTGCATTTGCGCGACAATGCTCTACTGCGAACTACACCTCTTTAGATTTATGTTGGTGTTTTCTTGCTTTCGTCAAATATTTCTCATATTGAGGTGCTACCACTACTTTTCATGCGATTCTGCGAAACAGGAATGTGTAAACTTGGCAACGTTGCACACTGGTCATGTATTCTGCGAAACAGGAAGTAACTGGTTTCGGGCTGTATGCCTGCGCCATTTTAATTGCGGCTTAGTTTGTAACCACGACAATTTAAATGCAAACTAATTTTGTTTAATATAATTTTACTACTTTATAACAATTTATAGTGCAGTAGTCAACATGGCTAATGGCTGCAACACTCCTTTTATAAAAACCACAAAGTGGTTTTGAAAATAAGAATGAGAGTAATACACAAAAGAAAGATTATTGTTTAAATGTAATTCGTCTCTCTTTAGAAGATTTAACCTAGTTGTAGATAAGAAGAAACTTTTTTTTTTTTTTTTTTTTGTAGAAATCTTGACTACGAAGATTAACGTTCAAGGGTAAGAAAGGGATGAAAAAGCACTTTTCGTTAACAAGGTAACTTCTAAATGATAAATGCTTAAGTTATTGATTTTGTTGTCGGAAATGGTGAATATGGAAAAGGATCTTTAAGCTAATCAGCTAAGGCGTAATCCTTCCTTTTCCTTATGCATCCACCGTTCCACGAAATCTCAATATGTAGTTTAAAAACAGCACCTCTGAGGTTCTTTCGGCTTGAAAACAAAATTCTGAATACATCGTTAGAACAAGTAAATTGCTGTTTTTTTTAAACTAACTTAAATTAGTATTTTTCTGGTTCGACAACTAACACAATTTCTATTTTCTTATATGTACATTTTTGTTGATTGTGATACAAATTGAGAACTGATATGTATTGACATTACATAAGCAAATAGATAAACATGTTGATCTCTCTTACTTATGGCTGATATACATGCTAATCTTCCTTGTTAAACTATGTAGGGGAAGGTGGGGCTAGTTGCAACATTTTTCAGATTTGTTTTTTTTTTTTCTTTTTTTTTTACTCAGAAACTATTACAGATACAAAAACTATATTGAGTGGACTAAAAGGTACATGCCTTAGCTACATACAAAAAAAATAGAAGTGCAAAACATCGAACGGTAGATTTGATAGCATCAACTGTTTGAATTAAGTCCGACTGTTGACACTTGCCCCACCCATGGGGTAAATTACAACGCCATCAGGGGTAAGTTGCAACAATCGGACTTGGTTCGAAAACTTAATGCTATCAAATCTACAATTTCAACATCGTTTAACTCACTGTCACTATGACAGTCAATACTATCAAATCTACAGTTTCAACATCGCTTCACTCACTTTCACTGTGGCAGTCAATGTCTTTACAATCTATACAGATGTAGTACGGATTTCTCTTGGCACACGACCAATGAGACCATTCTAACAACGTAAACACTCTACCCAGTATTCTGCATCCTGTTCTTCGTACGGTTCTTCACAAACCAAACAGATACAATCTCTAAATTTTTCTTAGCTACTGATTTTACCTTTCCGCCTTTATTAGACGCTTCTTTTCCATTTCCATAGCACTTTTTTTTTCCTGGAGTGTCTGTAAGAATAACACACCTGTTCCTTTTTCGAGCTGTCAATTTTCGAGGTCCAGCTTTGGTATAGGGTCGCACACGTTCAGGAGAAAAGTCAGGTTTGTCTGGAAAACCACTTGGCCCTGGTATTTGATCATCTGAAAGAATCTGCACTGTCTTGTTAGATTCATTTACAGGTGATCCATGAAGCTCACTTTGACCTGCAATCTGAAGTTCTAACTGAGGAGATGAAAGAAACGCCTACAACATAACTCTGCAACCAATAAATCATTGCTGTTGTCCGACTGCAGATTGCCATTAGGATGAAGCGAAGTCTGCTTCCTGAAACTTATCGCGATTGAATGGAAATATGCCTGTTCGAGCGAATCCAGACGTTATGTTGGTAGGCTGTATTAATTATGCTTGGTAAATCGTAAATTGTTAGCGTCTTGCCGGGATGTGTCTTAAGCCAATCATCGATTGCTCTGGAGTACATTTGTTTGAATGAACCAAACACGAAAACGTCCAACGGCTGTAATCGATAGGAACAGTGTGGAGGAAAGGACAAGGGAGTAATATAATTGTCTTTACATAAATTCAGGACTTCACAGCTCAGATGAGAAGGGTGGTTATCAAGAAACAATAGCACAGGACTGTTTTCGGTAGGCTTTAGATGAAAAACGAAGTGGTGAATAAACTCAATAAAGGATTCTTCATTCATCCAATCGGAGCCAGTTGCTGTTCCAATGCAGCCAACCGGACCATCTCGAATAAAATATTCTCGAAAGTTTTTGCGTGGCAATAACACCATTGGAGGAATAAATGTTCCTAGAGCATTTACGGCGACTGTAACTGTAACCAATTCACCTCTTTCAGCACTACTTACCATACCAACCTGTTTTGCCCCTTTAGCAACTACCACTCTCTTTGGTTTCATAACTGTTGTAACCCCTGTCTCATCCAAATTCCAAATTGTTGACGCCGAATAATGGTGACGCGAATAAACTTCAGATACATTGTTAAAAAAAATATTAACATTGTCTTTGTTCAAGTTGGTCATCCTAGGACGAGAAGTTGGCTTAGGGAGACGCACGGAAAGGTCTTTATTTTATTTTTTTTAGGAGTCCTCTAAACAACTCAATTTCAGCAATTTCGTTTTCATTCCATGAAGCAGGGGACTTCATTCCAAACTTAACTGCATATAAATGAGCTAGTTTGCGTACCTCGAGAGGTATTAATATAAACATTATATCAGAAGAGCGTTTCAAGTAAGTTTTTTTAAGGTTTCTTCCTGTTCAGGTAAAAATACCTGCCATGGTTTCGCATAACCACAGCTTACCTTTTGTTTCTCACCATTGTTATTTACTTTTACCTTCTTTTTCAAATATATGGATAATGTTGAATAATGCACTTTAAAATCTGCAGCCATCAGCCTTAAACTTATGACTTTTTCTCCTTTATGTTCTAAAACAAAGCTAACGTCCAATGGCATGGTTCCTTTGTTGGTCTTCCTCCTATACATACAAAATGTAACCTACCTTCAGTCATAAAACAGAAATTCTGCAAATGACCTATCCCCTCAATAATGGTGGCTCAAATCTTACCCTGCTCCTTAATTGTCCTATTCTGTATCGATGGTATCGAGACGAGACTGGGCTCTGTCTTGGTCTCTTCTCGATTTAGAAAAGCCCGTCTCTTTCTGGAATTTGAGACGAGATCGATACTACTCTCGGTCTCGGGACCATCCCTATTATCCTGAGAACTTTTGTAAATTAGATTCTTAAACTCGTGTTTTAACGATACTCTTACAAAATGAAATAGAATTCCCTCAATTTTTGATTCCTTCCCCCAACATTTTTCTGAATGCCAAACTTACGCAGTGGGCCTGCATAAAAGTATCAATAAAATTCATGTATGTATATATATTTTTACTTTTCATTGATTTACAATTATTTATTAAAACGTAAGTTAATTTTCCTTATTTAAATATTTAGGCCTACTTGTAGCATTTACTACTACTACTACTACTACTACTACTACTACTACTACTACTAATAATAATAATAATAATAATAATAATAATAATAATAATAATAATAATAATAACAATCATAATGCTCTTTGTTTTATAACCACAACAATTGTGCATGAAACAGTGTTTAACTGGCAAAAATATCTTTTTCAATATCATGGGGCATGTTGCAACAGGTGTTACAAGTTAAACCACCGACACGTTTGCATACAAAAGCTTTCCTCGCCACCAAATCGCAGGTAACACGGGAACAGCAATATAATGTAATTATATTTCAATTGTGATATATTTGAGTACTACATGCTACTTGCTGTTGTTGGATATGTGTAAGGTGTAGTAGAGAAAGATAAAAGTTTAAAAAAATTACTTACCTCTACAAAAAAACAAACTTTCGCCCGCTACGTCTACAACACCTTTCGATCTTCGTTGTTGAACTCATCACGAGAGACCACTTCCATTTCATGTTCAAACACGCCACTGTGCAATAGGGTGCATCGAATTTCCACTTTTTTTGAAATCAGCTTACCCTTAGTGATATTTTTTTGCGAAATGGCCTCCATATAACGTGTAAAAAATTGCAAGTCAATTGGTCAATATCTTTAGGTGCCACCAACGGCCAAAAGTTTTAAAAGTTTGTTAAAAAATAAATGTTATTTTAAAAATGTAAAATATCTAGTTTTATGAAATATGGTTATCCTATGTGGTTTTGTTTCTGTAAAAGGACAATATTTTACGTGAAAAAAATTTCAGCTTGATGAGTCAAGTCATTCAGGTGCCACCTTTGGCTTAAAATATGGACAAATGTGTCCCTACTTTTTCATTTTTTAAAATTAAGTTGTATTGTTTGTGATTTATCTGGATTGTTAATTAGATAAGAAAGATTTTGTTTTACATCTGCAGCTATTTGCTTATTTCCAAACGTTAATGATGGAAATAACCCAGAACTCACCATGAGGAGGTGGCTGTAGTTCGAGTTCCGCCCACCCGTATATACTAATATTGCATATGGTAGTGCAAGTCATATTGTTACTCTTTTACCTCAAACTGTTTCTCTTTTCTTTTTTGTATTACCTTCTGGTATGTTTTTTCTTGATTGTAGTGTTGATAGGACAAATCTATGTCGTGCTTCTTGCCCACATACCGTTGATGCCGCTTCTGTCCCCAACTTCACCATTCTTTCTACCGCGCGAGTGTGACAAGGTAAGGATGTAATATATTCATTAGCCATTGGAGCCGTCTTTACATTTTCTCTTAGCTTCTGCACGCTCAAGTGTTTTGTCAGTGGTGGCTCCGTCAGCGTCATGTTGACCAATTAATCATATCACCAATTAATCATCATACACACGAATGAGCTCCCATTTCGACATTTGATTGAATTTATAGACGTCAAGTCTACTGGACCAAATACATTTAAAGGACCAATAGGATCGGCACTTCCAATCTGCGAAGAGTTGTCACTCCAGATTTTTCAGCCCGTTACAGTAGACTGGGATCTCAACTTCACTGAGGATTCATTAAACACGGATCAAAAGTATGTGCTGAATATCTGCCAAGCGGTTTCTTCAGAAGAATGGCCCATTGAGTTAGCTCACATGAAGCCTGGTAAAATTCATCAAGCCAGATGGGTAATTACAGCAAATAGAGTCTTAAGTTTGTGTGTAGGAACAAAAGAACCCACGAATGAACTTAAAACCATCGTCCAGTACATCATGATGGTCTACGCGCCACTCTGGTTTGCTGTGATCCGTAATACATCGTGTGCAGAAGAAGCTCGTCATTTGTGGCAACTCATCACGACTTCTCGCCACATGGAAGCGAAATACAGAAAAATAATTGATCCAGTGTCCGTATAAATGCGTGGTACGGTCATCCTGAGAACCTACTTCTATCAATGTTGACTGACCAACATGCTAACGTACGAGAGCTCAGCTGGAGGCGAGTCCTAAAAGCAAGACAAACGACCCAATCTGGTGATCGCGTACCGGTACGAGAATTCGTTATCCCTGAAATCAACTTAGAAGCGACAAACTATGTTGATATGATTAATTGGTCAACATGACGCTGACGGAGCCACCACTGACAAAACACTTGAGCGTGCAGAAGCTAAGATAAAATGTAAAGACGGCTCCAATGGCTAATGAATATATTACATCCTTACCTTGTCACACTCGCGCGGTAGAAAGAATGGTGAAGTTGTTGACAGAAGCGGCATCAACGGTATGTGGGCAAGAAGCACGTCATAGATTTGTCCTATCAACACTACAATCAAGAAAAAACATACCAGAATGTAATACAAAAAAGAAAAGAGAAACAGTTTGAGGTAAAAGAGTAACAATATGACTTGCACTACCATATGCAACATTAGTATATACGGGTAAGCGGAACTCGAACTACAGCCACCTCCTCATGGTGAGTTCTGGGTTATTTCCATCATTAACGTTTGGAAATAAGCAAATAGCTGCAGATGTAAAACAAAATCTTTCTTATCTAATTAACAATCCAGATGAATCACAAACAATGCAACTTAATTTTAAAAAATGAAAAAGTAGGGACACATTTGTCCATATTTTAAGCCAAAGGTGGCACCTGAATGACTTGACTCATCAAGCTGAAATTTTTTTCACGTAAAATATTGTCCTTTTACAGAAAAAAACCATATAGGATAACCATATTTCATAAAACTAGATATTTTACATTTTTTAAAATAACATTTATTTTTTAACAAACTTTTAAAACTTTTGGCCGTTGGTGGCACCTAAAGATATTGACCAATTGACTTGCACTTTTTACACGTTATATGGAGGCCATTTCGCAAAAAAATATCACTAAGGGTAAGCTGATTTCAAAAAAAGTGGAAATTCGATGCACCCTACTGTGCAACCAGTGGAGCTAACCTTAAAACAGAAAAAGCGCTGTTGCAAAGTACCCCCTGTTACAACGTGTCTCACTTTCCCCTATTTCTCTTAAGGAGTTTAAGATGGCAAAAAAAAATCGTGCCTCATAAACATCTGAAAAGAATGAAATATTTGAATTTGAAACGAAACTATTACAATATTAAGATAGTGTACACGTACTAAGTCTACAAAGGAATAATTAAATATGAGTAAAATTAAATGGACTTTGTATATACAAAAATAATAACAATACTAAATGAATTAACTAAAGATAATATGGAGTTGGTTAAACGTAAACTACATTTAAAAGGGTAAACTTTACAACACACTTTCCAGCTACGCATCGATAAATAGGATCGCTTTGAAATGATACAGTGAAGTAGGTAATATAGAGTAGAGTAGAGTAGGGCAGAGTAGGGTATGGTGAGCGTGTGGCTGACTGAACGTTATGTCAAAAATTATGTAATCGTGAGGTTGACTGAGGTGGTCTAAATGTAAGTGTAAGGTTCAGTCATTGAGATGTCGAAATATTTATGTGAGCGTTAGGTCGAAATGATGTGATCATGGGATTGAGTGAGCGTGATGTCTAAATGACGTAAGCATGAAATTGAGTGAGCGTGATCTAAATGATATTGGAAATATGAGCTTGAGTGAGCATAGTGTTGAAATTATCATGTGAGCGTGATGAGGAGTCAGCGTGATCTGACTAGTGATGTGAGCATTATGACGAAATGGTGTGAATGTCAGGTCGAGTGAGCGTGGTGTCAGACTGGTGAAGTGAGCGTGAGGTTGAGTGCGTGCCCTATCGAAATGATGCCGTGACAAGGGTGAGGTCACACTGGTGCTGTGATTGTGCGGTCGAGTGACTGTAATGCTGAAATGTTGTTGAGAGTGTGAGATTTGGTAGGCATGATGTCAGTTTGATGGCGTGACCATGGTGCCGTGACTGAGTTTAGGTCAAAGTGGACATTTTTGGGCATGCATCCGGACATCTACCTCGTTTCCCATCATTTAACCGACGTTTTACATTGGTCGGCAGCAATGAACGAGTTGAATAGTTTTTTTATGATTTTACGCTCCTATAGCAAGACGCGAAATCAAAGACGGCTCGAGCAATTGTAATTCCCTCCAGTTCATATTTTTCGAAGAAAATTACCCCACTAATAACATAGTAAGGGATGAAAAGTAATACTATCTTTAAAAGATTGCAAATTAATTAGAGTAATTCATGTAACTAATGGGTGAATTAGTTCTTAGTGATATTCTTGATCTTACATAGTTTAATAATAAGTTCAATAACTGTGTGAAAACACTCCAGTGCGAAAAGTTCTTTTTTAACATCTACCCACCCTCTTTTTTTCCACTTCGTCTCCTAGGATTTTACACCATGTCCTACAGTATTACTTTTTCTCAGCGTAGTTACGGAAATCTAGCATAAAAATTTGATCTCAATGTAGGTATACAAATATACATTTTAAACAGATTACTATGTACTTGCCTTACTAGCAAGAAATAATTTCAATGTTTCATTGTAAACTTAACGTACTGTACCTTCTAGCCTGTATGCCCTGTTTATGCATAATTAAACAACTGTTATTAGTTTCTCTTATTGCCCTTAAGAACTCAATTTTCAAAATCTTGAAACAAACTGAAAGCTAGTAACATATTCACGAGCATTTTTTTTAACACTATAGACCTCATCTTTTCGGAAAGCAGAGGAAATTAAATTTTTATTCCCCCAAAAAATCGACAGCGAAAGATTAGGATCAGAAAATCCCTCATTCGTTTTGCCTTCTTTTGCCTGACAGAGCATTAGTTAAACGCCATTCGACGAGGACGTGGGTTGAATGATGCGTTGTCCAAAGACGCAATTTCCATAGCTTATGTAAGCGGATTAAGGTCATTAAAACGAAATTCCCTTCCGCACAATCTAGCTTCTACACGCGTCCCAGAATGATTAACCATGGCTCTTACACCAAGACAAGAGCAGTGAATTTTTAAAACTCTTTGTAATTCCTTTTGCTTTGCCGTCGAAATAATAAATTTTAAAAAAATAAAGGTTAGAGGAAAAACCTCCTGTGATTTTTGTGACATCAAAGGAATTCACTACATATATATAAAGAGTGCTTGTATGTCAAAATATCCCAACACTTGCCTATTATAAGATCTAACAGCTTTGTTTCTAATTGATGTTTTAGTAAGCTCTCATACGATATTACGTTATCTTGTAAGCCTGCAGATGCTTCAAACTGGCTGCAGCAATGAAGCGCGCTGAAAGATTACACAGGGAAAAAAATCCATGCATGGAATTAAAGGAAATATCTTCATCGCACTAACATTTCTTCGTGTATGAAATGTTGTCCTCTTTCTATTTGTTCACTAATTGCACTCGGTCTTCAAAAAACAAGGCAAGAAATGCACTACTTGTTAGGCAAAAGAAATGTAACAATTGGTTTGCATATATTTATATCGTGGGATTCGTGGGTTTAGTAATGTTTCGTCTCACAACAGCGATTAGTTATCTAGATACAGTGGCACTGACAGTGAGTTATTTTTTAGTTTTTTGGAAAATTATTAAAAAACAGTATTAAAAAAAAAGAAATTAAATCTTCAGTTTATTGTCCCATGCTATGCCAAGTAAGCTCGTGGTGAATACGGAAGACAAATAACGTATTTATCAACCACTACTACGTTTTTTCAATATTTTAGTTAGTTGCAACATGTTCAGTATTGACAATGCGGGTAAGCCACTGAGAAAAAGGCAAATATTTAATATAGGAACTGACCACTTCAAGCCTCCTACGTCTCTGCTACTCACCTACATCATAATGTGTAGTCCAAACCTCATGAGCTTCCACTGGGAATTGAGGCCGTGTATGTTAACCATATAAACAGAGAAAACTCCACATAAAATACAGTCAACCAGTAGCGCACAAAGATTGGAGTCGAGCTAATAAGCGTTCAAAAACAAGATAAGGGTAATTTGATTTCATTGATTGGGGTTTAGCGTCCCTTGTCAGTGTCAAAACTATATGACAAGGGACCTACCTCTAGTAAGGCATGGAGATTCGATGGTAGAGGATTCATCTCTGATGGGTTCAATCCCCGGTCAAGTAAGTTTGTGGTGGACAACATCGTGTTCGTGGATTTTCTTGGGGCATTCCCCTTTCCTCTCACATTTTCATTCCACCATCATTTACTTACCTTAATCATTCGTCTGAATTAGCCTACAAAACATAATCGTGGGGTGTTCAACAGAAACTTTCCGAAGAATTTACTGTTTAAAGTGGAATCCAAACCAATACTCAAGATTTGTGTACAATTCATGTGTCCTCACCGACACAGGGCCATACGAATAAAGGCATAACTACTATTCCCTTCGCAGCTATGGGGACAGATAAGTTAAATGTTTCACTGCTAAGGTATCACGGCTCTAGACATTTAACTAACTAACTCTATTGCCTATGGAACCCAGAGGTTCAATGCCGCGTTCACAGAAGCTCTCCACTGAGTTCTATCCTTAGCCAACTGGATCCAGTTTCTACTTTATATTCCTATTTCAGCTAGATCCATCTTAATATTGTCCACCCATCTGCGCCTAGGTCTTCCTAATGGTTGTTTTCCGATTGGTCTTCCAGTTAAGACTTTGAAAGCGTTTCTACTTTTTTTTCCATCCTGGCTAAATAATCTGTCCGCAGAAAGACTCACTGAATTGGCATTCGATCTCAGTCATCAAATAAAACTAAAAGTGTCAACCTTTATTCCATACTCCATTACATGTGATGACAGTAATATAGCTCTGTTGGAAGTATTTATTCGAGTATGTGATGCCAAATCTCATGTTTATAAGGAACAATTAAACATTGTGCCGTTACATTACAGTGTAACTGGAAAGAATATATTCAGAGCTGTTTTGCAAACATCTGGAAAAGTGATTTACCTCTGTCCAAGGTGTAGACGTCCAAGGTGTACTGTGTAGGCATAGACAGAGCCCCTTCAATGACTGGGGAAAATAAGGGCTTCATTGGACATCTGCACACAGTAAGCCATATGAAAGACCTGAATTTCTTTATGTCAACTGCATTACACATCAAGAAGTATCATATTCAAGAGTGATTAACATGGAAAATATTATTTATTTATTTATTTATTTGTGGACAACAACACGACAGGCAAAGCCCAATTATAGTGTTGGTGCATTACAAAATAAATTTACAATTGTATTTGTGAACATATTATAGTTCATATTACATACGTCAATTTTTTTCTGTTCGATACATATTTTGTTATAAGAAGAGCATATTCTCCAGATTGGTGACTTCAATAATACGTTGGTCCTTGCTTTTTTTCAATAGAACAGGCCAGAGTTTTCAACATGAGTTTTAAGTGACGGGACATGAACATTTAGTGTCGATATTAGATCTGTACAATTAAACTTATTTTGTACTATTTTACGAAGAAAGATCAGATCTACCACATTTCGCCTTTGTTCTAGCGTAGGGATACAGAAGTTGTCTATTAATGTAAGATAGGTTTCGTAAGATGGATAGATTCCAGTACTCTTGTATACTAAGTATTTGATAATTTGGATTGGGCATTTTAGAGTTGGTTTCGGTATTCTTGTTGTGATGGGTTCCAGATCACAGCAGCATATTCCAGTTTTGATCGGACATAAGAGTAATACATTTTTGTTAGTGTGGTGATATTGTTAAACTCCTTTCCCGTTCTAATTATGAATCCTAACATTTTAAAAGATTCATTAACTATGTTCACTATATGATCATTAAATGTTAGTTTCGTATCAAACGTAACCCCGAGATCTTTCACTGAATTTAATCTGTTTAATACGATCTGGTTAAATGAATAATTCAACTCTACTTGAATTTTGTTTCTAGTAAACCATAAAATACTATATTTATTTATGTTTACACTAAGTTTATTAAGAGAACACCGTTTGCAATAGTTTCTAAGTCATGTTGTAAGTTGAGACAGTCATGGATGGTCTCTATCCTGGCGTATATTTTGAGGTCATCCGCAAAGAGCAATTTGTTACTTAATGATATGTGATCAGAGAGATCGTTAATGAATAAAAGAAACAATAACGGACCTAGGTTGAAGCCCTGTGGAATTCCAGAGTACGCAGTATAGTCAGTTGATTTAAACTCCTTGTAGATAACGTTTTGTTTACGATTGCTTAAATATGATGAGAAGAACTTGATCAACGTAGGAGAGAAATTATAGTTGTTTAGCTTATGTAATAATACTTTGTGATTGACTCTGTCAAACACCTTTTCAAAATCTATATATATTACATCCACCTGACATCCAACATCTAACGAGTTCGCTATGAAGTCTGTGATAATTGCAAGATTAGTTGTTGTTGATTTGTGTGGAATTATGAAATCGCTAAAACAAATCTTACATCAATATTCTCGTGGCTTAAATCAGCGACCATTTTCTTCTTTCTTGGAAAGTTTATCCTGGACTTCCCTATTAGACAGAAGTGTGCTGGCTATCTTGTCCCACGATTCTCGAAAAGTTCTCAAAATTGAGAGAAGAACTTCGCCACAATTTGGAAATCAAAGAACAAAATTCTAGCTTACTGACGTATCCTTTGTGGTTATGGGATCTTTCTCTTATGATTCATATTGCGAAAACGCAGGTTACTACTCTGGGAGAAACCATTAAAATGAAGACTTGAGACACTTTTTAACTCGTGCTAACGACAAAACAAATTCAAGGGAGCTTGTTTTGTATAAAACGTGTGTGTGAAGAAGCTTCTGTCATTGAAGACTGAATTCGAAGAAAGGTTTTGCGATCTATTGAAGATCTCTTTTTGTCTTTCGCCAATTTTTCAACCAACGTTAAGAAACTGCCAGCCCATTTACAAATGGAGTTAACATAAATTCAACGCAACTTATCTCAAAAGTAAGTATTCAGTGAAGTAGATATTCTCGAATTTTACAAATACTTGCATTTATAATTCCTAAAAACCAGCAATTATGTATTGAACATGACTTCAATGTTCAATAGAGTCCTCAGTGAGATCTAAGTTAACAGTTGTCTTGTCTCTGTTATGATAATCGCTAGCACGATCAGGATATCTGCAGGGATACGAGAGCTGGTTGCAGGAAAAAGATGTCAAATGTCGGGGAAGAAAGAATAGGAATCCATCCATTACCAGAATTTTCTTATGTTCCTTTTTATTTTTTTAAAAAAGAGAAAACTAAAGTATTAGGTTAAGATTTGTGTATTTATTCAGTTTTTTAAATACATAATTTAAATACATGGAGATGGCGTTTTATTCTTGTGCATGCGACATCACTTTGATGCCATTCAGTTCTTGATTTATTTTATCTTTTTATTTTAAATTATTTATTTATTTTACTTTCTTCGAGACAAGCATGGCTTTGGATTGCTCTTTCGGTTTACCAGTGCAGGATACTTTTCGGCGTATTGCAGCATACACCTGCTTCAACTGTTCGGAATGAAGGTCGGCATCGATGGTACGACTGTTAGGAATTAACTTGAAGTGAATTACCCGATCGTAGTTCCAATACACACACATACATACACACACACACACACACACATAGCATAACTATGCTCAAAACGGCCCTGTTTGATGATCGGTTCTGAAAGTTGTCCCTTACTCAACCACTGATTTTGTATATTTGGATTTCTGAAAAACACCCACTTTTCGATGTATGGTGCAATTTGTTTCAGAACATGCACATCACGCGGACTTTGCAGCAGTTAAAGGCACAAATTCATTCTCCTCTGGGCTTGAGCTGGGGGCTTAATGTAGCACAATAAGGCAGGTCCTGATGGTTTTCCTGAGTTCGTGAAGGTCATGCACTACAGTGGACTGGAACAGGACGAATTGATTTGGCATCGCCGTTTACTGGTTAATGAATCTTACGAAATGGTGTGTCATGTCCTCAGAATCTGTTACCCTGAGGTGGCCGGATTTTGTCTGATCTTGAACTTTTTTATAACCTGCACGAAATTCCTGAAACTAACGAGTTTCTGTGCTGTGATTCACTGCACCTTCCCCATTTGCATGACAAATGTTTTGGATTACAGCCGCAGCGTTATACCCGATATCAAATTCCAACTGTTACAGTTTACATATCAGACGTTGTTCAGCATTCAAACTGACTTATACTCATGTAGTGGCGGTGTCCATGTTAAATAGCCACATTACCTCTTGGGCCAATGGGACCTTGTACTTACGGTCGATCACGAAGCCCAGTGGGCTGAAATCCCAAAAAGCTGGTCAAAAGTCAAAAAGCAAAGTTTCGATTTGCGAATACTTAGATCTTGGGTCGTATAGTAGAATGTTTGAAGTATAAAATTTCGTTAAAATATCCGTCTCTTTCTTATACCTGCGGAGCAAGCAGTCATTGAAAAGTGCCGTTTAACCGGTTCGGATGTAATGAATGTGGACTGGGAAAAAAACATTGATTTAAAGTATCATAACTTCGTTAATTTTCAACATTCTTTATTTTTAAAACGGATTAAATTGATAAGGATATGTAGAAGTGACATTTAAATAATTTAAACAAAAAAAAACAATTGAAGTTGTCACAAATTATCATTAAAGTTAACGAAAAATAAAGAAAAAGTAAGGAAAAAGTAGATAAATGCAGAAAAACAGCTATGATGTCCATGATAAACTTACTTGGTTGGTGATCGAACCAGAGACCTCACCCACCAAAAGGAAGGGAACATATCGATTTTCGAGTTAAGAATTACCACAACTATGTGTGATTTAAAAAAAGAACTCTTTTCTCATGAAGAAATGACCATGGTATGCTGTTTTTGTAGTAAAAATACATTACTTCATTAGTAAATTGTGATCATAGATGCACTACAATTTTGCAATGCAATTTTTCATTTGCATCGCGATTCTGTAATGTTGTATAGGAAACCACGATTATATATATATATATATATATATATATATATATATATATATATATATATATATATATAAGGTGTTTCAAAACAACGCCGAGGCAACGTTTGGGAGATGATTCCTGACATTAAGATAAGACAAAATGTATAAACTAATCTGGGTGCACAAATGCTTCCTTTCGGTGTTATAGGCTGCCGAAAACATGAAAAAATTAACTTTAAAGATCCATACCTTCAAAACTATAGGACCTACCGTGGTCGCGTCAAGACTTCAGTTAAGAACTAATATGTGGCCTATCAAAAAAAAAAAAAAAATGTTTCAGAATCCTGAAGTACTTCCACAACAATTTTTATAGAGAGAGTTCGGCTACGGGCATATAATTTTAAGTCGTCACCAACTACCTCTATATAAATTGTTGCGAAAGTACCACAAGATTCTGAAACATGGATATTTGGATAGGGCACATATTAATTCCTAAGCGAAATCTTGACCCGACTACGGTAGGTCCTACAGTTTTGGAGCTATGGACCTTTAAAATTCATTTTCTCATGTTTTCGGCCGCCTGTAACTCCGAAAGGAAGCATTTGTGCAAACAGGTTGGTCTATACTTTTTTTCTTATCTTGGTGTCAGGAATCATCTCCCAAATGTTGTCGGTGTTGTTTGAAACACCCTGTATATTTACATGAAATCAAATGAAATCTTTCAAGTTTAACGTCCAACTTTAGGCAAAAGGAGCCGATGATTAAAGCAAGAGAATGATTATGGTAGAATTTGTGGGATGAGAATGTAGGAGAAAACGGAAGTACCCTCGAGGGAAAACTTACGGACACAATGTTTTCCATCACAAGCTTATTTGTCCGGGGATCAAACCAGGGGCCCCGAGATGAGCGCTCTACCATTGAGACACCGTGCCCCTCACATGTCCACTGGAACGAACATAGAGACTATAAAGGTTAGAATGGTTTTAAAACCGTCCATGCCTTCACGTGTAATCGAACCTGAAACGTTGCGTTCTAGTCATTTGGGATCCACAAACCGACAATCATAACCAATACTCAATAATTTTTCGATGATTTGATTTTACTTTTGAAATACTGTATTTTCCCAATATATCATACTATAGCGCAGGCCCGTAGCCATCCCAAAAATTTAGGGGGGGCAGTAGAAGTTAGGGGGGCGACCCAATCATATTATACTTCATCACCATATTATAGTTCATTTGCAAGCCTACCGTGAAATTTTATGGGGGCCAGCCAAAATTTAGGGGGGGCCCGGCCTTCCTTGCCCCCCGTGGATACGGGCCTGCTATAGCGTTTAGTACTGCCAGGGTTCTGAGAAGTTAAATACTACGTTTGCAGATTCCCTTCAAATTTAGAAAGAGAAAATGATGAAGACCCATAATTATAAATAACGAACAAGAATCTTTAATAAATTTCTATTGGCATAGATGACTTTTGAAGAAGGCAAGTGGAGTATGTTCAGTGTCCCAGTTAACAATTAACTTGAAGCGTCGATGGTTCTCTCTTAATTAGAGCGATAGGAATGAGTTAACAGGAACGCCAAGTCGTTAATGAAGACAAGCGGAGTTCTTGAAGGAACCTTCTGAGGTGTTAAAAGGAGTGTTCCTCTCTCGTTTTATTGACAAACGCCACGTGTTGACTTCATTTCATGTTTTAAGAAGATGAATAATTACAAAAGGCAAGAAAGATAACGAACTTAGTAATGAAAAATTCAATTTATTTTCTTAATAATTTTCTTGGTGGTGAAAAGCGTTTCTTGACAGCCAGAGCCATCTAGCCTCATCAAATGAAACGACGAAGAAGCGTCTGAGGAGCCCATTTATTTGGTGTGCAAAGTTCCTCGATATAACAAAAGAAAACAAACTAAGAGGAGGAAGAGAAGAGACGTACAGGTGGCTTGGTTAAATGTTGTAGATTTACTTTTAAACGGAGAAAAGTCTTTTATACTTGATGTTCTAATTTTTCATATTTAGTGTTTGTTTAATGTTCCATTCTGTTTGCAAGTGTCTAATTGAGCAGGTTGGTTGTTGAAGCTAGAACCAACTATTTTTGAACAAAAGCTTAAATTGAGCTCCAGTTTAATGTCTATCTCTTGCTCCCTAGGTTAGTAGACGCTGTGTTCTACTTAAAATCGAACCTAAAAGTGATTTACCTACGAGGAGTGTTCGGAGAGTAAGGTTACAAAGCCTGCAGTGAAATGGGTATATATTATTTCATACAACCAATACAGCTAACAGATAGTACCTCCATTAGGCTATTTTTCGACATAGCCTCCATAACGGTTGATGCACTTGTCGCATCGTGGGAGGAGTTTGAAGATTCCCTCCTGATAAAAATTCTGTAATTACGTGTTCAGCCACGTTGTTACGAAATGTACTTTATCATCACCTCGTCTGAAGCGAAGCTACCGAATGACATTCCCAATTCTACCAATCAGATCGCGTAACGTGATTCTCCTGTTGTCCCGAATCACCTCCTTCACGCGAGCTGCATTGAAATCTGTTGATGCCGTGCTGGGTCGGCCACTGCGCTCCTCATCCGTGACGTTTTCTCCACCAATCGCATATTTTCGACGCCATTCTGAGACATCCTGACGATACATATCACTTTCTCCATAAACCTCTATCAGCTGCAGGTGAACTTTAGTCGCGGTTGTATGTTTAGCCCACAGGAATCGAATAATTGAGCGAAGTTCGTGAGACGCTCAGTATTCCAAACGAGTCGCCATTTGTGCTTATCTAGAACAAGCGCCGTAGATAGCAGGTGGCTGAAATTCTGCACAGTTCCCAATTCCGTGAATTACAATTACCGCATACTCCTCATTCCTCTATAACAGACGGACCTCTAAAATACCAGCCTTGTACCTTAGTTTTCTGATTCTCCTTTGTATATTAGGGCCGGTTATGTAACGCTAGAAGTTTTAGTAGGTAGGGATCTATACGGTCGACCGTTCCTAAAATTATAGCATATACCCATCCGATATACGCTCGTTGTTTCGTAAATTAATGATGAGTATACGCTGGACTATACACATATTAGATGGGTATTAATGTTGGATACTTTAACACCCTCGGGAGAAATCTTGTGAAATTACCACAAACTCTGAACCAGCGTTAGTATTCGAGTTTACTTGTTTCACAGCAGTTACAAGGATGTGAAAAGGTAGATGGCACGTGAATTTGAACCACCTAGATGTTCGGAGATACCGCTAGCTTGAGCAAAGATTTTGATAAAGCAGGAAATGTGTCCGACGCGAAGAGAAATGGGCGGCCAAAACTGATTACTACGTGTGAAGTTTGAACTGATGCTCTCACTACAGAAACAAAACCTCTTTGTTACAATTATATCACTGAAACTGAACATTTCAAGGCAATCGTTACAAAGGAAAACCTTCTGTATCATGTTCAACTGCAACTTATTAAGAACAGATGACGTGTCTAATTCACTGAAATGTCGCTTCATAAACTCAAGCTAACGTTGCTTTAGAAAAGTGATCTGAACCAAGCATGTGATGTTTTCTATAAATGCGTCAACAGACAAGTTGTGTTGTTGAAAATATGGAAACCAAGAAGTGAATATCGAGGACAAACGTAGTCAGGATTTGGTCAGAGGAATTATATACTTACCCGTACTAATTTGACCTTCGTAAAGTATGATGAAGTGACATAAGAGTTAATTTATCAGTTGTAAATTTGAAACTCAAAAGAGTCATAATCGGTATGCCCTTCCTTGAATTATTGTGTTGCTTTGTGAGAGGATTCTGCCCTAAAAAAGAGTCCTGGACTGTTTCCTTTGAATTACAATTAGGATATTTGTCTTCTATGGAGAACTAAGTTTGTTCAGTACCACGCCTTCCCCTTAATTGAATTGATATTCTATTTGTAAGTTATTTTCTTCACTTAAGCCTCCAAATGTTATTTTTAACACCACTTACGATGTTACGACCTTAGTAAACTTCATTAGACATTTTATTTTCCTTATTTGTTGAAGTCGGTGGTTGTAAGACATTTAATTAATCCGTTAAAAAATTAACGATTAGATTAATCGAGTTAAGTTCCAAAGTTGGTCGTCCGTTTCTAGCAAAATTTTGAAAATTTACCGAGAAGAAATGAATAATTTGCTTGTTTTTGTGCTTGATAATATATAAGGAGAGTGAAATTTGTGTTTATTTTCTTATATAAATGGTTTTAAACATGGAATTATTTGGCAAGCGGAGGGAACTACTTGGCGCAAGGTTATATATGGTAGGATTATGGGACAATGAGCATTTGTTTTGTAAACATGGCTGGTTATAATCAGGAAAATATATTAAAAGTAAGTAAAAGCCATGGCTTAATAAATCTAAAAATAAATCGTAGAAAATGCGGTAAGCAAATAACTGCAAAGAAACGTGGAGAAAGTTAAAATTGTCAAGGTTCCCCTTCCCATTTAGCTGTAATACAGACGAAAAAAAAAAACGTGCCTGCGGGGCTGCCTTCACTCACTGACACTCACTCGGCAATACTATTTAAATTAAATATTGAACTTTGGTACACAAAGAAACCAATTATTACACTTTTAGCCGAAAACTAGGCGGACGATTAACTTCGGAATAAATGCCCATTAATCAGTTCAGTTCTTGTTAATTTTTAAATTCTGTAATCAATTAAATTTTTCATGAGTCAATTTTTAATTGATAACAATCGTTAAGGAAAATCGTTATCAATTTTATACGATCTTAATTTTAATATCCATCTTTAAAACCTCCAGCAAACGATTATTTCTATGAACACTCTTCTAACTAGTAAGACATGAAGAAACTTTCCTACCTGATCACTTTTCAGATTTTCACTTCGATATTCTCTTGCATTTTAGTCGCAATTGCTGCATCCATTATTTTACTACTTAACCGATATTGGTATTTATCTATGTTATTTACTTGTACATAAACGTGTTATTATAAAGATAACCAAGGAAGTTCTGTCGCTTCTTCACCCACCACCTTAGAATATCGATATGTCACCTAATACATACCTGGAAGATCAAAAATAGTCCCCATCAGCATCGACGACCTTCTGCCAACGTTCTGGAAGGTCATGGATTCCATCACGGTAGAACTTGGTGGGGCGTGAAGCGAAGAAGGTATCAAGTGCATTTTGCAACTCTACTAAGAATTTGAACTGGCGTCCACTAAGGTGACTGCCCAAGGAATGGAGCACATGATAATCGGGCGGTGCAATGTCTGGAAAGTATGGCAGATGCAAAGTGTTTCACATCCAATGCATAGAATGGTGTCACGAGTCATCCTAGCCACGTGGGGTTTATTAGCGTTATCCATTTGCGATTCAGTAGTGCTGGCTCCAGAGTTTTGAGTTTTTCTCGAACACGGCTCAAATGCTGATAATACACAGTTGCATTGATACTCTCACCAGCTGGTAGCAGTTCCGGATGCACGATGCCACGAGAAGTCCTCCAAACACACAAACCTCCTTCTGGTGCAGTGCTGATTTCAGCTGTTTTAGAGCCTATTCATGATATGCTAACCAATGATGACGGCGCCGTGGAGCTTCGTACAAGACCCACTTGTCATCCCATGTCAACACCCTGTCCAGAAATGGCTCCTTTCTCAGATGAGACAGCAAAGAAACCCAGGTGTCTGCTCGAGTTGCCTTCTGACCCGGAGTCAAATCATGTGGGACCCATCGATCCAACTTGTGGTGCTTCCCAAGTTGATGGAGGTGCTACCGAATGGTTTCTCACACTGAATTGTAGTCCCAGTTCCTCACAGGTCTGGCCACTGTTCGTCTCAATTGCTGCATGAAGATCTCCATTGTGTACATGTGTTGGTCTTCCGGCACATGATGCTTCTTCGAGTGTTTCGTCACCGCCCTTAAACTTGTTAAACCACCGCTGCACTGGCCTCATAGTCACAATACCCTCACCAAGGTTTCCATATCTTCGTTTGGCGGCGGCGTTTGGCCTCAGTTTGAACTCGTACAGCATACACGCCCTTATGACGCTCTGTGGAGCTCCTATGTTCACTGTGTCCTTACGCAAGTTCACGGTGTAACTGAAATGCCACAACAGGTAGTATGTTGGATATACCAACACCAATAACTAACCTTCACCTTATCTCCATTCGCATTTAACTCACGGTATGAGGGCCAATGGAACACAGACCTCCACAAAAAGCGACAGAACTTTCTTGGTTACCTTTATAATAATAGTGCCTCACAAAATTATGGTGACTGGTTCTATTAAACAATGTTTTCATCTCTTCCAGTGTGTATGAGCTAATCACACCCATCGTTTAGACATTTATCATTGTTATCGTGTTTTTTGTGTTACTATGTATCATGTATTATTGACTCGCCACCCGTCTGGTAAAACAACGTCACAAACTTGATATATCACAACCAATCCAACTAGAACTGTGTGACGCCAATACTCCACTGTATCTCAAACAGCGCCGTAACTTAGATTTTTTGGGGGAGCAAGCATTAATACGCGTATTTGGGTTCCCCCTAGAAAAGTTGTTTTCTAATTTTTGGGCCCCCTCTTTCCATCTTTCTCTTGCTCTTTATCTGCCCCTCGGAGCCCGTGGCCCGGCAAGGTCTGCGGGGCCTTTAGTTATGCCCCTGGGCTCGTTTCATACATGACAAATTAATTAAGGAGACAATATTAACAAATCTCAAAGCGATACGAATAAATATTTCTAAGGCCCATAATAGTAGACATTTTTTACTGAAATGTACCCACGACTCATTTTTGTTTTATTGACCTTTCGTGTGCTGTGTTGTTTATGTAATGTAATGAATCTGTTTGATGCTTCTTTTATAATTTCATGTTCGTATCGTATATGAAGTAAGAAAATGTTGTCTTAAAATGGGTCCCACTCAAACGGCGGGGAGCTTCCCTGGGGGCAGTTTGCCCTTGTCCCCTCACAAGTTGCAACCCTGACCCCAAATTTACCATCCTAATGCAGGTTCCGGCAAAGAAACCTGTATTTCAAAAGGCAGTTACAAACAAACCAAGAAAGATACAGAAAAAATACTTTCATTTGTGAACCACAAATACTATGCCACTTTACATTACTTGGTTTTAAAAATTATGTCCGGTGCATATGGCGTCCTCCATTGTTGAAACATTGACGAAGCCTTTCCCGGAAGTTGTCCATAGTTTTTTTTATGTCATTTCCAGTGGAATGGCAGCCACTGCCTGGGTGATTGCCTGCTTGAGCGCTTGCAGGGTTATGGAGCGATGTTTGTCTACTTGCGTCTTTAAGTGTCCCCAAAGAAAAATCAAAGGTGATAAATCGGGTGGAGGCCAAGTGATGTCTCCTTGCGAAGAGAGAAAATGTCCAGTAAACAACTCTCTCATAATTCCTAAAGAACGCCGCGGAGTGTGAGCTATGGCTACGTCTTGTTGGAACCAGACTTCTCCCTCTTCATGGTCCCCAACAAACTATTGTAACTTAGGCCGGAGGAAGGTCTCAGTCATGTGACAGTAGCGACAATCCCAGAGCAGCTACATGCTTAAGTGTTGAACGCTTTGGAAATTGCTGGATGGACTCTCTCATACGCGCAACATTTTCCGGCATTGTTACGCTCCGAGGTCGGCCAGGCGAATTTTTCTCAGTGCAGAATCTGTTGCTCTAAAGGTTGATACCCAGACTTCATTAGTTTTTCAATCCGGAACAGAATCATGTCGGCCAAGTCCGAACCGAATGCAAAATGCCCACTGACTAGTAATCACAGAACCACCATTATGAGTATACTCCTCCACAACAAGAGCTCCTCCGTGGCTAAGCGGTTAGCGTACGCGCCTTTGGCGTGGGAGACCCGGGTTCGATTCCCGGCGGGAGCTCATTTGGTTCGGATTCCACGTTAATCAGTAGGTCCACGTCTCATATAGCCTCGCTGCTGAAAGGGACACTAAACTAAAATCAACTCAACTCCTCCACAACAAATGCACGACGCTCACCGCACCACGCCATTGCAGCTACTGAAAATGGAACGTATACCGCTATCGATGGATCCTGCCTTGAACCGAGGAAAAACGGATAGAAGCTCCTTTCAATTCATCTCCAAGTCCCTCATGGTTCTCTAGTGTTATGGTGTATCTCCAGTGTTACAATCCCAGAGCTGTGCTAGTGTTTCAGTGTTCAGTGAAATATTATTTTTTAACTGCATCTTTCCAGAGCATATCCCTGCTCTGCAGTGCAATTAAAAAAAAACGGTTTATTTTTAAACACGTGTCTCATATTTATGAGCAAAGCCATGTGCTTCTTTACAAATTACTACAAGCAAGCCGATGACAGGTATCGTCCTCAACATTTGATCCCGAAAAAAACGAACGCCATCACCATCCCGAAGTTCTCCGAGAACCCCTGAGGATGGGGTATATAAGAAGCTGCAACACCTTCGATGGCATCGACTGCTGTGAGACTGGTTACCTTATCTATCTTCTCTCGACTACACTGGGCTTTGGGAATTAAATTTTCCTCTTTAGGCTGAGCCTGGGCCCTGAGAGCCATCTCTTGGTTACTATTGGACCCTGAGGCTGCGAGTGGGCCCAGCAAATTTCTAATCACCAAATTGATGGACTCTAATGGTCTTCGGATCTCCATTAGAATTATAATTACATTGCATCATAGTAAAGTTTTATAATAACAAGAGGAGTAAATTTGGGGAGGTAGAGTGATAAGTTTGGTGGAGAATGGTAAATTTGAGGTAGAAAAATGGTAAATTCTAAGAGATTACACCCACGTCTTTGGAGAAATGAGCACCCCTGGGATAGGAAGCAACTGCATATACTAATGAGAAACATGTTGCTACTGGAAAATGTGTTGAAAACAACTATTATTTTATTTACTACTATAAACAATTACTATTACAGAATACCTACTTTCCAAAACTATCATATATAATGTTGTTGCGTTATCTTAGAAAACGATCTGAGAAGAGTGAAGGGTATCTAAGAATTCTAACATGACAGAAACATAGAATATTTAAGGCACTTTTGAAAGAAAGCTTACGTATTTCATTTGTATATAAATGTATATATCTCGTGTTGTTGTGTACGGAAACACTTTGTATTATGTTTCCAAATATATATTTATGTTCGTACTTCCATACTAATCTGTCAGACTGATAAATACAAAATTCGAAATAAAATAGGCTTAATGTCATTAAACGTTTATTTGGTATTTCGAAGCTGACGTAAGGAAACAAATAAAATTAACCCACACAAATTCATAATTGAAATTAGCTTAGAGAACATCTACCATTCGACTCAAACGGCATTTCTGTCTGTCCATGTTTCTGTTCCAACATAATTACCATATAACTTATACAATTTTAATGAAACTTTTATATGTGACTTACCCAACCTTTAGAAATAATCATCTTGGTTGGAGTTACAAATCATCAAGAATAAGGGGGGGGGGAATTCATCCCATGTTACAACTTCATCTATTGTATACTCGAAAAATTTCCTCCCAATGAACATTGTAAATCTTATTCAACTTGGATCAAACAGCGTTTCTTTAGAGCATCCATATGGTTGCGGTTGAATCGATCAAGGGGAGGCGAGTAAAAGGAGATAGCTTTCCCAAAGAACTAATGTGCCCCCAAAGAACTTTATGCCACTGGTAAAAAGTACTCACGCTTGGATAAATTTTGTAATTGCTATTTTTATACTAATTCGTCGGCGCTGAATCAAATGGGACTATTGCTGAACATATCTGTCCATAGGGTCAGGAGGAAAATTACCTCAATGTTGGGATCCTTGAAGTAGCGCTTATGTTAATGAGGAAGTGTCCATTCCTATATATATTTCTTATTGCGCTCTCCATGCTAATTTAAGAACGCTGAACCCCAAAGGAACTGTTTTTAAATACATTTGTCCATGGCATCACAACAAAAGTTACCTTAAAGTTGAGCTCTTGCAAAGTATTTTCCTTAATAACTTTCACCAACCTCAACTTTGTTGCAATGCGGCGTTTATTTTCTTTGAGACTTTTCAATAGTTTCAATTTTGTGAAGTTAAAATCAGTCAGGAATCAGGGGTAGAATTAAACTTGCTCCAGTATGTTCGATATCTTTTTTTCAAAGCTCAGTGATAGCTTTCATATCAACTATTGGATTTTTATACAATGGCGTATATGTTCTTTGAATCTGCACTATCCTGGATTTTATCACCAGTTGTCGTACTTTTCTTAAAGGTTATGCGTAAAACTATAGACGCATATGCTCTGTCTCGTACTTGAACTGAAGCTTATTATCAAATACTAAAATCAATTACAAAAATTTTCAGTTCTGGAACTCTTTCTTCTTCTTTTCTATTAATATCATGTTTATTACTAAAAACATTCCCCAATTGTTTCAATTGTGTGGAGTCAAACATCCATATAATATCGATTTTTCGAAAAATTGTAAATCAAAGAAATCGCCAATTTTTCTTTTAGAAAAGAACAAATTTACTACATTATTATTATTATTATTATTATTATTATTATTAGTAGTAGTAGTAGTAGTAGTAGTAGTAGTAGTAGTAGTAGTAGTAGTAGTAGTAGTAGTAGTATTCGTTCATATAATAAATTACAGGGCACTGCAGGATTCTTCGAGATGAATAGCGTGATTCGAAAAATTCTATGGAAAATACAAATTTCTGAAAAAAATTACGTAAAAAAAACATTCTTATGTATTTTTTCCTCGAAAAATTGCTATCTTTAGAACGAAAATTTGAATGCTAGGTCCCACATATCGATTTATAGTATTGTTTGCTGTCTCATGAGAAATTTGACACAGAATATCCTAATTTCTGCTATAAAAATATTAATGGAAAGACTCTCCTGTTTATAATGATATTTTCTGTAAAAAAAAAAAAAGTCCAATAAACGAAATTGCTAACTTTTCACTCCAATTTAAACATGTATATTGTACATACACCCGCATACACCACTCTAACTAAATATTGAATTAAAAGTTGGTCTTCAGAATTGGATAAATTAAATAGAAGCGCGAACTTAACATACACAGACATTTAAATATACTAATTCTTACTCTAGTATTTTTCATTAAGAACAAGATTTTTTCCTGCAAAAAATATATTGAATTACTCTCTGGTTTACATCATTAACCCAAAAAAACAGCTACTTTCTCTTGTAAAGAATTGATATAGGTAAAAATCGAATTATGCTTATTTCCATATATTGAGCTGCCATAAATTATGCACTTTTTAAAACATAAAATTTCGTTTTAGAAAAAAAAAACATATATTCTAAAGAGCAGAAAAACCATAATTAAAACCCAGATAGCACGAATACTTTCGTCAAATTTTTGCTTTGTTTAGTGGAGCAAACAATCTGAAAGTTTGCGAAAGCAAAATTTCTGAATATTTATTAAAAGCTTTCAAAATGATCTGCAAATTTTCACTGATTTGTAAAAATAAATTTACCACTGCAGCTAACTTGCATCTTTTTTGAAAATATAGCGTTGAAAGTTTGCCCTCGCAAACAGTTTGCAACTCTTTAAAAAACTTGTTTTGAAAATTTGCTGAAAGCAAATATGTGATGATATTATCAAGTGCGTGCGCATCGTACCCAGAATTCACTGCGCTACATCAACTGTGACAAAACAAGTAAGTACAGGTTCTGTGCAACTCACATAATTTTTCATCGTTAAGAACCCATTTCAATACATCAGAGGACTCTAGAATAAACTCACTAGTCTCTTATCAGATGCTTTTATTGACCCAGGCAGCCTGACGTTATTTTGTGAATGTGTGCGAGAGTAAGTACAGGGATATGATCGTTGAGTAAGTAGATGAATTTCGAATTCGTTAAGTATAATTTGAAATTTAAGTACGTTTATCGTTCGTAAGTTTTTTATCTTTGGCAAATAGCGAAAGATGTTTCGTGCTTGCCACTAAGAAAAGACGGATCCACATTATAAAAATTTTGATGTTTTATAAAGTTAGGTTTCACTTTTCTTCTGTTGCCGGGTTCGCTTATAAGCAGATAATGTTACTAAATGGAATCATTTTTACATGTTGAATAGGCTGTGAATTTCGAAAAGGTACGGAGGACAGTTGTCGAAACTACAAAATTGTGTTGGCGGTTACAGGCTGAGCAATGTAGCAAACAGTGATTGGCTCATCGCTGTTTTTTCCGATGTCTCGCTCGCGTAAGTAATACGGTAATAGTTAGGATTAGTTTCTTCGTCAGTTGGCGTGACTGTCAATTATTGGTTACCAGTGGACTTCAAGAAAAATTATTAGAATACAGTTTAAGAACCGTTACAGTATGATTTTTAACTGCCAATACTGTCGGAGTTGGTTTAACTACATAAGGTGGTTCTACGAAATTCAAAATTTACAGGAGAAAGACTGTGTTAAAAGTACTGAGTTACTGATACTGTTACTATGTTGCAAACTTGTCTGAATCGAACTCTTCATTTTTCCGGTGTTCGATGGGCAAAAACGACCCTTATCAGCCCATCTCGTTTGATTTTTTTATATAGTTGTACTAGTTTCAAGACAATTGCTGCAAATTTTGATTAAGATATGTAGATAAATTCTGAAACTAGTGAGCTACAAGTCAGAATATAAACTACTTGGGATTTAAAGACTCAGCATACGAAACACAATGTCTCATTCCGATTACATTTAGGCAGCACCTGGAAATAACAATGAAAAATATCTTCTAAACGTCACAGGTGATTACTCCATGAATGCAACCGGAATGGTAGATTGTATTTCCTATGTTTTAATAATATTAAATCGCAAGCAGTTAATATTTTGACTTATACCTCGATCACTAGTTTCAGAATTTTGATACATATTTTAGCCTTATACCAAATTTACAACAAACAGTACCTTCTAAATTTGCTACAAACATTACCTTCTAAATTTGTATCAACCATTACCTTCTAAATTTGAAACAAACATCACCTTATAAGTTTGAAACAAACATTACCTTATAAATTTGCAACAAATATTACTTTATAAATTTGCAGCAAACATTACCTGATACATTTGCAGCAAACATGATCTTGCGATCGTGAAAACACTTTCTGCAATGTTGCTGCAAACTTTTAATATTTTCACCAAATTTATCAGCTCATTTTCGGAAATTTTGTCAAAGAAAATTTGCACAAAATATTTGCAGCAAAGTCTTGGCAAATTTTCTTGCTGTGCAGTCGCAAACATTTCGTTTGTATTAGCAGATGTTTTCGTTTTCTGAGGCAACTTTGCTGCAAACTCAGCCAGCGTCAACTTCGTTATTTGCATTGAACTTTCGGCAAATTTTCTCATTTGAAAAGGCAAGTTTTTTGCAAACTTTTTAGTTTGCCTTTGCAAATTTTTAAACACTTTTAAAAAATTATCTGTGCTATCTGGGAAGTAATGCACATTAATTTTCTGCGTTTAACAGTTGTATTTCCATTTATTTATTTTTATTAATATTAATTATCTATGTTAAGTATAACTGGTCCTGATCGTCAGGAAACCTTCTCTCGCGAACTTTATAACAACGAAGTCACCATTATCGAAGGTTATAAGTATTCCTTTTACATCAGGATGACGTTACTATCTTTTAATACATTATATCAATATATGTTTATGATTGTTTCCCTGTGCGCCAAGAGGTGTGTGTGCTAGCTACTAGATCAGCAGGGTGAGCTATTTATATCTATAGCATTGATAAAAATTGTTCTTAATTTTATGACACTTTATTTTTATTAATCATCAGTTCTGTGTAGAAACACTAGCTATTCATAATATCGATTATTTTTTCCATGTTCATAATTTTATCCTCTAAATTTTACATTAACTTTCACAACTCAAAAAATTCTTATTAATATTACATAAGTTATTACAAAATTAATACAAATATTATTTAAAAAGTAGTCAATAAGGAACACAGACAGCATGATAAGTCACCAATTACCGTTGAGTTCATTTTTCTAGCCGCTGCCTTAACCTAGATTTTTGGGTAACTCAAATTCTGGTCACACTGTGATTTCTGTGGATGGCAACACTGAAAGTTCTTCGGATTCATATTTTCGGGTATAGAATAACATTATCTATTATTGTGGTAAGTTACATTTCATTATCTCTTTTCACTTACGAAAAACGGGCAAAAGAAAAATTGTTAGCTCTTGAAAAATATTTAGTAGTCTGCCCCCTTATCTATAGTAGTAATGTAGTTACTCCGATGACTGGTCTAACGATCATCTGAATAAAGTACTTGTCAATCGATCGATAAAACACAACATCCAATAATATAATTTGTTGCTACCACATCAACTGTCGCATTATGTCTTTAAAATTAGATTGACACAGCCAAGTACCAGAAACAGATTACAAGTGTAAAATATTTGCTAAGAATTTTCAGCAAAGATTTAGCCTCTGGCATTTTTGCTAAAACTGATAGAGGAGAATTCTTCATAAGTTCACGAATCCATTTGTCCGGAGTAAAGCCTGCTATACACTAAGAAATACAGGCCTCATAGTGTATAGCAGACCTTATAGACGTGTCAACTGTTGCATGCCTAATGGTGTTTTGATTTGCCCAACGATTTTAGGGACATCAGCACTTTTCTTTTTTCTTTCTTCAAAGTTTTCCACATTGACGTTGCTAAATTCAAATAATAACTGAAAAATGTTCCAAGGAAAGTTGTATGAATCAACATTAGTATGTGTTTCAATTATTAGGCTCATGTTTTTAAGAAAATGTTTAGTTATTGCAAAAGAGAAAATAAGGAGACAAAAAGTATTGTTGATTCTACACAAATAATACTTTGATTAAATTTCTTCATAGTCACCTTGAAGCTACAAACATTTTTGGTAGAGTGGCACAAGCTATTGTAGATTCTCTGGGTAGATATCTGAGACTTCAGTCAGTTAAGAACAAATGTCTTGAGAACGTCACTATCATTGAAACGTTGCGAAGCAAGCCACCTCTTCAGGTAGAAACCAAATAAATAAATAAAAGGCTCTAGAGGCAAGCTCGAAACTTATGATGGTTCATTAGAAAGTTCTCATCAGAAATTTTAAGTTGTCTCAACAGCACGAGCATTTAAGGTCTGTGGCCTGATCCCTCAATGCAAGAAGACAGAATGTAGCTGATATCACAGCAGATGTGTATTGTCAAACCGACGAAAATGAACGTTATGATCTGGAATTTTTTGATTCATGACGCTTGTGCTGTGGAGATAATTCAAAATTTCCGATGAAAACTTATTGATCACTCATACAATCACGGCATTGCCCCTAGTAATCTTACTTTTATTTGTTTTGCTCCTTCAGATGAAAAAGTGACTGGTTTCGCAACGTTTCAATGATAGTGAAGGAAAAAGTTGCGGGATCCATTTTCCTTTATGTGTTAACAAGTGAATGAAGATGGTTATACCTACATCATGGAATTAGATGGAGCACCACCACATTTCCACAGCAAGGTGAGATCATTTTTCAACAGAAATCTACCACATCGTTGGATTAGATGCGGAAGTGATGATGATGACAAACTTCTACCATGGCCGCACATTCCCCAGACCTTTCCCTTTGCGATTTTTTCCCTCTAGGATTACGTCAAAGATGAAGTTTACTATCCTCCTTTACCGTATATGATTGGCAAACTAGAAGTGTGCATAACCAATGTCATCCACACTGTTACAGGTGACATGCTAGGCCATGTATGGCAGGAAAATGACTACCGCCTAAATATCTGAAGATTTGCAGAAGGAAAGCATATTGAATATTTGTAATAGTTCACAACCAAACTTGGTAAGTTTTTTGACATTTGTCTTCATTATATAAAATATAGTTGTTTGTAATCCCAATCATCGTTTATAAAAATCCTGCAATACTGCATCGTTTCTAAAAATCCATATAAGTTCTACAATATATAGTGTTATCATACGTCTTCTTGACCTAGACAGTTCTGGTTTCAAGCCAGTTGTCCCGGTGTTTCACAGGATTCCATTCCATCTCGCCTAACGATTTATCAGACACTGATGTCTCCAAGATAAGAATGTCAGCCATTTTAGGCGAGATGGGAATTCTCATTTTGCCTAATCCCATCTCGCCTAAAACGGCGATAACATGCAAGAAGAGAATTTCTGCACTAAAGAGGGAATTTTTCTACTAGCATTTTAACCAGATATTTCAATCAATATTGGCAATCTCTCTCTCAACTACAATATAAATATACGTATAATAAGAACTATAGAACAAGAAAGCATAGGGGAAGGCGATATAGTGAATTTAATTCTCTTTTGGTTTGTTTTAGGAATACTGGAAGGTGGTTGACAGACAAGGGCTAATCAGAAATAGGATAGAAATATACAGGGTGTTTCGAAACAATACCGACAATATTTGGGAGCTGATTCCTGATACCAAGATAAGACAAAAAGTATAGAGCAACCTGGATGCACAAATGTTTCCTTCCGGCGCTATCACCAGCCGAAAATCTGTCGGAAAATTAAAAAAAAAACAGCCATAACTCGAGAACAAAATGTGAGATCGAAGTAGGGGGAAAGAGACCTGGCTTCCATTAATGGTCAATTCGATGTGGTACAGGGGCGGCGCAAGGGTCACCCCAAAGAAATAGAAGAATTCTTGGGATATTTTATCTAACGTTGACTGAGACAAATTAACAACAATGAAATACGATATTTCAACTAACGAAAGTCTTAGAACGTGGTCCAAGTTAAAGAACATCGTTAAAACTCGAAAAAGGAAAGATACACATATTTAATTGATCTACTTTGTCGAATTGATTTGAGTTTAACGTCCCTTTAAGCAGCGAGGCTATATGAGACGGGATCTACTGATTAATGTGGAATCCGAACCACATGGGCTCCCGCCAGGAACCGAACTCGGGTCTCCCACGCCAAAGGCGCGTACACTAACCGTTTAGCCACGAAGGAGCTCTGAACTAGTTTGTCTCACTACAGAATTGGCTATCGAGGAAGAAATGAAATCATATGAAGTCCATAACGTTTAAATGTTATGCCTTCTAGGCTAATGAAGACAGACAGCTCACTCATGGTTATGTGGAAAGCGTACGCAACTTTGGCATAGGAGACCCGGCGAGAGCGCAAGTGGTTCGGATCTCACGTTAATCCGTAGCTTCATGTCTCATATAACCTTGCTACCGAAGGGATGCTAAACTCAAATCCGATCCAATAATAGAGATAATAGATGAAAGCTAATTATTGGGAAGTGAAATGAGAATGTAGAAGAAAAAAGGATCATCTCGACAAAACTCACACCTACGATTATATCCACCACGAACTTTTATAGTCTGGGATCGAACGAGGTTCATTCCGTACCGAAGTAAGCGCTCAATCACTAAGCCATCTTGCCCCTACTGTGGAGGAAGCACTACGATTCTGATAGATATATCGGTCAAGTAAATATCGTGTGTGATAAACCAATATACAAGAAGTACAAACGGTCATAATGTGGAATTCATAGAGTTTCCTTCGTTCGGAAACGATAAGTAAGTTTTTCTAAGTCAGTTATTCTTAACTGGTTGCTCGCGTCTCTCAGGATCGAGGGGGGCGGTAACTCAGTGGAATCCCTAGTTCGACCTCCAGAAAAGTAATTTTTGTTGAACATCATCGTATCGTGTGTGAGTTTTCTCAGGATACTCCAATTTCCTTCCACATTCTCATTCCACCATATCTTCCATCATCATTCACTTGCCTTAATCATTGTCTCCCTTAGCCTAAAGAGCATAATCGTGGATCGTTAAACTGAAGTATTTCATTTCATTTTTCAGGGGTTGCTTACGGTTTGTCGATGGGTCACCGTTAAGATAGTGTTCAATATATCGTATTATTTGTAAGGAAGAAGGAGTCTATGGGGCTCATAAGTTTCGAAAGGTTGAGAACTACAGTTGTAGGTTAATTGTAAGAAATGCTAGAAGTACGAACTAAATTTGATTTATGAGTCTTTTAGCATTATTAGTCGTATTATGGATAAGAAATAGCTCACATTTTCTATTGATGGAGGAACGGGGAAAGTAATTCTACATAATATGTGAGGATATGTATTTAGCACCTTTTATATTTTACATTACAATTAAATAGGCGCTTCAAAGTCATTCCTACAAGACCTACGTGTTCCACAATAACGAATTAAATTGCATCGACTGCCTCACTGAGTCAGTAACTACTTCTTAACCTATAAAATATTTAGTACAAAGTATTTTAAATTCGGATAAATTGATACAGGAACTTCCTGAAAGTTTCTTAACAGTGACGACGCCAGATTTAATTAATTGGGTAGGGGTAAGCGGAGGGACAGAAAAAAATGGAAGACAGCAATTTTTTGTGTACGAAAAGGGTAATTTTATATTACTTCACCTATATCATAATACAATTTGTCTGCGGGGGACAGATGTTGTCACCGGGGACGAACGCTCGTCTTTCTATTTCCTTCTAGTGTTGCCACTGATTCTTAAAACTTTTACATAATTCGGGGTATCGCATGAAGAAAGGGCACCGCGAACAAAACGTGTAAATGAAACTTCTACTATAAGATTAAGACGGAAAAGACAGTCAGGTAACATACATATAATAAAGTTAGAAGCTCGTATGATAGTAAGTTCAATAGTATCATAAATTAGTTCGGTAATGTAAACACACTAAGGATATATTCTAAAAGTTTTAAAAAATGAAAGAAAAAAAAAAGAAAGAAAGAGAGAATTTAAAGTAATGGATTGGTTATAAAATACAACGCATTCTTAATAATTACACTTACAAAAGCTGTGCTCTCCCATGCAACATATATATTTAAGTATTTCCCAAAAAAAATATCCCAGGAATTCTGTAGTTTCTTTGGTGATCACTCTTGTGCCGCCTCTGCACCACATCGAATTGTGTATTTAATGGAATCTACGACTAAAAATAATGAACTTTTCCTTTTACTAGACTTCGATAAGACATTTAACTCTCGAGTTATGGCTGTGTTTGCAATTTTCCGACACATTTCGGCAGGTTATAGCGCTAAAAGAAAGCATTTTTGCATCCAAGTTGGTCTATACTTTTTGTCTTATCTTAGTGTGAGGGATCCGCTCTCAAACATTATTGGTGTTGTTCTGAAACACCCTGTATACTTTTAATGCATTGTGCTTTGATATATGAGAGTAAACGAAAGATTAATACATAGAGTATTTCTTTTCTGAAATGTGGCGTGGGAGGCCCGGGTTCGATTCCCGGCGGGAGCTCATGTGGTTCGGATTCCACGTTAATCAGTAGGTCCACGTCTCATATAGCCTCGCTGCTGAACGGAACGTTAAACTCAAAATCAACTCAACTCAACTCTTTTCTGAAATGTGTGCATGATTTCACAATTTCTTAGTGTTGGTGGTTAAAATGCTAGTACAGGAACTCCCTCTTTAGTGCAGAAACTACCTCCTTGCATCTTACCTCCGTTTTAGGTGAGATGGGATTAGGCAAGATGGGAATTCCAATCTCGCCTAAAATGGAGGACATTCTTATCTTGAAGACATCAGTGGCTGATAAATCGTTAGGTGAGATGGGAGGTCACCGTTTCACAAGATTATATTTTATCCAGGTTTTCGGTCGTTATAATGTTTTCTGACAGTTTTTGTGAGCCCTATGCTTATTGTAATGTTCTTAATATTATTTGTGTGGTTACATTAACAGCTACATATGGAATTCTAATTTATGGTATACTTGAATATCGGTAGAAAGCACCACGTCATAGCATATACTTCACATACAGCACGTATAACTTTTACATTTCTAAGCTTCGTTGTTAATACACTAAACAGTGATGAAATTAAAATTACTTCTGTGCTATAGTTAGGCACATTCTACCGATAGAAATGAAAGCAGCTCTCCCATCAAAGTATCCCTGTTTGATAAATTTACCTCACATCGAAGTATCCAGGTTTGTACTAGCGGACATGTGATAACCCTAATACATTTAAAATAGGGTACCACCAAAATCCCCCCCCCCCATTGGAACTAACCATATGGATACTAATGATTGAACTTTAAGAAAAGATTTTTCTATACTATTTAACTTAGGTCTAAATAAAAACAATGAAACTGGTACCTTATTTGCTTTTCAAAAAAATTAAAAAAAGCAAACAACATTTTGTTTGTTTGGCAACACTGATTGAATATTTTTGTTACTTGTTATGCAGCAACAAGCTTTACTCGAAGTCCCAATGCAATCTGCGTTTGCTAAATACTAGAAGTAAAGGATCAGGGGAAGGGGTAAAGGAGGGATAGGTATCACAAAAGCAACATAGTCTTCCTGTTCTCCTCCCACTGCCGTCGCCTTTGGGAGAATTCAATTTCTTGGCGAAATAAGGCGAACTAATTAAGGGAACGAAAACTTTCAAATGCTTCTTCCAAAAACTCGTTCTCTTTCTCACTCCCTCAATGGTAACATTTAATTAGAAAACGCCGACTTCTACTCTTTGCCGTGGCATTCGATGTGACATAACATTTTGCACCTTAGAATCAAAACGTTGGATGCTTCTTTTGGCTAAAGAAATTAGCAAACGTTTACCATTAACGAAATGATCGTTGTTTCCTTGATATTTGGTTGCTCTGTCTTTCTCGTTCATACTGTTTCCATTTTATCTGCTGTGTACAGTATACGGGTTTCATGGAAAAGATTTAATTCAAATTGATTGGGAATACAAACTGGTAAACAAGTACACCTATTTGGTACAGAAAATAACTTTGTTTTGTAGGTCAACCTCTGCGTAAAATGTCTGGGTTTTTCAATTACATAACATTAAAAAAATTGAAATGTTTTCAAAAGTTTAATAAAAATCATTATCTATCGTACTGTGTCCTTCCCAGTACTGAGAAGAAAGTATTTTATAAATAACTTCATTCTATTTAATTTCTTAATACTTTTGGTATAAATGATTAAAAAAATCAAAATCTCTATACCTTCTCCCCCGTTAATTCATATTATCAACATAAACACACCCACGGGGGTCCAGGAGATCGGATCCCCCTCCAAAACTTTCATAGTTCGTTTTAAGTATACTTGTATTTTATCTTCACGATGAACACACGCATAGGAGTCCGTGCAATATCTTTCTAATCTTTCAACTTTGGACTTCCCCAACAAAACTTTTTGGGGTTCGCGCCTGAGCCCCCTGCATAAATATCCGAATAGGGACATAAGAACAGTGACTTCTCAAATAAGATAAAATTATCAATATTTTACGGCATAATAATTACAGAGTAACGTACAAAATGAACCGCCTTTTTTGTCGTGTCATGTGGAACGGAAATCAAATTTTGCCCTTCAATAGAACCAACGGTATAGTTTGGAGAAATAATTGAAAACCAAAGAAAGCATAATTCACAGTGACCTCGCTCAAGCACTAGTGTTTGAAAGATGAATGACAAAGGGATTTACAACGGGGTAGGAACGTCAACGGTATTTTCATGACACAAAAGAAAGTATTGTTGAGACTCAAAAATATTGGCGAGAACAATTGCATAGTTGCATACCGGACAAAACTATCCTCAGACTATGAAACATTTCTGCCGAAGAAACAATGTTAGGACCGAAGTGTTCTTGAGAGAAACGTTGTAGAATTTCGAAGCGGTAACAATTCAGGGGCGTCATTTATGGAGGGGCAGCGAGGAGCAATTGCCCCCACTAAGTTTGAGATTTATATAATTTTACCAATAGAATAGTATAAAATCAGTGAAAAACGCGAAACTTTAATTATATCAATGGGTCTTGCCCTCCTCCCCCCCCCAAGCAAAATCTGAAATGACGCTCCTGTAACAATTGCAATATAGAGGAGTTCCGGTTGGGCTAAGGGTTGAGAATAAGTGACCAACTCTTAATAACGTTTGTTTTTGATACCACTTTAATTTGGAAATGAAGTTAAATCTTCCAGTTTAACGTCTCACAATTATATCCTTTATTCTAAGAGAGATGAAGGATGATTAAGGCAAGTGAATAATAATGGGAGAACTGGTGAAATGAAAATATAGGATGAAACTGGAGTAACCAGAAAAAAAACTACGGACAATGTTGTCCACTACAAAATTACTTGGACGGGGATAGAACTAAAGACTCTACACTATAGTCCAGGAACTTTAGCATTTTTCTTTGGAAAAATTAGAAGCCAAGGTTTTTCTTCACAAAAACGTTCATTAGGTCATTCCAAATGACATCAAAAGTCCCCGACTTTCTGCTGTACGCTTCCCCTTTTTCAAGGGGTAAAAGTGGGGGAGGAAAACGCAAATTAAAATACAATCAAATTCAGCTTATTTGCAATTTTAACCTAAATATTCCGAATAAAAGAAACAAAATTTACCGGGAACGCTTAGCACATTCGCTCGTAAATGTTTCACAGGAAATTCCAAAGAATATTGGGTCCGGTTTCGGAAATATGACGTCATCAAAATTGCCGAAACCAGAATTTGTAGTGTTTTGTGGGAATGGTTATAACTTCCCGCAGAATAGTGGTAAAACCGTCGTTTTTGTTTCAGATTGAAGATAATTAATTGCCAAATGTACGGAATGAAATGTGCTGTCTGTATCATTAATTTCTTTCGAGATACAATAACAAAAAAAAACTAGTTTTTGAGTACCTGGCTTTAAGTGTAAATGAAAATAACTCAGTAATCATAAAATATTTCAAAATATATCTTCAAACAATGGTTGTAGAGCCTTATAAAACTTTCCAACGGAACCTGTTCCTGCATTTTTTTTTTTAATTTTGAAATGTAAGGAAGGTATGTTGTTCTATTTAATAGACCGACTCTTGTAGACAATATAAGGTTTTTTTTTTTAATTTTGAAAAAAAATGGATATAAGATTCAATATCGCATTAGAATCCGTAAGACATACACACCCCAGACACAGATACAAAAATGAGGATCTACAGCGTTCGGCGATAGATTCTTCTCGTTTGTAGAATAAGAAATGTAAAGTTCAGAGTAATAATGAATAAGAAATGTAAACTATTCAATTTACCTGAAATAGTTTACTTGTTGAGTTCCTTTGCTGATTGATAAATAATAATTGTAATTATAGCAGGTCCACCTCGTTTGTCACCTCTATTTCTTCGGCGTCCATGAATATTTTACGTTCAGAAATTCCTTCCGTTGGAGTGACATTCAAACAGGATTGTTCGTGACAATTTGCACAAGCAAGAAAACAGAACAGACCCAGCTTTCGATATCCACACACATTGCCGCATCCTTTAGAACATGAACAGAAAATCATTTTTAAAAGGGACGGTGGAGCAGGTGGCTGCGTTGATCGAATTGGTATTAACAAATTGTCTTTTATAACCCAACCCCACTCCTCAGGATTTAGTTGGTTTCCGAGCCATGTTTGTACGTGGTAATAAACCCAAAACAAATGTTGTTGTGCTGCAGCTGAAGTCGGTGGTAGGGCGTTTAAATCGACAGACTTATTTCTCTTCACTGATTTGGTGAAATAATGATAACGGTAATCATTTAGTGAAATGTCATTTGCAGATGCACCGTATAAACCCAAAAAAAAACTATATGCCATTTTCAGTTATTTCTACATGGGAAATATTACTTCGATTAAAAATTTCTACGACATGTTTCAAATCTTGACGCTTTTGTAATAATTTCAAAAAAGCTGATTTCCCCTTCTGAAAAATGGCAGATGTTCCATCACAGCTTGAAAAAGCATGTAGAAATAAAATGTAATTTTTGCATACACCTTCTAAACTCCTTGATGAGTAAATCTTCCACTCTGTCTTTTCTTTTCCTGGCTTCAAGAAAAAAAAATCTAAATTTGGCGGAGTTTGAGCAGTCATGATTACTAACAAATCAATACCCTCACCAACAATAACTGTAGAATTAGAATTAATTTTTTATATCGTGAGTGCGGTTTATACAATGAGGACATCAGCATAATTCTCTGTTTGTTTGACATCAATATTGACAGCCTTGAATTTATCAGTGAGCAAACCAATCAACTTACTTTTGTTGTTTGCATTGGCGAGAAAGTTTTCTTGGCTCGTAGTCGCAACCATGTTTCCATCAAATATAATTGTTGTTGATGCTTTCGAGTACCGAGAAATTGTTTCATGCCTATTTACATTTTTCTGAGGACTACCATATCCCTCTAATACGATGACAGTATTTTGACCGGTGTTTTTCCACATATGCCACATATTTATCACAAATATCCATGAAAGAATCGTTTTGACGCCACACCACTCGATGAAGAAGCAAGCCTTAATCAACGACGTAGTTTGCGTTTCCGAGATCAGGATGAACATCCATCGGGTTGAAGATGTTGAATAAGGATGATTTCTTCGTTTTTCTCATTTCAGTTGCATCAAAAAGAGCCATTGAGTAAGGAGCCAGTTCGAAATTTAAACATGCTCGAAGATCATCATCTGATCTTTTGATTACGCTGAATCGTTGAAACAACAGCAGTGGATCGACAGGCACAGTAACATCATGTACCGTAAGGTGACTGTTCACTGTTTGAAGAGAAAGAACCCTATCAGCACGAGAATATTTTATGTCATGAAAATTGTCACCAACTTTTCTTTCCATCATGGTTGCTCCAATGTTCAGTGCATCGTAGAAGTTTATCTTCTCCACATTGCCTGTAGCCCCTGTTGCTATAGAATGATCACTTGTACATTTGGGAAAGGGTTGGAGGCACTGAACCATTCTGATACTTTTCTAACATCTTCTTGGCCCCGTTTGATTCAAGATTCTCGTGCATCTACATGCTGTTCTTCACTTGCAAACGAAATCCCACAAAATTTTTCTAGTCCTTCAGAAATGTTGCTCGCACTTAACAAACCAACAACAACAGTGACGACGCCAGAGGGGGGCAAGGGGGCGAGCGCCCCCCTAGTAGCTACTTCTGCCCTCCTGACTGCCACCTAGACTGCCCCCCCCCCCCCCCAGACTCCTACAATCTTTAAACATTCTACATGTAGTATTTTATATCAGTTTCATAACCAATCTCATTGTCAAATTGTAGTCTCTACTTTCCATGCATTTACTATGTGGTAGATTAGTCCTCAAGCTTTCTTCTTTGAGCGTCTAGGTATGCACGCATGTTTCTGTTTTTTTAATTTAGCGCCTTTTGAGGTAAATTTTAGTTATACTTCTTTCTTATGATTTTTAATTATTGTGCCTAGCGAACAATAGTAGATTTGGTCGACGTGTTTTCTTCTCATTGGATCAACTTCGATTTGAAACAAAAGAAAGGTAAAACCAGTTACGTAACTTGTTTGTATTTATCCAGGTTTGAAGTTTTCAGTTTCATATTTTGTTTTATTTAAAACTTCTTTTTTCTGAAACATTATTCTCGGCTTTCAATATTCAGAGGATGTGCTTATAACAGCTTAGTTTGCAACTACCAGAGCTTAATTTTTTGAAGGAGATAAAAAGAATTGTGTTTTCCCTCCTGCAAATGATAATAATAAATTTATGGAATTAAATTGATTCCCAATAAAACGTATTGTCACAGTGCTGATCTTTAGTTAGTAATTCGTTTATACTAGTGCTCCCTTACTTATTTTGTTTCAAAGTACTGACGTGACGTCTACCGCATTGACTAGGAACTGCTGAAAAATTCGTAGCCCACCCCAGAAGGGGTGCACGTGGAATGGTGAAGTTTTACTTCTTCTACACTTCCCCCGAAAGTCAATATACTACCTTGTACACTGCTCCAGTTTTTGCAGAAAAGTTAAAAAATCTGAAGATTTTCTCGCACCACTGTTCGTAGTACTACCCCTATCAGATCTAAAATGGCGTCCTTCTAAGTGTTATTTAAGTTTGGGAAATAAGTACACGTAATAGTTAGACGGAGTTAAATTTGTGGAATAAGAATGATGATCTAGATATTGAAATCCTAGAATATCAGTTGTGTTCGCAGGGGCTCTATGGACAGGTGTATTCTCCTGAAGGAACAGAATTCCTTTCATTTTCCGCAGCGTTGAACTTTCAATTTTTCTTTCAGTTTTGTAAGTAATGTAGAGATTCTGGATTAAATATCTGACCGTTGCGGAGGTAGTCTATGAGTAGGCCTACCACTCCATACTTATCCCAGAAGAATGTTGCAAAAAGTTTCTCAACCTTCTTCTGTGTTTTGAACTTCTTGGGGCGATGGAGAAATGAGTGCTACTACTCCATTGACTGTTGTTTCGACGCTTCGACTCAGGATCATAGTGGTACAACCATATTTCATCTATGGTTACTATTCGTGAGCGAAATTGATCAGCGTTACGGTCAAATTAGAAGAAGATTTCTCTTAATGCCGTCACCCTTTTATTCTCCTGACAGATTTTTTGGGAACCCATTATGTCGAGAACTTGAGCATACCCAAGTCATTCTGAATTATGCTACCGACGAGTTCCAAAGAAATGCTCAGAATCTTTGACACAAGTTTTGCTGAGAAGGTAAAAACTGAGAAAGCGGGGTGCAGCCAGACCTCAGACTATAATAAGTATATCGTGAGTTTACTATACACATTAAAAACTATATAAATAATAGCTTAAATTATTTTTGTCACTCAAAAACTGAGGTGGCCTAGGCCCTCCGGCTCCGGGCTATCCACCACTGGCTGAAATGCTGCAATTTTCAAGAATAATGTCACAAATTGCATCCATGATTTCGGGGAGAGTCATTGCTTTTAATCATCCCGGATGTAAAGCATAATTTGTTGAGAAATCGCCATGTTTATACTAAGCCACTTCCTTCTCCACGACTGTATATAACGGAGGAGAGTCACGTGGTGTTTCACTGATTTCCTCATTAATTTACTTCGGTAACTTTCCTTGGTGGAACAAAAATGTTATAACAGGATCTGGATGTTCGTGAAATTATCTGTTTAGGCACACATAATCACTTCAGAGGCCTGATAAACAATACGAATTTCATTATTAATATGAAAATTTGTATTTGTACGTAGAGAGATATGTTTTTCTAAACTACGGTTTCATTTTTCTACCTAGTACCTACACTCCTTCTGGATTGGACTACGACATTTTCAGCAGCTCCTCGAGCAGGGGTGTAGCCAGCAGGTTTATGTAGGGGGGGCCCGCCGTTTTTGAGGGGGGGCCAGCTACAAAGCTAATAGAAATTATGTTGCAGCTAGTGTTTTTGAGGCAAATTTTGGTTTCCAGCTTATTATTATTATTATTATTATTATTATTATTATTATTATTATTATTATTATTATTATTATTATTATTAATTATTATTATTATTATTATTTGCGTTTTGTGCATAAATTTATTCCAGGTAGTTTTTATTATGTTTAACCAATAATCACTGTCCCGGACCAAATTCCTTACCGGACCCGGAATATACCTTTTGCATAACTAGTTTAAGCCCTTGTACGCAGAACCTATCTACATAAGGCTAATTTTCTTTGAAATTTCACTTATTTTCTTTAAGATTTTCTGACAAAAATAATTATTTATTATTCGTGACTAAAAAAACATAATTATTTTATTAACATCTACAGTACTGGCACAATTATTATGGATTTTTGATAAAGACAAAACTTTTGTGCAAAAATGTCTTGCAAACAATTTTATTAACTAATATTTTATTTACTTTACCACACCAGTACCAAACAAATATTTATTAGTTATTTTAAGTTGGTTTTACAGTCTTATACGGGAGTGTCTGGCAATACAGAGAGAAAATGTCTGACAACCCTTACACAATCACTGCATTGTCTGGACAGAGCTCAGTAATAGTCTAGCATTTGCGTGGAGAAATGTGTGTTTATTGCATTGTCCGCCTGCCATTTGCATGTTATCACTTTAGTTTTGTGTGTTTGTGCATTCAAGTTTAATATCAACTTTTTCCCCGGATTTTCTAATGTGTTTATGCAATTGAGCAGACATGGGCAAAGTTCGTGATTTGAGTCCTCGCAGAGTTGGACAGATTAGTGTTTTATTGAAAGAAACCACCTTAAAACAGAAAGAAATAGGGAAGAAACTTAAAGTTTCAACTCAAACCGTCAGTAATATCAAGAAGAAATTGGAATATGGCCACAGTTTGGCATCAAATAGGGTTGGAAAATGTGGTAGACCTAAGAAAACAACACCGAGAATGGACAGAAAAATAATTAAAATGGCAATTAACAACAGAAGAGCATCTTGCAGAATGATTTCCAACCAACTTGCAGCAGAGGGCATCACCATTGCTCGCAGAACAGTAAATAAGAGACTACTGGAAGGTGTTCTAAAAGCATATCGTCCCAGAAAAAAGCCTCGCCTTACTGACAAGATGAAACAGGCTCGCAAGGCCTGGGCAGAGGCTCACGTTGACTGAACATCTGAGCAATGGGAGAAGGTAAGAGTTTAAAATATTCATGTAAAAACGTTAATAACACAAATAATTAAAATTATGCCAAATATTAAACTTAATTTCCAATTTTAAGCCTTGCAGACTTTCACGTCATTAAGCGTACTCGTTATTCAATTGCTTCCATCACTTTCTTCAGCTGTTCAACGCCTTATTTTGTGGCCTGTATTGTTGCAGATTGTGTTCTGTGACGAGTCTATCATTGCAGTGCTTAACGACCGTGTGCAGACTGTAAAAAGGCGATCAGGTGAGCAATTTACACCGGAATGTTTAAAGAAGACTGTAAAATTCCCTCAGAAGGTCATGGTCTCGGGAGCCATTTCTGTGCATGGAACAATTCGTTTGGAGATTGTTGATGGCACCATGGACCAGTATAAGTACAAAGAAGTACTACAAAGACGTTTGCTACCTCAAACAAGGGACTGGTTTGACGATAGACCTTGGATTTTTCAACGGACTCTGCCCCCTGTCAGACGGCAAGGTCAGTGAAGACCTGGTTTGAAGAAAATGGTGTAGAAGTGCTCTCATGGCCTGGAAATTCCCCGGATATGAATCCGATTGAGAGTTTATGGTCTGTATTGAAAGATGAAATACATGAAGTTCCCATAACGACCAAAACAGAACTCATATATACACGTCTTATCAAAGTATGGGTTCATTCAGGTAGAATCAGGGAATTGTGCAGAAAGTTGACCACTGGAACACCCAAACGTGTTAAAGCACTTGTTAATGCAAAGGGTGGACAAACTAAATATTAAAATAGTTGTTTACTATTGAAGTACTCACTATTTGTGAATAAAATTGATTTGCATTATTATTTGTTTGCTTAAATGTCGTTTTTGTAGAAAAAATATGTTTTTTTTTTCAAAAGTCTATAATATTTGTGCCAGTACTGTATGTCTTATTTCCTGTTCTAGAGGCCGTCCACATATTACGTAACGCTATTTTTGACCAATTTTACCCCACCCTCCTGCTTGTCACATTTCGTAACGCAAGGTCGAACCCCACCCCTTGGTTACGTAACACTTTTTGATCTTTATTTTTTCATTATTTTGATTATTTTAGGGGTTATTACAATAAAAAACTATTTTTAATGGTAGAACTTTTTATTGAAAATGCTTATATTATTGTGAATATATTTATAGCGTTTTTCGCCAACAAATCAAAGTATTAGAAAATGGTAGACTCATAATAATCTTTTATCCCCATAAGGTTGTTTAATTAACCAAGGAGGTCGCACCCATCATTTTAGGTCACTGGTGATTGGCAAGAAGAAAGTACTGCGGAAGATGCAGTTAAAACAAGATTTAAAGAAATAACATCGAGCTCTTCTTCCGAGATACAGGGTGCTTCGTGCATTTGAAGTTCGCCAGTGTTAACGATGCAGAGTTCTGTTCCTCGTCGACCACAGATTCGAAGTGGCTGCACACGTGAAGGAGCAGGGACATCTCGTTTGTAAACAAGCTTTCGAGCATCTTCTTTGCACTTCGGACTTCAGTTTACCACTATACAAATTCTTTTTAAAAAAAAAAAATTAGTGCGAGAATGCGAATAAACTCGATTTCTTCTGAAATATTCAAATCCAAAAATAATAATAATAAAGTAGTACGACAATAATATCCGACGAATTAGGTTTTTAATATCTTTAGGTCTGCAAATCGTGCATTGTTCCGTCAAAAAATGTTTCAAGAAAAAAAAAAGTTTCTTCTGTTTCACATGCGAAACTTCTTCGAAGGAAAGAGTGGGTAATGATTCGAATCAGAAGTTTTAAATAATATTCTCAGAAATAGCGATACAAGTGGGAACGCGAAGGAATTTTAAAGCGGTGGTTACAATCACTAACAACTAACTCCAGAAAATCGTGTGACGTAAATGCAATGCTGCGATAGCCGCAAAAACGAGTTTTATTGTATTGTGATACACACAGAGTTCTTCACCAGTCATGCTGGTGTCTAGTGCGTCTTCGAATAACTTCTGTATGATTCAATTTATATAGGCTATAGTTCGAAACTTTCCGAAATAATGTAATTATTTATTTATCTATCTATATATCTATATATACAGGGTGAACGGTAACTACGTGGACGAACTTGGACGGGTGATATTATATCTTTAAAAAAGCAAAGATGTTCTAGTGAACATGGGGGAAATTCCGTTCCGTTTAGGAATGACAGAGTGTTGAAAGCATGAGAATATGTACTTCAGAGGCCAACAGCTTAAAAACAAGTGCGGTTAAAAACGTCACTTAGAAAGTCATACCTACTCTATTGAAAAATCCATATTTGAAAACGCAGCTACGTGTGCGCACGGGATCAACAACGTGTGACACTTCTTTCCTTTACAGCATATCCGGGAATCCCTCCGTTCCTTTGGAGAATTCCGTGCGCACGCATAGCTGTGTTTCCAAACATGCATTTTTCAACAGAGTAGGTATGACTTTCTGAGTGACATTTTTAACCGCACTCTCCTTGATGTATTGCTCTCGACACTCTGTCAGTCCTAAACGGGACGGATCCCATGTTCACTACGACTTTTTTTTTTTTTTTTTTTTGCTTCTTGTTAGATGTACTATCACCCGCCCAAATTTGTCCACGTAGTTATCATTCACTCTGTAATATATATATATATATATATATATATATATATATATATATATATATATATAAGAAATTACTACATTTGTAACAACTCTTGAGCCACCCGACTGATTTCGATTAACTTTTCAACGTAGATGAGTTTCGGGCCTGGAATGTTTTTTATAGCTTTACTTTGAATGTGCACTTTGAAGAGAAGAGGAAGATATACAAAAATGATCGAAAATGACCAATATTAATGTTGCATCATAGTTTTTGGAGTGGCTGATACGAACAGTGCCACTTCTGATGCCGTTTAAATCCAAATTCAGTCCCCATTATTACTCCTAAGGGGAATGGTGACATGTAAAAATAATTGAAAATTACCGATTAATTGAAATCCATACTGAAAAACGTTGTTTTTCACCAAATTTTTCATCTGATATAAATATATTTTTTTAAATACTAGTTACAGCATATAAAAAATGTAATGCAGGCCTCCTTAAAAATCAGTTTAGTACCATTGTTTTATGGTAGTATTTACAGTAAATTGTTGAAACGTTTGTTTTCAAAGTGTCAAATATATATCGCAGTAAACTGTGTGATCTGCTGTAAGAAAAATAAATAATAAACCATACTATTTTCCGACTGGTATAAGGAGGAAATACCATACGATTTTTCGATTGGTATAGTAAAATAGTATTTTCCCATACTGTTTTACCGTAAATTATCAATTATATGCAAACTTTGTTATTTTCAAGTGACTGAAGCGAGGTAATCTTACAATGATGTTTTAAAAGCTGGTCATTTGGGGGGGCCGGGCCCCGATGGGCCCCCCCATGGCTACACCCCTGTCCTCGAGAGAGAGAGAGAGAGAGAGAGAAGATATATACATAGCATATAATACTAGACGAATGTGTTACTTGTAGCATACGCGAAAGTAATTCAGTTTATATTTAGCTTCAAAAGTTTAATTGAAAAATATTTCATGTGCAGACGTTACTAATTTGTTACTTACAACTTTTACTTGAAATAAGTTTAATTTATAATCATATAGGTCTAATATGAAAACAGCAACGAAATACACAATGTAATGTAAAATAAGTCAAACGTAATAAATATGTCATTTTTGGTATGGCAAATAGCCGCCCCCCTGAAACTGTATCTGCCCCTCCTTTGCCCCCCTAAGAACTTAAAGCTGGCGTCGTCACTGAACAACAAACTTAGTCAAAACACTTTTTTGTACTTCTTCCATGCACAAAGCCTCCTCGCATCTTTGAAGACTTCATGAGTGACTGTTCTATTACCATATCTGTTGGAGTTCCACTAAAAAGTTTGTCTGATCGCTTAACAGTGAAAAAGTCTGCAGTAAATTTTCTATAGGTGTCTCCATCCATTATGTTCTCCAACTTTTTCATGTCTTGTACAAACAAGTTGGCACCTTTAGCGTACAAAAATGTCCTGCAGCGTGGAAATGCGGAATCATCCTCTTCACTGCAGACAAATATGCCTTCCAGTCACCCATCCTCTCTGCCCTAATAAATTCTTTGAGTATTAACACCATATCTAAATACTGGACCCATAATTGTGCAGTTGAACCTCTCTCTTTTAGTTGGAAACACTTATCTTAATACTTACTTCTAATATCACTGAGGAATCGTAGCTCTTCTACTGTTGAAAATGAAAGTGTTGTTTCATATAGGTCTTGTAGGTTGGCTTCCACAAATTGTTCTTCACTGGACAACGACAGTTCATTGAAAATTATTTTAGACAGAGCTATTAGCAGAATAGTACGACCTCTGACAGCTTGAGAGTAAGCATGGCCCATCAACATTTTGTCAACAGAATGAGAAGCGTAAATAGTACTCAACATTTCTTTGAGTCCACTGCCAGCCATGATGAAACCAATTGATCCAAGAAAGGACATGCACATATGAAAACCTCCTAGTCTGACCACTATGTTGGATATCCCAGAATTTTCACCGGATGAAGCAACGATTTCCCTTGCTTAAAAATAAAGGGGCTGGACAAAGGTTATTACACAAGTATTGTGCCCATACTTGAGACTATCTTCGAGAACATATTGTAAAGTGCTGTAAATTGTGTTGTAGGCGCTTGCAGGACTGTTTACAAATGGCAAAAACATGACACGTGATTTTTAGTGGTCTTCCTCTTGTGTCAACAACTCCATGAATCCACTCCACCCAAGAATGCGCAGTACTTCCTTATATTTAGAATAAAAACACAAGACATCAGCATTTCGAAGACTAGAGATAAGTGTTGGGCTGCAATCAAGCTGTTCTACAATAATGTTTGTAAGTCCACAAGTAAAATAAGTACATCTTGATTGAGAGGCTTGAGGCAAGCAAATGATAAGCGCCACCGTCATCAACATAAGTTAATAGTGGGGTCTATCACAGAATAATAAAGCAAAGAAATTAAACCATTGAGTGTAGGGGGTGCTTCCGTAGTGTGTGAGACCCATGGATTCTAATGCGATATTGAATCTTATATACATTTTTTTTCATTTTTTTAAATACGCTTATGTTGTCTTTACAAGAGTCGATCTATTAAATAAAACAACATACTTTCCTTAATTTTAAAATACAAAAAAATGCAGGTACAGGTTCCGTTGGAAAGGCTTTATAATGTTCTACAGCCTTTATTTGAAGATATATTTTGAAATATTTTATGATTACTGAGTTATTTTCATTTACACTTAAAACCAGGTACTCAAAAACTAGTTTTTGTTATTGTATCTCGAAAGAAATTAACGATACAGACAGCACGTTTCATTCCGTACATTTGGTAATTAATCATCTTCAATCTGAAATAAAAACGACGGTTTTACCACTATTCTGCGGGAAGTTATAACCATTTCCACAAAACACTACAAATTCTGGTTTCGGCAATTTTGATGACGTCATATTTCCGAAACCCGACCCGATATTCTTTGGAACTTCCTGTGAAACATTTACGAGCGAATGTGTTAAGCGTTCCCGGTAAATTTTGTTTTTTTTTTTATTCGGAATATTTAGATTAGTATGCAAATAAGCTGAATTTGATTGTATTTTAAATTGCGTTTTCCTCTCCACCTTCCACCCCCGAAAAACGGGAGAAGCGTACAGAAGAAAGTCGAGGACTTTTGATATGTCATTTAGAATGACCTAATGGACGTTTTTGTGAAGAAAAACCTTGGCTTCTAAATTTTCCGAAGAAACACCCATTTTTGACTAAAGTTCCTGGACTAACTAGAGATAAGCTCTACCACTGACATATCATGCCCCTCACACTTTAATTTGGATGTTGTGATTAACAAATACACTAATGAGAATCCGGAGCTTTTGGACTAATGAGAATCCGTGATTGCTTCATAAAAACCTCATGCTCCGTAGGATTGCAGTGTGGGTTGGAGTTTTCAATGATACACTGATTGAACCGTTCTTCTTCGAAGAAACAGTAAATAGTGAGCGATACTTGATCATGCTACGGGATAACTTTGTTCCACTGCTGCTTGGTACTGTTTTGGCCATCAACAAAGTGGTTTATGCAGAATGATGCAAGACTGCACACTGCAAACATTGTGTTGGATTTCTTACACGAGAGTTTCACCATGTTAGTCATTTCAGTTTGGTTTCCAGATCGGTTTCATGGTGAGCAATCTTGCCTGCTTACACAGTCCAAATTCTAACCCATGTTACTTTTCTGTGAGATATCTAAAGAAAATGATTTATATCTGAAACAACTCCAAAATTTGATTGAGCTCAGAAGTAATCATGCAGTGCAATCACGGAAAACATTGCCGTCGGGTAATCAATAACGTCCATTTTCGCTTACATGAAGTTTGAAATAAAATCGTGTCCGTATTAAACATGTTCTGCGTTAGAATATTTCACCACACGGCGTTCTTTCTTCTGATCATGACATCTCATGACTCCATGAGTCTTCCTACAACATCTGATATTCTGGTCTTCTGGAGTTTTAAAAATAGCAATAATGTATTTTCCTTTGATTGAGAACATTGTGGCAGATTCGAAAATTCTACATACTCTTGCAAGATTTGGTTGTGGTATCTCTATTTCTAGGTATAATTTCAACTACAAATCACTTAGATATATTGAATAACTTTTTCTTGATTTAATTTTCGATGAATTGTACTTCGGAAATATTCTCCATAAAAGTAGCGAATATGTAGTTATGTAACTTAAAATATCTCATTGTTAATTAAGATCTTATCTGTTTACCATCACTTCTCACAATAAGGTAATGCAGTTTAGCATTCACCTCTGGTACTGGGAACCCTGGTTCGATCCTAGCTCGCGCCAAGTGAACTTTGTGGTGGACAAACACCGTGTGCGTTTGTTTCCTCGGTATTCTCCCGTTTTCTCCCACTTTCTTCATTTCTCTTCATCACCGTCTCCTTTAGCCTAGCCGGCATAATCGTGGGACGTAAAACTCAAACTTTTCATTTTTTTTACAATAAGGTAATGCAAACTTTTAATAATATTCATAGTGATATTTTGATCTAACTTACTTCTAGTTACCAGTAAATGATTACAATTTTCTTAATGCCTAGTGTCTCCGGGCTAAAAATTCTAAATGACCTTAAAATTAATTGGCTAGCGATCAAAGATGGGCGGTTTGGTTTTAAAATATCATCTCAATATTGGAATGGTGTTAAGACTGATACGTACTAAAATGCGTAAGCCTCATGATATTCTCCAACAGTGTTGAAAGATATGGTATTCTCCAATTGTGAAATCATGATATTCTCCAACTGATATCACTCATATGCTTATATGCCATCAGGATTACCTATGGAATATGAGCTGAGCCTTTATAGTCTCGAAACAGTTATCTTGAAAGTGATATTTCATCTCGAGAAATGCATGTCTTTCTATTGGCTCTTATTCACGAAAATTCTCTGTCGTCTGGTCCCGAATAGGTGTTGTCAAAATGATGTCTTAGGAGGTGTATCTTTTGCTATTGGAAGAACTCGTCCCATCTGTTGAGTAACGCTATACGCCATGTTGATTGATTGATTGAATATTAACGCCCTGTTGCAGCACCAGGGTTATTGATGACAAGATTTAATATTTAAGAGAAAATGAAGCCTATTATTCAGTTCTTACCCAAGGTAAACATCTTCACCGCGGACCGAACCCGACAACACTTTCGTTAGGTAGGGGACCGCGGTGGTTCAGTGGTAGAGCGTTCACCTTCGGTGCTTGGGGTCCTGGGTTCGATCCCGGTCCCCGCCAAGTGAACTTTGTGGTGGACAAACACCGTGTGCGTGGGTTTTCTCGGGGTTCTCCCGATTCCTCCCACTTTCTTCATTCCACCATTTCATTCATTACTCATCATCACCGTCTCCTTTAGCCTAACCGGCATAACCGTGGGACGTAAAACTCAAAGATTTCATTTCATTTTCACTTTCGTTAGGTGTCCTCATATCCTATATTATACGAAAAAAACATAGAGAGAAATATTACTCTGCTTTATTATTGTCACACATCTCTAACGAGTATTACATTTTTCTTGGGGCGGGGGTATTACCAGTAAAATATAGCAATCTAAAGCCTCTGGAAGGGAAACCAGCGGAATTTAATTTCTGTAAGACATTTGGTTGGCTATGTACGAACTATAACTCTTTATTATTTGCTTCTGAGAAATGATTCACAAACTAATGGTTCTGATTGACAGGAAAACTTGGCACAGGAAACGGAAAATTGGACGGACTCAGGGTAAAAGGTAACAAGTCATTTTTATTCATTTTTCAGGAGAGTCATCTTATTCCCTTTTACCCAGTGTGGATTCCATTTTAGCTTAATTATTCCCTTTTGCACGTCTCTTATACTTGTTTTTGGTCACGTTTTTTCATAGGGCTTTTCATACAAAAAAGCGCCATTTAAAATACTACAACTCTATGTTAAAAACCGAAAATTGTAAAAAAAAAAAAAAAAAAAAAACTTCTTACCTTTTACCCTGAGTCCGTCCAATTTAGTGCGTCAGGGGAGTCAATGAGAACAATTACCCCTCCTCCTGAGTTTGAGATAGATATACAATTTAATCAATATTATGATAGTATAGTCCAGTAAAGATAGGATTGAGAAAGGAACAAATTAGTAACAAGCTGAAAATTGGTATGGAAGTAGGGGGATGTGTCAGGAATAACATACTAAAAGTCCCCTAAAATCCCACTGTAGCTTTTCCCGCAATTTTGAAAAATGTCCGCCATCTTTAGATGACGACAAGCAATTTATGGAAATCGTCACCCTTTATGTTTATTCTTCTAGCCACCGTTCTAATTATCACAAAGCCATGAATCATATATGGTTGGAAAGCTTGAAAGACAGAGAATCTAAGTAAATAACATATATGCCCATCGTGCTAAATTTCTAGAAGAAGAGGAAAAAGAAAACAGCTTTTTTATTTTAAAAAAGATATTTTCAGAAATCATGAGAAGTTTGCAACACTGACAGTTATTGCACATCAACGAAACACCACCGAAAGATAGCCTTGATATTTATCTCAATCATAGCCAACTATGACACAAATCGGTGCAATACAAGCCGAGAAAAAAATATAACTTACGTTACTTTCTGATCTCTTTGTACAAAAGTGCATAAGGTGACATACACTTTCACGGTTCTAGTCAGCTTCTTTTATCACATAGGACCAAGAGTTATATATCATTAGAAATCTTAAGAAATGTAAATTCGAACGAGGTAACACTTATACTAATCAACCCCAATTTGTGGAAGAAGCGCAAAACCCAAAATTTCGGGACAAAACGTGATTTTCGCATAAATTCTTTAAAATTTGCAACACTGACAATTATCGTATGTTAACAAAACTCAGCTACCGTTTTCACTATCGTCATTATTAATTTACTTTTAAAATGGCCAACGTTTTTCCCAATGGAGTAAGCTTTTATGATACATAGTTTTACATCACTTAAATATAGCACAAAAATCATTTATTGACAGCATTAGAAAGTAGCAGAAATTGGTAGTCTCCTATTCATAGGAAAATCGTAATTCACACACTTAAAATCACTCTCAACTACAGTAGTCATTTGAGTGTATTTTTTTAAAATGTCTTGTTCATGACTAGAATGCAATTTTCCTCCTAGTATCCTTCAAATCAACTTAGTATTTACATTAGACGTTAGTATGCACTGTAAGAACGTTTTTGCAACTAGTCCATTCGGACTTATTTTATTAGAAATCAATGAGGTTATCATTATCTCGTTCATCTCCATGGTTTTCAACATTTGATGTTGCATTCACACATCTAATTCCTCGAGAATGACATAAATTAGAGCACACAACTCTTGCTTTCCAACAACCGTACATACTTTCACAGTCCTTTTTACAGTTACAGGATATTACACGGAGCTGGTTCCTTTGTCATTCTTGCTGGTACGAGGATACCTCCTAATGTTGTCCATTCATATTCAGTCGCTTGCATATCATTGAGCAAAACCTGGGTTCAAAAAACGTACACTGTCAAAGAATGAATGGAATATACCACTTTTAACGTACGCAAAGGTAATGGCCTTTCGGATTTAATCATTGAAGATATAAGATACCTTCGTGTTCTGAATATCCAAACTGAAATCCACCTTCTGTACGATTTAGCATGGATGATTCTCAAGTGGTTGAAGACACTAACTTGCCCGAATTGGAATGGATTTATGCAGCTGGTGACAAGCGACAACCATAAGTACCAAACATATTAAGTAGTAATTCAACCTCTCATCAATCTTCAACCAATAAGCATGGATGCTGTATACTCGGCGCTTATGTTTGCCAGCAAAGAATGTGCAGGAAATAAGCAAAAAAAAGCGTGCTTAGTGACGTTGGATCAACCTTTGTACTCTAAAGCATGTGACATTGTAGCAGCATGTAGAATTTCTGGTGAATTACCGTCAGGGGTTGTTAGACTTCGTTTTTTTTTTTTTTTTTCACTCTATAATGTCATTTAAGGAAACAGTTGCATATATAATGAAAGGTAGTGGCATTGAAGAACTTTGGTCTTGTGTGTATGCTATTTATAGTAACTCCATGCCACAGATAAAGCCAGGCCATTCTTATTGCTTGTGCTTTGCGAGCTATTTTTTTTTTTTAACACAACACACCCCTTAGCAGTTGCAATATATACTGTTTAATTAATGAATCAGACGGCACTGAGGAGTTTGTGCGTCAATTGCGAGATGTTTGTATTCCTCTGATGACTGAAGAAGATATCGATACTGATGTAGTTGTTCAACATTCATAGTCAATCAAGATTGCAAATGACCTGAAATTATTCATTGCTGCTGCTGCAGAAACAAGCCGTATCTCTAAGTTATTCGCTCTGTACTTTCAGCTTGTAGAAATTATGCGTCTTTTAATTCGAAAGAACTGGAGACTCGAATCTTCAACTTCACTGCATGTAAGAAATGTTACCATACTTCTATGCAGCTGAGCATCTTTTGTATGCCAAATACGCACATCTATACTTACAAGAAATGTTGCGAGTTGGAGAATAAAATGGATCTTCATCAGTTCCAGCTATTTTTAGGAGACGGTTACTTCACTATTCGTAGAAAATATATATTTTGGAGTGGTACGTGGTCTGATATGACGATTGAGCAGGTTTTAGCGAGAACAATGAAGAGCAGTGGTGGACTGACCCATGGGAGAGGCATGACTGAAAAAATAATATCTAGGTGTGTGTCAAGCATGCCAGCAGCGTGCCACTTACGAGAATGTCTTGAAAAATTATTAAACAAAGATAGGCATGAACTTCACATTGGTCGGCATGTGGACCTGTACCAAAGCAGTCAATTGCGTGATATATTACATCTAAAGAAGTTCTTGCGTTGGTTTTGCCAGCATTCTCCATTCCCTTCATATCCGGAGCTCGCGTCCCTAAGCACTGGCATGGTAGGTAATGAAATGGTCAACTGATAAATCTAAGGAAATCGGATTGGCTGCTATGGAAGGAATGTTTGGACAGACTTTGGGAAATGTGAAACTTAAACAAAAAGATAAAGTCATCCCACTATCCGTAATGCACAATGTAGTGCGTATCCGTGATGAGCTACTGGCTGTAAACACCATACTTCAACTGAATCATATGAGTAGAAGTCCGAAAAAGAACTCCAGCAGTGTTTTGCTTACGAGCTTGCACTCTATTCGCTTTCTCTTTTCACAGAAATGTCTAAGAGAAAAACGAAAAAGTCCGCTTTGTACATGTTTGAATATCGGACAAATTTTAAAACTCAAATTAAAAACACTGTGTACGTTATAGATGGAGGCTTGCTTCTACATCATGTTGTTTGGCCACAACATGGAACATACCTTGACGTGCACAACTCCTATGTGTCCTATGTACTCACAAACCCAGGAACGAAAGCAACAATTTTTTTATGGCTATTGCACTGAAAACTGTACAAAAGCCGCTGAGCGGGAGCAAGGTGAGTCAAAGGTTCAATCAGCTTTGGTGTTATTCACAAATGAAACTATATTATTAACAAAAAAGGATACATTCTTAGGTAATTTCAAAAATAAGGATTGTTTCGCCCGTGAGTTGATGGTTCATTTGACACAAACTGGAATTCAAACCCAGCAAGCAAGGAGTGGTGCTGACGCACTTATAGCTAAAACTGCTGTAGCCAAGTCTTTAAATCCTTGTCGGCATATCATGCTAACTGGCGAGGATGATGACATTTTAATCATTTTGCTTGAACAAGGTAATAATCAGTACGACATCACAGTTCGAAATAATCAGTACGACATTGGACGTGTACAAGACGTGAGTAAAGAATTTAGTACTAAGAAGTTGTAAGATACACAGACAAATATACTAACTGTTTTGCTAAGTCACCATGCTTTAACTGGATGCGACACATCATGTGGTTTGTATCGACAGGGAAAGAAGAAGCCATTGCGATTACTTCAAAAACGGGAAGATTTATGCCGATCACTTGAAGTTTTGAACCATGATAATGCTAGTGTACAATCTATGAAGCTGGCACATAATTTCTACTAACACACTACGATTCTCCAGCAATAGTAACCTTCTGGATGAATTCCAGTATCATTCATACATCCTTGCAGTAAGTCGCTCCCGATTCAGAACGAAATACAATTGGCAAAACTGCCACCCACCGGTGATGCTGCGAAACACCATATCATCAGGTTCAATAGTACCATGGAAATGATTTGCGAGCGACTGAATATGGATGGACAACATTAGGAGGTATTCTCGCACCAGCAAGAATGACAAAGGAACCAGCTCCGTGTAATATCCTGTAACTGTAAAAAGGACTGTGAAAGTATGTACGGTTGTCGGAAAGCAAGAGTTGTGTGCTCTAATTTATGTCATTCTCGAGGAATTAGATGTGTGAATGCAACATCAAATGTTGAAAACCATGGAGATGAACGAGATAATGATAACCTCATTGATTTCTAATAAAATAAGTCCGAATGGACGAGTTACAAAAATGTTCTTAAAGTGCATACTAACGTCTAATGTAAATACTAAGTTGATTTGAAGGATACTAGGAGGAAAATTGCATTCTAGTCATGAACAAGACATTTTAAAAAAATACACTCAAATGACTACTGTAGTTGAGAGTGATTTTAAGTGTGTGAATTACGATTTTCCTATGAATAGGAGACTACCAATTTCTGCTACTTTCTAATGCTGTCAATAAATGATTTTTGTGCTATATTTAAGTGATGTAAAACTATGTATCATAAAAGCTTACTCCATTGGGAAAAACGTTGGCCATTTTAAAAGTAAATTAATAATGACGATAGTGAAAACGGTAGCTGAGTTTTGTTAACATACGATAATTGTCAGTGTTGCAAGTTTTAAAGAATTTATGCGAAAATCACGTTTTGTCCCGAAATTTTGGGTTTTGCGCTTCTTCCACAAATTGGGGTTGATTAGTATAAGTGTTACCTCGTTCGAATTTACGTTTCTTAAGATTTCTAATGATATATAACTCTTGGTCCTATGTGATAAAAGAAGCTGACTACAACCGTGAAAGTGTATGTCACCTTATGCACTTTTGTACAGTCAGCGACAGTAGAAAATGGAGGTTGGATACATAAGAAATGATAGCTTTTTCCAGTAGCAGAATAGTTTCACTCGATGTCTGATAGTTGGACAACCAACATGACAGCAAATACGTGCCCGAAAACATAACATGCCAGGATATTCCTCCATTTGGAGGAAAAAGTATTACTATCTGAGAGCATCACTTAGAGAAACAACCACGAGATAAATCTACAGAAAATATATTCACTTTAAGATCAAAGAGATAGGAATTAATGCAAAGGAAACGAAAACAATAATACGCATCATGCAGAGAACGAAAAAGTATGGAAAGCTAAACAAAATGAGAAAAGAAGGAAAGAGGGAAAGGAAAGAGCAAAAGACATGGGAATAAATTAAATTTTAACACTTAAGGATAAACAGTGTCCGTCTTTCCCCTAGACCCCATCGTGGGTTTTCTCCCTTCATAGGATAAATCTCTTTCAGTATCAAACGCGAACATCATTTATAGTGTTGAAAAAAAATTAACTCAGTCTAGGCCAAGACTCGAACCCCACACCCTTAGAATGACAATCTCACGCGGTATCCACTTACCTACACAGGCTCTATCTATAAACCACCTATTACCCGCGCTGTTATCAAACGTGTTAAATCAGCCATTGTCGGTGAGCCACCCCAGTTCCATTTGAAGTTTAAATTTTATTTACCTCACTTAGCCATCTATGGGTAGCAGTCCCCTTGCTTTCATAAAAAACATTTGTTCTGTAGATTAAAATCAAGAATGAATTAATCTGTACTCTTGGGAGATTACTGGTGCACCAACATATCTATCTATCTATCTATCTATCTATCTATATATAGCTTCAACCGGTCGCTTCGTCCCCGAGTAGTAGATAAAAAAGAAATATATTTTCGTCAACTTTTCTCATGTCCTAGCTTAATAAATTGTTTTCCTTGAAGTCAAAGAAAATGTTTCTGTAACATGTATGGAAAACCGTGAGTTTGTTGGTGAAATGTACCTCAATCTTCCATTGACCTTTTTTCCGCAAAATACTAATTAATTAGTTAATTAATTTGAATGTTTTATTGCGGAAAGTTCATTTTAGGGTGTTATTATTGTACTAAGAATTATCTACTATAGTATCGATTCACAAATAAAAAAGTTGACTTTCTTTCAGAAGTAAAGTCTATGTTGGTTTGTATACCTTACATGGGCTTCTCGCACTAAGTCAAAAATGATAAAAATCAACTTTAAAAATTTACTGCGGGCAAACTATTTGTTATTTTTTAACCGGATTTAAAGAATATGCTAGGGTTTTACACAGAGAATCTTAGAAAAAAATTGCGCTCCATTCCGTTAATAATAATATAATATAATTTTAAAAAAATATATATTTTTCAAAAAATCAAGGTCACTGAATCCCCTAAAATGAGAAAAAAGCTTATATTTTTAAAACTGTTGTATTTAGTGCATCAAGGTTTGAATATGTTGGCTATCTGAACTTGTTTTTAATATCACTAAAGTTTGTTTTATTACCTACATCGAAAATTAATTAATTAAAAATGATGTTTTCTTATTTTTGCAACCGGTCGCCTCTCGACTTTGAAGTGTTTCCAATTGCTGGATATTACCCCACATGTTCTCAACCAATCAAATAATTGTATTTGGTTGTGCGACGAAAGAGCGTTTAACAACTTCTAAATTTCTATATGGCAATTTTGAAATTGTGTTTAAAAATAGTAACTACTCTCAGAGCTACCAACATTTTAAGAATATATTCTTGTGACATTAGCGAATGAAAATCCTTGGCGGGATACTGATTTTGCATAAGGAGAGACGATTCAGTTCAAGGTCATAGAAGTAGAGGGCGCAATTGTGCAAAGACAATGAAGAAGTGAAGCGGGAATCGAATCTTACGGTAGCTCCATGCAGGGGAGGGGTTGTCTAGCATACATAATGTTCGCGTGTGTGTGTGAGAGAGAGGAAGGGAGTGAGTGAGTGTGTGTGTGTGTGAGAGAGAGAAAGAGAACCTAACATGTGGTCAATGAAATGAATCAATTCAACCGTTCGCGCTTCATTGAGTACAAAATAGTTTTCTTTGTAAACACCTTTCTTGGAATTTGTTTCAATGTGTTGATTATTTTTCATTAAAAGCGAATTTTTAAAGGATAATATAAGCATTTGTTACTGAAGGTATATTTCTGTTTATCTTTTGCTCTGTAACATACGCACCAGAATAGCCAGCATTTTTTTTTTTCCTATGGGAGCAGGACTTCTTTTAGAAGGGGTGAACATTTTACACTAAAAGCAAAGCAAGTTTGTTTCATATTTGTTATTTATTCTCTACTTTATTAAAATATGGGTCCTGAGACTATGTAAAAAAAAATAGACTGTAGATATGCAAGTTTATAAGGAAACAAAAATTGTTCATCGAAGTCCACTTATTTGACTTGCATTAACATAGATATTAAGAACGAGGAAATATTAGAGGAAAATTCAGTAATAAATTCGCTAGTCATTCAGTTAGTCAAATAAGAGTAACAAAGTGGGAGCAGTAGCGGCTCCCGAGGGAAGTCACATCGGTAAAAATTTAAATTTTATTATTACAAGTCTTGTAACTAAAATTTTACAAACGCATAAAACACATATTAACTTCAAATCTGTATTTATTCCCAACAAATGTAAATACCAATGAAATTATAATATCAAAAATTGCACTTTTACCAATTAAAGTATCTACATTAGCACATTTCACTTTTTCTTTACTGAGATATCTATTTAATACCGACTATTCAAACCAAATAGTTACTTCTTAAACACTGTTTTGTCTATATATACGCCTATAAAATTGAAAGTGGCAATTTTCGTAACTTAATAACTTTTGAACCACCCGAACAATCTCAATCAATTTTCAACATAAATGAGGTTGAGCCTGGGATCTTTTCACTTTGAAGGTGCAACTTGGAGCAGGGGGTGGGTATATATATAGTGGTGCTATTCTAATTTCTTAACAACCGGTTTTCTCTCTCTCTCTCTCTCATATAGTATATAGTATTGAAAGAGAGAGAGAGAATGAAAGGATATATATAACTCTCTTATGAAACAAACTATACAAGATAGACAAAACCAAAATATTTATTGGGTACCGCAAGCGCCATGTACAGACCTACACAGCATCCTAATACAATGTAGTGTGACGAAATTAGGCTAGGTAGCACTGCGAATATCTTGGAGATGGATTAGCCAAGATAGATGGTTTTCAAAAAATGTTGGGAAGATCTTAATCGAGCAATGGACCAACAATTTATTATTGATAATGATACGTGTGCGTTTCATATATAAATGACCCTCACCACTACACTCATGTGATCCCAGTTCTGATTCTTGATACCTGAGCTTTTGAGATTAAGAAATAAACGGTTATACCTTGTTTTGAGAGATCATATGTTTAACCCTGTAGATGTAAGAATTTCTAGAAACAAAGATGCTTAAACTAAAATTTTCTGTTCCTGGATATAACTGGGTGAAAATTACTTCATGTTTGGTTCTAACAAGAGGTTCTGCGAACTCGAAATATTTTAACAACCGGTTCTGGCGAACCGGCTGAATAGACCACTGTATATATATATATATATATATATATATATAAATGATCGTAAATTACCACATTAATGTCCAATCCATAGTTTTCGGGACGAACAGTGACACTTCCGATGCCGTTTAAATCCAAAAGCATCCCCCATTAGTACTCCTAAGGGGAGACGGTAACATGTAAAAATAGTTGAAATTGACAGATATTAGTGTCGAATTCCTAGCTTTTGGGATCCCTAAGTTGATTGGTGACAGTTTTATTGCCCTTTATATCCGAATTGTAGGGATGCGCACGATACAAGATTTGAGGCTGTCTCGTCTCGAAAATGTACTGTAAAAGTGATGTCTCCACTCGAAAAACGTACAGTTTTCTATTGGAAGAGCTGTGTCTCGACTCGAATTTTCTCAGGAAAATTCTGTCTCGACTCGACTCGTGCTCATCCCTACCGAATTGAAACGTTGAGTTGATTTTGAGTTTTACGTCCCGTTCAGCAGCGAGGCTATATGAGGCGTGGATCTACTGATTGATGTGGAATCCGAACCTCATGAGCTCCCACCGGGAATCGAACCCGGGTCTCCCACGCCTAGGGTGCATACGCTTAGCCACGAAGGAGATCCGAATTGAAACGCATTCTCCCTAAGCGAAGAGGTGCGCGGTAATTTTGGCACCGGAAATTTTGGCACCAGTAGTTTTGACACGGTAATTTTGGCACCGGTAATTTTGGCACCAAGAAACGAAGCAAACGGAAATTTTGGCACCATTTATAATAGAAGTACAGAAAATGTGAGAAAATACTCTGAATGTAATAGATATTTAAATTCACATGCTATTAACTAGGATTGTTCCAGCGCGACGAATCAAACCAGTGACGAATGTACAGTCAGCGACAAAATTTCTTTCTCTTCTGTAAAATGTATTTGCCTATAACTTTGGAATTGATGGACTGATTTGAGAAGTTTTCTGTAATTTATGGAAAACTGTATCTTCTTTGAGTTGCTGAAGACTGCACTGTGTTCACTGCACTGAGTTTGTATTTTACTTTCAAGTGCAAACAGTAACAGCTGATTCGAACCATGGAAATTGAAGTACGGAGAAAAAAAAATAGAAAATACTCTGGATATAATAGATATTTACGTTCACATGTTAATGACTAGAACTGTATCAGCACGAATAATGAAACCAGCGACAAATGTACAAACACCAGCAAAAGGTAATATTGGTAGCTTCATTAGGTATTCAAAGCAAGTCAAAATTATTGAACTCTTAACTAAGAAAACTTAAATACACACTTACGCAAGAAAAATTAACAAATCAATAAATGAATTTCAATAACACATGATTTGCAATGATATATGGTTCACAATAATCCCAATTGTAAAACATTGCACCTTTTCATGAGGCTTTGGGATATGCGTGAGAGGGGAGCCGGAAGTTTCGATGGAAAGAATCTCGGTGTAATCTCTTCTGCAAAATAAATTGGTACATTAACATCTATTATATCCAGAGTATTTTCTAATTTTCTTTCTCTGTACTTCAATTTCCATGGTTCCAATTAGCTTTTACTGTTTGCACTTGAAAGTAAAATACAAACCCATTAGAGGGGAATTTTAACTTGCTTTGAATATATAATGAAACTGCCAATAGTATCTTTATCGGTGTCTGTACTGTCAGTAACAAAAGTTCTTTTCCTATGTTAAAATTTCTTCCGCGAATATCTCTCGAATGGACGGACAGATTTGAGTGAAATATTCAGCAACTTAAAGCAGATACAGTTTTCGCTAAATTTCAGAAAACTACTCAAATCAGTCTATCAATTCCAAAGTTATAAGCAAAATAAATTTTACAGAAGAGAAAGAAATTTTGTCGCTGACTGTACATTCGTCACTGGTTTGATTCGTCGCGCTGGAACAATCCTAGTTAATAACATGTGAATTTAAATATCTATTACATTCAGAGTATTTTCTCACATTTTCTGTACTTCTATTATAAATGGTGCCAAAATTTCTGTTTGCTTCGTTTCTTGGTGCCAAAATTACCGGTGCCAAAATTACCGTGTCAAAACTACTGGTGCCAAAATTTCCGGTGCCAAAATTTCCGCCTTTCATGCGAAGAACGGGTATTCTGCTAGTCATAACCGAAAAAAGAAAAAAAAAAGATTCTTGAAACTAAATTTTATACAGATTAGCAACTACCCTTTTGGAAACCAGCATAAAATAATCAACCTTCTTTTTACCTTTCTTCCTTCTTTTTTCAATAATTTCCACCTTCAACAAGAAGCTAAGAGAAGAAAGCTTTGTACGGCTTCAAACATGGATCAACACTCCAACATGGAAAGTAGCAACACTCTTTATTAAAAAAAAAAAAAAAAAAAAAAAAGTCGGAAGAACCATTTAGAAGAAGCTCAACAGACTTATCTAATCGTAAGTGCAACATTGCCCCTATGCTGTATATAAGGCAGTCCGCGGTGGCTCAGCTGCAAAGCGCTCACCTCTGGTGCGAAGGGTCTATGGTTCGACCTAAGTTCTACCAAATAGAATTTGTGGTGGATAAACGCTTTGTGTGTGGGTTCTCCCGTTTTCTTCTACGTTCTTCATTCCACTTCGTTCATTATCATTGTCACCGCCGTCATAGTTTTGAAGTAAATCATGAAACTCTAAAGTATAGAAGAGGATAAAAATTGCTATTGGACTGCCTGTGATCTCAGCTGGTTATGAAAGGAGCTTTTCTGTTATGACATTCACAAAACATGAATAAGAACTATGTTAAATGTTACATTTTCGAAATTGATTCTGCTTAACACTTAGTCACATTGTTAAGCACAATTGAGACCCCAATGGGTATTTGCAGAAAGGGGAGGGGCTAGTGGAAACGTCGCCTCGGGCGCTGATTGCAAGAGGAGTCTAACGAGCAAGAAGGAAAAAGGTGTTGGAAATGAGTAAACATTCCCAAAACAGTATTAGCGCTCTGTTAAAGCCATACTGTTGTCAGTTTGCAAAGAAATAGATTTGTTAAAAGTTTTCTTCTAAGCTCCGCTCGCAATCCAAACTTCTTAATAGGAGTCAGAACAGGTTTTCACTTATTACTTGTCAGTAATAGTTAAGAAAGTCATTATATACCTAAGCAGGGCCGTACCGTAGGGGAAGCGAGAGGGGCGATGGCCCCGGGCGCCGAAGTAAAGGGGCGAAAAATTCGGGAGAAAAAAGGAAAAAAGATACGAAAAATTGTTTGGAATATATGTATGGGAGCGCCGTCGTATACTCTCGCCCCGGGCGCTGATTTTCCACGGCACGGCCCTGTACCTAAGTATGATTCCTTAATGATTATGTGATATAGAAGCTGCTCAGTAATGATTTATAGTGTATGCAGGAGCGTTTTCAAAATTGGAAACGGTGAAAGTCTCAAATACGTGTTAGGCGTTTTAATGATGATGAGTTTGGTTCTTTAATCACACTTTTCTACCCAATCGGATTAATCATGGCAGTCAGAATGAAAGTATGAAAAATAAGGCGGGTGAAGAAACACACACAACCTGCTATTTACGAGGGAATGTTAAAAATGAAGGTAAAGAAGGTAAATAATAACATTTTTTTAACCTGAAGCAGTTGTAGAATAGGGGCTCAAGGGATCAGAACTTAACCCAACGAATTTCGTCTTTTTCAAAGACTGATCACTACCAGTGATTGCTTTTGGTTCTTTAACATATGAAATGCTTCCAATTTGAAGGACTTTATTGGGATCATTTTTCCATCAACTATGTGTATCGCCAGGTAATATATATATATATATATATATATATATATATATATATATATATATATATATATATATATATATATATATATATATATATATATATATATATATTTAGGGAATAGACAAAAAAATCTAAAAACACTTCATACAGGACACGTAAGTTTGGCCCTCCACTGTACAACACGTATTGATCGTTTTTTTGTTTTCAATGTGTCATGTGGACCTTCCTCTTCCATCAGCAGTAACCAGTTCACCTGTGAGTGTCGTGGTGTGAAAGTGGTGCGGTAAAATGGGTGGGTGACCTGACAGACTTTCAAAGAGGCATGATCCTTGGTGCCCGTCTGGTTGGAGCTTTAGTCGCAACAGTGGCGAACATTGTGGGGTTATCGAAAGGCACTGTGTCCAATGTCACGAGGGCATACACAATTCATGGGCAAACGACGTCTGCAAAGCACAACAGTGGTCGAAAGACAATCCTATCAGATAGGGACCAGAGGGCATTAAAACGGATTGTAGCAGCTAAAAAGAAGACCACTGCAATGAAAATTACGTCTGAACTCAATTCCGGCCTACAGAACCCGGTTTCATCGAAAACAGTGTAACGGGAACTTCATAAAATGAAAATTCATGGCAGGGCCCCTGGTCACAGCAGTAAATGCGAAGAGGCGTATCCTGTGGAGAAAGGACCACAAGGCGTGGACTCGTGATCAATGGAAACACGTAATATGGCCCTATGAATCGACCTTCACCTTGTTTCCAACAACCGGTCATGTTTACGTATGGAGAACACCGTCGCAAGCCTATGATACAGACTGTCTGCTCACAACTGTAAAGCATGGGGGTGGTTCTGTTATAGTATGGGCAGTGATATCGTGGTTTTCTGCAGGTCCCATCATAGCTTTGCATGGAATGATGAATGCTAAGGTATATGAGGCCATTTTGGAGAACCAGGTTCTCCCATGGCTCAAATATTGTTCCCTGATGGCGATAGCATCTACCAAGATGATTTGGCACCCTGTCACACTGCAAAAACGGTGAAATCATGGTTTGAGGAGCATGACCAGGAGCTATCACACCTCCCCTGGGTCCCGCAACCACCAGATCTGACATCATTGAGCCATTGTGGTCTGAGTTACAAAGGCGTGTTTGGTCTCATTACCCTCCACCAGCATCCCTTAAAGAACTGGAGCGTGTTTTGGAGGAACAATGGTTCAAAATTCTACACATCACATTTGAGGAGCTGTATACGTCCATTCCACGTCGGATCCAAGCTGTCTTGGACGCAAAAGGAGGTCCCACACGATACTAGATATGATTTTCACACTTTTGCAAACGTTTTAGATTTTTTTGTCATACCCCTATATATATATATATATTGTGTTAGTGTATTTTTAATATGTTAATTAATAATAAGTAACCTTAAATCCAGGACTTTCACTTATTAAGAAATTAAGTAATTACTGCAATTTCAAACATATGCAGTAGCCAAACTATATTTTGGATTTTAAATACAAACATTAAATATATTATTCAGCTCCATTTTTATCAATTTTGAGAAAATCACAAAGAAGACTCCTATTTCCGTTACGTTTCAATATATATATATATATATATATATATATATATATATATATATATATATATATATATATATATATATATATATATATATATAGTCATAAAATAATTTAAATTTAAAATGCTATTTGTGTGGTCACATAGAGTATAAAATTACAATTTGTAAATTTCTATTACTGTTCTCCAAATGGATTTAAAGAAGTTTTGTCAAATTTAAGAACAACTCTTAGTTATGAAAGAATACATAGTGATCGCTTTTGGCTGTTGCAATGATCTGTCCAAGCAGCTTGGGAAGACCGCGTTGGCTCAGTGGCAGAGCGCTCACCTCTGGTGCACGGGGACCCGGGTTCAATCCCAATTCCCGCCAAGTGAATCTTCTGGTGGGCGAACACCGTGTGCGTGGATTTTCTCGTTTTTTTTTCGTTTCCTTCCTCTTCCTTCGTTCCGTAGATTATGCACTTTTTCGTTCTAGCCATTATATCCTATTCCAATCCTTATATATGGTATAATTTGTATATATATCGAAAATATCATCATACTTTCTTGTTAGAGGTAACTAACCCTGTGAATCTAAGTTAAAAAGAAAAAGCAAAGAAAAGTTATTGGAGGAAACTGAAGAGCATAAACACGAAGCACAGTGAGGTTTTATAAGAATAAGAACATAGCATACGACTAGAATAAAAGAAAGTAATATTTGTAATAATTAATATTTCCAAACCGTTTTTAACAATGGCATATATCATTTTAAACAAATTTGTGATAGGATCGATTTTGATTGATCGGTTATACTAGAGTATAGAGTTCAAAACTATAGAAACTGTTTGCTCATAGTTGCTCATTTTTAAAAATGGGTCCAGTCAGTAGCTTGGTAAAAGATCTTGGTCCTTATGCAGAGTCGTTATGACGCGTGATTAGTGCTATACTAAGGAGTTCGACTAATATGTTTCCTGCAATATTCAGGCCTTTAGTATGACGCTAATCATACTTCAAAACGACTCTTCATAGTGCCCCTTATGTTCATACCATACGCGAGTGTTGTCAAACTATATGTGAATAGGAGGAAATACAGTGCCACCACGCAGAAAGGTACGTGAAGCATTAATTGATATGGTAATGCCTTTTTTTTAACAGTTGGAAACAAATGAACATGAAAGAAGGAATATAGAGCTACTATGAGCAGACGAAGATCTTGATTAACGCTTGAACATCTGAACTGAGTCCCAATTCATCCTTTTCCTGTGTGGTACAACTCTAAAATTGTAATGGTATCTTAAAAATATTTGAAATAGCTTATTTATTTATTATCATTACCACTTCGGATTTTTTAGCCAAATGTCATAGTCCAGTTTTAACAGGATTTCTGTTTATATATATGAATGTAACTTCTTGTAAGGGGCCCAAGCAAAGAGCAGGAAATTTTGTTTGGTAGCACTGGATTCTTTTTGCATGCTTTAAAATATAGTTTTATATTTTATTGTAGTGAAATGGTGGTTAAATGTCTGAGGGGAAGGGGGGGGAGACGTGTGGCCATCAGGAAAGTGTTCGACCCCTCTGACGTCGTGACTGTGATGGGTATAGGCGGAAGAAATCGACTTTTTGCAATAATTAAAATGAAATTTGGAAACACAACGATAAAAAAAGAAAAGTTGTTACACATGATTTTTAGTTTGGTTTAGAAAATTTTCTTCAGGATACAGTGGTTAAACAAAAAGTTATGGATAAGGTATAAGGCTCAATCTTGTGCATTTATTTTGTGTGGTACATACGGATTTAAAGATCAATTAAATTTCAGCCGAAGTCAGCAGATTGGATGCATGATGGGAATCGTCCTCCCAAAATCTTCTGGAAGCAACATTATACACTGACTTTGATAGGCCTATTGGGCTTTTTTTTTTTGCTACTACTATTTTTTCCTAGATTCCAGTACGTAATACGAGTATAGTTGTTAGTCAGTACGTCTGAGTTATCTATCTGAAGCAGGGTCATCGTTTGAGGAAGACAGGAGAGCAATTGTTCCTCTGAGTTTGAGAAATACATATTAATCAAGTGTATAATAATATACTAATTAAAAAATAATTTTTTATGTGAGTGAATAATCTTGCCCCCATTTAGCAAAATTTGCTGGTGTCGAAGGCAGAGTTTAGGCCACTTATTATTCTAAACTAGTTAGGTAGTTGTAGGGTGGTCAATTTCATCCCTGTGGTTCCAAATGGGAAATTACAAACTGGCATTTATATGCTGGAGTAGAGAAACTGGTTGAGAATTAGGATTAAAATTGAATTGGATTCTTAGTTTAGTGCCCGTTTCAGCAGCTAGGCTATATGAAACGTGGTTCTACGTGGAATCCGAACCACATGAGTTCCCGCCGGCAGTCAAAGCCGTGTCTTCCATGCCACCGGTGACAGTCCTAATGGCACTCAAATCCAAGTTTAGGCAAGAACGAACATGGCAGCTGGTCGGCGTTGCTCTTCGGCATTTCTATATTGCACTTATATTATGCTTATATATTGCTTTATTTATTTATTTCATTGATTTCTTTACCTTTAAATATGATATATTGTATAAATCTTATCTTCTCCATGCAAAGAACGGGTATTTCAGTTAGTATAAAATAATTCATCAAGTAGATACCTTGCTTCAGGAAATTGTACTGAAATTGAACTAAGCACTCTTAAGTTTAAAAAAGAAAAAATGTGGTACGTGAAGGTATTTTTTTCTTGGTAAAGTTGACTTTCATATATTCTCATTCCGTCCCTCTAAGGAAGTTTGAAGGCCTGGAGTAGTGTATTTTTGTCTATTTTCCGCCGGAGGCTACGTGATTCATTTCTAACCATGGTCACACTCACCAAAGAACAATATTATTATTATTATACGAATTTATAACTTCTTAATTACTATATAACTTATATATGATGTATAATTCAGAACAGTAGGGCAATTGTTCATAATAATAGCTATTTATTGAATTGTAAGTAGCTTCCTGTATATTTGATTTATTACAGGCCTATATAAGTACTAATCACAATAGGCGTTCCTGGTATTTTGTTTAAACAAATGCATTGACTGTGTTCTATGTGCATAAATGATTTAAATAAGTCTAAACTTAGGAATTTCTACCTAACAGAGGAATAAAATTTAAAATTAATTTATTTAAATAAAAACTGAATTTGTCGTAGAAGATTGTTCAGAAGATTATTGTAGTCAATAGTTACGGGTTACCATCGAGGCCGAAACAGAATCCAGTCGAATCCAGCTATCGTCTATATTGACGGCATGATACTTTGTCTTATTTCTGAAAATATAATTCAAATTTTCTAGTGATAACACACCAAATGTTCATCATCCCAGTGAATAATGAAATACGAATGTTCTTCTCCACACTATACGTGATAGATTTTATACTAAAGTAAAATAAAATACAATGATTTTCCATATCCTGCGTTTTTCCATTTTGTCATTTTCATTTAATAATTGACACTTCCCCTTTGAAAAAAAAATACTAGTTTCTGTTCCGTTCTTTTCAGGAAGTGCATAATGTAGACAGACCCTTAAACACACCTTTTAATGCATTGAAACATCAGCAGAGTTGATAATTCAGAATGTTAATTTATGAGAACCACGTTTTCCTTAGTAACCCCTTACAGAGACCTCATCCGATTATTTATCGGTGTAAATGATAAATTCTTTTTTCTGCTCCATGGTTTCCAAGCTACTCCAACTAAACAAACTGAAAATTAATGACAGAACATCCATACGTATAAATTATTTGTCAATTTACATGTTTTGCAAAAAAAAAAAAAAAAAAAAAAAAAAAAAAAAAAAAAAAAAACCTTTGGTTGCATCTACCGACACTGCGTGGTTCCTAGTGTACTTCAATCGTTGCTTCTTAGTTTAAAAATATATGCATGAACAAGGCTTCTTTATGGTATAATCATTATTTGTGTATCGCTTCAAATTCAAAAGTTCTACCATCTCAAACTCCAGGTTGCATTGTATATTGGACACCCTCTATTTATATTATGCTAGTAAGGTAGAGCTAGGAAAAAATGCAAAGCTGAGTTGATTAGTTAGAGGTTTTTTTTTTCCTCTTAAATCTTAAGCTTTACGCGACTCGAAAGCCACATTTAACATATGATGCAAACAAATATATACGTTCCGATTCAAAATGGGGTAAAGGAAAAAAAAAACTTTTGTTTTCTTTCTAGTTTAACGACCCACTATTATGCATCGAGGCTAAGGGAGACGGTGGTGATAAGACGAATGGGTCTAGGAAAATTCGGTGTAGGAAATTTCGGTGCAAGAAAATTCGGTGTAAGAAAACTCGGTGTAGAAAAATTCGGTGTACGGAATATTCGGTGTGGGGAAATTTAGGTGTAAGGTAGATTCGGTGTAAAACATATTGAATATTACCACTTACGATAGCGTACGACACTTCATATTGTGAAAACGAAAACCATAAAATGTAACGAATAAAATGTTACCTATTTCAAGAACAGCAAATTTATTTATTTATTTATTTTCCCTTGAGTCCAATACCTCTTGCATGTCTTTTGCGGGGTGTTACTATAAATTACTTTTCATCACACAATGAAGCTGACACTTTTTGTCACAATTAAAACAATTACAGCTATAAGTTCAGAGAATAGTTATAGAAACAACTAAAGACACCTTTCATATAGTACATCATAGACCATATACGGGGTGTTTTTTTTTTTTAAACTCACGAATTTCATTTGGGTCTAGAATTTCTAACTGAAGTCCGATTTTCAGGCGGTTTTTGGCAAATGATCAAGGAAGGATGGGAGATTTATGGAATTGTGTTCACTGGTTTAAATTAATTTGGGGTAATATCGGCCACGCCTCTAGAAAAACAGCAAATATTCACCAGTGTACCTTACAATTGGAATTAGGTGAGTTATTTTTACTAATAGTCACCCTGGCACCCAAACCAAAAATAATACACTTGATTTATTCTGGAGTTTGTGTTTGCAGTGAGCAAGGGCGCCGATTCTGGGGGGCCGGGCCCCCCAAAGCTCATATGGGCCCCCATGTAATTTTTGAATATGTATATTTATATGCATGTTGTATTATTGTATGTATTTTTTTATGAATATACAAACCCACGTCTGAATGTCCCCCCCCCCAGAGTTACAGAGAAATCAGCATCCTTGGCAGTGAGCAGTTCGTTTGAAGTTTTTTTTTTTTCTGTATATATAGCCTTCACGTGTATCGGTGTATAGTGGTTTCATTTCTTATATTTTATCTAGGGTATTTGAAGATTTCTCAAGTTTCACAGGAAGTTGTTGTGACTAATATGCAGTGCTCAAAAAAAAAAAAAAAACTTTGTTGGAATATTTTAGTAAGAAGCCGAAACTTAGCAATATTGACAGTGCCAGCGGAGATAATGAAATAGTGACTAAACAATCTACTTCTTGCGTTTCAGAAGATAAGAATTCAAGTGCTAGTGTGAAAACAGTATCAGAAGATGAAGTCTCAGAAGATAAGAATTAAAATACCGGTATTACTGTAGAAACAGTGTCACAAGATGAAGTTTCAGAAGATCGTAATCCAGTCAAAGGTTGTGAAAAGGCAAAGACATTTCTGGCAGTAGGTCTAGGTCCCTTCCAACCGCAATTGAAAACGTACCCCAATAAAAATGGCCGCCAGTTCCGATCTGAGTGGTATAGGCCAGTGTTCGAAGTGAAAAAAAAAACAGAGGCGGTATGTTTTATTATGATTTTGACTAGTGTTGTAAAAAAACGGTTTTTTTTCTGTGAAGTTTTTTTTCAATAAAAAACATCGTTCTTTTTCATGTTTTTTTTCAAATGTCTGTTTTTTTTCTGGCAGCTATTATTTATTGATTTATCTTGAAGATTATTGAAATAATCAATAGAACTTGAATCGAAGCCCTAGTAACTTACAAATCGTTTGTTTCCTTGTACCTATACGAGCAAAATCGTGTGATTATTCCATTCGGACCCAGATCATTTTTGGCGTTTTCCTACTTTGTCAATTAGTGACTTACTGCTCAAAAACCATTTACCCTATTGATATGGTTAAGACCTTGTTTTTTAGAAAAGGAATATGGCTATTTTTTGGTGTACATTACATTGCAGTGTTGCGAGCGAGTGGGAAATTACTGAGGGAAATGTAGGGGTGAAAATTTACAAAAAATCCCTAACCGAATTTCAAGATTTTTGTATCTAGCACCACTGATGCCATATGGATCTAAGTCACCTAAAAAAATTCTTTGGTGCGTTGACAAGGTACAGTGAAAATCTAAAGTCGCTGGCTTCCATTCAACGAGAGAAAGAAAAAATTCTCTGTTTCCATACACATGAAATGTTAACACTTTTTACTCCTCAGAAGCAAAAACCAACAGATATGCCGGGGCTACAGCTTCTCTAATTATCCTATTGAAACTTTTTATGGTGCGTTCTGTAGGCTAAAGAGAAGGCTTTCAGGTAGTGGTACATTTGTTGCAACGTAGCGAGCAAGAGGGAAATAATAGAGGGGAAAGGGAAATTTGCCAAATTTTTTTACTTAAAATCAGGAATTAATTGTTTTGGCTGGAAACACTGTCATAAAACAGACGTAAAGTATCTGAAAGTAAACCTTCGTACCCCAAGAATACTTCCTACAAGTATCATGGCGATATCTAACAAAGTAAGCATGATTTAAAAAAAAAAAAATCTCATTCTACCTCAGAAATTCACAATTTTCTTAACATTTACAGAACATAGTTTATTATAAGCCTTAACTGTACTTCCCCTAATTATTCTACCGAAACTTTTTATGGTGTGCTGTGTAGGCCAAGGACGAGGCCTTCAGACAGTGGTACGTTTGTTCGAATGTAGCCAACAAGAGGGAAATAATAGAGACAAAAAGGGATTTTTTCACAAAATTTCTCCCTAAAATCGGAAATTAAAATTTTCTGTAGCTGGCAACAGTGCTAGCAGACACACACAAACTATCTTAAAAGAAGCTTTGGTATCCCTATAATATACCCTACAAGTATTGTGACAATATCTAATAAAGTAAGCAGGTCATTAAAAAATATTTCAGTCTACCTAAAAAAAAAATCACAGTTATCTTTGCACTTAGAGAACAAGATCTGCTGTAAACTTTAACTGTACTTCCCCTAACTATCCTATTGAAACTTTCTATAGTGCGTTGTGAAGGGTAAAGACAAGACTTTCAGATACTGGCACTTTTGTTCCTATGTAGCCAACAAGAGGGATATAATAGACAAAACACGTAACTTTCCCCTAACATATTGAATTAAAATTTTCCGTAGGTGGCAACACTGCTACCAGACAGACGAAAACTATCTTAAAATAAACACTGGTACATTACTAATATATCCTACAAGTATCATGGTGATATTTAAGAAACAATGCTTTTAATTACCAAAAATATATTTCGATGAAGAGAAAAGTAGGGGAAAATCAAGAGTTAGAACCTTAATCCGAATTTTTCGTGCTTCGCCTAATTACCCCACTGTAACGATATGTACCCGAGTTTGTTCAGTAAGAACAAATGTTCGACTGACGTAAGTTGACTTGCATTCCGACGTATAGGTACGGTTTATAACAAAAATTTCGAATTTTTTGCCCAAATTTAAGGAGATTTTAATTTCCGTAGTTGGCAACACTGCGCGCAAGCCCGCCCAATTGAGTCAACAATTAGGTATCCATCCGACGTATCTACCTGACAAGTCTTAAGGAGTCTCTCTACAACGAATGAAGCTACAGGGGAAAAGTAATAAAGAAAATTCGAAAATTCTGAATTTTTGACTGGGGTGAAATTTGAGAGGGAAATTCGACACACAGAAGAAAAAGAAACTAAAATGATAAACTATGGACCAACCATATTTGGCAAGAAATATATATATACCGATATCTTAATTAGTGACCATACAGGAGCGGATTAAAAAATTGACATATCCGTACGTGCCACTTTGGCCACCTGGGTCCGAAAGGGTTACGAGTGTACATTTAATTACATTTTTTGACTACTAACTTGTGTTGTAGTATTAATTATAGTCTTGACTAATAATAATATCGTTGTTGTAAACAATCACAATCTCTCCTTTTTACATCTTAGTTCCAATACTGATGCTGAGAAATGCAGGGTGTTTCAAAATGAATATCGGGGAATTAAGTCTTCGCAGTACTTATTACATTTTACGCACAATTATAAACAATACATCAAATAAAAGAACACCTCAAACAGTTTTTGCTTCAAGTGTTCGATGTGAGCGGATTAAAAAATTACCCGCTCTTCATTCGTCACATGGCACACATAGAGTCAATAGGTGAGAAAGGCCCATAAACTTTCCGCCATATGGCACAAAACATTCAATTCACACAGACGGTTGCACTGTAACTACAGATTCAGTCTTTGCAAAGTTAAAACACACAAAGCTTTCTGGTCTCTAGTCTCCATCTTTGCTACTTGCTCTTTCTAACGGCAGACAGAGGAAACAATGCATGGCATGCGTGTGTACAAAACTGTTTAAGTTGCTCTTTTATTTGATAATACTTATAATTGTAAGTTAATTGTAATAGATACTACAAAGTTTCAAAACCCTAATATTAATTTTGAAACACCCTGCATTACTTCAAATTATGTCATCCTATATTCATGTCTTGTATGTACACTCATGTCCAAGATTATTGTTGTATGTCTATAAATATGTTGTTGTAGGAATATAATTTGATAACGAATCCGCCTGGTATTTCTTATAATATTAGTATGTGTATAATCGGCAAAGACATGTATGTGGCAAATTTCATGTCAAAACAGCAGTAAATAAGTACAATAAAACAAAAATAAAACTTTCTTTCCATTTAGCAACAGTTTCTTTTACTCTTTCTCATTTTCGTATTTATAATTCTTTTCCTTTGAAATTTACAACAAATATACATTCTCGATTATAAACGTAATATTAAAAGTACCCTGCAAAATCATTATCAAATTATATTCTTACAAGAAGACAGTTATAGATATGCGATAATCATTGTGGACATGAATGTACATATCATCGGGCCGACCCCAGGCAATTTGTCGCCCGCGCAATGACGTAATTTGCCGCCTAAATCTTTCTCCAGAAAGAACAAATCTTAAAAGTCACGATTTTAAGTATGCTACTCCAGCATGAACAACGAAAGGGAGGGAAACTACACTCGCACTCAGAAAGGCTTAAATACTTACTACAAATACAATATTGTTGTGTCTGTTTTTTTCTTTAAATATTAATCTATTATGTTAGTGAAAGATAAAGCAAATACATCTGAAAGATGGTAATCCTTTTTATAGAATTCAATATCGAGTTTCAATCTCAACATGTCAGTTTGCAATTATAGTGCAGCTAGCTCTTTTACCTTTATTTCTTTATTTTCCTTCTACATCTGTTATTTTTTTTTTTTTAAGTGTTTCCACTTTCTATGATAACAATCTTATTTGCGACAAAGACAAGAGAAGCTTTCGTATCAGAACTTTGATAACTAACCAAAGGGGACAGGCATTCGAGAATTGAGTTCCTGCATTTGACAACAATCAAGCAATTTATTCTGGGATTTATTTTACCATTTGCTTTAGCAGTGATCATGTTACTTAAACTAATGCGACCTAAACATAATTTATGAATGTAGTATTCAAATAGAAGGTCAGCTTAGTCAGTGGTGCCCACCCCCTCATGTCCATGACGCACCCCCCCTCAATTGTCTATCCGTAGGTGTTCTTCCATGAAAAAAAAAAAAATCTTTTCGATTAATTTTTACACACCCTCAAGCATATTTATATAGATTTTTAATCCCCCCAAATATTTCAATGACGCAATTTGCGTCATAGGCCCCCTGGCTTAGTAAATTTAGCTACCATGATCTAGAGACCTGCACGGGCCGGGCTTGGGCGGGCCGACACTGTTATTTCTTTGGGCCGGGCCGGGCCTGGGCTGGCCGACACTGATTTCTCTTCAGGTCGGGCCGGGCTGGGACCGATCAATTGCAATTCTTTAATAATTATTGACTTTCGTTAAACGATAATTGGAATAAAGCCAAACGTTGAAGAAGTGTGTCCGTGAAAAATGTTACAAAGGATGCAATAGCTATTTACAGTTTGTGTTGCTTAGCGGCTCCACTTTCACTATAGAGGATTGCAGGCATTATGCGATAAATTGAGCTCTGACTTTGACCTTCACTGAACTCAAAATATAACAAGAAGGGGTGGGAATGTTTTGCCTGTCGCTAAACAATATTGCCATCTTCACTTTATGCTAAAGATCAATTAAGTTAGATTTTTGTTACAGGGAATGGAATTTTTGTTCTCTCGATAATAGGCAAAGTTCTAGGAGGCAATGGTACCATTCGGGAGGCAAGTGTCAGGTTGTGACCCAGAGTTTAGAAAATGTTTCTGAGGGTTAGGTCAAATTTAGTACTAAATTTTGAGAAAGTTTGGGGATCGAGCTAATTTTTAAAAAAATTATCGGGCCCGGGCCGGGCTTGGGCCAAGAATTTTAAAAAACTTATCGGGCCGGGCCGGGCTCGGGCCGAAAATCTCCAAAACTTTTCGGACCCGGGCTGGGCCGGGCCTAGGTACGTTCGGGCCGGATTGGGCTCGGGCCGAAAAATTCGGCCCGTGCAGGTCTCTACCATGATCATGAAGTCTAGCTCCAACAAGAAATATTTATTTTAAATAAAACACTTATGACAGATATTGCAGCCCAGTGCAAATGCACGTGTTGCACATATGGTAGAGCCAGCAATGCATATCATATATCTAGTCGACAAATTATTTATATGATATTCAGAAAATATTAGTAGGCAAATTAGTATTAGTTTTTACCTTTAGACAAGTTATTTGCATTTTATAATGTTCGTGATATTATTTTCGTACTTATTAAAGGCCTACTTTCACGAAAAAAAAAACAAATATTCATTTATACTTTTATTTCTTCGTTGATATTGGTGAAACAGTACAGAAACACGGATTATTAGTAGGTACGCTACTCATATAAATTGTAAAATATTTGTACCGTATCAGTATCTAGTGTTTAATTTATGTTGCATTTTATGGTAATTAGCTACACCTACATAAAAATACTTCAGACTTAAATGACGTAAGATACATTACAAATGACTATTTGAAAAAAACGAAATTTAGAAAAAAAACGAGAGGCAATGTTTTTTTTTTAAAAAAAAACGTACATTTCTGAAAAAAAACGAACGGTTTTTTTTCTATTTACAACACTAATTTTGACTCAACATACCGGCTATTTAAATATTGTCTTGATCACTGAAAAACCACAGACGGTATGTCCTCATTACTGAAAAACCAGAGGCAGTATGGCATACCACCGCATACCGTCTCATTTCGACCACTGGTATAGGAAATTTAGTTGGTTAGAATATAACATTTCTCGAGATAGTGCTTTTTGCTTTTATTGTCGCGCATTCTCCGAAGATATTCCGAAATCTGAAGACAGTTTTACTAAAGAGGGTTTCCGTAACTGGAAGAAGGTCGTAGATAAATTCGGTATTCATGAGGCAAGTAACGCTCATAAGACTTGCATTTCTAAGGCTGCGGAATTCCGAAACGCACTATTGCACGGATCAGTTGCGCGTAAATTAGATTTGCAGACGAACCAAATAGTTAATGGCAATAGAATATATTTGGAAGCACTTCTAAATAGTATTTTGTATTGTGCTCGCCAATGTGTTCCTCTTAGAGACCATAAGGAAAATAAAGAAAGTGAAAATAAAGGTAATTTACTAGAACTCTTATCGCTAAGATCCAAAGACAATGACGTGATTTTTCGGTATTATGTTAACAAAGAGAAAACATTTAGATACGTTATTCCCGAATACCAAAATCAATTTCTAGATTTAATGTGCGAGTATGTGCTGAGAAAAATAATCCATCGTGTGAAGACTGCAGGTATATATGGTGTCATCATGGATGAAACTCAAGGTTTGAAGCGAACAAGTATCATTTGTTTTCGATACTGTGATGAAACATTAAATGTTCACGAAAGTTTTATCGGGTTTTACAATACAGAAAAATCACGGCGAAAGTTTGTCCAAACTGTTAACAAATGTGTTAATATCATTGGGTCTGAATGTAGATTACATCCGAGGACAATGTTACGATGGTGCAGACGCTATGCGTGGTCAGTACTCTGGCGTTGCAAAGAGGATCAGGAACGTGAACTATTTAGCCATTTATATTAATTGTTACGCTCACATTTTGAACTTATGTATTGTTGATGTGTGCGGAAAACTGTCTACGATTCGAAACATGTTTGGTGTTCCGAGCAGTTGCATTCCTTCATAGAAGAGCCCTCAAAAAAGCACGCTATTTTTTGAAAATATTCAACCTCAAGGAGAAAAAGCATTTGGTAACATTACAATCTTTGAGCGACACTAGATGGAACTGTAAATCGGAAGCTATTCGTGCAGTTTTAGAAAATTTTGGACCTGTAGTTGAAACTTTAGAGGAAATAGCAGATCACTATCAAATTTACGGTCCAGATGCGCATTCCCTCTTAAGAAATGTTCATGATTTTTTATTTTTGTTTCGTCTTAAACTGATGAGACGTGTTCTTGAATACACGAATCAACTGTCCATGCACTTACAGAATACACGTACCAATTTTTCTACTGTAAAAAAATTGTCGCAAGCCAATATCTGCAGCCTTCAGTCCTTACGGAATGAGAAAATTTTCAAAACGCTGTGGACAGAAACAGAAGAAATTGCAGAAACCATAGGATGCAATGCACCAAACGTTCCGCGAAGACAAATCCCACGAGCATTGGATGGTGGTGATATTTCTTCGAGTGTGAGACAGCAGCTGAATATTACAGACGCGAAGTGTATTATTCCGTTATTGACATCCTTGTGGCAGATATTAGCAATAAAAGTTCAAAGAAAATGATATACAGGTTCTTCATTCCCTCCACGAAGTGTTGAATCAACACAAGCCATCAGCAGTAAGTATCACAATTGTCAGCAACACCTACAAAATCCCCAAAGTTGAGCTGACATCAGAGTTAACAGTTTTCTCCAACTTGTGTGCAGAGAGATAGATTGAAAATGATTTTTCATCGCTTCTAAATTTGTTTTAAAAATTGAACCTTTACGAATGCTTCCCAAACTTGAACCAAGTTTATAAGACTTTTCTAACCGTGCCTGTCAGTTCCGCAACCAGTGAACGTTCCTTTTCGTGCCTGAGACGGCTAAAAACATACGTTCGTAGCACTATTGGTCAAGAAAAATTTCGTAGTTTAGTTGTGTTGTGCATAGAAAGGTCTTACGACATTAACGTTTCTCAGATTATCGACAAATTTGATTCAGAAGCAACATTTCGAGGAAGGCGGCTGCAGCTCCATTAACAGTTCAAGTCCAGTTTCCATATCATTACATTTAGTGGTAAGTGAAATATTAACTTATTAAATCAAAATTATAAATGTGATATTTACTGGCTAATATTTGGATTTCCTAATATTGTGATTTCCTTTCAGAGGGTGAGTCGGAGCTTATCCCTTTGGTTCCGTATATGTAGCGCCCGTAGATTTAGCGCCCAGTATTTCTGGCTCACCGAAGGAATTTTATATTGATTTTTTCTCACAATCAGGGATGTCCAGTTTATTTTACCACTCTTTCCACAGGTCGTTAATTCCTGTTATTTTCTTACATCCATATTCCGTGTACTTAGCGTCCACTAAGTAAACCTGTTATGAAGAGGGAGAGAGAGAGAGACAGAGACAGAGACACCAGCCGATAGCACTGATTATGACGCTTCAATGAATCATAAGCTCCGGGGGAGAGGGTGACACGCAGAAACGTAGTCAGAGACAGTATGCGAATAGGGTAAGAAATGAAAGCACGTTTCCTGTGCATATCATCACTGACAAGGGTAATACCTGCAAATTATTTTAAGAAAATTAATACATAAATATAAAGAAAATGTTTTTGATTGGTTAAAACAACAATCAAAATAGCATGGCAAGGTTTGCTAAAAAAAAAAAAAAAACTTCTAAACACGCCTATATTCCTGTAAGGAATGTAACCAGTCCTAAGCCTGGAGAAAATGTGAAGGGAAGTTAATGAAATGAAATCTTTGAGTTTTACATCCGACGATTATGGTAAGATGAGAATGAATGAAATAGTGGAATACAGAATGTGAGAGGAAACGAAAAAAACCCTAGAAAACCAAGCACGTGGTGTTTGTCCACCACAAAGGCCAATTTAGAGCGAGATGGGATCGATTAGGAACCCCAGGCACCAAATGTGAACGCTCTACCACTGAGCCAGCGGGACCTCAAAGGAAGTTTATGGACATAATTATCCATAACTAGTAACCAAACTATAATTCCCTGGCGCTATGTTGCTGCTTCCAATCTAAAATAGGAATTAAAATCTACGCTTGGTTGAATTCACAACTTTCTGTGATCAGTTGTAAATGTATAATGCTCTTTCTTAAACGTCCAAAGGGAGAAAGCATATACAACTCAAAGAAGCATGGATAGATGTATGCTTGGAATAACCCGGAGAGATAGAAAAAGAAATACATGGATAAGGAAGATGATAGGAGTGACCGATATCATCGCGAAAATAAAAGGACTCAAGTGTCAGTGAGCTGGTCATATTGCAACTGACGATAGGTGGACAAAAGCAATTCTTGAGGGATCCTAAGGGAACGAAAACGATCCAGAAAACGTTGTAATACAATATGGTGTGACGAAATTAGGAAACAGTGTGGAGTAACGTGGAAACGAACTGCCGAAAATAGATACGTGTGAAAAAATATTGGAGAAACCTTCATCCAGAAGTGGGTCGGCGAAGGTTGAGAATTATATATATATATATATATATATATATATATATATATATATATATATATATATATATATGTATGTGTGTGTGTTTGTGCACGAATGTTTTGCTCCCCCCAACTATATGGGCCAAGGTTAAGCTTATGTATCCATGTGTCTAGTGGAGCTCGAGTAAAGCACCATGACGGCCGAGGCGTATCGCACACTGCTTGCAAACTACGTACACGCCTTCATGACGACCATGTTTCCCAACGGTAGTGGCATTTTTCGACAAGATAATGCAACATGTCACAAGGCCAGGAGTGTGATAGAGTGGTTCGAGGAACACAGGGGCGAGTTCCAAGTGATGTGTTGGCCCCCCAACTCGCCGGATTTGAACCCAATCGAACACATCTGAGGTGTGATTGAACGTGACGTCAGAGCGCATCGCCCTCCTCCCCGGAATTTACGGGAATTAGGTGACCTGTTTGTGCACATCTGGTGCCAACTCTCTCCAGCGACCTACAAGGGATCATTGCGTCCATGCCAAGGGCATTCGCCGTTGTTATCCGTGCCAAAGATAGACATACTGACAATTAGGTAGGTAGTCATAATGTTCTGGATGGTGTGTGCGTATATTTTAATTCGTATATTTTGTCTCGACTCGAATTTGAGTTGAGTCGAGACAGAAACTGTCGAGTCGAGACACGATTCGAGACAAAAACATATTTTTGAGTCGAGACAACATTTTCTCCAGTCGAGTCGAGACAGGCTTAAATCTCGACTCATGCGCATCCCTAGCTGTCTACAATGCACTGAGCAGAATGGTCCTATAAACTGTTCGTTGTCAATAATAATAACTGCCATTCTTAATTTTACTGAAATTAGTTGTTTCTGAATTTAAAAATGTATGTGTAGTAAAATGCACTGTTAACTAGCAGACTGTAGGCCCATTTGTTGTTTATCTTTTTGGATGGTGACACTCACTCTTACGCACATATTACTTCTAAGCCGACCATACAATTCTATGTCATATGCTTTTATTTTATATTATAATTGTTTATTCTTTTATTCCAATTCCAGAAAGAATATTCGCTTCTCAGTTTCTAATGTTCTTCCTCATTTGTTGATTTAAATTAATCTGAATCAATTTTACCCATTTTTTAGATTCCAGACAAGGTCAAAGAACTGTCTCCCAATCACAAGGAATAACTGAATAGCATTCTTAATCAATCAATAGGCACGGGAGACCCAAGTTTGACTCCCGATGGCGCTCATGCGGTTCGGATTTCACTTTAAGCTGTAGGTTCATGTTTCATATAGCCTTACAGCTGAAAGGGATACTTAAATAAAATCAACAATTTATACGATAATTTAAATAAAGTAAGCATAATCGACATTTATTTAAAGATTTACTACTCAATAGCCTACAACATTATTTATAGTCATTTATTTGGAATGTATGAAGTTATGATATTCAAGTATGCACTGTAAATTTTGTAACTTTACAGGTTATTTACAAACTATGTTTTTTAAATGATTGTATTAGAGCATTTGGCAACTATAAGTAAGTTTACTACGAAAAAAATGTCGGCATTTAGTTGAACATGAGAATGCGTAACCATTTTATGCCGAATCATAGACATGTTGCGCGTAGGATACAGGATGATACGGGTGTTAAGGGTCTTTACTACAGCGAAATTAAACTACCTATAGTTTTAAAGTTTTTCTGTAATATCTAAAAAAATAAAAATGGAAAAGCAGGAACGTAGTGAACTAGACAATATGATTTTGCATGTGATACCTTTACCACAATTAACCTATCTGCTTTTAGTATGCCGCTATTTACAGAACCCACAAAAAATGCTAAATCTATCTACAGTTGCAAATAGAAGGCAGATAGATGAGTTGTGATAACTGTATCACATGCAAAATCGTATTGTCTCGTTCACTACGTTTCTGCTTTTCGAATATTTTTATTTGGTTTGAAGATATTACAGAAAAACTCTAAAATTAGCGGTAGGTTAATTTCGCTGTAGTGAAGACCCTTAAGGCACGAGATGCAGCGATTAGCTGTCAATGACAGACGAAATGAGAAAGTACGAGATAATACTGAATCATTTCCATCACACTACTTAATGTTTATTACCCTCCCCGCTGGTTTAGTAATCGCGGCTAGTAATCGCGCCTTTGTAGTACGTGGTCGCGGGTTCCATTCTTTGTTGGAGATCATTAAATGCTTTACGATGGTTTGGATTCCACATTTTAAACTGTAGGTCAACGTCTCATATAGACTCAGTTTTGAAAATGACGCTAAATTTTATAAGCAAACAAACAAGTTAATATTTCCATTTCCGATGATACTATAATAATTAAACAGAATAGTTAGGAGTTAGCTTACGCAGTTTCTTCGTACGATAGTCTTGTTCGATTCTCATTGGGAGCTCATTTCGTTCGGGTCCCAAGTTAAAATGAAAGTGCATCTCCCATATAGTCTCGGTGCTGAAAAGAGACGACATAATTTAAACTAAACGATCAAGCAAAGTGATTATTCATCAGCAACCAGTCGAAACCACTCAGAACCTTGAAGTTTAGACAATATAGCTGCTGCTTTTATTTGATATTTTATTAACAAACATTTTGTTTCTTATTGTCATTATTTAAAAAGTTTTCTTGTTCGCTAGAAATCTTTTCTGACGAATGGCCACATCAGCTTGGCACGGATTATTCACAGGTGAAATTTTCCCACGGGACCACCCTGATAAATATGTCATAGTTCATATCAGAGTATTCCCCGAGGCGGTAAGTTTCAAACCATCTCGCTTCATGAGGATACCTTATTACAACTACAATGTTGAAATTTGACTAAATATTTATTTGAATATTTCACTTAAAGTTTGACATTTTTAATATTATTATTATTATTATTATTATTATTATTATTATTATTATTATTAATATTAATAATAATAATAATAATAATAATAATAATAATAATAATAATAATAATAATAATAATAATAATAATAATAATAATAATAATAATAATAATAAAATGGTATTTTGATCTAAAAGGTGCAAAGTGTTGCAACTTTATAGTGTCCATATAGAAATGCGTGTAACTCTGAAAAGGTTAATTGAAAGTGTTTAAAATTTAAAAGGTAATCATAATTTTAGGACATTTAGGTTGTTGTATCTTATTAAGGATAGGGTGGACTGTCCTCATGCTAGTGTAGTAATGAAAGGCTGAATAGTGTATATTTTGGAAACAGTTTTATTTTAATTATTTACCCTGTTAATGTTATGTACGAATGACATGTTTTGTACCATAAAAAATTAGTTTTATCGATTTTTATCGCATGAGGATCGCTTATAAGTATTAAGATTCACACAAGTCATTCAGTTCAATGACACCTATTGATTGATGAATGTCTTATTTTGGACGTTTTCCCATGGAGCGGCAATTGTTAACTAATAGAAATTAGCGTTGATCACAAAGTATTACTATTATAATATGATTTTATTGTTAAATCCAAAGAGGCTATATAGACTATCAATAGTAGGAGGTTTTTTATACGTATATTAATAAGATATTGATAAGAACATTTTTTTACAGTTTAAGGTAGAACTACATCATTATCCTAAAGTATTGCTGAAAATGTCCCTTAGTAAGATCCTTCTACGTTTTCTCGTGTCACTTCTACCCTCTATATATAGTCTAAATCTCTCAAAAATGAAAGCTAGCTCATGGAACTAAATACTACTATGCCTTCCACGCTAATTAGTACCTAGAGCGAGCACCTGCGATTCAGAAATTTAAATGGACTACAGTGATTCGGCTTCCACTCTAAACTCCCATCAAATCAATCAACCAACTAGTGACGTACACAAAATTTCATGAGGGAATAAGTTCAATCACCCAAAATCTTATTGTTTCAAACACATTTTTGAACACATGTCTTAATATAGTAATTAATTATTTTTTCATAGTATCTTGTTAAATGGGGAGTTAAAACCAGGAAATCCCGCCTTTCTGTACTCCACTGCAATCAATTTACATATTACGAGTAAATGTGTAAATTACGAGTATTAATAGTAAATTTCTCCCTGCCAAAACGCATTGTTGCACACACTATTTTGTGAAACATTAAGTATTTTGACGAGATTTTCCAATTTCTTCAAAAGGTAGCTACTTTCTAATGATTGAAAAGAATGTTTGCTATTTTACCTTTATGCTGCGCGAGGGACATTCGAAATCCTTCCTAGAGATATTTTTATTAAAACAGTTTTCCAGAATTTTGTCTTGATACATTGGGCAGTGTGACCTCTAGGTCTGTAAAGGGGAGGACAGACGGACCGAATCAGAAAGCCAGTTTTAAGTCTTGTATACGACATGAAACGGGTAAATCCGACGAAGCTTTTGTTTTGAATTATAACTACAAGACTCTTTACTAGTACTGTTGTTCCAAAGTCAAAAGCACATTTTACCTGTAAACTATCTCTTCACATACATCGTGACGTGATCTTTTCAGGCTTTCCTAAGAAAAAAGATATTCTATTTTCTATATTGTAGGGTTATATAGGAGAACTCCCGAGGAAACACACGCACACGATTTTTGTCTGCCACAAAGTCCACTTAGCGTGAGCTGAGATCGAGGCAGGAACTCTACGCATCAATGGTAGGACGCTCCTCTAGTGTATGAGGTCACCGGATCGATTTCATTCGTAGCAAGTGGACTTTGTGGCGGACAAACACTGCGTGGATAGTCTCATGGTTCTCCCGTTTCCTCCCATTTTCTTCATTTTACCATTATCATTCACCTCATCATCACTATTTTCACATCATTACCGTTAACCTTGGATTCATATTCATGGGACGTTAAAATAAACTGAGTTTTCTTACAAAATTTGGAAAAATAATTGCTTGAGCCGTTTTTGAGAAAATTATCCGAACAAATTTACTTCAAGAGAAACTCAGTAAATCTACGGGAATTTCCTCAGAGAAACATTACACGAAGTTGTTGATGAAATACTTGTTTATGAGACAATCGTAAATGTTAGAGCCATTTTCTAAGAAACAGCGATTTCAAGTTTTCAGCTATAAGAAAATTACTTTTATAAATTCGATGCCCCTTACTCTAGAGAAACTTATACACAACCTTATGACTAAACTTTGGTCCGATACGTTGCAGCATATCTGCAACAGAATGACCCATCCCTCTTCACCTCCATCTCCAAACACACACACCAACGAACACTTTTAACAAGTGAAAATGTAATAGTAGTGGAATGCTTTAAAGCCCCATTCCAATTCGGCTCTCTCTGTTCTTGGCACTTTTCTCCTGTGCATATATATATATATATATATATATATATATATATATATATATATATATATATATATATATATATATATATATATATATATATATATATATATATATATATAGGGGTGGATCCAGGATATGATCAAGGGGGGGCTATAGACCCTATAGCCCCCCTTGGATCCGCCACTACACACACACACACACACACACATATATATATATATATGTGTGTGTGTGTGTGTGTGTGTGTGTGTGTGTGAGTGTGCGTAATAGCCATTCTTGCATACCGTATAGTTTCTAAGTGTGCACACGTACATCGTGACGAACTGACATGAAAAACATGAACTGACATAGCCTTTTCAACATATAAGAGCCCTAAAATATGTAAATCTGTTCAGTGGCGTATTTAGAGGGAGGTGCACCCGGCTCGAGCTCCCTCATTGAGTGCAAAGTTTTTTTTTAATGTACTTGCAACGATAAGAGAAAAACTCACGAAATTGTCACCTAACGTCTCTTGTCGAAATGAAGAACAAAATGCAGCATATCTGCAACAGAATGACCCATCCCTCTTCACCTCCATCTCCAAACACACACACCAACGAACACTTTTAACAAGTGAAAATGTAATAGTAGTGGAATGCTTTAAAGCCCCATTCCAATTCGGCTCTCTCTGTTCTTGGCACTTTTCTCCTGTGCATATATATATATATATATATATATATATATATATATATATATATATATATATATATATATATATATATATATATATATATATATATATATATATATATAGGGGTGGATCCAGGATATGATCAAGGGGGGGCTATAGACCCTATAGCCCCCCTTGGATCCGCCACTACACACACACACACACACACATATATATATATATATATGTGTGTGTGTGTGTGTGTGTGTGTGTGTGTGTGAGTGTGCGTAATAGCCATTCTTGCATACTTGGATTCATGTTCAACAGAAAATAGGAATGTGTTGTATATAGTTTTGCCCAAAACTTTTCAGCCCCTCCCCTCCCATTAAAAATTTCTGGGTACGCGCCTGAATCTGTTGAAATCTGTTCTTTGCACAATGACAAGATATTACTATCATCATTGGAAAGTTAAGAAAGACATATTGATACGTTAAAATTAAAATAAAAATAAAAATCCCAACAGGGCACGCCAGGCAGTGACTTCCGAAGTGCTTAGATGATAATAGAAATATTTGCCTAAATGTATATAAAGAAGAAGTAGATCTTATACGTTTAAAAATGTAAGGCTTTTGGATCAGTAGAAATTGTCCCTTGATATAAATCTGTTTATACTTGGAATCAGGGCCGTTTAGGGGGATGCAAAGGTGCACGTACACCCTCCTTCATTGTAAATATACAGTACCTAAAGTGAGAAGCTACACAGTAAAAAATGGTTGTATTAATTCAACTCAATTTCAACACAGGGCAGTGGTTCCAGCGTGACTACCCCGCGGTGTTGGCGTTTAACACAGGGGGTGTGTTACGTCTTTAACACACAACCGGTATTGAGCCGTGCCGTAAGCATTAATGGACCACAAAATTACTCCCCCAAAATATGTTAAATCGCCTATATGCGTAATGTGTTTACATTATACTGAGTCTAAAAAAATACTTTAAACAAGTAAAAAAAAAAAAAAAATGTACTCCAGTGTTGGGGAGGGCACGAATCACCAACCTTTCAATTACTAGCCGCGTGCCGACTTGGCCACGGAGGCGATGAAGAAAACGTCGCTTGTAGAGGGGTAAATTGTTGAGGTCTTTTGAATTTGGCTAATCAGAGTGCTCCTTTAAGCCGCGTATATTCGACGCTAACCATTCGGGATAAGATAAAATCTGCTCGCCATGTAGACCTAATTTTATAAAAAATGACGACTGTCTTTTTACTTTATTTTATAGTTCTTCCATAGCAATCGCTTAGAAAAAGAAGCAATAAATGCATCAAATGTGGGAGATGAAATTTTGCGTATACCTGGATTTGTTTAAGTATTTCTTTCTACTGTGTTTGTCTGTAGCTTCAATTCATAAGCCTTTATAATTAGATGCCCACCATATTTGGCAATCACGCAGAAAACAACACCGAAGATTCTACACTTGTGTTGATTTAACACACAGGCTGTGTGTCATTTAAACTACCGGCATTTGACACACAACTCCAAATGGAAAGTGAGTTATTCTAACCACTTGTTTTTGTTATATTTTAACACAATCGTGTTAACACATAGGCATGTTGTTGAAATAACACAACGATTTTTTACAATGTACCAGTGAAAGTAGCAACACTTTCTGAAAACTTCTGCTGTCATGTTTCCATTTGGGTTTAAAAGAAAGTGAAGTTTTGCAAAAATCAAGAGTTTAAGTCAATTTTTTGAAGGTTGAATGAAAAGGATTCACCGGGAGCAGACACTTAGCACTTCCAGGGCAATTCTTAATTCACACCACAGGTGCCTAAAGACATTTTAAAAAATCAAATTTAATTCAAATGTACTGGTAGTTATTAATGCACCCCCATCAGAAAATCCTGGATCCGGCCCTGCTTGGAATTGGAATGTGTACAAAACTTTACAAATATACTTACGAATTATTTATATTAAATATAATTTGTCAGTAGACCCTATGTAAAATAAATAAATAAATAAATATATAAATAAATAAAATAAAGAAGTTCAATATGGTGTGACACGTAGTTGATACACAAAAGCTTTTACTTCATTACTATTAAAGATGAACGGGGACGTAATATGGAAGTTAACCCCTGTAAAGGTAATAGATAACCACAACTTTATTTTCATGGGAAGGGGAGAGGGTTATATAAAAATCACCGAAAATGACCAATATCAAAGAATTCTTTATTAATAGTAAAAATGGAACATAATACTATTTTTCTTAATTTAACCCAGCGAAATTGGGGTGCGTCTTGGATTCGAGGACGTCTTAAATTCGAGTAATTATCGAGAAATTCTTAATTAAAGATGTTATTAACGTGTTATTAAAGCTACTTTGCTAGTCATAAATATTTTAAATTTTCTATTATATTCAATCATTCAAACAACAATGGTGTCCTGCGTGCGGGTTTGTCAGTTTTATAATTGAAAACGAAGGAGAATATCTTATACACTAGAGCAGCGTTTCCCAACCTTTTTCAACTTGCGGCACACTACGGGTGTAACTTGAATTCTCGCGGCACACTCATAAATATTATTATTATTATTATTATTATTATTATTATTATTATTATTATTATTATTATTATTATTATTTGTAAATATAAAATACACTGGTATTTTTTTTCTGTGATTACTGATCTCTTTCTCACAGAGAAGAAAGCTCGATCACTGTTTCTCTCCCATGGTAAATCAATATGCTTATTTTTCTTTCTAATTTAAAAATAGAAAAGAATTGCAATAAAAATAGGACAAAGTTTTTTTAATGCACTTTCTTTTTCAAAACTGTATCCAATCTTTCACTTTTTTAATGCACTTTCTTTTTCAAAATTGTATCCAATCTTTCACTAAGAAAGAATATCACTAAATAACGAACGAACAAGCAAATCCCTTGTACTTTTAAGACACAAATGTAGGTAATTTGTATGCATGTTTGCTTTGTCGAAAGGATTTAGCGGTATTTTAAAATTTCAAGTTACGAAATAGTCTGCAAATAATGAAGCAATAATGGTCATAATAGTGATAAATACTGTTTTTAACATTAAAAATGTACTGAAAAGTAGGAAACTTATAATTTATTAACATGGTTAATATACATTACAATTTTCAAATATTATATGAAGGTTATTGTTAAATAATATTAGTAATGTAACAATCTTTCAATAATATCAATTAAAGGTTACAATTGTTTAATAATAATACAATTTTTAAAAAATAAGTAAGACGACTTGGTGCAATAAAAATTAATGTGCAACTTGAGCTTGATGTTCTTTTATGATCTTTTTCAATTGTGGACGGATAGTCGATAAACACGCCCTCATATGATCCGGTTTTGTTACACTTAATCGTGTTCATTGCAGAAAATCTTGCTTCTCTTAAGCAGGATGTAGAAAAGGGAATGAGAACTTTCACAGCCTTTGTAGAAATAGGGCTGCTGGAGAGAAATCCAGAATCTCTTGCTGTGAGTGCTAGAGCTTCAAACCTCGGTCATTCCTCACATCGACCAATTCACTTTCTTCCTGAGCATTTAATTCTGTTGACTGTAGTAGAGAATTCGCAAAGTGATCCCTCACCCAGTCAAAAAAAGTCAACTGAAGTGTAGGAAAATACTTCTCAACATTGGTACGCAAGAAAGACTGTTGAGACGTTTGTGTCAATTTTACAGCACTTTGTAACCTCAAAATGTCACATTTGTTTTGTTTTCTAATTTTGTTCTACGAAAGTTAGAGTTTCTTCCTAAATGAACAAATTTTAAGTTGAGTTAATTTTGTCACTTAAAGTTAGTATATTTTCTTTTTTTCCCCTGCATGCTTTTGTTTAGTGCATTGAATGTTTGGAATATGTCGGCAAGAAAAGGTACTTTATTGCAAGAAGAATCATTACTAAGGAAATCGGCATATTCACTTTCTTCTGACAGAAAGAATAGAATAAGTTGTTCTTTGAGTGTATAAAATCTTTACAACATGCGACCACGAAACAACCACCTTACTTCTGTGTGAATAAGCAACTGACTGTATTCAAAATTCATTGCAGAACATAGACCTGAAAATAGTCTTGTTTCAAGAGGTCTTGGCTTTATGTAATAAACCATTTTTACCACTTGATTTAATACTTTTGCAAGTTCGGGAACAAATGATTTTGAAACAAGTGCTTCTCTAAAAACAATATGTAAATATCTCCGGATTCTTTTGCTTTACTAATGCCAAAAATCCCTTTACGGAACCTGTCATAGAGGGAGCGCCATCTGTGCCAACACTCAAACAAAATTTGCATGACAAACCTGCTGCATCAAAATAATCACTTACTATATCAAATATAATTTATCCCTCAGTTGTTTGGGAGAGCGCTTTACAAAATGAAAACTGTATAAGTTGAAAGTTCATTCCACCTCTCTGTATGGACTTTCAATTGAAGCGTAACGTAGCAGCTAACCGTGAAAATGTGTATGGGGATCTGGCAAATAAAATGCCATTACCGAAATACTATCTTTTACACAGTAATGTATGTACAATAATATACAACAATTACAGTAATTTTTCCATTGTAAAGTTCATGGTAATATGAAATACAAATATACATTGTTCATGTGTCTTGCAATTTGGTTAATATAGAATTAATAATTTTGTTTCGATTTTCTCGCGGTACACCAACGGCTCTTTCGCGGCACACCAGTGTGCCGCGGCACACCGGTTGGGAAACGCTGCACTAGAGTCATAAAGTTTATAAAATGTCAGTCCTGAAGGAGAAAGTAAATTATGGTTGCGTATGTAATTTTCAAATTATGTTTGAGATTCTTAGCTGTAGTGTCTGATTTTCATATCTGATTTGTTTCAATTTTATCTTCTCTCTCTTTTTTGGACCAATGTTCATTTCTAAGAGCACCAGAAGGGTAGATCTCGAGTATCACTTTTGATACGCGGACTTAGTTTGCAACACGCTGGTCTTGAGTATATGCCTATTTACGGAAGGCAAGGAGACTAAAAGATTTGGTACTTAATATTGAAGATAGTCGTATGTCCTTTGTATGTCGTTTCCATGTTCATCCTGAAAAAATATATAAATGATTCTTGATGTACTGCACTATAATTGATTTACATATTCGGAAGACACGGGTGAGATCTTGGATTTAATACATACATTTCGCGGATTGCCCAGAGGGAGGTTCTTTTGTCTTAAACTCCTTTAAAGACCTGTTTAGTGTGTGTGTGATGGCGGGGAAAATATTTTGAGTTGATTTGATTTTGAGTTTAACGTCCCGTTCAACAGCTAGGCTATATAAGACGTGGACGTGATTATCGTGGAATCCGAAACACATGAGCTCCCGCCGGGAATCGAACCCGGGCCTCCCACGCCAAAGGCGCGTACGCTAACCGCTTAGCCACGGAGGAGCTCGGGAAGATATTTTATTGTTGTTACACAAAGAATATAAACTAGAATCGAATGAGCCATAAATAAACGAATGATAGGAATTCGGAATACCATGATATTGTACTTGGAGTCTAAACATGAATGAGGAGAGGGATAATGTGTCAAAAAGAATTTAACTATACCTTATAAAATAGATTATTAGTGTTATTAGATTTATGGCATATCCCTCGTATAATATTTCCGACTACACCAGAGATAGTGGTATTGTAACTCCTACGTATAGTCGAATTTTATATGTATTTAAACGATATGTACGTAAACATTTTTGTTACCATGTCAGTCACTCAATTACTTGTGTTACTAGCATATTATTGAAAACCATTAGAGTATTGTTCATGTAATACTCGTACAACGAAAATTTTAAAGAAAGGGGACACCGTGTCTCAGTAGTAAGGTGCTTAACTCTGAAACATCTAGTCCCTGGCTCGATCCCCGGCCACGTAAGTTTGTGGTGGACAATATTTTCGTGGATTTTCTCTCGTTTCATTTAACACTCTCATTCAATTAATTCCTCCATTATGATTAATTTGTCTTAATCATCGACTGCCTTAGTCTACGGCCATAATCATGGGACGTTAAACTGAAAGATTTTGCTTTTTAAATTTTTACTTTAAAGATAGAATTAGTTTAAATAACTGCTTTAATAGTGCGAGATCATTGCACATGTTTCAAATTTGAAATATTAACAGTTGAAATGAATATTCTCATATATTTTATTTTCTCTTTCTCCTTTCTTTGTTATTGATATACCCAAAATAAAATTCTGATCTCGAAACAGGGTGTAATTTGAAAATTTTAATCAATATGTTATTGCTGATGTGTAGAACAGTATACACATCTATAAAGTATTGAACAGTGAATTCTGTGCTTAAAAATCTTAAGTCAACAATTTCCATCCAAAAGTTAGTTGGTAAGCCTGATTGGGATGAAGAGACCTCGAAGATTCAAAACGACCTGTTTGGATATCCATTTGGGGAGGAAGAGACCTTTTTTCGGGGACGAAGAGACCTTACGGGGACAAAGTGACCGCTTGTGCTTTCTGGAGAAAATTGCAAGAGGTCGATACGTCCCAAAATGGGGACCAAGAAACCTGTTCAAGATATCTATCTATCTATCTATCTATATCTATATCTATATCTATCTATCTATATATATATATATATATATATATATATATATATATATATATGTGTGTGTGTGTGTGTGTGTGTGTGTGTCGAATTGATTTTAAATTAAAAGAGCGACTTCGTAAATTTACGGAACGCGTGTTAACACGACAGTAAGGACATCTCGTAACGTTGTTAGGTAACACACGCAGTGTAAATAAAGTTTCAAAACCAGAAGTGGAAGATATGCCGTGGGTAAGTCGGTAAGACGTCTGCTTGCTGAGTGGAGAAATCCGGGTTCAAATCTGGGCGGTTACGTTTTTTTTTTTTTTTTTTGTTCCCTTGAAAATACATTTCTATATTTTTGCGTTTGAAATTGCTTTCTTTCATTTTTTGTAGATTATCTTAAATTAGTGAAGGCCAAGTAAGGTCAGATTACATATATGTCTGCTTTATCTGTGTGTACAGTCCAGAGATGGAGTGAGTCAATTGGGTCAAGATTTGTGAGTAGGTCAGTGGATCGTGGGTCAACAGGACGTGACTAACTGTGACACACCACCCCCCGTGACCTCTCTGACTCACACTGACCCTACGTTTTAAATTTTAAGGTCTCCCTCTTTATTCGGCCTCCCTCCTTATTATTAAATTCAATGTATAGATAATTATTGAGTTGAGTTGATTTTGAGTTTAGCACCCTTTTCAGCAGCGAGGCTATATGAGACGGGACCTACTGATTAACATAGAAACCGAAAAACATGAGCTACCGTTGGGAATCAAACCAGGGTCTTCCACGCCACATGTATATAACAGTGTCTTATATAGCAGTTAATATTCTTGCTATAAAGTATCAAATAACTAAACATTTGATGTAAATAAATGAGAAACCTAAAATATTGCAGATTACTGCAATTGCGATTTAATTCAATTTTAAGCATTATACATCCATATGATTGTTAAAGTTGCTTTATAAAGATGCAGATTATGAATTATAGTAATTTTTTCAATGAAATGAAATTAAATTAAGTTTGACGTCCCATGCTTATGTCGGCTAGGTAAAGGAGACGGTGATGATGAGAAGTGAACGAAAATTGTGCAATGATGTAGGTAGGAGGAAACAGGAGAATCCTGAAGAAACGAACGCACACGGTGTTTCTTCACCACTAATCTGACTTTGTGCAAGCTGGGATCGAACCAAGGACCCCATGCACCAGAGGTAAACGCTCTACCACTAAGCCACTTTGGCCCTATGAAAAATACAACCATATTTATTCTCTCTCTCTCTCTCTCCATTTTTATATAGGTATCAGAAGCATGAATAATTTTCATTTTGGGGGGTGCGGTGGCTCAGTGGTAGAGCGTTCACCTCCGGTGCTTCGGGTCCCTAATTCGATCCCAGCTGGCGCCGTTTGGACTTTGTGGTGGACAAACGCCGTGCTGGTGCGTTTTCTCGGGGTTCTCCCGTTTCCTCCCACTTTCTTCATTCCACCATTTCACTCCTTTCTCATTATCACCGTCTCCTTTAGCCTAACCGGCATAACCATGGGACGTTAAACATAAAGATTTCATTTTATTTCAATTTTTGTTTTGAACGTATGGTTTCAAGTTGGTATTAAACTCAGAACTCTGATCTTAATGAGTTGAGTTGATTTGGAGTTTAACGTCTCTTTCAGCAGCAAGACCATATATGACGTGGACATATTGATTAACGTAAAACCCGAACCATGTAAACTCCCGCCGTGTGGTGGTGATTGTGATTTTGAGTTTAACTGCCCGGTCAGCAGCGTGGCTATAGGAGACGTGGACCTACTGATTAACATGGAATACGAAACACATGAGCTCCCACCGGGAATAGAACCCGGGTCTCCCACGATAAAGTCGTGCGTACGCTAACTCCCACCGGGAATTGAAATCTGTTCTCATTGTAAGAATGTTAACGTTCCTTATTTTACCGGTTTTTGTATAACTTCATGGACCAAATTTCACAGAAGTAAATCCCCACGGTAAGCAGGTTTGCATATCCAGACTCCTAAGTATGAAAACATTTACGCTCACTTCAACCTCAAACAATTCATGAATTGAAGAATAAAGGATAATATTCCCGATAAAGTATATGGTTTGAAAAATACCATATAGGAGAGGGACATATCAGTCATTTCTGCTCATGGAGTTATTAAAATAGGATCATCGGGCAGTGGTCTTTACCATTGAAAGATATTGCTTCTAAAATATTTCCAAGTAACTTCCAATTTTCCATCTATGAGTAGCAGTCCCGTTGCTTTCATAAAAAACATTTGTTCTGTAGATTAAAATCAAGAATGAATGAATCTGTACTCTTGGGTGCTCACTGGTGCACCAACATATCTATCTATCTATCTATCTATCTATATCTATATGTCTATCTATCTATCTATCTATCTATCTATCTATCTATCTATCTATATATATATATATATATATATATATATATATATATATATATATATATATATATATATATATATATATATATATATATATATATATGTGTGTGTGTGTGTGTGTGTGTGTGTGTGTGTGTGTGTGTCGAATTGATTTTGGATTAAAAGAGCGACTTCGTAAATTTACGGAACGCGTGTTAACACGACAGTAAGGACATCTCGTAACGTTGTTAGGTAACACACGCAGTGTAAATAAAGTTTCAAAACCAGAAGTCGGAAGATATGCCGTGGGTAAGTCGGTAAGACGTCTGCTTGCTGAGTGGAGAAATCCGGGTTCAAATCTGGGCTGTTACATTTTTTTGTTTTTGTTCCGTTGAAAATGCATTTCTATATTTTTGCGTTTGAAATTGCTTTCTTTCATTTTTTGTAGATTATCTTAAATTAGTGAAGGCCAAGTAAGCTCAGATTACATATATGTTTGCTTTATCTGTGTGTACAGTCCAGAGATGGAGTGAGTCAATTGGGTCAAGATTTGTGAGTAGGTCAGTGGATCGTGGGTCAACAGGACGTGACTAACTGTGACACACCACCCCCCGTGACCTCTCTGACTCACACTGACCCTACGTTTTAAATTTTAAGGTCTCCCTCTTTATTCGGCCTCCCTCCTTATTATTAAATTCAATGTATAGATAATTATTGAGTTGAGTTGATTTTGAGTTTAGCGCCCTTTTCAGCAGCGAGGCTATATGAGACGGGACCTACTGATTAACATGTAATCCGAAACACATGAGCTCCCGTTGGAATCAAACCAGGGTCTCCCACGCCACAGGTATATAATTGTGTTTTATATAGCAGTTAATATTCTTGCTATAAAGTATAAAGTTAAAGAAAACTTGTAGCTTCACGAAAGGCATTTGTTGGTCCTTCAAGGTCAACACAAGAACAAAAATGAAAAACTAATACTAGGTGTGCCTTTACAAGTGACTACTATGATAACAACAGAATGCTGCCTACGTTTAACATATTATGCCTCCGGGGGTTAGTAAAACGCTTAACTGTGTGAAAATCGCTGCACACAACAGGTCTTAGGAACACCCACAAATACGTAAAATTGAAAGAACAGAAAATAGTGCATTTTTGAAATGAGCATACAATTCACACTTCACGCAAAGTTCCAATATGGGAAATCAGTCAATATCTTCAGTTGGAATTACTGAAAAAGACAAAAACTGGCTATTTAAAATTCCAAGTGTAAACCTGCGCTTGGAGCGATTTTATTAGCTATATCACAACGCATTTTCGTGAGTTGCTTCTGTGGTCAAGCGTGCTTAATAGCGCTGTTAAAGTTCTAGAACCGGAGGCGGCGGTTCGAGCCTGAGTACAGTAATTTTTTTTTCAAAATAGGGATGGCTTTTTAAAAGTATATATAAAGTTGTATTTTGAAGTGATTGTAAAAGAAATTCAGATGAACTTTCACATTTCCAAGCTCACTCGTATTTATTCGCCATGTCCCAAATTTCACAGAAATAAATCCCTACGTTAAGCGGGTTTACATATCCAGACTCCTAACAAGTAAGTATGAAAACATTTACGCTCACTCCAACCTCAATCATTTCATGAATTCAACCTGATTTACATATGTTATTAGGACATAAAACTGAATGTTATTTATTCTACAAACACTTTTATACATTGCAAGAGCTGTGACGTCTAAATATTCACTGAGAACTCATAGTCGTATTGCAATAAACAAAAGCGAGTATGGAACAGTAAACTGCTTTCACAAAGGTTAAAAGAAAGCCTGCAAAAGCATGCAAAATGGTCGAGTGGTTTAGGTCGATACTCTATCAATCATATGTTTGTGTGTTAAAACCCGATAATAAGTTTTTCTAAGTGTCTTCCTATTTTCATTTGGAGGCGGAAAACATTTCTTTGAATAACTCATTGGAAACTTCTTTTGTTTCAAATTCGGCTAAGACGGAACAATATATGAATTGCAAATCTAAAATCCATAGCTGAAAACAAAATATAAAGTATGTTTTCCCATTATTATCCTCCGATTTGTAACGAGACCCGGGTTCGATTCCCGGAGGGAGTTCATGTGGTTCGGATTCCACCTTAATCAGTAGGTCCACGTCTCATATAGCCTCGCTGCTGAACGGGACGTAAAACTCAAAATCAATCAATCAATCTCCAAGAGAGAGAAATAAAAAAAGTTTTTTTTTTTGGTAAATTCTAGTTCAAAGTTCGAAGCACTTGCTTTTGCACGTGATTTTTTGTTTCTTTTTTCAGGGAACAGAAAACTTCTGGCGCCTAAGAAATTATACCATATAATATTGCAAATTTGCAAGTGGATGTATTTACATTGCAATTTGTGGTAATAAAGATATTATGATTAGAAAACAATATTGTAATAAGTAAGTTTAATTTCTTCATCCATCGCCAGTCTTAGGGGCCCCTTATACCTCGCCGCCCCCCGAATATCGATATCGAAAATTCATGTCCATATATTCGCGATATCGAATGTTGATATATGATTATATATATATATATATATATATATATATATATATATATATATATATATATATATATATATATATATATATATATATATATATATATATATATATCGACGATAGCGATTTATCGGCATATCACAGGCCCAGGTCCGAGAAGTGATGCTTGAAATATTGAAATATACTGGAATCAACAATCAAATTCTAAATAAGTTCTCCATTTCCTTATTCAATGTTGAGGGGGAAGAGTGTGAACCCGAATAGAAATTTTAAGAAAAACAAATGTTAAGATAAAAGTAGGTTTTCCGTCTCCCCTTGAATATAAAAATTAACAGAAAATTATTACTGCAATTTACCTTTTACTTCTGTTTCTGATTGTTATCACAAATCAGCGACAGTACACATACTTTACATAGTATACCAATACCAATACACTCTATAACTTTTCACAACCAAGCAAGCCGGAAGATGAATTTCCTGTAATATTAAAGTGGAATATTCTACAAAATAGTCATAATTCATTGGCCATATTTCTATCAGTACTTTGGTACGGACTAAGAGCTACAAGACTAACAGAACTAGAAATTAAAGATTTCATTCCTTTTTTTCTCTCAGACTAAAAGACTTCTGCATTTTCCTAAGATTTTCATTTTCTTAATATAAGTCCCCTATCCTGGGCTAATTCTGGCTACCGCGGTTTCGAGGTAATCGGTAAACGAAAGAGCAAAGTTTGTGACTCTCAACTCTCGACAGTTTGTAAGAAGATATTTCACAGTTCATGTTGTTATTTCTTCGTTACAAAAACACTAGTTGACTCTATTCATGGTGAATTACTGAACTTATAAACATTGACAATTATTGAAAAATGAATAATTATTTTTAAACATAAAAGGCATTACAGTTCACTAGAATGCAGTAGTAGAATGCAGAAGTGAAAGGAAATATTGTTTATTTGTTGAGATGCGCAAACTGAATGTGAATAATAAGTGTTTCCCATTCTCTTGTCCAGAGGTGGATCTACGATGGACTTCTGGGGGCTCGGTGGTTGGTAATACTCCTATTTAGATATACTTTTAAGAGCTCCAAACTCTGGAATGGGTTTTATTTCTATGTAAAAACACAAATATTCCCTTTCTGGGAGGCTATCGCCATGATCGCCCACTGGATCCGCCCCCGCTCTTGTGTAGCAGACTTTGAAGATATTTAGCTCCTGCGATGGTGATTAAGGATTGTAACATCTGGATAATTTTTATACTGATATCGGATAGAAACTTATCCGGATTTGCAATATCCGGTTGACGGACAACAAAATGGATGACGGATAACGGATAATATCAGGATAATGGATGACTGATAATATCCGGATAGCGAATGACGGATAATATAGAGGTAACGGATACTATCCGCATGATGGATAACGGATGACGGATAAGATCCGGATAACGGATGTTATCCGGATGTCGGATAATATCCGGATAATGGATTTATCCGGATAATTTATAAAATTAAGATAACGGATAATATCTGGATAATAGAACATTCGGATAACTGATTACATCCGGATGACGAATAAAGGATAATATCCGGATAAAGTATGTGGTTTGAAAAAGACAATATAGGAGAGAGACTTATCAATGCTTTCTCCTCATGGAGTTATTAAAAGACGATCATCGGGCAGTGGTCTTTACCATTGAAAGATATTGCTTCTTAAAATGTTTCCTAGTAACTTCCAATTTTCTTGTTCTTGTTGAGCGCGGTGGCTAATGGTAGACCGCTTACTTTGGCGCGTGGGGTCCTTATTGTTTCGATCCCCGGCCAAATAAGTTTGCGGTGGACAAGATCGTATCCGTAGCTTCTCTCAGGGCACTCCCGCTTCTTGCCACTTTTCACTCCATCAATTCTTCTATTATCATTGACTTGCTTTAATCATTCGACACGGCAGCTCAGTGGTAGAGCGCTTCCTCTTTTGTGTGGGGTCCTATTGTTTTGATCACCACCCAAGGAAATTTGTAGTGGACAATATCATATCCGCGGTTTTTCTCAGGGTACTCCTACTTCTTCCCACTTTTCATTCCACAAATTCCTCTATTATTATTGACTGGCTTTAATAATTGCGCGCGGTGGCTTAGTGGTATAGCGCTTCCTCTGGTGGACCAATTAACATTGGATGAGATCGTATCCGTGGGTTTTCTCAGGGTACTCCCAATTCTTCCTACTCTTCATTCCACCAATTCCTGTATTACACTAGTTAACAAAGGTTTTGTTACATAAAAGGAAATACCTGTTCTTAAAGGAACTTTTTGCGCTGAATTCGAATATGCACTCGGTTTTTCTCCATCACGTACGATTTTCCCGTAACAGAGGGATTTTTGGGAAAATCCCTCAAAAATTTCCCTTTTCGTTTATTTTACACCCCAAGATCTTGTCCCCTTGCATATACTAACATAGAAATTATACCTAAGTATACTTTGATTCATATTTAACAAACCCTCCAAGTTTCGTAATAATCGCTTTATTCTTTCTAGAGAAATAAATATGTTTGTATGTATACTGTGTGTACTGTTTATTGCACCTTATAGTAATGCTTTCAGATCTCTTAAGTTGAGGTAAAACGTTTTGCTTTATTACCACAAACACATATATAAAATATAATACAATATAATTTACAAGTGTGGCAATTTACAATAAACAATAATACAAATGTACCAAAAGGTCATGAAAAGACAATCAAAACTATCACAATATATGAAACTTCCATTGGGTTACAAAAACGTACACTACTTCCTTCTTTTGTAAGAAATGTTCCATTCTCTAACAAGACCCCAACAATAGTCCCCCATCATTGAAGGATCCCATCGTCCCTGGTACCTTTTCTCCATTGCCATTATATCTTGGTGGAATCTTTCCCCCTGTTCGTCCTGAGAGCACCTAGGTTAGCAGGAAAGAAGCTGAGGTGGGAGTGCAAAAAGTGGATTTTTAAAGACATCCTACAACCCAATTCTTTGTATTTCTGTATCATGTCCTGTACGATTTCTGTGTAACTCTCAGCTTTGTTATTGCCCAGAAAGTTGCGCACAACACACTTAAATGCTGTCCAGGCAGCTAGCTCAGCACTGTTTAACTTGCTGTCAAAGCTATCATCAAGCATTAATTTCCTAATTTGGGGACCAATAAACACTCCCGCTGAAATCTTAGCATCACTCAGGTTAGGGAACTTATCTCGCAAATACTTGAAAACTTCACCAGATGTGTCCATGGCTTTGACAAAGTTTTTCATAAGTCCTAACTTGATATGAAGTGGCGGTAGTAATATCTTATTAGGATCTACCAAAGGAGCGTATTTGACGTTGCATTCTCCAGGTACGTAATTCACTCTAGGTTCCCATTCCTTCACTTCATAATGTTTGTCATCAGCTCGGCTATCCCATAAACATAAAAAACATTGGTACTTCGTGTAACCGCACTGCAGTCCTAATAAAATACCAACTACCTTGAGATCACAACATATTTGCCAACAATGGTCCTTGTAATTTATAAGATTTAGCAAAGTCGACATGGTGTCATAGGATTCCTTAATCTTCACTGAGTGCGCAAGTGGTATAGAAAGTTTTTTATTTCCATTATGTAAAAGGACAGCTTTAAGGCTGACCTTTGACGCGTCGATAAATAACCTCCATTCTTCTGGAACGTAAGGAATTTCTAGCTCCGCCATCAACCCATTTATATCCGTACATACGCACACATTATCTTGCATTGAGAAATAGCTTGAAAATTGAACATGCCTTTTCCTGTACACTGATATGTTCGTTTCTGCATCCAATAAGTTCCACTGCTGGAGTCTTGATCCCAGGTAACAAATATTGATAATCATTTCATGAACAAAACGAAAAAACTTGGAGAATTGTATATATATGTATTAAGATATACATATACTGTACGTTTAAAAAAAATATACGTTGGAAGTACATTCTATTTTTATACACGTTTCTAATTTACAGAGAGCAATACAAGTGTGTTGTTGACTATTGTAAATATTCATTTTTATGTCTGTGTTTGTAGTAATAAAGCAAATCGTTTTTACCCCAACTCAGGAGATCTGAAAGCATTACTATCAGGTGCAATAAACAGTGCACACAGTATACATACAAATATATTTATTTCTCTAGAAAGAACAAAGCGATTTTTACGAAACTTTTAGGGTTTATTAAATATAAATCAAGGTATATTTAGGTATAATTTCTATGTTACTATATGTAAGGGGACAGGAGCTAGGGGAATAAAATATCTGAAAAAGGGAAATTTTTGAGGGAATTTCCCGAAAATCCCTCTGTTAGGGAAAACTGTACGTGATGGAGAGAAACCGAGTGCATATTCGAATTCAGCGCAAAAAGTTCCTTTAAGATCAGGTGAGTTTTCTCATGTAACAAACAAAAAGTTTAAATTTGTTAACTAGTGTTATCATTTACTTGCTTTAATCATTGGGAGCGGTGGCTCAGTGGTAGAGCGCTTCCTCTGGTGCGTGGGGTCCTTATTGTTTCGATCTCCAGTCAAGTAAGTTTGTTGTTGACAAGATCGTCTTCGTGGTTTTTCTCAGGGTACTCAAGCTTCTTCACACTTTCCATTCCACCAACTTCTCTATTAGCATTGACGCTTTAATCGTTGGGCGCGATAGCGCAGTGGTAGAGCTCTATCTCTGGTGCATGGGGTCCTTATTGTTTCGATTCCCGGCTTAGTAAGTTTGTGGTGGACAAGGTCGTATTCGTGGGTCTTCCCAGGTACTCTCGCTTCCTCCCACATTTCATTCAACCAATTCTTCTATCATCATTGACTTGCTTTAATCATTGGAGATGCCTTGGTCCCTTGAGGATTGCGGTGATGTAAGAACTCAGATTCGATCCCAAGCATTTGGGTTGTGATGTAAACCTTTGCTGTGGTTCAGTCTCAGTATTTTATTACGCGAGATAAAGCCATCCATACAGCTATAAATGTTGTTCTATCTTGCGCAAGCAGGTATTGATTTTGAGCCAATTCGGAACCACATTTTTGGCGCTTTGAGGCCAGAAACCGATTTCGGACATTACGCTGTCCTCAAACTACTAGGATCTTTTCAATGTTACCATCCGCGTCCAACAACCCCATGTTTAAAAGGGAAATAGAAAGGACTCGTGTCTAAAACTTCCGGACCCAGTTTCTTGAGGTTCAAGAGTAGGGGTCGATTTCTGATATCACCATTGTGCTCAACGGATCAAAACTTTTGAAATGTCGCCAACGCCGTCCAATAACTTCATCTTTAACAGGTGAATAGAAGGGACCTGAGCCCATAACGTCAGGACCCCATTCCTTGAGCTTCGTGGTCTGAGCCTGATTTCTGACATTACTACTGCACTCAGGATCAGTGGTTAGGGATGGGCACGAGCGAGTTCGAGTGTTTTTTTTTAAACTTGATTCGACTCGAAACAGACATCTTTTAGCTCGACTCGGGAACTCGACTCGAAAAATTTCTTCTGACTCGACTCGAAACTCGACTCGAATTTGGATCGAGTTTCGAGTCGAGTCGAGCCAAATCGAGCCAAATCTTGTGTGTGGTGTTTGAAGTTCCTTTTCCACTTATTCTGCATAAAAAATATAATTATTATCAATGTTGCTACTTCCACTACAACTTATTATTATTATTATTATTATTATTATTATTATTATTATTATTATTATTATTATTATTATTATTATTATTATTATTATTATTATTATTAAATTCTGTAATTAAGCTTGAAAGATAGGCGATTTGCGTCTGAATACTAAAAACTAGTTGACTGCCGATTTCGGTAGTCGTGAAATCTAGGACACAAGGACATCGTTCACGAGGTTCTGGGTTTGAGTTCCGGAGGATCAAGTATTCGTGCTTGGGCCAAAATTTGTTAAAAGTTATAGCGTGCCAGGAAAACATGTTTAAAACTGTTCTGCCTGGGTCTACGGTTGTCAACGACTTGTGCGGCTTGGCTCACAGCTTATTCAATATCGAACCGAACCGAGAACCGAACCGGATGTGCACGAGTCGAGACACAATTTGTAAAATTCGAGTCGAATTGAGACTGCTCGTAAAAATCTTGATTCGACTCGAATGTCTCAAAACTCTTCACATATTTTTAAAAATAGTTTTGAAGAAACTAATCACTCAGAAAGTGTTATATATATATATATATATATATATATATATATATATATATATATATATATATATATATATATATATATATATATATATATATTATACAGGTGCGGATCCAAGGGGAGCTACAGCCCTCTTGACACTCAGGTATACACTGGATAAAATAGGCTTCAATCCTGCTTTACACTGGATAAAGCGGCAAACAGTGATTTAGTCGCTCCCTTGATCATATCCTGGATCCGGGGCTTTAAGGGTTCATAGCTGTAAAACTATGGGACCTATCGTTAGGGATGCGCACGAGACGAGTCGAGACAGAATTTTCCTGACAAATTTCGAGTCGAGACACAGCTCTTGCAATAAAAAAGAATACATTTTTCGAGTCGAGACATCACTTTTACAGCACATTTTCGAGACGAGAAAGCCTCAAATCTTGTCTCGTGCGCATCCCTACCTATCGTAGTCGGGTTAAGACTTCACTTAGAAACTAATATGTGCGCTATCCAAAAATACAATGTTTCAGAATCTAGAGTACACATACGACAATTTTTAGAGAGGAACTTTGGCTATGTGCATATAATTTGAAGTACTCACCAAATACCTGTATAAAAATTGTTGCAGAAGTATGTTAGAATTCTGAAACATGGATATTTGGACAGCGCACGTACTAGTTCCTAAATAAGGTCTTGACCGTACTGCGGTAGGTCGCCTAGTTTTGGAGCTATGGACCTTTAAAGTTCATTTCTTCATGTTTTTGGCAGCCTATAACTCCGAAATTAAGCATTTGTGCGCCCAGGTTTGTTATTACCTTTTGTCTTATCTTACTGTCAGGAACAGTATTTCTTCCAGATATGTTTTTGGGGCACTGCCCCCCTCCCGGAGCTCTGAGAGTGCCCCCCGGAGGAGACCAAAATATTACGTCTATAATACAATAATAAATAGAATAGTACCAGCAGTGCTCCCCTCACCCTGAACATTTTTTCTGAAAGAACAACTGGTCAGGAATCTCCTTGCATTTTTAAATGGAGTATCGCATCGCAGTTTGCAGTGCAAATGGGAATGCAATGCAGCGCAAACACGGAAATGCAACATTGCATTTACATGTTTGCACTGCAAATTGAAAAATGTATTGCAAATTGCGATACATCTTTGTGTCTTAAATTACTACATAAGCTAAAATAAGGAGCAAGTTAAAAATATATTACTATTATTTCAAGAAACTTCCCCCGACTTGAAGGGTCGGTTATTGCAAGAAAAAATGCCTCGACTTTGGATTACAATAGTTTTACACTTTTGTATTTCCTTCCCTTTGTCAGTTTATTGTTACTGGGTCATTCTCCAGATCTTCTCAGGTTTCGGGTGATTATCCTTGTTTCTGAGCGTGTAATAATAAAAAAAATGTTCCTTGAAGAAAAGGCGCATTGGCAGCAGATTGGACCTAGCCGATATATGGTATATATAGCATGATTGTGGGTTGGTTAGTAAAACGCAGAAGTGCGTACAGTAGATCAATAAAACAGTAACGGTATCCTTCAATGCCAAAAATACAGTATCGGAAATTACTCATCTTTATCTCTCTTTTCTTTTTGCTTTCCATTTGAAGTACTGATATACCTGATACCCATTTACGTTCCTTGTTAAAAACAACATATGTTTTAGCAAGATTTCTTCTTGGGAGACGCCGCGAACATCAAAAAACATCCCGAACAAATGGACTCTCTCTTTCTGTGTGTGTTTGAACCAATGAGTTGTTTTTCCTAAACCTAATTGTTGAATTTGCCGCTGTGGTAAAACTATTTCGCTCAATTTGACAAATAATGTAATAAAATATAATACTTATCCAGCAATGAGCGTGGATTGCAAGGAAAAGCAGTGAACTCTAAAGTACCCCTGTAGCAGGGGCGGATCCAGAACGGACTTCTGGGGGGGCGTGGATTGCAATACTGCTACTTAGCTAGTTTTAAGAGCTCCAAATTTTGGGATGGGTTTTATTTATATATAAAATAAGAAAGCTTCCTCTTCCGTGGGAGGGGGGCGATTGCCCCGATCGCTCCCTGGATCCGTGTCCGCCCTATAGCCTCTCCTCGAAATTAAATGCATTGACCTATTATTTCCAATTCGAAGTCATTTTCGCTTCCATGTTAATGGTGACGGAGTTCTTGTTCTTTGTATCTCTGTACTCAAGAAAATACTACTACTACTACTACTACTACTACTACTACTACTAATAATAATAATAATAATAATAATAATAATAATAATAATAATAATAATAATAATAATAATAATAATAAAGCATCTGAATAATAACGATATTTTTAACCCCCCTTCTTTAAACTTTCTGTGTATTTCTCTGAATCTGGATATGTTGTTTTATAGTGTATAATACAAAAAGGCTTCAAACAGCAATCAGGCAAAAATTATTTGTGTAAAAGACACAAACGCCTTATCAGTGGCTCTGCAAAGAAGTACTAAACAACTGACGTTGTTTCTGCTTGCCTTTAAACATAATGTTACGATTTACAAGGCACAGACAAAAGTAAAGAGCAACGTGAAATTTCGCCTAAGGGCACCTTCGTTGCTAAACTGAAGACTAGCACTCTGTCAACATATTGCATAGCTATCAATAAGTCACACTCAAAGGTTCTTTCCAAACGTTTTGGTATAACAGGTTAATCAAACTACGCTGTTGTAGGTAAGGGATGAGACTCTGAATGACCGATAAGTGTTGGAGTTCAGAGCCGTAGCTAGAAATTTCGTTGCCCGGGGCGAAGTAGAATTCGGCGTCCCCCGACACTCACCTTACCAAACTTTGACTTTTTCTTTCTGTGCTTTTATTTTTAACATATAAGAGAAACACCTTTTTGTTGTTATGCTACGCTGTTTTTTCTTTTTTATCAAGCCGCTTAGACAGACCATTGCAACAGCCAAAAGCGATCGTTATGTATTCTTTAACAAATAAGAGCCACTCTCAAGAGGCTTGTTTTAGACCTGCTGCTAAACTTGCCAAACTACCTTGTATACAAATCCATTTGGAGAATAATTATGAAAAAAGCATGGAGTCGATTCTCCTACGTCAGGACGACCATGTTAGACATGGAGTTGCTGGACGCGAGTGGTAGCGTTGGAAAGGTCCAGGTCCCTTGAGTGCAGTAGTAATGTCAAAAGTCTGGCCCAGGCCACGCAACTCAAGGAATGGGGTCCTGACGTTATGGATTCGGGTCCCTTCTATTCACCTATTAAAGATGAAGTTGTTGGACGGCGTTGGCGGCATTTGAAAGGTTTTGATCCGTTGAGCACAATTGTGATGTCAGAAGTCGATCCCTAAACTTGAACGTCAAGAAACTGGGTCCGGAAGTTTTAGACACGGGCTCTTTCTATTCCCCTTTTAAACATGGGGTTGTTGGACGCGAATGGTAACATTGGAAAGATCCTAGTCGTTTGAAAACAGCGTAATGTCCGAAGTCAGTTCCTGGCCTCAAAGCGCCAAAAATGAGGTTCCGCATTGGCTCAATATCAATACCTGGTTGCGTAAGATAGAACAACATTTATAGCTGTATGGATGGTTTTACCTCGCGTAATAAAATACTGAGACTGAACCACAGCAAAGGTTTACATCACAACCCAAATGCTTGGGACCGAATCTGATTTCTTACATCACCGCAATGCTCAAGGGACCAAGACCTCTCCAATGTTTAAAGCAAATCAATGATGATAGAAGAATTGGTTGAATGAAAAGTGGCAAAAAGCGGGAGTACCCTGAGAAAACCTACGGATACAATCTTGTCCAACGCAAACTTACTTGGCTGGGGATCGAAACAATAAAGACCACACGCACCAGAGTAAGCGGTTTACCATTGAGCCCCACAACAAGAACAAGAAAATTGGAAGTTACTTGGAAATATTTTAGAAGCAATATCTTTCAATGGTAAAGACCACTGCCCGATGATCCTATTTTAATAACTCCATGAGCAGAAAGGACTGATATGTCCCTCTCCTATATGGTATTTTTCAAACCATATACTTTATCGGGAATATTATCCTTTATTCTTCAATTCATGAATTGTTTGAGGTTGAAGTGAGCGTAAATGTTTTCATACTTAGGAGTCTGGATATGCAAACCTGCTTACCGTGGGGATTTACTTCTGTGAAATTTGGTCCATGAAGTTATACAAAAACCGGTAAAATAAGGAACGTTAACATTCTTACAATGAGAACAGATTTCAATTCCCGGTGGGAGTTAGCGTACGCACGACTTTATCGTGGGAGACCCGGGTTTCATTCCCGGTGGGAGCTCATGTGTTTCGTATTCCATGTTAATCAGTAGGTCCACGTCTCCTATAGCCACGCTGCTGACCGGGCAGTTAAACTCAAAATCACAATCACCACCACACGGCGGGAGTTTACATGGTTCGGGTTTTACGTTAATCAATATGTCCACGTCATATATGGTCTTGCTGTTGAAAGAGACGTTAAACTCCAAATCAACTCAACTCATTAAGATCAGAGTTCTGAGTTTAATACCAACTTGAAACCATACGTTCAAAACAAAAATTGAAATAAAATGAAATCTTTATGTTTAACGTCCCATGGTTATGCCGGTTAGGCTAAAGGAGACGGTGATAATGAGAAAGGAGTGAAATGGTGGAATGAAGAAAGTGGGAGGAAACGGGAGAACCCCGAGAAAACGCACCAGCACGGCGTTTGTCCACCACAAAGTCCAAACGGCGCCAGCTGGGATCGAATTAGGGACCCGAAGCACCGGAGGTGAACGCTCTACCACTGAGCCACCGCACCCCCCAAAATGAAAATTATTCATGCTTCTGATACCTATATAAAAATGGAGAGAGAGAGAGAGAGAGAATAAATATGGTTGTATTTTTCATAGGGCCAAAGTGGCTTAGTGGTAGAGCGTTCACCTCTGGTGCATGGGGTCCTTGGTTCGATCCCAGCTTGCACAAAGTCAGATTTGTGGTGAAGAAACACCGTGTGCGTTCGTTTCTTCAGGATTCTCCTGTTTCCTCCTACCTACATCGTTGCACAATTTTCGTTCACTTCTCATCATCACCGTCTCCTTTACCTAGCCGACATAAGCATGGGACGTCAAACTTAATTTAATTTCATTTCATTGAAAAAATTACTATAATTCATAATCTGCATCTTTATAAAGCAACTTTAACAATCATATGGATGTATAATGCTTAAAATTGAATTAAATCGCAATTGCAGTAATCTGCAATATTTTAGGTTTCTCATTTATTTACATCAAATGTTTAGTTATTTGATACTTTATAGCAAGAATATTAACTGCTATATAAGACACTATTATATACCTGTGGCGTGGAAGACCCTGGTTTGATTCCCAACGGAAGCTCATGTTTTTCGGTTTCTATGTTAATCAGTAGGTCCCGTCTCATATAGCCTCGCTGCTGAAAAGGGCGCTAAACTCAAAATCAACTCAACTCAATAATTATCTATACATTGAATTTAATAATAAGGAGGGAGGCCGAATAAAGAGGGAGACCTTAAAATTTAAAACGTAGGGTCAGTGTGAGTCAGAGAGGTCACGGGGGGTGGTGTGTCACAGTTAGTCACGTCCTGTTGACCCACGATCCACTGACCTACTCACAAATCTTGACCCAATTGACTCACTCCATCTCTGGACTGTACACACAGATAAAGCAGACATATATGTAATCTGACCTTACTTGGCCTTCACTAATTTAAGATAATCTACAAAAAATGAAAGAAAGCAATTTCAAACGCAAAAATATAGAAATGTATTTTCAATGGAACAAAAAAAAACGTAACAGCCCAGATTTGAACCCGGATTTCTCCACTCAGCAAGCAGACGTCTTACCGACTTACCCACGGCATATCTTCCGACTTCTGGTTTTGAAACTTTATTTACACTGCGTGTGTTACCTAACAACGTTACGAGATGTCCTTACTGTCGTGTTAACACGCGTTCCGTAAATTTACGAAGTCGCTCTTTTAATCCAAAATCAATTCGACACACACACACACACACACACATATATATATATATATATATATATATATATAGATAGATAGATAGATAGATAGATAGATAGATAGATAGATAGATAGATAGATAGATAGATAGATAGATAGATAGATAGATAGATAGATATAGATATAGATATAGATATATATATATAGATAGATAGATAGATAGATAGATAGACATATAGATATAGATAGATAGATAGATAGATATGTTGGTGCACCAGTAATCTCCCAAGAGTACAGATTAATTCATTCTTGATTTTAATCTACAGAACAAATGTTTTTTATGAAAGCAAGGGGACTGCTACCCATAGATGGCTTAGTGAGGTAAATAAAATTTAAACTTCAAAATGGAACTGGGGTGGCTCACCGACAATGGCTGATTTAACACGTTTGATAACAGCGCGGGTAATAGCTGGTCTGTAGATAGAGCCTGTGTAGGTAAGTGGATACCGCATGAGATTGTCATTCTAAGGGTGTGGGGTTCGAGTCTCGGCCTAGACTGAGTTAATTTTTTTTCAACACTATAAATGATGTTCGCGTTTGATACTGAAAGAGATTTATCCTATGAAGGGAGAAAACCCACGATGGGGTCTAGGGGAAAGACGGACACTGTTTATCCTTAAGTGTTAAAATTTAATTTATTCCCATGTCTTTTGCTCTTCCTTCTTTTCTCATTTTGTTTAGCTTTCCATACTTTTTCGTTCTCTGCATGATGCGTATTATTGTTTTCGTTTCCTTTGCATTAATTCCTATCTCTTTGATCTTAAAGTAAATGGAATTTCTGTAGATTTATCTCGTGTTTGTTTCTCTAAGTGATGCTTTCAGATAGTAATACTTTTTCCTCCAAATGGAGGAATATCCTGGCATGTTATGTTTTCGGGCATGTATTTGCTGTCATGTTGGTTGTCCAACTATCAGACATACAGTGAAACTATTCTGCTACTGGAAAAAGCTATCATTTCTTATGTATCCAACCTCCATTTTCTACTGTCGCTGACTGTACAAAGAGATCAGAAAGTAACATAAGTTATATTTTTTTATCGGCTTGTATTGCACCGATTTCTGTCATTGTTGGCTATGGTTGAGATAAATATCAAGGCTATCTTTCGGTGGTGTTTTGTTGATGTGCAATAACTGTCAGTGTTGCAAACTTCTCATGATTTCTGAAAATATCTTTTTTTAAATAAAAAAGCTGTTTTCTTCTTCCTCTTCTTCTAGAAATTTAGCACGATGGGCATATATGTTATTTACTTAGATTCTCTGTCTTTCAAGCTTTCCAACCATATATGATTCATGACTTTGTGATAATTAGAACGGTGGCTAGAAGAATAAACATAAAGGGTGACGATTTCCATAAATTGCTTGTCGTCATCTAAAGATGGCGGACATTTTCCAAAATTGCGGGAAAAGCTACAGTGGGATTTTAGGGGACTTTTAGTATGTTATTCCTGACACATACCAATTTTCAGCTTGTTACTAATTTGTTCCTTTCTTGGCCGAAAAATGGGCTATCTTTACTGGACTAGTAGTCATGGGCGTCTTTCCCCCCAATATTTTGAAATACAAAATATTCAATATTTTATTCTAATTTAATTCATTTACTAACTACAGAATAACATTAAATAATAATATTTATATTTATTTGGAATATAATATTCAGACTGTGATTATAACAGAGTTTTTGATGTGCCTTAGGGGGTCCTAGAAAGTAGGAAACAGAAAGGTAACAAATGGAATCGAAGATAATAAACAGATTGGGTTAGGAAGTACCATTTAAATCACTTTCTTTGATGCCTCCCCCAAATTTTACATGCCAGAGACGCCAGTGATAGTAGTACACTAATAATAAACGAAATTACTTATGTCAGAAGGCGGTATGCTTCCCTTATCATCTCACTCTTAAGAAAAATCTGAAATAACGCTACGGGGAGGCAATAACGTCACAAGTTTTCCCAGAGCAGGCGTTAATGTCGACTACTACCTGATACTACAATTAACAAACACAAAACAACCAGTATTTAATTGTTTCGAACACATTTCTGTAAATCTGATTATATATATATATATATATATATATATATATATATATATATATATATATATATATATATATATATATATATATATATATATATATATATATATATATATATATATATAATTTTGCAAAATTTTCAATATACAGTAATTTTGGGAATATAGGTACACCTTGTCTCAAAAAGGTTGAGCGCATTCTTTATTGGTGTTTTGAGGCAAAAATTTTCTAAGTCCAGCTTCGGGTATCTTCGGGAAAAAGTAAGCCGGGTTCGAACCTCCAAGCCAGCCTTTGCAATCGGGAAAAAGTTTGCAGATGTGTTTTTCTTCTTTTAAATATAATAAGACTTGTTACCAAGTGTTTAAAAAAGCAACATTGATTGAAATACTTAATGATACAATATTTCGAAACCTTTTATTAATGTGAGCACATGCTTGTTTGTCATTTAGCTTTCTATACGTAATGGAGCATTTAAATACATTAAAGAATCTTTCTATATGTAAAAGAATGCTCAAAGTTAAGAAATAGAATATAATTATCGCCTGAGTACTAAAATAAAAGTCAAAGTAGAACAGAAACAGCGTTTGTAATGAATATGAATGTCATAATTATCTTGAGATCCGTTATACATCGCTAGAAGCCTAGTTCTAGAAGTCCTTGTGTTAGCTCATTGGTAAGCTGTCGGATTTCAACTCATAAGGTTGTGAGTTCGAATCCCATCTGGGTCAATACTTTTTTAAAATTATTTTCCGCAATGCATGAAAAATTATATAAAATAATTACATTAAAATACATAAGTTGTTTATATATAACATAATAATTGCAGAACATAGTAATTATTATGTTTAAAATATAACATCTGAGATAATTTTCACAGTAGGTCGTTATTATGTATGAGAATGTTAAATACAAGTTAGGAAAATCGTTTAATAGCAATAAATAAGTTATGTAGTGTATTTATTTGCAGCTATTTGTCATACAGATTTAACTTCTCAATATTCTCATTACAGTATGTTATTTATATTCGTGAAATACAGTATATTCCTACGGATATAGAAAGTATATAAACAGAGTATCCAAAGTCGTATCTTGCTTCAAGACACATAACTTTTCCCGATCCCCTTAACGTCACGGGAAGAAACACAAATTCTCTTTAGAACGGAATGTCGTTACTTAGAGTCTCATTCGAATACGTTGAATATGCTTTTGTGTATTCATCTCTCTCTCTCTCTCTCTCTCTCTCTCTCTCTCGCTTTGTTTATGTGTGTGTGTGTGTGTTGCGGAATATCCCAAGTTGAATACAACATTTGCAAAGTATATGAGCATCATTGCCATCGAATACCAGAAATTGAAAGTCGTGTTTCTTCAGGTTAGGTTTGCGTGTTCATGTTAGCTCACTGGTAGAGTACGGACTAGCCACTGAAGAGGTCTTGAGTTCAAAGCCTACAGCTAATTATCATTCTTTTGTTAGTAGGATTGCACAGAAATCGGATACAAGGAGTGGTTTACTTCTAGAAATATTTTCAGAAGCGTTTAGGTAGCCCTGAAAAGGGCTGTTTTCGGGAGTTAAGGCGGGGACATTAATATTGTGTCCAAGACCCTTCTGAATTTATTACACGCTCCATTCTTCTGGGCATGGAATCTATTACATGGGTGACAAATCTATCTCCTTCCCCTACCTCCAGCCATGCTTCGGAAACAAGATGCCACAGGTCATCCTGAGTTCTTGGTGGATCTGCCTCAGGCCAACTTTCCCTTAGAGTACGCTTCACTTCTGCCCACATATTTTCCATGAGATTGAGGTCTGCTCCACGAGGCGGCCAGTCGATTAAATCAATCTCAGGGTGCCCTGCGAACCATTCCTGAACCACACGGGAATTATGTATTGGCGACTGGTATTGCTGGAACTGAATTACACCATCAGGCTGAAATACTCGTACAGATGGCACCATGATATTACTGATAATGTCTAAGTACTGAGCATTGTCCAGATGTCCTTCAATTCTATGAAGCTGTCCTGCTCCGCGACTGGAAATCCAACCCCAACATAAAATAGATACATGGCCACTGCGATTGCAAGCAGCCACATATCCATGGTCATATCGGGTGCCTCTCGGACGATACACAAAACGGCGTCCCTCCTTTGATGTTGTGAATATGGATTCATCTGAGAAAACTACGTTTTCCCAATTGAGACCCACATTCGCCTGTGCAAACGCGAGACGGTAAATTTTGTGGTCGTCTGAGAGTTTTTCCTTCACGGCAGCAACACGGCCACGTAACCCAGCATGACGAAGCCTTCGCAGAGCTGTATGCTTACTACCAGGAAAGAGAGAAACTTTCCTTAGCTGTCTAGACGTCCTTAGTGGGTCTAACCGGGCTTCGTTTACTAATCTCGCATCTTGGGCTTCGGTTGACACATGCGGACGACCAGGAGATCGTAAATTACCAGTCTGACCTGTAGCACCATATTTCCGAATCCATTGCCTTCCTGTAGAGGCCGGGACACCTACTCGCCTGCTAGCTGCAGTTGCAGAATAACCTTCCAACTCCCATAAAGTAATTACTGCTGTACGTCTTGTTACCAATGTTCTGAGCTGTGAGAAGAAAGCAATAGGTAAAAGCTAGTACCTGACGTGTGATTGGTTACTTGCACGACACGCCTATTGTGGGGAACAGCGTTGCCAGATCTAGCATAATGATGCTAGATCTAGCATAATTTGCATGTCTCTAGCACCTAGCATCTTGCTTTTAGCATCCTGCCCAAATCTAGCACAATTTCAGCAAGTTATCAAAAAGCCGTAAAACCTGGAGAAGTTGGTCGTGGCTCGTGGGAAGAAAAAGAACGGCAGAAATGTATCCTCTTCCATTGATTCATACACTCGGTAAACCATACAGGCAGTCTTATTTTCCTAAGTAAGTTCGGAACGGCTTTGGGCTTTTTTTTTGTGGCTCCACCCAGAGTTTTCTAATCCTTTAACTCCGAGGCATGGGCGGAGCTATGGGGGCCATTCTCCCCCCAACTTTTTGACAACTTCACCATCTTTACTTCTGACTTCATGATCATATTTATTCCTGAAATGACAGCTCCGAGACCGACCAAAAATCTGCCCCCTCCCCCAGCAGACGATTCCCAACTCCGCTTATGCTGCGAAGTAATTTTCTTTCAAAATATGTAAACAAAAACTTTGCATTCATTTATACGATATATACGCCATTGAGTTTGGCAACGACTGCAGTAATTTAGTTGAAAATGAAATCTTTAAGTTTTACGTCCCACGGTTATGCCGGTTAGGCTAAAGGAGACGGTGATGGTGAGAGATGAGTGAAATGGTGGAATGAAGAAAGTGGGAGGAAACGGGAGAACCCCGAGAGAACCCACGAGCACGGTGTTTGTCCATCACAAAGTTCACTTGGCGGGGGCTGGGATCGAACCCGGGACCCCAAGCACTAGAGGTGAATGCTCTACCACTGAGCCACCGCGCCCCCTAATTTAGTTGAGTTAAAATTTTGGTGCGTGAAGTATTGAGTTCTATCCATGCATTCTTGCTCTCTGTGTATTTTAAGTTACGTTATCGTATTTCAACTTTGTTTTTTTTAAACTCCTGAATTAGTAATTATGAGGATCTAGCATAATTTGACCGAATCTAGCATAAGTTCGATCAGGTTTTGGAATAATTCCGAGCTGTGAGTCTGGCAACGCTGTTGGCGAACGACTTGGTCAGCGACTCGCGAAAGAAATCTGAAAATGGTGCGCCGTAATAATAATAATAAAAACAGTTTTTATAAAGGAATATTAATACATACGAAAAGCTGTTTAAAGAATGAATTGTTATACTGACTTTACACGTATAAAAACATATACCATATACCAAACAGATTGAGCGATATGATTATAGCTGTTTTGAGACGAACACTTTCGAAGTCCAACTTCGGGTGTCTTCGGAAAACAGTAAACTAAAGCTGCTGGTTCGAACCTCCAAAGCCAACCTTAGTAATCGGGAAAAGATGTACAGATATGTTTTTCCTTCTGTTAAATATAATAAGACATGTTGAAATGGTATTAAGTGTAGAAAAAAGTAACATTGATTGAAATACTTAATGGTACAATATTTCGAGACTATGTATTCACACTCTCGTTTCGTCATTGTGATTTCCATACGGAAAAGAGCATTTACGTATGAGCTCAGTTATATTTCAGAAGCAGCTTCTGAAAAGCGGTCATGTTAGCTCAGTGGTACACCACCGAGCGTTTAAATCGTGAGTTCGATACCCGTTCAGGCGAGATTCCTTTATGATATTCTACTTTCCTCAATGCATGAAAATTATGTAAAATAGTTACATTACAATTCATCAGTTGTATATATATTTTCATATCATCAGTTGTATATATGAGTTGAATATATATATTCATATCATCAGTTGTATATATCAGTTGAATATATATATTCATATCATTTCACGACATAAGTAATTCTTATCTTTAAAATATAACATCTGAGGTATTCACAGAACGTCGGTGTTATGTGTGAATATTGAATACAAATTTAAAAAATCGTGTAATAGCAATAAATAAGTTATGTAATATATTTATTTGCAGCTACTTTCATCGCAGATAACTTCTCAATATTCGCATTACAGCATTTAGGTAGAGCATATCGAAAATCGGATCGTGGTTCAAGACAAAAAACTAGCTAGCTCCAAACTGTCACGTAAGAAATTCACGAATCGCAAAAGTAAAGTGAAGAGATTGAGAGCGGTAATTCCTTAATCGCTCTCTCTCAACTCTCTCTTATCTGCATTTATACATATAAAAGTGTATGTATGTATGTTCCATCATAACTCATGTAAGCCTAGAGCAGGGTTTCTCAACCTGGGAGTCGCGGCCCCTAGGGGATCGCGAAGATAGGCGGAAGAGATAAATATAGTTAGAATCTAATACCAGAAATTATTTTTAAATATTATTTTTAATTTTGTTCTGATAGCCATACTTTTATTTTTTATACACACTGTAAAGAACAATAAAAAATAAGTCTACTGAACATTTTCAAAGGGTGTAGAATTCCTGTTACTATTCGGTTCAAAGTCTCTTGTCGTCGCGAATTCTGTCGAGAAATTTGAAGCTTAAAATATACAAAAAGATAATCATGCCTGTTGTTCTGTATGGTTGCGAAACATGGTCGCTTACTCTGAGGGAAGAACATAGACTGAAAGTATTTGAGAACAAGATCCTTAGACGAATATTCGGACCCAAGAGGAACGGGAATGAGGAATGGCGGAAACTTCATAACGAGGAACTACATAATTTATACGGTTACCCAACATTGTTAGGGTCGTCAAGTCTAGGAGGCTTAGGTGGGCAGATCAGGTAGCTAGAATGGAAGAAAGTAGAAACGCTTTGAAAGTCTTGACTGGAAGACCAAACGGAGAACGACCATTAGGAAGACCTAGGGGCAGATGGGAGGACAATATTAAGATGGATCTCGCTGAGATAAGAATACAAAGTAGAAACTGGATCCAATTGGCTAAGGATAGAAGTCAGTGTAGAGCTTTTGTGAACGCGGCATTGAACCTCCGGGTTCCATAGGCCATAGAGTTAGTTAGTTAGTAGAGTTGTTTAAAAATGAATTTAAATCAAAGAGGTATGATATAAAACTAATGAGAACTGTATATAGAAATACTAGAAAAATACACATGAAACAAAACCTGCACATTGAAATACAATTAAAATTAAAACCTAATGAGATACCTAAGCATGGTGTAATTTCACTAGAGCAGCAATGCCCGGTTCAATCTTCATGACGAATATTATCAAGCCATTTTCAACTGATAAGCGATTTCTTATCTTTGTTTTAATGTTTACCATAAAAAAAAACACTTTCGCACAAGTACGATATAGCAAATGGAATTATTACTTTTAAAGCAGCAATCACCAGACCAGGATATTCTTCTCTCCTCATCAGGCAGAACTTGTCCAAGTCTTCGTTACAGAAAACCAGTTGCAAAGACTTGTCGCATGATCATTCTATTATTTGGTCAAGAAGTTGTGGGCTTAGATCGGATACGTTAATGGCCTCTTCAATGAAGGAGTTTAACATCCATCTTGAACCAGCACCTTCGTCGTTGGGAATATAGATATTACAGTTACTGTATCCACTGTCAGTGCCGGGCGCCGAAAAGAGGGGCCACACATTTCGGAGGAAGTGTGTTACTCAAGTTAGGAAAGTACATGTGCACATGTGTAAAATAGAAGGAAAAACGTAATAAAATGTACTCAAAATTAAGAAAAGGTAGGGTTTATTTTGAAAATGTTATTGAGCTTCGTGCCAACCATGGTGGCGCTTCGTAGCTAGTCTGTCGACGTCACTCATATATACGGTGACATCGTACTATACTCTCGCCCCGGGCAATGATTTTCCATGGCACTGTTCACTATAAACAAAAAAAATGGATTCTACTATTATAGAAATAGGTATGTTAAAAATCCCACACAAGCTTATTATAAAACAAATTATAAAAGGGTCGCTGGCAAGAGCGTGTGATAAGAGGGGATCGTGATAGGAATTAGATTGAGAACCACTGGCCTAGAGTAACTTTAACCACATTTCTTATAGTTTCAAAAAGAGTGCTGTCGGGTTACCTATGGTGAATGGGAGGGGGATACATATAAAAGATTGCTAGAAAATGATCGATATTAGATTCATAGTTTTCGGGGTCGCTTAGATAAATAGTGAGACTTTCAATTTCGCTTAACTCCGATTAAGCTCTCATTAGTAGGGATGGGCACGAACGACTTTTCTTTGAAACTCGACTCGACTCGAAACAGACATCTTTGAGGTCTACTCTTGGACTCGGCGCGAAAAATATCTTCCAACTCGACTCGGATTAGAGTCAAGTCGAACCAAAACGAGCCAAATCCTGTGTGTAGTCCTACCTAGACAATACATAGACAATAATTATTATACTACTGTTACTACAAATAATAATAATAATAATAATAATAATAATAATAATAATAATAATTATTATTATTATTATTATTATTATTATTATTATTATTATTATTATTATTATTATTATTATTATTATTATTATTATTATGACAACACCGTGTACAAACATGAACGATAGATGGTTAGTAAAGGAATACTAAAAGCTAGTTGACTGCCGACGTCGGTAGTCATGAAGTCTACAAGGCAAGGACATCGTTCATTACCCTAAGCTGTAAGCGTCGGTGGACTACAGATGGTCAACTATTAACCTCTCGCCAGAAATTGGTGGCCCCGCAGCGACGATCCGTGATGGCCCAAGTTCCATTTTGAAAACTTTACTACCAGCGGCAGAGACGCGATGAAACGCCAACGAACCACAAAATTACTCTCCCAAAATATGTTAAAATGCCTATATGTGTGATTTGTTTATATTTAGGTGAAACAAAAAAACACAAAACAAATACCCCGGGGTGGACGCGACCTATCAATATTACGATTACTAGGCACGTGTTCTCCTGACTTCCCCACGGAAACGATCATAAAAAGCTTGGTTGTTGAAGGATAAATCATTGACGTCTTAATTTAGCCAATCAGACAAACCCCTACATCTCGAGTTCTAGGAGGTCATACCGTGAACCGTTTCAGATTTATTGCTTTCTGGTGGAGTACTATCCATGCGCAAAATTTGAGCATAAGAGCCGACATGCATCTTCGGTGCCTCTTTAGTACAATTTTAACCAGAGATGGTGTGGGTCAATGAAAATTTGATCCACGACCCACCATGACCCACTATGACCCACCACCCAAATGACCCATTGGCCCACTCTGACCCATCAACCATCGTGATCCACTCTGACCCGCCACCAACTATGAACCACTCTGAACCATTGCGACCAACTCCGACCCACCAAAACCCATCGACATCAACTCTGACCGATGACCCACGTCCTCCTCTCCATTGACTAAAGAGATTACACTTGTAATAAAACAAGACTGTGAAATTATCACTTATCGGAGTTTGAATTTCTACCGTCATTGGCTCAAGCACCTCTTTGTTACAATACTGGTGGGTCTGACCTTTACGATATATAATGGCAAAGTGTTTCTCATCTTCCGAATTAAAATGAATTTAAATTTATCATATGTAATTATTTCTTTGTTGCCTTACAGACACATTTCAGTAGAAAATAGGGTGAAATTTAAAAGTTTCGAATCAAGGAAAAGTAGACCAACGTAAAAAAAAAAGAGAGAGAGAGAGAAACTAATTTTCTATATAATTAAGCATGCCGTACTAATTGAAAATGCCCATGTAATTAAGTTTAGAATACAAATTTTATGGCCATTTTTCTCTAACTTTATGGCTTGATTGCCTTATGCTCGGAACGCTCCATATATTAAACACCAGCTTCAGCAATTATAAATAGAAAGCAGTGGGTATAAAATTCAAAAAGAACTTTAGTTTGCATTACTCAATTTTTTTCTCAACTAATATCAATCGTTTTCGATTATTTTTACAAATCAACCCACTACCAATTTCCAATATATAGAAAATGCACCCCCGTTCCCCCGCTCATAAAAGACAATTTTAAAAAAATGCCAGGGCATATTCTCTTTATTTTTAGTAGAGTTATATGCTGAATTTCAGCTCTCAGTTGAACGGCTTGTGAGATACTAAATTTTTCGCAAAAATTCGGACTTCTACTCCCCCTAAGGATATGTATTATAATGAAAGTGACACGCGTATGATAACTTCCCAGTTGGGATTGGAGCCTGATTATATACCAAACGTCAATTCATTTGACTTTGCAATTTGACCGTGATGATTACGCAGACATAGTTACTTTCAATTTTTTATGATACATATCCTTATTTCATATGTTACAGATGATTCAAAAATATTTTTTCAAGCAGTTAGCTCCTCTAGAATCTCACAGGCTGCATCCCAAAATCCAACTCCTACTATCCTATGACAATCCAAAAGTGACTGAACTTTTTTTTTATTAGGAACAAATGACAAAAGAAAAATGGAGATCTTGAAAGTAAAATGTAGAAAAGCTCGGTGCCCCCAATAACTCCATATTTCTCCGCCCCTTCATTCCGAACTTAAAAATAAAACTTAATTCGAATATGGTTAATTAGTGAATTTATTACAGTTAAATTCCACTCACTACATGCTACAGCTACAACTATGGAAGAAAAAATAACAACTGTGAAACATGTTCTGAATTACTATTACATTTCATACGCTATTATTAAACATATTAGAATAGTAAAAGAGGATTGTTCGTGAAATAGTATATTTGCTCATGATTTTTAACTTTTTCATGCGGAAAAAAATAAAATATTATTCAAGTTTTAAAATTTGCACTCTGCAAATATGTTGCCCTCTAGGCAATGGGACTAATGTGGACTAATGGGAAATGCTGCACTGTTAGCGGCGCTGAAAACTTACGATTCGATTCTAATATCGGTTGATTTCGATATCTTTATGTCGCTACGTAACCACCCTGGGTGCTAATGGGAGCTTAATTGGACTTGAATTGAAAGTAGAGCTATTCACCTAAGCGACCACGAAACTATGGATTCAATAATAATATCGACCCGTTTCTAGCATTTTTGATATGTATCCCGACAGTACTCTTTCTCCAGACTGTAAGAAATATAGTTAAAATTGCTCTAGATATATCAGAATTATGTTGAAACACACACATAAATCCACTTTTATATTCTGTATAAATAGAGAGTGAGCGAGCCAGCGAGCGAGAGAGGGCGACTCAAGGCATCACCACTTCCACATTGCAAAAGCATATATCAGGAATTGAATTGAAAATCTATGTAAAGACCTTCTGCTGTGGCATGCTTCATAAGGACAATTCCAGTCTGCTCACGTGACCTTTGGGGTTCATGAATTTTTTTGCGAGCGTTCCGACTTTGGATTCTCTGTTTATACCCTCTGTTTATGCATCGAATAACTTTTCAAGAACATAAATGACATTCTATATTATGAATGTTGAGAATTACTCTCTATATGACAAATAGCTGCAAATAAATACACTACATGATTTATTTATTGCTATTGAACGAGTTTCTTAACTTGTATTTACATCCTCATATATAATACCGACCTACTGTGAAAATTATCTCAGATGTTATATTTTAAACATAATAATTACTATGTTCTGCAATTATTATGTTATATATAAACAACTTATGTATTTTAATGTAATTATTTTATATAATTTTTCATGCATTGCGGAAAATATAATTTAAAAAAAAGTATTGACCCAGATGGCATTCGAACTCACAACCTTATGATTTGAAACCCGACAGCTTACCAATGAGCAAACACAAGGACTTCCAGAACTAAGCTTCTAGCGATGTATAAAGGATCTCAAGATAATTATGACATATCCATTACAAACACTGTTTCTGTTCTACTTTGACTTTTATTTTAGTACTCAGGCGATAATTATGTTCTATTTCTTAACTTTGAGCATTCTTTTACATATGGAAAGATTCTTTAACGTATTTAAATGTTCCATTACGTATAGAAAGCTAAATGACAAACAAGCATGTGCTCACATTAATAAAAGGTTTCGAAATATTGTATCATTAAGTATTTCAATCAATGTTGCTTTTTTAAACACTTGGTAACAAGTCTTATTATATTTAAAAGAAGAAAAACACATCTGCAAACTTTTTCCCGATTGCAAAGGCTGGCTTGGAGGTTCGAACCTGGCTTACTTTTTCCCGAAGATACCCGAAGCTGGACTTAGAAAATTTTTGCCTCAAAACACCAATAAAGAATGCGCTCAACCTTTTTGAGACAAGGTGTACCAACTGCTGGTTTTTATGCGTAGAGAATAACATGCGATGGTACCTTCCACGCTACAAATGAAGTTTTAAAAACCAGGTTGAGGTTGAATGAAACATTTTAATTGTCACTGGAACAATGTTGCGGTAATGCAGAAAATAAAAGCCTGTGGGAAGAGTCAAGTAGCGTCAGATAACGCAGATAGCGACATCTATTAGCGTGACGCAGAGACAAAGACGTGTGTTATTATTATTATTATTATTATTAGTAGTAGTAGTAGTATTACTATTATTATTATTATTATTATTATTATTATTATTATTATTATTATTATTATTATTATTATTATTATTATTATTATTATTATTATTATTAACGTAATAAGTATATAGTAGTTATTAGTATGTAAATGTTTCAAGAGCGAAATAACACAATATATTAATATACGGACAAGTGGACACACGAAGTAGGTAGAATTCAAAATAATCCAAACCTGCCGTAGCAATGACCAAGAAATAATGCGATCTCATTGTTCGGATTTAACAAATAACCGGATACTTTCCTTTCCTTCTCTTCGTCTCTCTTCCTTTGTCCCTTTGCTGAAATAGTAGTGGACATGGTTCACGTGGGACATTCAACAGAGGCGGAGGAAGAGGGGGGCTGCCTCCCCTATTAATGAAATTTGTAATCACACTAGCGGGACAGAGCAGGAAGGACATGTGGAAAAAGAACGGCGCAAGCAATGCAGAGGTAACGATTATCTGTCGCTGTAAATTCGTGTAATTGCCCCGCCAACTCAGGACGCAATTCTGGACCCAGCGTAAAAGCGGATGGAGCGGCTTTCTCCTGGTGACAATTGCTCTTGCTGCTGCACACAGACCCAAAGCTTTATTATATTCAATATCTAGCGTATATATGTGTGTTATGAAGCAGTGGTTCCTTTCTACTACTAAGAGGAAAACAACAATACAAATATTTCAGTGATGTAGCGGTTGCATTTACATGTAACCTCACAATATACAGTACTATTTCCTACCCTATTTCTGTATTTTCCCTCTTTTTCCTTCGAGCAAAGTAAGTCAAATTCTCATTTCACCATTCTCGTAATTCTAAAAGAGAAACATGTCACTCTCCGTGTCACGCTATCCTGGAATATTATACAACCTTACGTAAGAGATTTGTAATGTTGGTTGCAGAAATACAAGGGGCACAGCTGAGAATTCCTTATAATAAATGGCAAACGTCTCAGTACGTCACGCTAACTCCTAATAGCAGCCATGCTAAAATAGATGTCGCTACCGGACGTTAACGGGTTGTTGTGAATAGTGAAGTCGTAGAATAATTGTATAAAAAATATTATAAGGTGTTTGAAGTCACTGGTGAGTTAACTCTCAAATAAATATAGTATTTCTTAAGGGTAATCGATTAGAGCTTGTTTTTTAATATATATTCAGAGATATAATGGAAAGATATCCGAAGGTACACGGTCTATAGGTCTACCCACCTAATATTTATTTATACACATGTTTAAGCGTATACTCACTTTAAACCAGCGAGGTAACAGAGGAAATAAGCGTTGGTAAATAAGAGAAAAACGGTCGAGTATAGTGATATGGCTCTGTTCAGGACACTTTTATCTGATTGGTTGTTGGAAGTCACGTGGCATGACATAAGTCAATGAACTTTAGATTTTGGGAGGGGTACAATCCCACACCCCCAAAATTTGGGAAAGATACATTGAATCATACCCTAAAATTTGAGAACTTTCGGGAGTTACACACCTTGGAGAGGTGTAAGGATCTTAAATATATACCTCTGAAAATTTGGTCATTTCCTTGAAAAGGAAAAAAAAAGTGTACAAATATTGAAAATTTTAAGGTTAATGACGTTATTTGTCCTCTATGATGGATGTTTATGATTCTATGGTGTTACTCTTTCATGCGTATCTAAGGCTAGGTATGTAGACCCTGTGGTCCACTTTGTTCCTTTAGATGGGAAGGAGGGGGGGCAAATCTGCACCCTTTATGCTCTAAGATGGATTCTTATGGTTTTGTGTTCATGGATGGGTGTTTATGATTCTATTGAAAGACTTTGCTCTCTTTCATGGCTATCAAGGACCAGGTTCGTACACTCTCTGGTTCTCTTCTACGCGTGGGGTGAGCCGAAACTACACCCCTTATGATCCAAAATAATGGTCATATTTTATACTTATGTGTGAGTGTTTGATCCTATGGATAGGTATAGTATCTTACTCTCTTACATTTGTGTCTAAGATTAATTACGTATCCCCGCGGTTCCTTTGAATGGGTATGAGTCGTTTCCACCAATGGTTAAAAAACTGTCAGACATTCAAAATTTCAAAATCTTGATATTATTTGTTTTCTACAATGTTTTTTAAATGGTTTTATGGAGAGGTACCTCACTCTCTTTGATGAATGTGTAGGACCGAGATACTTACTCTTTGGATGGGCAGGGTGGGCCAACCTGCACCCTCATGCTCTAAAATGGGTGTTTACGATCCTATAGATATCAGGCTCTAGGGATGAATACCTTACTCTTTTTAATGGTTACCTAGAACAAGTTACAAACTCTTGTGGTTCCCTTGGTGTGGCAGTGGAAAACCCTGCACCTCTTAACCTTTAAAATTGAGTGTTTCCCGAAACAGGAAACACACAGGGGTAAATCGCTCTAATTGGATGTTGGTAGTCACATGACCCAGGTGCAGGCCCGTGCTGGCCCACCGGGACACCGGGACGTGTCTCGGTGCGCCCTCCGAAATACCACACTACAAATAATGGTACAAGTTTTTAGTAATAAATTCTTACAGTTTTATTGGTAAAGAATCCGTGAAAGGTGCAGTGCGCCCTTTACATTAGACGTCCTTCCGAGACCGCATCAAAGATGAACGATTTTATTTACTCTTCTGTATAGCACAGTTCTGTACAATAAATACACATAGTTACTATTGGCAAAGAACCCGTGAAAGGTACAGTGCGCCCTTTACATAAGGCGCCCTACGAAACATCACATTATAGATAAGTGGTTTTAGTTATCCTGTATACCAGCTTTGTTTAATAAATTCAAATACTGACTGGTAGTACAGAACCTGTGAAGAATACAAGGCGCCCTTTACATAAGATGCCCTGCGAAATATCACATTATTTTTTATGTTATTCTTCTGTATTTTAGTTTTGTATTATAAATTCATACAGTCGCTATTGGCAGAGAACACGTAGAGTATAATCACTTACAGAAATATTATAAAGTTATATAGCTATAAAACGAAACAATGTGACACATCAAGAATAGTTCGGATAGTCAAACGTACGATGCATTTATGTAATACTATACTGACACTAGTCTCTAATTTACGATTTTTACGGCATCAAAGCTTTCACAGTCTTATGCATCCATATATACGACCATGTTGAGTGTTCCTGTGTGTTTTAAAGCAGTGTTCGGATAATCAGTATCTGTTGTATTTCTGAAATATAGCTGTATTAGTTTCTGTAAAATGTGGTCTTCCTGTCACCACGGCACGGCGCGTCCTCAGGTTGTGGATCAAGGAGAAGGCCTCTGGAATATAGGGGTTAGCTGCGAATATACTGAGTAAGCAGTCGCGGACAGACAAGGGGTGATAATACAGCTTGAGAATTTTGTGTGAGGCTGACAACCTCATTCTGTAAAAAAAAAAAAAAAAAAAAAAAAAAAAAAATTGTTCAGATAAGTTCGCAGAGTCCTCGGATCAGAACTGGTAACTTGGCACGAATTCCGCAAAGTAAAATCGACATAAGATTTGGAACATGAAACGTAAGAAGTCTCTATAGGGCAGGCGCGTTAATTTTTTTGAAAAATGAGTTTAGAAATAGAGGCTGGACCTAGTGGGATATCAGGAAGTTAGATGAGAAGGAAATTGAGGAGTCAAGTCGGGAAATTTTACGTTCTTTTACGGGGGACAAATTAAAAATTACCAACTAAAAACAGGGCTTTCCGTTCACAAACGAATACGTAATATCAGCAATTACATAGGTTGAATTTGTTAATGATATATTTTCTTTTACTTCTCTTAAGAGTCGGTGGTGTAATATTATTTTAAATGCACATGCCCCAACAAAAAATAATGATGGCGATTTAAAAAATACAGTTTTTACGAAAGAATAGAACGGGTATTTGATCATCTCCTGCAATACCATATGAAAATTCTGTTTGGTGGTTTTATTGCGAAGGTAGGACCAGAGGGTATTTACAAACCGATTATAGGGAATAAATGTTTGCATAAGGAAGGCTGTGACAACGGCGTTAGACTCGTGAACTGTGCAATATCCAGAAACCTTATCGTGAAGATTACAAAATTCCAACATCGCGACATTCATAAATATACTTGGACTTCATCAGATGAAAAAACACATATTCAAACTGATCATGTTTTAGTAGACAGAAAAGAACAGTCTAACACAACTGATGTTCGGTCGTTCAGAGGAGTTGATTGTGATAGTAAGAGAGAGACTATCGTTGAATAAAGGAAATATTCAATATCTGAAAACGGAGCAGTTTAATTTAAAGAAATTAGAGGAGAGTCAGGTGAGAGGGGAGCCAGATTGAAGTGTCGAATAGATTTTCGATTTTAGAAGGTTCGGAGTGCGCTAGTGTTCACGATACTTGCTTGAAATTAGAGATAACATTAAAATTTCAGCAAAAGGAATATTGGAGCACGCAGAAATACGTAGGAACAAACTATGGTTCAACCAAGAATAGACTAAAGTAGCAGAGAAGAGAAAACAGAAGAAACTGCGTTGGCTACAAATTAAAACAAAATAACTACATAAAATGTCATTTTCATCTAGCAGTGACTTCTAAAACTTCTAAAACTTTTAGAACAAAGAAACGTGATTTTCTGACAGCTAAAATCAATTAACTTGAAGATAATAGTGAAAACAAAAACATTCGGGACATGTATAAATGCATCAACGAACTTACGAAAGGCTATCAACTTTGTGCTTATATATTAAAGAAACCTAAAGGAACAGTTCTCACTGATACAGATAGCATCTTAAATAGATGGAAAGATTTCTTTGACGATTTGCTTAACACATAGCCAAAAACTAACGCGCGTGGAGAAAGTGAAATGCATGCAGCATAACCGTATATTCCAGAATCTAACCAGACAGAAATAGAAATCGCTATTTAAAAAAAAAAAAAAGAAAGAAAGAAAGAAAAAACATCTCCGGGTGTAGACGAAATTCTGGTTGACTTAATTTTAGCCGGAGGGGAAAATTGTAGAGCAAGATACACACTCATTCTCATTATTTGGAACAAGGAGGAATTACCAAAAGATTGAAGAGAATCAATCATTGTTCCAGTTCAGAAGAAAAGCAACGAAACATTTAATAGTTATTGAGGCATTTCTCTTCTGTCAACATCCAATAAATCCTCTTAAATATTCTATTAGCAAGATTGACTCCATACGTAGATCAAATTAATGGAGATTATCAGAACGGATTTAGGTAAAATCGATCACATATCGACCAGATATTTACCATTCGGCTAATACTTGAAAAGAAATAAGAGAATACAACATCCTGGCCCATCAATTATTGACTTTAGATCTGGTAGGAGGGAAACATTGTACAGCATGCTTACAGAATTTGCAATACCGAGAAAGGTAGATTAATTAAGATATGTTTAAATGAATCCCAAAGTAAGGTTCGAGTAGAGAAATTCTTGTTCACGAGCTTTCACGTTGAGAATGACCTGAAACAAGGAGATGCGTTGTCGTCATTGTTAGTTAACTTTGTTCTGTAGAACACAATAAGGAAAATCAAAGACAACAATCAGGTCTTAGAGCTGAATTATATTTGCCAGCTTATGGCGTATGCTGATGATGTAAATTTAATAAGAAATGACAGAATAATAGAAAGGAATGCAGAAATCTTAATTAACGCTTGCAGAGATATAGGCTTAAAAGTAAATGCAGAGAAAACTGAATAAATGGAAGTTTGTCAGGATCGTAATACTGCATTTTATTGATGCTTTAAAATACCAAATAATATTTTCTTTCAACAAAGTGGATACTTTCAAATATCTAGGATCATTATTAACAGGCCAAAACCATAATCACTAAAAAAATTGATGTCAACTAAAAGCAGGGATTTCGTGCTATTATTCAGTTTAAAATCTTTTGTTGTCGCTAATTTTGCTGAGGAATTTGTAGCTCAAAATATAAAACGATAATCATGCCTGTTGTGCCGTATGGTTGCGAAACATGGTCACTGACATGACTGACTCTGAGGGAAAATCGCAGACTGAACGTAGTTGAAGACAAGATCCTTAAACCAACATTCGAACTCCAAAAGGAACGGGAATGGGGAAAGGCGGAAACTTCATAAGGAGGAACTGCATAATTTTATACCGTTTACCAAACATTGTTAGGGTCATCAAGTCTAGGAGGCTCAAATAGTCATTTTATGTAGCCAGAATGGAAGAAATTAGAAACGTTTTTCAAGTTGTAACTGGAAATCCAAATAGGAAAATGACCGTTAGGAAGACCGAGGCGCAGATGGGAGGACACTATTAAAATGGTTCTCGCAGAGATTGAAATATAAAATAGAAACTGGGTTCAGTTTTCTAAGGACAGAAATCAATGGAGAGCTTTTGTAAACGCGGCAATGAGCCTCCTGCGTCCATAGGCGTACTATATTCAGTTGTTGATACATTTAGCTTCTTTTTATTTGACAGAAATGTTATTACAGGAACTAAAAAGTTTTTCTGTAGTAAAGAGGATTTCGATTCGAGGTTAGCCAATTATTTTAATACTGAAACAAATTTGGTGGTGATTTTGATATAAAATGGCACCCATACTTTCTTTCAAAGTGTCTCTCTCTCTCACTCTCTCTCTCTCGATATATATATATATATATATATATATATATATATATATATATATATATATATATATATATATATATATATATATATATATATATATATATATATATAAATTCCCGTTTGTATAGGCGCCCTTTTAGTAGACGTGTCCACGCCCTCATTAGTATCCCAGCACGGCCCTGCCCAGGTGACATGTTAACCTTGCATTCTCATGCTCTAAGATGAGTTATAACAGTCCATGATTATAAGACTATGGATAACCACCTGATCCAATTCGTGAATGTCTAGAACTATATACAGTGAAACCTGTCTATGTTGGCCACCATCGGTTCTATCGAAAAGTGGCCAACTTAGACAGGTGGCCAACTTACAGAAAATAACTGTGATTTGTGTATTTTTAGAATAGGATTTCTAGTATTACTTGATTGTAAAACTTTAATAATCAGTGGCACGACAGCTACTTATAAATAATGTATATAGAGTAATCACAAAAATATACAGTACTATAAAATATTACTATAGTATGTTTAATATGTGTGCATACATATCTCTTCCTGAAAACTAGTCTGGTACATTGGATTATTCGGATTGAAAACACGATAACACAAACAACCATGAAATAGAAGCGTATGTACGGTTTATTGAAATTGATATTATAGCACACTGAGTTATTCAGATTGGAAACAAGAAAAGTTAAGTTATAAATTGAGAAATTTATATGCAATTTATATGACTTCTTTTCAGTTGTTACTGAATGGTGGTTCATTCTAGACGTATTTGTTTTATTCTTTTTGGCAGATATGCACATTCTAATATTGTAGTTAACTACCTCTTGTTAATGAGCTAGAAGTGTTTCCCTCGGAGCAAAAGATGTTTTGAGAAAAAATCTTGAGGGAATTGATATCTCAAAAACTCCGCTATCTTTTGACAAGCCGACAGGTGCCAATAGTTGACAATAATTGAAATGGTTAGTTTTAACCTTGAGAATTTTCCGGAATTACTAAAGCTCCCCACTGATGAGGGGAGTTGATATAGCTAATGGTTTTACCAAAACAGACAAGGTAAACAAATACGTACAACCATTTCCTGAATTCCTGTACGTGCTTTTTCTTATTCACACCTTCCTTCACCACCCCTTTATGAGGGTAGTGTTCTGGCCATTGACCTCCAAGAACAAAAATCGTGCGAATCTATGCTTCTTTGTGTCCAGTCACAAATACAGAACATCTGCCTCTCATATGGGAATTCGAAAGAGTTAAGAAAAATAACAAAACTGTATTTTGCGTGGCCAAGATACACAGGTAAATTTATCATTATCATCATAGGGAAAACATTGCTTCAGTGTGGCCAACTTCCAAGATAGACAGGTGGCCAACTTATAGAGCAGAAAGTAATGAATATCTTATGGGAAAATGCAGGTTCAAGACGAACTAGGCCAAGATAAGCAGGTGGCCAACTTTGAGAGGTGGCCAAGTTGACAGGCTTCACTGTATATATATATATATATATATATATATATATATATATATATTATTGTGTGTGTGTGTGTGTGTGTGTTTGTGTTTGTGTGGCCCAACCCGCACATCTTATATTTTATGATTGGGTATTTATGGCCTTATGGATGAGCACCTTACTCTGTTTTATGAACATTTAAGACGAAAGTATGTGCCCTTGTCGCTCCTTTGGCAAGAAGACGTGGGCTACAGATCTTATAATGCTCTCTATCAGACGATTTATGACATTATGTTGTGTAGTCTCGAGGGTGTGGGTTATGTGATGAAAACTAGCGAATAAGAAGTGATGCTTATGTGTTTTCGTCATGTGACGTCATATTTAGTCGGTGTTATTAAGGTTGAAATAGGGTTGAATTAAAATAAACCCCTACTAGTTGCTGCATCGTCGAATTTCGTGTGGTGGTGTCGAATTTCAGAACTAAAGCAAGTGAATGAAAAAGGCACAAGACCTAAACGGCACAAGTCCTAAATGGCAGAAGTCCTAAACGGCAAAGTCCTAAAAATCATTTCGCGGCACAAGTCCTAGACGGCAGAAGTCCTAAACGGCACAAGTACTAAAATTTAGGTCTAGTGCTTATATTTTTAGGACTTGTGCCTTTTAGGACTTATGAATGTCACCCGCTGTTTCCACATTTAGTAACAGGTCATCAACCGCTACATGTTCCAAAAGTACTGACCATGGAGGTCAATGGTCAAATATTTAAACCCGAATAACTCGTAAACGGAGCCACATAGTGAGGTGCTGTTTCCACATTTAAGAATAGTTCATCAAGTGCTACATGTCCCAAAAGTACTAACCATCGAGGTCAAAGGTCAAATATTTAAACCTGAATAATTTGTAAACGGAGATATATATTGAGGTGGTGTTTCCACATTTAGTAATAGGACATCTAGTACTACATGTCCCAAAAGTACTGACCATCGAGGTCAAAGGTCAAATATTTAAATCTTAATAGCTTGTAAGCAGAGCGTCGGATAAATTTGTGTGACCTATTCAGTTTTGTACCAAACAGAAAAAAGTGAAGAATGATTAAATTTGAGTGGCTTATTTACTTTTGTACTAACCAGAAAAAAGCAAAGATATGTCATTTTAACTAGTTTAGAATTTTATATCAACTTGTACTATTTAAACAACTTTTGACAATAAACGATTTAGACATTTTGCTCTATATAATTTCCTTTTTTCAAGATAATGGTCTTGCACTCTGAAGAACTATAGCATTCTTATCTGGAACCTAATATTGATTATTACATATTAACATACATACACACACACACACACACACACACACACACATATATATATATATATATATATATATATATATATATATATATATATATATATATATATATATATATATATATATATATAAAATTATATTTTTTAAAGCATCTTTTCTTTAGGTGAAAAAATTAATTGCTTAATTACACTTTGCATAGACCTATATTCTGACAATTATAATATCCGGTTTTATTACCAAACTGAACTGTTATTCAAATTCACTTTTTCAGTTTCACCGGAAAGGCCTAATAGTACACCTTTCAACTAACAATCACAATTTTACATTGCTTTCCATACGAAGGATGTGAGTGAAACAGACTTAAGTCTGCACTCTTCAATTTTTAACACCTATCGATAGGTGAAGTGGAAGTGAAAGTGGAATCGTATCTTACGCGTTTACAAGATAAAAGATAAGGACGAAGAGATGGCGCTGTAAACATAAAGTATTGGGGAGCTTTGATCTCATTTTTTATTCAATTTTTACTATTTACAATTATTTACTTTGAACAATTTTATTATTTATTACAATCTTCATATACTGTTTTTCATTTTCAATATGTTCATGCGCCGCTTATCCTTCTTTATTACATTAATAGTGTGATAAACAATTATATTTAAAACAGGCAAATTCGGCCATCTTGGCACGTGCCATTTTAATACATATTCTTATTTCAAACAATTTATAATTGAAACATATATAGTGACGTAGTCCACAGGGCTCTAAGTCCGGGACTTCCTTTATAAATCTCCCGTAAGGGAGGTAACTGAAACTGAAACTGAGAAGATAAAAGAAGGTTCGTAGGACAGTGTACAATATCTAACATTAAAATAATGATAATAAAATGTTTCCATTTGATATAAGATTCCCTTTATCCCGGTCTTCCCTAATGTCCAACAGTTCCAAACTTTGGTCTCCAAGCCAAATCATTCAATTGCCAAAGGCTTGAAATTGCGCATCACGATACCTGTTACTTTTCGATACAAAGATCCGTGGAATACGTAAAAGATTTAGGAGTTATATTTTATTTCTCAATAGCTAACATTTTTTTGACCAGAGTATGCATTTCTTTATTAAAAATAAATTATTTCGTAACAGTTCCCATAGCGTAACGTCTGAGGAAGATAACGTTACGTTATGGAAACTGTTAGGAAATAATTTATTTTTTAATAAAGAAATGCATACTCTGGTCAGAAAAATTTTAATTATTTAAATAATAATTCCAGAGTGAACATGGAGGAAGTTTATTTCTCAATTTGAATGGAAACCACGTCTCCTCAATACTTAAGACAAACGTTTTACTAGAACTATTTGGTGTGTAAAACACTCTCCGAAATCGAAAGGCTTTCTTCGTAAATGGTGACGCTTGGCTATATACGTTGCGCTAGTTGTAGTATTAACTTTTATGTTAATCTCCCTCTAATCATATCACCATCCTCATGATTGTACAGAGCCTGCAATGAAATATTTTTTAAAAAACACTAGTCAATAATAAACAATATATATATCAAGGATCTTATATATATCATATCATAATCATAATCATATCATAAATTATTGAGCACTTCCTGTAGGGCTACAAGGATTAAATTTGACATGATTGTACGTTTTCGGGACAAACCCATAGGAAAATTGCCAAAAGTGAATATTTTTAATTTTTAGAGGGTCTAAAGAGGGGATGAATAATTTTTCCATGTTATTTAAATAATCTTTTTTTTTTTGGACATATAATCTCATATTTTAGGTACTTAGAATTGGAATGAAAACTTGAAATTCGGTATGTGTGTACGTTTTCGTTAGCGTTTCGATTAGAAATAAAAATTTCAAACCGTGGAGTGGTTTTATGGAGAACTGAAAAATCTTTCCTATGTTATTTATATGGGACGACTTCTACACCCCAAAATGTTTAGGCACTTCCGGCAGGATTAGAATTATGAAATTTCGCATGATTGTAGCCTTCCAGGACTTACCGACAGGAAAATTGCCAAAAGTGAACATTTTTAATTTTTTAGGGGTCTAAAGGGGGAAGAAGAAATTCCAATGCTATTTAAATGGGCGTGTTCTTGGGATACAAAATCTTATCTTTCAGACAGTTGAAACAGGAAAAGAAACAATAGAATTGTGGGTTCAAGAGATGCGAGGTCGTAGGCCGAGCAAAGACTGTGTGTGGGAGCGAAAACCCCGCAGGGGCGTCATTTAGGGGGGCAGGAGGGGGCAATTGCCCCTCCCAAGAGTTTGAGGAACACATATACTTTAACCAATTGTATACTAATATACCAGTACAAAACATGAAGGTCTTATGTCGGGGGTGCTCTTGCCCCCCCCCAAGCGAAGTCTGAAATGACGCCCCTGTACCCTCGGATGGGCAATAGCATGGAGTGAAAAAACTTTTTTTCACCAAGCAAAACGCCTGGGGTCCAAAAAGTTGCGTAGTGGCCTGGTGACAACGGGTGTAAAATATTTCCTTGATTGATTGATATCTTCAGGTTGCGCATGCGCACTGAAGTTTGGCGAAAATGAGGAAAATTTGAAAAAATGGGATATTTTAATTTATTTTTTGTCACCAAATGTGAAATGAAATAAAACTGTTACACCATATTTTTGTCGTTTCTCATTCATTATCGAAATATGTGTATTTACTATTTTTCATTTATTTCTTATTTATATATTTAACCTAATACGCATTTTTTCTTTGTTGCAGAGAGCGATTGTTGCCGTAGCTGAGGAAGTGAAATGAACAAAGAGTCCACGCGCAACAGTCGCAGTTATGTTCCGAGACAGGTAGAAGGGTAAACGGACAATTACACAGTAAAAAATATGACTGAGAAAACTTATAATCTTTCGAAAACAAGACGTCAGGTTGACTGCCCGGTTGTAGGGAGTGCCTCCCGCCTACCGGATGCAGTTCTTCCCACACATCTAGATGTCCTGAAGTACGTGGAATTCAAGCGTGAAGAAAAGGAGCAGCTGAGCAAGAAAGACCCGCCTCTGCCTTTCGTCGCAGACGAAGTGGCCTGTCAGGTAGAGGAGGTATGGACTAAGGCATCGATTCCGACAGTGAGTCACCAGAGAGTCGTGGAACTAATTAAGAAGGATGTGAAGAAAGTACAGAAGCTGAAGAAGTGTTCCTTAAGTCGAAGGAACGTCGACGCTTTCAAGAAATCGCTGAACTCATTTCTAGATGAAAATGGCAAGTTGTTCGACATTGCCGCTTGCAAATGTCAGAAATTTTCCCTCTGCCAGTGCGAGAAAGGGAAGAAGGTCCCCAGACAGGAGCAAGAATTCATTGTCGGCCAGAGAACAGCTCGGCAGATGTTCATTGGGAGACTGGACGTCAAAGTCACCAAGGCCATTCAGAAACGATTAAGTAGGAAGGAGTCCGAAGCAGCCAGAGCAAGATCTTTCAAAAAGCGGAAGGAAGATCCCGGTCCAAGTTCCCAATTTGACACGGAAGCTGACTATTCGGATTCCAACGATGGCGTCGATTGCGCGGAGTCTGCTAGTGCTGAGACAACTGACCAATCAGTAACCTTCGATACCCGGAAATCCACAAAGCAGTCGCCCAGTACCAGTCTCAAACTCCCCACATTTGCCCAGGTGTTAGACAGATATGGGATTGCTGACAGGCCTGCCGCAGCGATTGCTTCTGCTATTCTGCACGACACAGCCCTCCATCAGCTGAGAGTACGGTCATCGACAGAAGCAAAGTCAGGCGAGGGCGAGAGAAGATGAGGGAGGGTTTACAAGATTCGCCTCTCCAGCTCCAACTACTGCGGGCACTCTACTTCGACGGGAGAAAGAACAAAACGATGTCTGTTGAAATGATGGCTGATGGAAAATTACAGCGCAGGGAGATTGTGGAGAAACACGTGTCCCTAATCAGTGAACCAGGGTCTACATACTTTGGACACGTGACACCAAAATTCGGATCTGCTATAGCAATTACGAATGCAATCCTGGAATACGCAACCGTCGTGAACATGGAGTTGTCGGGACTGCAGGCGATCGGCAGCGACGGTACTGCTGTCAACACAAGAAAGCGAAATGGGATTATTCATTGCCTGGAAGTTCAGCTGGGCAAGCCATTGCAGTGGATAGTCTATCAACTCCACTTCAATGAGCTTACCCTACGTCATCTAATCGAGTATCTAGAGGGACCTACGAGTAGCCCACGAGGGTATACGGGACCACTCGTAAAGAACCTTCCTGTCCTGGAGTTCCAGCCTATCCAAGGCAGTTTTCCTGACGTCATCCCAGACCTCAGCACCGACCAGCAGTATCTACTCGACATCGGTCGGGCTGTCGCAACCGGGCAATTCCCGCAAGGGCTGGGAGGAAGAAGTCCTGGCATGTTGTCCCATTCACGATCGACTACTGCAAATCGAATCTTGCGGCTGTATGTGGCGAGTGAAATCCCATCTGAAAACCTAGTCATCCTGTCCACGTTCGTGGTCCGCGTGTACGCTCCAATGTGGTTCAATATCAAGCGCCATTGGGAGATCACGGATGCACCAAAGAATCTATGGCATTCCATGCAGTTGTCGCAGTACCTCGATCCGGAACTGAAGAAGGTCGTTTACGACACCATGCAGAGAAACACCTTCGCCGCACATCCCGAAAACCTCCTACTGGCGATGCTGAATGACGAGAGACCTCATATTCGTACTTTGGCCAAGAAACGAATCCTGAAGGCAAGAGAGACTCCTCCTGGTCCTGGCGGCTCGATTCGAACCTTCGAAGTTCTGCCGTTGAACTTCAGCGCCAAGGATTACACAGACATCATCTTTTGGCAATACCTCACTGTCACCGAACCGCCACTCGTTATTGGACTGCCAGAAGATAGCCTAGATCAAGATCAACTTCAAAATCTCTGGTGGAAGGATCTACCGTGCCATACGGAAGCAGTCGAACGATGCATTCGTGTGGCGACAGAAGCTGCAACTCAAGTCTGTGGACAGGACAGGCGCGATGGTTTCATCCGGGCATGTCTTCTGAATCGGCTCGTGATGCCGAAGTTTGAAACTAAGAAAGACTTTCGCCCCTGCTAATCATTAATTAATTAATTAATAATTAACTAATTGCTTCTTAACTTACTCTTACAAACAATATATGAATGTTGCTAACAGAACTTCAGTGCACGAATTGGGCTTAATGGAATAATAGCATTTATTGGTAAAGCAAAAAAGGATGTTACTTCAGTGCGCATGCGCAACCTGAAAATATTAACCGATCAAGGAAATATTTTACACCCGTTGTCAACTTTTTGGACCCCAGGCGTTTTGCTTGGTGACAAAAAAATAAAAATAAATAAATTAAAATATAACATTTTTTCAAATTTTCCTCATTTTCGCCAAACTTCAGTGTGCATGCGCAACCTGAAGATATCAACCGATCAAGGAAATATTTTACACCCGTTGACACCAGGCCACTACGCAACTTTTTGGACCCCAGGCGTTTTGCTTGGTGAAAAAAGTGTTTTTCGCTCCACCCTAATGGGCAAATACAGAAAATATGAAGAGCAAGTTCAAGAAATTAACTGTTGATTCAAAGGCCGATAGATAAGAAATGCGAGGCCGCAGGCCGAGTAAATGTGGGGGTCCGGGGGCGCTCGCGCCGTGTGGACTTTGTGGTGCACAAATACCGTATGCGTGGGTTTTCTCGGAGTTCTCTTGTTTCCTCCCACTTTATTCATTCCATTATTTCCTTCATTTGTCATCATCACCGTTTCCTTTAGCCTAACCGGCATAACTGTGGGACGTAAAACAAAGATTTCATTCATTTCTGGAATGTACATAGTCACGCAACTCGAAATTTCGGGCATTAGAACTTTTGAACCATAAGTGCGAATGAAATGGAATTCTCACATTGAAGAATTGTTTTTGTTGATATTTTTTAGATATAAACCGTAGGATGGGAGTTCGATGTAGTTCTCATTAATGCCAGAAACAAACGAAGGGGAAGATTTTTTTCACAAAACATGAAAAATCGGGAATTAAAGGCAGTTGCAGCTTTTAATGTGGACAAATGAAAGTGTTAGTGGGTAGGAATGTATCGTTCTGAAATAAGAATGTCACATTAATACCAAGTGTAGACTCCCTCGGCCGTAATAATGTCGCGTCGTAAAAAAAATGAAAAAAGTTTTCCGACATTATAGTGTAATATGGCAACACTGGCGGTACCAGACGGTGTCAACAGATAGCTGAGCACCAACTATCCTACAGATGAACAGTTAGAAACAAACACGAAACTTGCAAATCATTCACGAAAATCATGCCCAGGGATAGTGACGTTTCCTCAATAATTTGCAAGTTTCTTGTTTGATTGTATCAGTCTATTTGAAGTGTAGGGCCATCTGGCCATCTGCACATGACTTCGTCTGGGTGTGTTATCCCAGCTGTAGCCAGCCCAATAGTGTAGGGGAGCCGGTAGAAGTCAGGAGGCCCGAAGCAACCATATTATAGTTCATTTGCAAGCCTGCCGTGAAAATTTTAGGAGGCCATTTAAGGGGGTTGGTCCCCGGTGCCCCTAAGCCCCCGTGGACACAGGCCTGCCCATAGGATATCTACACTTGGTGTGAATGTATCGTGCTTGTTTCAGAACAACGCATTTCTACTCAATCTACCCACTAACACTCCAATTTGTCCACATCTACAAAGATAGTCCCCTTTTCTGTGTGGAAGTCTCGTTTTATTCGCCTTTATGGTTCAAAAGTTCTAGTGATTCAAAGTTCAGGTTACGCGATTTTACGGGTATTTCAAGGATGAACAGACATACAAATAAATACTGAAAATTAAAATTTACTGAAAGTTTTCCCGAGTAATCCTTTGTAACTTCTTCTGGCGATTTTGAAGTGTCTATATATATATTGTGGACGTATAGCACAACTCAACCAAATCAATTCGTTTAAGAATGCCCTGTCAGTAGCAGACTCAAAGAGAACAAAATAACCACGTTAACAGTTATTTTTATTTTTTTGAACACTGCTTTTTCTATCTCTAAAGATTACAAAAGAATATAGTGACAAAAAATCGCTATCGGCTACTTGTGAGAAATCCGAGCGTGGCATGTTGTTACATGGTTGACTTCACAGGGATTGCGCGCATTACATGTATGGTAGGTGTTATTTTATTGACGAATCTTGACGTCAGCTTCAATTTTGTTTCATTTATTATTCTTCTCGTCTGGCTTCACCACTTCCTCTTGCTTCGACATTCTTCTATGTTGTTTGTTTCTGTTTGCCCACCTACTTTCTTTTATTCTCATCTCCTTTTTTTATTATTTAATTATCGCCTTCTGCCGTCTTCAAAATTAAACTTCGCAGTCATTAATCATCATCCTACGGTAGAAACGATTTGCTGTTCCGTTCTTCTTTTCTCCTAGCTTTTGCCTATATCTCGATCTTCCCTCACACACGTTGTTTCTCAATAACACAGATCTTTATACATAGTCAGCTTTTGGGTTTTGAAAGTTTCAAAAACAGATTTTTTTTAAAAAAAAAAAAAAGGAATATGGCTTCATATTATATATATATATATATATATATATATATATATATATATATATATATATATATATATATATATATATATTACATATATAGCCTATCCAGAGTACAAGGGTGTCAAGTCAATTTTCGATCAGCTTGAATATATTTCATCTTCTGCAGGTCCTTTTAGAGCTTAAAAGATGTTTATGTCCAGATATTGTTAATAACTCTAATAATGTTTTTTTCAAACGTTTCCATATACGTAAGCGTCAGGAAATTGGATTTGGTTCCGTAGTACTCTGAATGATCCATATACAGTAATAAACTTGAATTGCAACGAAATATATAATTACTGAAATCAATCTTTCACGGCTTAATGTATAAATTATTGTTTTACTGTAAATTCTCGTTGTTTACAGATGAGTCACGTAATTTCTTCATTTCTACGATCAACCTAAGTTCCTAAGGTTATAAAATTCACATTTTCAGTACCAAATAATACATCCGCTTGGTATGAAAAGCATGGGGTGGTGTATGTTTCACTTTTGTTCTTCATGTAAATACGCTCTCTTACCTTTCTTATGTTTAGTCCATTTTGCTTTCAAGTTAACTTAAACGAAGTCTGACATTCTTTCATTATTTAATTAATAAGTCAACGTAAACACAACCATTGTAAGTTATGTATGTAGACCGACCTTTGGAACTCACAATGATGTCCGAAGTAGGCTACTGGCGGAAATGTGTTAGGGTAGGGATACGCCGAAGATACCTCGCGATCGAGGTCGAGGTTTAAGTCGCGGTCGCACCCTCGATACTGGCACAAACACATGGATTCAAATGGGTAAGCACATGCCGAAGATGTACGCTACATCGCGACCTAGAGGTCGACCGCGAGGGTGAATTAGTGGTCGCGATGATAAACAACCAAGTTTGTTTTTACATGGATGTTCAGCGGAAGCATCGCTCTGGCTCGTGTTCTCATTGGTTCTCATTGTCATTCTTTGACGTCACGAACACGTTGTTATGAGGAGGTCGGAGTATTATGGGTTGACCATGTATGATATTGAGGAGGACAGGAGGTGTGGTTTATGTCTCTGTCCGGGGAACAAAACTGGATGTGGGGTACGTGGGGGGAGCTTCGATTAGGTTTGTGATGTGAACAACAAGGTTGACAGAGAGGAGACTATGGAGAGATATCTGATGAAGGTAAAGCAAAACGTCAAAACATAGTGACAACGCCAGAGAAACACTATCAATTCTATCTTTTACCTATCCTCAACTGCTGCACTTTAAATATGAAATTTGTATTCGAGTATTAATTACTATTACCCTATGAGGTACATTTTAAATATTTATAGTTTGGTTAAGTTGCAATTTTTAAAGAATACTAGCTGAACCTGCGCTCTCTAAACAGCGCATCATTCGCATATGAGCATAAATCTCCTTCTCATTCTTCACAATATATGTACATGTCCCTTTACAGACACAAGTGAAAGACGTATTAATTTAAAAACATCGGCAAGGAGTATCATGACGGGGAGATTTTTTCGATTATTTTTTCTCAATATCTCGCACCGTTTGCAAGATTTGAGCCTACTTCCGGTTAGAATTTCTAATTCATATATGACCAGTGTTTTCTTTCTTCTTGCATGCAGTATGTAATAAGAAAATACATTACATATACAATTAATTATAATGTCAGTTATATATGATGTTCATTGGGCAAAACACTCAAAAAATAAAGATTTATCTTAGACTCGAGAAATGGTTTTCTTTCCTTTTCATTATTATTTGGCCATGAAACAAACGCCTGAGACATATACAACCCCAATATACAACAATGTGGTGTTGGAATGTATAACGTATAGGATATGATGCTTTAGTTTTTTTTTAATTTCAACTCTTCCAGTGTACCATAAAAAAATGTAATAAAGAAATAATGGCCATGTTTTTTTAAAAAAAATATTCAATTAAAACTGGACAATCTACGCAAAATTTCCAATCGATCTGTGAAAACGTCATCTTTCTAGAGCCTGTACTTTCCGAGATCTCATTGTCGAAAGGATTGACCACAAACATATAAACATAGTTTAAAAGAACTCGGAAGATGGAAGCACAATTCACATGCATTGATTTTATAGAAGGCTTATTAAAATACAAAGGCTTTGAACAATAATTTTATATCATAAACTTTATGAAAAAGATATAGTTAACCAATTTAGACTGTTTAAAGTACAAATACTCAAAATGTTTGTCTCTGTTAAACGTGAAATCACACATAACTGTAAATGAAAGATTTGGAAGCCAAAGTTATAGGTTGGAGCTCAGGAGCTTTTAAATCCTATTGTAGCATTTTAATAGATAGATTACATTCTTAATCCAGCTCTTAAAGCTGATGGTGGAGATAAGACCCCTAAGCTGGAAGTCTATTGGTCACCTAATGACAATGGAGATAGACTGAATTAAGTTGAACACAACAGAAAGCTAGTCATGTTTGACTAGGAAAGGGGATCAAGTACTCAACCTCATCCCTTCAGAACACTTATGATTTTAGCAGTGGCGGCTAATGTTAGTGTTGCAGCGTTGCGCAACGACCAAAGTATTTCAAGAAAAAAATATTATTAGCAATAGTAGTAAAGAACAGAAAAAATACTTTCTAATATTCCCATATATACTTCAAATAACATATTTTTTTACTTCTCTAACTGTCCGTTTCGTTAATCCGTTTTAAAATGCGAAAAATAATCCGTCACAGAGTCTCTAATTTATATTGTGTTGCAGCGAGCATGCAACGACCAGATTCCTTCAGCGCGGGAATTGGAGCAAATGTTAAGTCTCCTTTCCCCTATCTCAGAAGTTAGAGGGTCTGGTCGTTGCAGTGCTTCTGCAACACAGCACGGTTTCCAGTGAACGAGAATTTTTTTCGCGCTAAATAAGATTTCTAAATTTTATTTCACTAGCAGTTAACAAATGGAATTTGATTTTATGCATTCATATTTTTATATTACGGTACTAATACTGAAGCAAATCAGTATAATGACAATTAAAGAAAGTGATAGCAGAATTACAAAATGAAAAAGAAAATATATAGTAGAGCAGAAATCAAATGAAAGTAGATCCGCATTTACAAGTTAATTCTTAGCTTATATAGATAATGAAAATTTCTTCTACAGTAATTTGTGAACCAAATATTAATAAGTCAATATGCAGAATCCCCCCCGTCTGTGGATAGTATTTTAGTATATACATATTTCTTTTATAAAATAAGTATATTTTATACTCTTGATGGAACTGAATGGTGGGGAACGCCACATTGAATTTGGGACTAGTTAGCAATGCTCAGAGGCGTAGCCACGAGGGGGGTCCACCAGGTCCGGACCTCCCCAAAATTTCGAAACTCGACTAGCATTTGTAGACTTTCTTAACGAACTATACTTGTTTAACAGAGAAATGATTGATGTAAGCTAAATATTTTATTTTACGCCTCATCATGTACTCTTTCTTTTCTTATAGAAATAATCGTTCTATCGTTTTTTCTAAAAATATAGGTGACAATAACTAAGAATTACTTATCTTTTCGGGTACAGTAAAAGACAGGTTCGTTATTACGTAGACGTATTGGACCTTCCTCAAATACTTTGGACCCCTCCCAGCTAACATGTTGTTCCTATATCTGGCAGGTTTCAAGGTTGCTTTCCAGAACGTTGATAAACATTGTTTCGCCTCATGTGGAAGTATATTGTGTTCATCGTGCATTGCGTAACAACCAAGACGGATGATTTGGAATGTAGTTCTTTTTTTCTTTTACGCACAAGTGTGTGTGTGTGTGTGTGTTGATATATGAATAGGGTTGCCAAATCTGTAAAATAAAAAGAACCGACACTTCCTCAAAATTCTCTACGATATAGGTCTCAGCGTGAAGTATCTCGTTCGGACCTATCCATGGAAAGGAAATGTACTATCGTGAACGAAAGTGCATTAACACATATATTCTGTATGTCCTTATAACATTCACTAATAACCTTAATAAATACATTGTGCTATAAATGAGAAACTGAAATTGATCAATCGGCATTGATCAATTTATTGTATTTACCAGTAACTACCAATCCTTTAAAATTATCGAAACAGATGAACAAAAGTATAATAATCTTTAGGTGACAATTTTGGATTTGGAAAATGAAATTCACTCTTTAAACATATTGTCTCTACTTCAACTATAGGAAATTGCTTTAAGAAGTCCTTTTCCACTCTTAATAAATGTATAAAATTCCTTGAAAGTAAATTTCAAATTTTCCCTGATACAGTCCCTGTCTCACTCTAAAATTTTCTAAACAGGTGAACAAAATATATTAATCGTTGATACATGGTGAAAGGTAACAGTTTTGAGTTTACAGAATGACAGCTACTTTTCAATATCTATACTTCGAACTAGATACAAATTTGAAAAAAAAAAACGGTTATAAAAGGGCTGGTGAGAAGTTTGTACCCGTCACCGGCTTTAATCAAAATAACAGCAATTTTTCCGGCCAGGCCAATGAAAAGCCGGCCAGTTTACAGCCCTAAATATGAATATGTGACATTCGCAATTCATATACTAGTATCTCTTTTGTATCAGCTGTTTTGGTTATTAGTTATTAGATTTAATTTTATTTGTGTGTGCTTTAATTCTGTACATAACCTACAAATTCTGAATAAATTGCATATCATGACTTCTGTAAATAACTTACAAAAAAAAAAATTGCCCAGCTTTCAACTGAGGAAAACTTACAATTAAGGCTTAGACAAAACAAGCAAAGTGCAATTCAGGAGAGTGTTCAAAAAAAAACGGTTTAAGTTTACAGGACACTTTTTGGCAGTAATGTTGTATGCACTAGGTACATTTCCACAATTTATTTGAAATTTTCCTAGATAAATTGTGAATAAAGCGTGTTCAATGTACATTTTTTTATAACATTAATCTCTGCTACGAACTCTCTTCAGTCTACACTGAAGAGGAATTCGGATCACTGTCAGGGACTGAGTTTGCTAGAATGAATTGTTCACAAAAATCTAGAAAAAATATTTAGTGAATCTACAAAGCTTCTGCAATTAATATTAAGTGTACCTATGGCGTCAGTAAAAGAAGAAAAGTTCTTTTTCACACCAAAAAGAGTTGAGTTGATTTTAGTTTAGCGTCCCTTTCAGCAGCGAGGCTATATGAGACGTGGACCTACTGATTAACGTGGAATCCGAACCACATGAGCTCCCGCCGGGAATCAAACCCGGGTCTCCCACGCCAAAGGCGCGTACGCTAACCGCTTAGCCACGGAGGAGCTCCACATCAAAAAGAATTGACACTTTCAAGAAATTGAATGTCCCAAAAAAGGTTATCACCATTGGTTATGTTTTCCATCGAAAAAGACCTGACAATAAGAATACTAGAGTTCAACCAGCATGTATTAGGCAGATTTGTTCCAATCAAAGAGAGAAGAATGAACTTACTAATTAAATAAGGTGATTAATCGGATTAAATGTTCTGCATTTTTTATTTTTTAAAAACAGATTTTTATCTAATTTAACATGTCACATAGCATTTGCATCTAAATTTATGCTGATTAGTCAATGAGTCCACTTTATATCTTCTGTCTCCGATCGTTCGTACTGCAACACCCGAAACCACAAACCACCGACCGCCACTGGATTTTAGTATATACTGTATAGGGATACGTAGTCGATACATGTCTCCAATTTCGTCTCGACTCGACTCGAAAACGAGACGAGATTTGAGTGTAGACAATCATTGCAGATTTCGAGACGAATTAAGACAAAGGACCCCGCTCAGAGCTTGTGTAAATCCGGTTTCCGTTAAATTTGCTGGTATTGCAGTATGTTGTGTATTTTGGTCCCCTGATGAAAAATCTCAATGGGCACGAATTGTATATAGCATGTGTGTTGTGTGTGCTCTTGTCATGATGTGGGGATCCTTGCAATATATATATATATATATATATATATATATATATATATATATATATATATATATATATATATATAACAACTATTGAGCCACCCGACCGATCTCGATCAAATTTTCAGCATAGATGAGATTCGGCCTGTGATGATTTTTATTATTTTACTTTGACGGTGCAACTTAGAGGAGGGGGAGGAGGAATATATATAAATGAAAGTAACTATCTTTCTAACTTCATCACTCTTCAACCACCCGACCGATCTCGATGAAATTTTCATCATAAGTGAAATTCAGGCCTGAGATGGTTTAGTTGTATCACTTTGAGGGTGCAGTTTGAGAGGAAGGAGCGGAAGGAAACATTTATAAATTATCGAAAACGACCGATATTAGTGTCGAATCTATAGTTTTCGGGGTTACTGAGACGAATAGTGATACTTCTGATGCTGATTAAATCTAAATTCAGCACCGCAATTTGGGAGAGGGGAAAGGAAAATACTTAAAACTGATCAAAAGTAGCCCATATTAGTATCGAATCCATAGCTTTCGGGATCGCTGATATTAACGGTGACACTTCCGATGCAGTGCCCCGCAACATGAAGGAGGGGAGGGGAGATGTATATATAAAATTGATCGAAAATGGTTTATATTACTGTCTAATCCATAGGTTTTCCGTCGCTGATATGAACATTGACACTTCAGATGCCGTTTAAAACCAAATTCAGCCCCGCTACTTGGGAGAGGGATATATATATATATGATCGAAAATAACTTATATTAGTATCGAATCCATAGCTTTCCGAGTCGCTGAGATGAACACTGATCTTTCCAATACCGTTTAAATCGATGCCACTAAAAACGAAAGCAACATACTTCACGGGTACCAAACACATGAGATACCGAGTTGTGCATTTAAATTTTCATTTTAACCCAACGAATATATATATGTATCGTATATATATATATATATATATATATATATATATATATATATATATATATATATATATAGAGAGAGAGAGAGAGAGAGAGAGAGAGAGAGAGAGAGAGAGAGAGAGGACCTGTTGTCAAAAATATAGAATGACACCACTGGCCATGACTATAATTTTCAGGTTTTCAAAGTGAAATTTTTACCTCAGTTTGCCTCGAAAGTCCGTGTCAGTGTCCCCTCTCTCAAAGAAGGGAAAACCAATTGTTTTAATAGTTCTTAGATGCACCAAAATGTCTTGGAAAACAATGAAAGATTTCTATTTTTACCGGCGAGGTATTTGATATTTACTTCGCGAATAGTGTGCTTTGACCACCACCTGCCTGTAAAAATCCACTAATGCATTCGACAACTGTCAATATGGGCCGGGATCAAGGGGCGAAGAGCACGCCTGGGTAATAAAGTCAAAGTAAGGGTGTATCGTAGGTAAAATAATTTTTAACGCGTGTAATATAATTTTTAACGTGTCTGGAACGCAATAAGCAACGTTATGTAATAAAATTAATCTACTCGTGCTATGCACGTGCATGGCCGGCTTGGACAAAATACCATGCTCATGTTATGCACGAGCATGGCCTTCAATATGTTAACTTTGTTGTCTCCTAAGATGTAATTTAAAGGCGGTAGTAGTTGACACTTTAAGAAATTTTTCAGGTTTATTGTTTTATAAAATGCTTTTAAACTGTGATTATTTTATGATTTTTTAAAATTCTATACTTTGAATTTCTTTCTTACAAACCTTAATAATTTTAAATGGATGGTATAGTTTTTAGTATGTTTTTTTTTTTTTTAATTCGAAACTCTTACAAAAGTTTAGTAGTTGACGACTACTTTTTCATACACATGAAAGATAAAAAAAAAGAAAAGAAAATTGTTAACACGAAGGGGTTCAATGTGTATTATCAACACTTCATATTATAATCTTCAGTATCAAATAAAATTTAAAACTCACTACTTGGCAATAAAAAATAGTACATTTTTACACTTCACCGAACTTGTTTCCAAGAAGCTCAATAGGGAAGCTGTCAAAATGGCGTCAAGTGCTCAGAGAATGGGTAAATGGCTGCCTTAAAAAAGTAAAATCAATTGCAAAAACGAGTGCATTTTATAATAACAGCTTAATTTCTGTGTAACATATTGTTTACGATTTGAGTGTTATTGGAAAAAACACTTCGAATAACTGCATAAATAATTATAGAGTGCAATCAGTTTGGTGAACATTTCTGGAACATTCCAGATTTTCTTTTTGGTGAGATCATTCCTTTATCTCTACATAAAATAGTGTTGTACTTAGTGTTTTGACTGTGATAGTTCTTTAATTCTAATTTGTGTGTTGTGTTTCTCATATTTTCGATGGTTTATCATGTTCTTGTTATACACAACTGGACTAATACAATATGATCAATGAAGTAGAAATTGAATATACAGAATCGAATGTTCTAGACGAACATGATTATATGATTACATCGCAAACGAATGACCAGGAATCGAATACAAATAGGACTCAACCAAATCAAATAAGTTTTTCTTCCGTAGACGGTATCAAGAAAAAAAAAGATCTATTATTACAACTTTTAAAGATACTAATAATGCCACTTCCATAGGTATAACTAAATTTGGATCGCATCATCTTGCACCATATTATGTCTTCGTCAAATCTAATTCGGAAGAATTAGGGAAAAAGCACATTATGGCACTTAGCAGAAAATTATACCTTGCAGACATTTCAGGTATTCAAAGTGTGGATAAAATTGGCCGAAATTTACTGAAAATAAAATTTCGCTCGGGCGAGGAAGCCAATTCATTTTTAGATCATGAAATTCTGTCTCAAAATAATTGGCTAGCATTTATCCCGAATCATCTCATTTACACAATGGGAGTGATACATGGCATAGAAATAAATATAGAAATGTCGGATTTATTAAATGATATTAAATGTGACTTTACAGTTACGTCAGCTAGACGTATATTCAAAAGAACTTCAACGGGTGAACTACAACCTACCTCCACAGTAATTTTGACATTTGATTCTCAGCAACTCCCTAATGATATTAAATTATATTATATTAAACGTTTGGTTCACACATACATACCGGCTATCAGACAGTGTATCTCAGGTTGCAATAAATTTGGACATCGAAAGAATAATTGTAGATTAAATAAAATATTATGTATAAAATGTGGAGAACCGCATCCGTCTGTCACATGTAACAACCCTCCTCATTGTATCAATTGTAGTGGAAATCATCCGGCTGATTTTCAAGATTGTCCGGAGAGAATTAGACAAGGTAAACTCATGGAACTAATGGCGAAAGAAAAAATATCTTTTACTGAAGCGAATGCGATTTTTTTAAAAAAAGAATTCAATCAACATTAACTCAAATTCTAATCAAGATCACGCTATCGTTAACCTTCGGTCAACAGAAGGGTATAATTCAAATATGAGTCATACATCTTATGCATCTTTGTTCAATATAAAACATATGCCTCCTTTGGTAACTCCTGCTCCGAAACAAATTTCCCCAAGAACTCATGTCTCAAGAGACCTTCCTACTTCTCCACCGGAGAAGAGACGCAAGAGTCAAGTGGAATTATTTTCATGGAACTCTTCTCAATCGTCTTCACAATTAGTTAAGGGGAAATTTCATAACAAAAATATAAGATTTAATTCAATCCCTACAACAAATGATGAGTTTAACAAGATAAAAATTTCTTCAAATGATAATGACAATACATATAAAAAAGCCGATAACTTCATCCTACATAAAGATAATTCAAACATGGTACGAAGAAAAGTGACTTCTCCGGTACCGGAATGTTTTGGAAACCATAACTTCGCCCTTGAAGATTCGAAGGGAATAAATAGAAAGAATCCTCATAATTTAGACCATCCGGAAACAACTCTAATACAATTCTCTGGAAAGGATAAAGAATCTATCACAACATCAATAATTACTCCACAACCTCAACAAAAGTTAAAAGAAGGAATTAGAAAGATTCTTCATTCAGCAATGATATCAAACGAGGGAGTTAGTACACATACTACATCTGATATTATCTTCAACAACCTATGTTCTTTATTACAGCTATTAAAAAAATGGATATTGGTAGGAAAGACAGTCTCATCTTTTTACAATGGAATTTCCAAAATATTTATGGTAAATTACATCATTTAATAAATTTATACCTTACCAGGAAAATTTTATTGGTCTATATCTTCATCGTTAAAAGTTCAACTTAAGTCTCACTCGACAAGATATTATAATTTACTATCGTCTACTCTTTGGAACAGCATTAACTCCATTAAAATCATTCCAAATTAGGAAAAAAATTAAGAAAAATCCCACGTGTCATTGCTGGTGTGATAGAGGCATTGGGATCAGGAATCATATTATCTTTGAATGTGAACTTTTTGAATCATTTAGATCTCTATTTCTAAATCAACTTTATATTCATTTAGGAAGTGCTCCTTTCTCATATAAATACATCTTAGCAACAAATCAACAAATGCCAATCAAGGCATTAATACAATTCCTTAAAAAAAAACCGGAATTACATTGAAAAACAAAAGGTATACCAACTATTATTGATCCTCACAGTTCTTACTGAAGAAATTTTCCAACTCACAACTATATTCTTTTCATCATTTATGGCACAAACTGGTTATTTCCTGGTGCCCTTTTTCAAACACTTTTAAGAGTGAAGAAGACAAGACAAGACAAGAAGCTCAATAAAACACTAAATGAAACATAGAAATAACCTTAACACTGAAAACAAACGTCAATTCCAAATACTGTCCAATTGAGGATCAAGAAATAGCCCCGCCCCTGCTGACCGATTGAGGTTCTTCAATATGACCAACAACATCTTCTCACACATACTCTAACTCATTTGGTCTTTCTGGCCACTTCCAGTATTTTCTGCTTTTCTGCATGGCTGACATGATCGCACCTTTATCTGTAATACTGGTAATTTCCTAGAAAAATATTCGTTCTCGTATGTTACGATCACAAATTCTCCTACTTCTTTACTGGATTCAACTGTTATGGAAGTTGACTCGATTTCTGAACCACTAGTATATCCTTCATTTATTTCGCTAGAGGAATCTTATAAGAAACACTGTCACTCTCGGTGTCTGATGTGGCGCTGTCACTTGGTCGGGAACCTGAAAATATAGCTAACAAGTCTTTTTTCTAACATTTTGTTCATCTCTTTTGCTTTTAAGCTTTATTTTTCTCTCTTGCTCTTGCAATCGCTTAATTCTTTTCGTCTCCTCCTTCTTTTGTTGTCTTTCTGCTACTCTTTATTTTTTCTGGCGTTCCAGATCTTTTCCTTTGCTTTACTTTCATAGTACTTTTGCCATAAATTTGAAAAATCAATACGTGGAACTTCTTTCTTCAATTTTCTCTTCTATGTTGTTCACTTTGGTTTCAGGCCAAAACAGATATCTTTTAAACGGGCTCAGAATACTCTTAACATTATGACCTGTAGTACTTTCTTCGTGTATTGACAAGGTCACAGTTTCCACCTGTCCTGACACCTCGTACGAATTTGTGACAGGTTCTTGACTTAACCCCTGATTTCCAATATCTACTGACTGTTCTGCTTCCTCATGAGACAAACTTCTTTCTGGTTCTTTATCTACTACTTTTCTGCTCACATTCATAGTTCTGCGTTCACATTCAGTGATGCACTGTCTTGTGATTACGTTCTAATATCCACTTTATGTTCTACCTCCACGTTACACGATAGATGACTTTCTTCAAACAGGCCCTCTTGAACTTCTATGATCTGATGGTTTTCATTTGTTTCTAATGCAGCTGTAACAGTCTTTCACGTTTGAAAGATTTTCTTTTGGTCCAGGCCATTTTTCAATGTGAGACATAGATTGAAACATGTTGACCTTATCTTTCTCTATTATCACTTTCTAAGTTATTTCTAGTTCATGTGAAGTTAAACTACTTCCAGAGATAGATCTAGCTACGCACTCCTTCACTAGAATATCTTCTTACTCTGCCGTGAGAATAGATGCTGGGCCCATTTTCCTTCAAATTAACGTTTTTCCTTTAATTTTATATAGTAAAGTTATCCGTGGAACACCATGTTTCTTGGCTGAAGCTGCAACGAACACTCCATGTTGACGAACATCCTTTATTTCTTCTACTATTTGTTTCTCGGAATACGACAAGAAACTTCCAATTACTAGCTGCATCATCTTAAAAGGAGAAAGTAATTTTTATTTATTTCTGGTTGACGTGAATGGCAAAGAAAATGTTTGGAAAGAAAATAATATTTTGTGACCCTTTGAACAAAGTGTTTCAAAAAAGTCTGATTAAGATGTGTGAATAGAGCATTGCGCTCTACGAGGCAAAAGAAAAATGGAAAAGTGGCGAGAAAATTCAACAGGTGAATATGCAAGAAAATTGAGAACGTTGGTTGGGTAGAGAAGAAAGCTGATCAGGAAGTTATGGGAAAAGCAAGATAAACGAGAGGAATATTTCAGACGGGCAGAAACTTGACAAGAAATTCGTTGGATCCGTACTTGGTTAACAAGTTGTATTTTGAAAGATGTGATACAGGAAATAGAAGCAGAAAAAAAGAACGTGGAAAGAGGAGGTTGTAATTGATAGATAATATTAGGGAGGGTGATTTATACATTGAAACAGAGATTAGCGGGAGATCGCGACAAGTGACAGCTAAGAATCTACTTTGCAGGGTAATATTTTAAAAGTGTATTAATGAAGAATTTCTATGTGACTCGTAAAACTCTTCACGGATTGACTTTTTGTCAAGCATATAAGCTCAAACCAGAACTAATTACTACATTTGAAAAATATTTCCTGGAAGCATTTGATGGTTCTTGCTATGTGTACCTGTCTCTTTGTAATTCAAATGAGAGAAATACTTGAAGGAATTACTTACGCCATATATTTTAAATACTTTTCCAGAAAAGAAAGTACTTACTTATGTGCTTATTATTCTGATAATTAGTAAGAAAAACTTTAACACAAAGCCTGAAAACTTTTCTTAGATCCAACAAAGGGTAGATTCAGTACTTGACATGCACTGGTAGTAGTTTACTTGATATGCACTGGTAGTAATGTTTGACACTCATGTCAAGTACTTGTTCCATACAGCTGTTTTACTTTCTGGTGCAAATTTTAATGTTTCCGATTGTTACAACGTGTTTGAAGCGCTAAACATTAATATTAGTATAAGAATGGATGGAATTAGTTCCAAGCAGAATTGAATGTCAGTATTTGACACCCCTCCAACAACATTCAATTTTCTGTTGAAACTTCTCGCATTAATTTTGTTACTCACCGAAAATACTGTACACGTAAAATTATAAATAAAGATATTATACCAAAGCAAACATAGTTTTGCATGATGTTAGTTACAAATAGAAGGTACTCATCTTCTTAACGAAATCGGTAAGGCTGTAGCACACAACGTATCCTCACAACGGCGTGAAAAGTTTACAATGTCACTCCATTATATAATGCAACTCTGTGTAATGATGCCAGATAATATTCAGTGAAACTTCAACCTGCAATTTGCAAAGTGTCAACTACTGAACCCATCATCTACCAGCGCCTTTACCTTACAAATCTTGAATTATGTTTTATTACTATTATTCGTACGATTGCTTTTAAATGTACTGAAAAGTTTATTTAAAATGATTCTTTCTTTCTAAAATCAACGAGGATTAATTTTAGTGCAAGTTAAGACTTCTCAAAGTAGCAAATAAGATCATTTGTTATTGTTATTACATCTTACCTGAACCTTCAAGCCATTTACTTGTTCGTCATGTCTGAAATAAATATACTGGCAGTTAAGTTTCTTCATCCACGTTCATAACTGACTGAGAATATGTAACAAATTATTCTAACTTACATATACTGTATATTGTGCCCAACTTCTAAAATTGATATCGACGTTATGTGCACAGGAAATCAACGGATAATGATTATTTTTGAATTCTGTTTTGAAATACTCTCTCAAAGCAGGCAACTGCAGGTTGTTTTCTTTTTCTTTCTTTTTGTTTTACTTAGTTACACGACAATAGGATATTTATCATAAATTATATATGAATCTAAGTTGAATAAACAAAGTAATGTTAATAAGCAACCTGTAATTGGATACAATGAAATGAAACTACTAATAAAAGTGAATTTGGTATGCTAAATATATATTTGGAGACGTTCAGGAAGATGATTTTGTATAACGAAATGATTTTGTAAGACGTATAACTGAATGCCGATCCTTCTTCCTGTCGAGTAGTTATGGATACCTTTCCAATGTTCTTTAATCATGTCCGCTATTCTGTACCTATTTTCAGTTAGCAAAACAGATGAACCTATATCATAAGTAGCATATTACAGTGACTTGTGTCGAACGTTATTTCATGTGGTATGTACAAGGGAAAATTATCTTGACATCAGAACGGGGACTTACTTCATTCACGAGTCTACTATTTTCGGAGCGAGGTCTGATGTTCGCGGCAGTGTTTCTGTTGAAGTATGATACCGTAAGACGGGGTTACTTTGCAAATTAGGAGTTACTTTGCACAAAATATGAAAAGAGTTTCACTCCTCTGTCCAGGGACGGCACTAAGGGTGGGCGGGGGTGGGCGACCGCCCACCCGATGAATGGCCTTGCCCACCCCAACAGAAGTAGAATAATGAAGGTGACATCCTGCACTTCAAAAGCAACAGGTATTACTATTGATTGTAATGTAATAGGTTCTAGGACCCTGTTTAACTCTGTAATGAACAATGATTTTATTTACAAACATAGTTCCAAATACAGCTGAACGCCAATTTACACTGGAATAAGAAGTCTTCACCCTCAAAGTGAATATTTCCTCTCATTTGGGAAAATTGAACCACTTGCACGTCATTATGGATGTGATGTCGATAGTGTAGAGGTGAAAATGAAACTTCTCCCGAAAGTTTTGAAACGTTATGAGGAGGAAAAGCAATGCAAAATTACCTCCGTTTCTCAGTTTACTGAAGTGATGGATCGTTTCAAAATTGCTTTTCATTAAATTCACAAATTAGGCGTAGTTGCTGTTACCATTCCTGTATTTAGTTCACTATGAGAACGTTCTTTCTCGTGTCTTAGACGGGTTAAAACATATCTAAGAAATCGAATGGCAAACTGTAGCCTAAGCAATCTTTGTTTCCTTTTAGTAGAAAGAAAACTTGTAATGAATAATGCTGTAGAGAATGTGGTAAAATTATTCGATGTTGGACATAACAATCAACGCAATGTACTCCATTAAAGTGCAGGTATAAAAGTTTATTGTAAGCTTGATCGTACTATGTGATCAGCCCTTCATAGTTTAAAATACATTATTGTTTCTGTAGATCATGATGTTTTGTTAATTGCTATTTACTTCTTTGTCCAATTTATAATTGTTTTATTTTTTTTTTCAACTTGAGTTTCAGCTTCAAAGACTTCTGTGTAAGGTATGATCAAACAATATATGCTGTCGAATTTCCCTTTTTTTTTTTTTTTTAAGTAACAGATCTTTGCTGTTGCATATAGAGACCATGTCAAAAAATCTAATGTGCACAAATTAAGGATATACGAGAGAAAATATAAATGATTTATATTTTTTTGTCTCTTGCTTTTTTGTAATAGACGCTTCAAAGATAAAAATGTTTGCAGCAGCCTATTTTATTCTTGTTTTACTTTACTTACTTATTGTGTATTTTATGATATTAACGAAAGGTAGAGTATTATCTATTAGTCCGTGTTGTTTGAACCTTCTTTTATTTCTATGCATTCACGTGCATTCTTGGAGGGACAGAAGGTAAAGCTGTCTTGAACTTTATCGGCTACACAGTACACACCGTTATTATTGTTAAAACAAACTGGAAATAGAGGTAGTGTGTCTGCTACGCGGAATTCGGTACGTCGAGCATATAGCCACGAACTCCCGCAGCCCAACCTAAGTCCTGCATTTCTTCAGTCCTACTAGGTGAATGCCGAAATTGTACCTTCTATAAGGCCAAGACAGCTGTTTTCCACATCCTTGTCCCTCCCCTATTTCGGTCTGAACCTTAGTTAACTAAAGAGTTTAAAGATTGAACCTTAATTATTGTCCAAAAAATGTCTACATTGCCCAGTTCTTATTTTCATTGTCCGCCCACCCAGCAACTAGGTCAGCATTTTCCCGCCCACCCCATTCAAATTTTTCTAGCGCCGTCTCTGCCTCTGTCGGTAAAACCATGAACTGTAATGAGGAAGTTTCAACTGCCACCGTAAGATAGAACATCCAACTGTATTTCGGCTATATTGTTGGCGGTTAACATCAGCTCTAATACTCCGGAGGGTTTGTTGCTGTAGAGATATGGAAAGCAGTCCTGTAAAGACCGCCAAAATTTGAAAGATATTACCTACAAGAATTTCCGTCAAAGTTAAGTCACTTTCGTACAATACTACTGTGTATAATGGGGCTTGATGTAATAGTTGAAATTGAAATTTGAAACCTTTAGTCATGAAAAAAAGTAAAACTGGAAGAAGGCGGTTTCAGCCTCTAATTGGGGTTACTTTGCACAGGTCCAAAATACCTCTTCGATAGGAAATTATTACTACTGGAACCTCTTGCATTCTAAATTTAGGTAAATTTGCTATTGAGATAGATGCTGGAATGAATTTCTTGTTGGAAAATAAATTATGAACAGTGGCGGATTTAGAAAAATAGTTTGGAAGGGGCTTCACTCACAAAGGCTGTTTTTTTTTTTTTTTTTTAAAGAAATAACTAGACTTTTTGGGGGGGGATTAAAGCTTATACGCATAGGAATGACTAACATTAGATTTTTTTTTAAAAAAAGAAATCATGCAGTTTGAGTGGACTTTAGCCTGAAAGTCCCAAACCCCAAATCTTCCACTAATTATTGGACATAAGGAATAACCAAGGCAAATCAGTTCACGGTTTTTTTTTTTCTGTTCCTGAATTGGCATTTTTGTGGGACATGCTAAACTGTAGTTCCTGTGCCGGTACCAGAAAATACATAGCTAATTTTCTTTACAAATATTGGTAATTCATACTAAGTATCGATACCAGTACCCTCATTCTAATATTAATATTTGTAAACTGTATGCAGTTTTGTGTAGAAAGTAAAATGTATAAATACTCAAGGGAAAACATTGCACAGAAACGTTATATTCGTATGTTGAACATACTTTTTTGTATATTGTGCAAAGTAACCCCACCTACGGGGTTACTTTGCACCAAAGTTTATATTTCAATAACTATGGTCATACTGAATGTTTACTAATGAACTTGCACAAATGTTTTTCACATATATCTAGCTATTATATGTTTAAAATACAGTGTTCTAAATCATTACGTTTGTAAGTTACATGCAATTTTCTTTACAATTCCTTAAATCATGTGCAAAGTAACCCCGTCTTACAGTACTAATAAAACCAGATCATATTAACCTGTGCGATCTAACGTTTTTGTACGCGAACGTCCCACACTTCTTAACTTTGGGCATTGCGACTTCACTCCAAGAACAAGGTAATCGTAGATTCAGATCTTAATACAAAACAATTGTCTTTTCCTCATTATTATAGATGTTACCTGCAATATCCCAACAATTCTATCTATACATTATCATACAAGTTTATCCAGCTAAGAAACATTGTTAGCATAAAAATATAACGTGTAGTACCGGTATATATATTCTTTATAAACAGTATACTTACATATAGTTTATTAATTTGAGGAGCAGCTTACCCTATTTTAAAACTACTGTTGGTACAGCAAAATTCGCAGGGTCTTACCTGAGCAATTAAACCATTCTTTTCTTGTGAAAATATTAATTTGAGAATGTTATTTGTAAGTATATTAAATTTTTCATTCGGAAGAGAGAAATGTTCTGAAAATTAAGAGTAGGCAATTAATGAAAATTGAATCGCATGCCTTCCCGCCTCTAGTAATATGGAGATAAATTCAGGAAAGATCGTTACCAGTAAATATGTTTTTTGGGAATCTGAGATCTTGCTTCAACAACTGACTTCAAATTATGTTTTATCTTACTACGCAAAGAAAATATAGTCATTAAAATTAGTGATTACATTTATATACTAAAAATTGGTGAAAACTAATAAAAATTTCTTTACTAGCGGTAGGTTATTCATGATACTAATTTGTAAATGTCTTTCGAACACCTTATTTTTAAAAGAAGCATTTAAAACGAAAAAAAGGTCTATATAAAATCATGATTTTTCTCGTCATATAGTATGTGGTTCAAAAGGAATTTTCTATTTCATTTCAGAGACTAGGTGGTATGTTTACCTTTCACCTTGGTAAATACATCCTAAAATTAGACTAGGGTGCAAAGTTATTCTTCTAATGATCATAAATAATAACTTCCATCTTCCACGCTTAGCAATATAAGAATGATTATCCAATTAGTTGAATGAGTTTGAAACCTTCATGTGCTGCAGTTAAGAGCCCCTTGCATGTCATGAAACCAAATCAAACAAGGATTCATTGTGCTCCTCAGGAATCTCCTGATACGTTGCTTGTATATGAGTCCACAAAAAATCAGCATTGTCAGTTACAGATAGTGACTATAGATAAATAGAACTAGGAATTTTAGGTGGTGCACATTGATTTTTTTTTTCAATTAAAACATCCAAATTTGCTTGGATGTTTTACTATGTTTTTGTTTTACAGAAAACTATGTTTTGGTTGCATTTTTTCGTACTTTTATCCAATATAAGCACCTCTTCTCATTTGTCATCATCATATTTTTTGACTTTAAATTTTTATTTATTTATTTCGTCCCTTTCGAGACAAAGAGGCATACCTCATTTTTCCCAACTTGTCCAGGAAACAACTTTACAGATCTTATCATAATTTATTCTATCGTGTTCTGTTAAAAATTTAATTTGATCTCGTAAGTTATATATCTGAAACGAAGAAGATCACACTAAATTTTAAAGGACGACGATAGAATAAATAATGACAAAAGGTTTAAACTTGTCTCCTGAAAAAAATTAAGGAAGTGAGATATGCCCTTTGTCTGGAGAGGGACTTTTTTCTTTTTCTTTCTTTCTTTTTTCTTTTTTGATTCATTTCTACAATGATTAAACAAGTAATGCAGAACGTGTGTTGCATCACATTAACTTTGCTTCGGTGCAGTTGCGTTAGGCGAAAGCAATGGGAGCTGGCAACAACAAAATGACCAATCACGGCTATCTCTAATCGATGATCTTGAGTGCTTTCCAACATACAAAATACTTAGGCCGGAGGTTTAAATGTTATTTGTATTAACAGTTTTCTGAAATTGTGACTTTAATAGCATTGTGTTCTGGAACTTGTTTTAGGCACACATTTTAATACATGAGGGAATTTTGAGTCCTTGATGTAATTAGTTTTTTTTTTTGGATCAAAAGATCCAATATATTTCAGGCAAAAATTTTCTTGTACACCTTATATCTGGAAAACTACATATATTGAAGTAAATCCAAACTATCACTTAACTCAGTGTGATGTGCTTATTCCGTTAAAAATAAGAAAACTCGATTTAGGGACCGTTCAAAAATTTTGTGGCCCCTGATCCAAAAATGAATCAAAAGATGCAATATATTTCAATCAAAAATTTTCTTGCACGCCTTATATCCGAAGAACTACATAATGTGTACACAAACCCAGACTAGCACTCAACTCAGTATGATGTGCTTATTCCGTAAAAAGACAAAACTCGATTTAGGAGCCGTTCAAAAATTTTGTGGTCCTTGATCCAAAAACTATTTATTGGCCAAGATCGCAATTTTTTGATGCATTTTTTGGAACATTTCTAAAATTCTTGGCCAAGATCGCAATCTTTTAATTCATTTTTGGATCATTCCTAAAATTCATGTAGTAACATTTGTATGAAAATTTACGTTTTGAAATTTACACCTGTTCTACACATATTTTTAAAATAAAAATATTCTACCTAAAATTCTTAACAAGTTGCTAATCAACCAACCTGATAGATGGGCATGAGAAGTGACGGTGCAGACCATTGCAGCAGCAGTACTCGTTTCTCGAAGATGATTTGTACATTCCTGGATACATGTGGCGTCCCGAATTGTCTGAAGCAAGGAAATGATTTTGGTCTCCACAACTTCCCTAAGTAGCGTTCACTAGTGAGGTAGTTTAATAAGTAGCAGCCGAGATGCATGTTGTATCTAATGACACTTCGCACCATCGTAGCTAACGTTTCACAATTCACGCTGGCAGATTGCAGTCATCATTAGAATGGCGTTTAATGTGTATGCGATCATCACTTCTGACAGGTTCGTTAGAAAACACAAAATTTGAAATGCAGAAATTATATCGTAATGTACAAGACAGACGGGTAAGGGTAGTTCAAGGTCGCCGTCGGCCATCTTCGCTCCGCAATAAATCCATCACCTGGATGTATTTGCTGGAAAATGGTTACTGATTGCTATATCAAAGAATTAGGAGTTGCATTAAATTTTACCATCAGTTTCGTGCCAATGTTAACAAGAACCCTGCATGTGTAAAGTATCGGCGAAATTGGTACTACATGACTTTATCGATGGGCAGAAGTGGCACAGATGAAAATGTGCGCGGCATTGACGTGTAAAGTTACGAGAAAGAAGGAGAAAAAGTCTTTCATCGCACTACTGCAATAAAAGAATCATGAGCTAGATAATACGAATCTGAGTTAGTAATAGAATAAATGGCTTTCTCTATCTTTACTAGGCCCCGAAGAAATTAACAGAAAAAACAGATAAAGTAACGATGATATTAGGATATGATTACAAAGGGATTATCCTTTAGCACCAAATTTAACCTGAAACAATATTTAATGTTACTATGCTCATCTATGACCTGCTGGTCGGCGAGACCACTTTTCCTACCATTACGAAAACAGTTAGTTGTACTTCACAACTTCCTGGTACACTCATGTCCAAGATTATTTTCGCATGTATATAAATATGTTGTTGTATGAATATAGTTTGATAACGAAGTCGCCCGATATTTCTTATAATGTTAGTATGTGTATAATCGGCAAAGACATGTATGTGATAAATTTCATGTCAAAGGAGCAGTAAATAAGAACAATAAAACTAAAATAAAACTTTCTTGTCCATTTAGCAACATTCTGTTTTACTCATTCTAATTTTCGTATTTATAATTCTCTTCCTATGAAATTTACCACAAATATATATTTCCCGATTATACACATAGTATCAGTATTAAAAGTACCCTGCAAAATCATTATGAAATTATATTCTTACAAGAAAACAGTTATATGATATGCGACAAACATTTTGGACATGACTGTACATTACACATGTAACGTACACATCTGTAGTATACCACGTAGTTGTGAAGTACAATCCATCATGTGACGTACATGATGGATAAAAATCTTTCCGTTTAACGTTCCGCGATTATGCCCGTTACGCTACGGAAGACGGATGATCAAGGCAAGTGTATCAAGATTGAAGAATTGGTAGAATGATAATGCAGGAGGAAATGAGAGTACCCCGAGAAAACACGATGTTGTCCACTACAAACTTACTTGGTCGAGGATCGAACCAGTGATTACACACACCAGAGGTAAGTGCTCTACCACTGAGACACCGTGCTCTTCCCACCTTGAGATAGAATTTATAGTAGAAACGGGTTTGGAAATTACCAAACTACAGTGGTGGCAAAAAGTCCTGAACACACTCATTTTTTTTATTGCCTAATTTTTGTGTTTAACTTCATTTTTCGTTACGAAATTATCGCACTATCTTAAATAGTTATTGATTTTAATGTATTTTTCATGCTGATTTCAAATCTACTACTAGTTTTTTAATGCCTAAAATATTTTTTTGTAGTAAAGCTGCCTGAACACAATAATGTGAAATATATGCAGAATAAAACAATATAGAATAACATAATATGAATAGAAGAATAACACGAAAATTGACAAATACGGTACATTTAATACGCATTTTGAAAATTACATTGTTGTCACATGTTAGAACATTAATATTTTATGGGCCAGCCGTTTGCTTTAACTACGGCTCTACACCTTTTTGGCATGGAATGCACCAATTTCAAAAGTTCTTTCGTGATAATATGATTGAAGGAAAATATTAAAGCTTCAATTAACTCACGTTTATTTGAAAGTTTTTTCTTTGAAATTTCATAACCAATTTTAAACCATAAGTTCTCTATCGGATTAAGGTCGGGAGACTGTTCTGGCCAGTTCATTCTATTCACAGTATGGTCTTTGAGCCATTTCTGGACTACCTTTGCACGGTGACAAGGGGCGTTATCGTCCTGAAAAATCCATGACTGATTCCCAAAAAGATCTCTCGCAGTTGGTAGCAATTTATTTTGTAGTATTTCAATGTAATCCATGGCAATCCATGGCTTTCACTGTTCCGCTAACGATGTGAAGTCTTCCAACACCACGACAAGACATACAACCCCATACCATCACTTTTGTCGGATACTTTACTGTGGGCTTCAGACACTGAGGGCTGAATTCCTCATGAGTGGGTCGTATGGTTCATTTCTAGATTTCAAATTTTAGTCTACGAGGAAAATGCTTCCGAGGCATCCTAATCATCTGCCGTAGGGCATCCTCTTCGAAAGCTACTACAAAATGAAGCAGTAATGTGGATATTGTAAAGATTTTGTCAAAATCCCTATATTAAGCAACAATGGATGTTGTAGCACATTCAATTCTGTTTAACAATCTAAAGATGTTGTGAAAGCGGGGTTCTAACCAAAAAAGAAAAGTAAGTGCGCCCATGATATTGTTATATAGTTCACTTTGTATAATACCGTTCGTGAAAATTACAACACCGAAAAGAACGACGTGTGCGTGGAATTAAATTTATACCATAAATCGTTACATCACTATTAAGAAATTAACACAATTTAGCGTACGTACAACACTGTGGCGTATAAACTTGCCAGATATTTGGAACACTTACTGCAGAAGTAAATGATTGTATTAAAGGGATTATAATCCCTTTCACGTAAATCACACAAGCATTTTCATACACATATTGCTACTTCAAGGAAAAAGACTCTCGTTTTACTTGATTGCAATAGAACTAAAACGTCCTATCAATTTAAGCTGTTCAGAGTCAGATCTGGAATTAACATACGTTGCACCAAAGAGTCATCTGCTTTCACTATTTCTGCATCTAATTTAAAACTGTTTTCTACAAAGAAGTTAGTAAGTCACCAAGAAAATGCCTAACACAGCCTGTTTATCTATGCGGCATTCTGACACACAGTCTGTCCGTTTATCATTCAGTTGGATTTCCACATTTGTCCTCTTACGACGCTGCACAATGGGCTGAAATCCCGAAAAGATAGTCAAAAGTCAAAAAAACAAATTTTCGATTTAAGAATGTTTACGTTTTGGGTCGTATGGTAGAATGTTTCAAGTATGAAATTTCGTTAAAACATCCCCTTTCTTTCTTATACCTGCGGAGCAGGCAGTCATCCGAAAAGTGCCGTTTGATCGCTTCGGATGTAGTGAACGTGAACGTGAAAAAATTACTTTGATTTAAAGTATCATAACTTTGTTAATTTACATTTTCCAAATGAATAAAATAGATGAAGGTATGTAGAATTAAAATTTAAATAATTTAAGCTCAGAAAACAGTTATCACAAATTATTATTACAGTAAACGAAAACTGAAGAAAAAGGAAGAACAAAAAGTAGATAAATGCAGAAAAACAGTTATGAATTCCGTATAATTGTATCGACATACTAATTTTACGACACACGCAATACTATACGCTAACGAATTCACAAAAAATAGCTGCCTATAGGTGCCCTTGCAAAATTTATGCAGGAAGTTTCTCAACGGATATCAAGAATACCAATTTATAACAATATTAATAATATGTTATTTTGTTATATTGCAGTTTACTTCATAACTATTTTGAATGTTAAAATTCTGACTTTATAATCGTCACCAACGATCTCAAACATATAATGAAACTAGTTTTCAGTCTATTTGGATTTTTTTTTTAAAGTTTGCTCACTATACTGGATCTACCATTTTGAATTTTTGATTTGTGACCTCATAATTGTTATCACCGACCTCGAACACCTATATATTCGTAATATCATGCAAATTGACCAACAGTTTCATATTTTGATCAGTTTATAGGGATTTCAGGCCACTGTGCGCTGGATCAATGCCATAAAATCTTGGCTCCCGGTCCCTTCTGGGGGTTAAATCTTGAATAGTGAGTGCAAGCGATAAGCTAATGAACACAGGAGTAATGAATTAATTTCAATAATATTAACTAACAGTATATATATTTAACAAAATTGTTTTTAATAATTTTAATTAACTTCGCAATACTATATACAATACTTAAATATATGCATCTTACTAACATACTTTATCCATATCATACATACACACACAACATACCAACATACATCCTCATCAATTCACTTGACTCACAATTTTACAATACATAAATATACAATGAATTGCAACAGAAATGCACAATCATGTAGCTAGTCCTTTTAAGCAGTTCGCCAACTTCTGGGTCTTGTAATCACTGCGCAGTTGGATGAAATTCAAGAGAATTGAACGATCCAGCCCCGCCTGAAAAAAAAAAAAAAAAAAAAAGTAATGTTAACTTTCATTCTACACAAAAACAAAGCAGAATAAAAAAAAGAATTAAAAGTTCTTGCTACCAAGGAAAATTTCAATAAATATGTAACCCTTCACTTTGTTTACTCATGGCTTAGAAAACTGATTTTTCTCTTAAAATCAGATACTGGTTCTTCTTGTAGAAAAGAATGGAAATACACTTCTATCTGTGCAAATTATGAAACTATAAAAGTTACTTCTTATCCCTAAAACAAGTGAAATTTACAGTGATTTAAAAAGAATTTCCATTGGAAAATCGCTGATGGAAGTTCGAGTTTACTGACATCTAACTTCCCTCTCTCTAAACACACACTCATAAATATATATATATATACCGTATACATACAGTAAAGTCCGATGATTCGCGGTGTGGATTATCCGTGAGTGCTGCGAAAAATTCATTTAACCCTGCTGCAGTCGTTCTCAATGATTTCTCATACGTAGTCGCTGCGGACTAACACTCCGCATACAAATACGTACTATATGTTCTAAAACATAAAAATGTACTGCATTGTGAAAATCAATACTTCCAACAATAGTGCACATTTCGAAGTGTAACTCTACTCTGATAAGCAGAAATTAACTGTTGTAAGGTATGAAAAATGAGAATTGAGAAGAGTGATTGGCGTGGTAGTAAGTTACATTTATTTATTTATTTATGAAGTTTCAGATACTGATCTATGCCCATTTTACACTGAAACATATTTAGTTTTCTTTTTTATTATTATTATTATATATATATATATATATATAATATTACTACATTTACAGATACTTTAAGTTGTATCTAAAATGATTTTCAGTCAAAAATATCAACATCTGACGATAAACTATTACACAATGATACTAGCCTGAAGGATAAGGGACGTTGTATAATTGATAGCCAGTATGTTACATATGTTAGTAGCGTATGACTGCGAATAAGGCGAGAAGGTACGCGAAAATTGAGAACGGAGACCAACAATTCGGAATTAATTTTCCCATTGATAATTTTATGGAGAAACAGTAAGTCTGCCACTATGCGTCCAATAAGTGAAGTCTGAAAATTATGTTTGGTTATGAGCTGTGTTTTATTAACTCTTATTAACGCACTGAAGTTAATCTTTGTTTGACAATGGCAGGAAAAAGTTAAGGACAGAATCAAAACGGGGTAAGTTTTAAGTACAGGCCATATTCCATATCGGTGATCAATATTCAATTTTACGAGATACAAAGGCTTTGAAGAAAATACTGAGTGATTTGAGATCGCGAATTTCAGTAAATCTGCAAAGAATATTTAGTATTATCATGGCACTCTTCACAATAAGAGTGATGTGGTCAGCAAATGTAAGGTTTTCACGGAATACTCTGAGGTTTCTATTTTTCTTCAAAGAAATACTAAGAGAGAAACATTTTTTAGGGTTTAGTTTTAAATTCCAAGTCGCACACCAGTCAGTAAGTTTAACGAGAATTCGTTGAAGTCATAAGGCATTGTCGATGTTAGAGATTTTATAGAAAATATTACAATCGTCAGCAAAGAGAAGAATGTAGATGGTAAAGACAGGAAGGAAGGGAGACAAATCATCCATGTAAAGAAGAAATAGCAATGGTCCTAGAACACTATCCTGGGAAACCCCAAAAAAAAACTGAGGGCAAATTTGGATGATGCATCTGGCAGAACAACACGTTGCATATAATCAGTACAATAATCCTTTAGCAGACAGGAATTTCTCATGACGATTAAATCTGTTGGATATCTTGTAAAGAAGCAGATGGAAATCAATTTTATCGAAAGCTTTAGAGAAATCTAAGTATATTACACTTAGTTGAGAATTTCCTGAAATACAGTTTACATCATGAATACAAAATTCTAATAGGTTGGTAAGGCATGATTTCTGTTCCAGGAAGCCATGCTGTGCTATGTTCAAATACGGGTTCGTTAACTTGTAAAGTCTGGCCTTAATGATTTTCTAGCAAAGTATTGACAACGAACAAAGAAGAGAAATGGGTCTATAGGAACATACATAAGTTTTAGTGCCAGATTTATAGATTGAAATAAAATTAGCCTGTTTCCAAAGTTGAAGAAAAAAGCCTTCTGTAAAACATCTACTAAATAAATAAATAAATAAATAAATAAATAAATAAATAAATAAATAAACAAATAAATAAATAAAGCCAAGGGATAAACAATTGGCCCGACTGCATTGCAAAGGAAGATTGTATTAATATTGTCAGGTCCAAGAGCAGGATGGTCAAATAGAGCTGACAAGAGTGACGACTTCAGTGGACGGAGTGAGAGTCCGCGGGTGACCACTGGAGGATTAATTAAGGACGTTGAAAAAAATGGGTTTGAAAAGACTCCAACCTAATACAAGGCTCCAACATACAAGGGACAGATATTAATACGAGTAATGACTGAAGTATGTGATAGAGTGATTCCTGTATGTACTTCAGTTGCAATTTAAACATCTTGTAAATATCTAATCATCAAAAATTTATGGAATTTCTGTTGTTGCAGGTTCGGTGAGTAATACAGCAAGATATAAAATCAACCGGCACAAGGAAAGATCGGTAACCCATTATCTTTTATCTAGAGGCATGAGCCCAATGTGATTAATGATGTAATAGGTTATAGTATATGTAAACCAAGTCCTTCATATAGCACAATTAAGGAGCACGATTTGTGATCCATTTGTGACTATCTATGAAACATGGCTCGACAACTACAGAAACCAAACAGCAGCCAACGTGGGAGACATAGAAGTTTACTATGGCACAAGAAGTTTCGATAACAGAAATTCGCTGTCAACTATGTTTTGGGATACGGATGGAATCATCCATATGGAATATGTTCAGCAAGAGTCCACAGTGATGCCAACTACTACAATAATGTTTGGACAAACTGAATACAGTCATTTGACAGAAAAGGAAGGAAAAACTGCTGAAAGACATCAGGTTTCTTCGTGCTTATAAGAACGCAGAAATTGGACAAGCTAGGCTATAAAGTGATTGACCATTGCCCTTATTCTCCAAGCTTAGTAAGTCAGATTTTTACTTGTTTCCAAGATTGAAAATCAACTTCAAAAGAAATACGTTTTGCAAACAATGATGTTGTTAACACGTGGCATCAAGGCAAATACATCTCTCTCTCTCTCTCTCTCTCTCTCTCTCCAAGAGATACAGCTGTTGCAGGATCGTTGTCGAAATGTATTGAACTGAAAGGGAACTACATTGAATTAACTTGTATTGCTATTGATATGTCTGCCGCTTTTCTATATTGGACGGGAACTTTTAAAACCTCCTTTGAACTGCACTTATCTACTTATGCACTAATTCTTTCTTTCTCTTATCTTCCCTTACCAGCTCCTGGCTCTGTGAAAAGTGATTTCACCACTGATAACAAGCTTTCCCATGACTTTTTACCGCAACTTACAAATCGATTAACCTACGTGACATAAAATACAACACGCAAGAAATTCTCGATTAACTATTTCATGTCAAAGCAATATCTTCAAACAATGATTTCTTTCGTAGCTACCTAATATCTGAATAGGATTAAATTCTTACCTTAACGTATGAAAGACAATTCACTTTTGTAACAAATATAGAGAGCAGTCAGCTGATATTTAAAAGTTTCGAAAAGATAGGCACTTCTTAAATGATACGAGAACCCATTTGATGACAGCACTGTATATCATACAATAAGAAAGACTCGACTACATCAGGGTTCCTACTGATCAGGAGAAATCTAGTTCCTTAACTTTCTCTGACCTTTGGCAGAAAATTCCCTGACTTTCATTACAGATGTCGAATGACGTTAACATATAAATAAGGAATAAATAACGGTGAATATTTATATATGAGAACATTTACTCTTAGAGAATGTACAAATTGGTGTATAATTAATGTTAGAAAAATATATTTTATACAATTTCCCTCAGTTTCCCTGATCTCTAGTCCTTTTCCCTGAGTTTCCTGCATCATTTTCCCTGAGTTTTTCCTGACTTCCTTGACCAGTAAGAACCCTGTACATATATAGTTTTATACGGCGAAAAATTAAAACAGAACAAGCACTTTTTCAATCTCGCTCTCTCCTTGTGGGGTGCAAGTTGGAAGATAACGAGTTTAAAGTTTACGCTAGCGATCGGCGCAGTTGGATCATCTGTCGCTCTGGTGGGAGAAATCTAGTCAATAACACAAAAATGTCGCGTATTTTGAAGTTGTCTACAAAGGAGAAACAACGAGTTGTATCAGATTTTCGTGAGCTAAATAGAAAACCAACTGAAATTCACAAAAAAGGTGGAGTGTATAGATCATATCGGCATCGCAAAAATGATGCGTAAATCTTACATATGCGCCTCGCTCCAAGTCGACCTGTAACTACTGCGCTACCAGAAGCAATGATAGGAAAATTCAAAAGAATCAATGGATTCATCTATGAACATTGGCACGGAAGTCTAAACATTTGATTGGTAAATCAAACGATACTGATGGCCGTGTGCACCAACGAAGCTCAACTGTTGAACAAAGATCATAACCAAGCTCGGTGAAAATGTCTGTTGCACCAACAAACGTTCAAGATTAAGTCTCGGTCAAATGGTGGATAAACTTGATTTTAGCTTGAACGACTGAATTTAGGGGTTTAAACTTCGTTGATCCAAGTCAGTCAGTTTACATTCAATAATGTCTTTGTATTTTTCCATTAATGAAATTACAATACATTTCTCTGTTCGGAAAAAATTTCTGCTCCTGGTTTCAAGATATTTTTCCATCACAATTATGATTACTGAAATTAGACTACTCACAACTCTATGCACACAATGTCGAAAGTCGAAAAGACCGGCACGCGGTATGCTTTCTTCATTTGTTACTTTGTTAAACGAAGATCAGAGACAAACGACGACAACCAATCAGAGTCGATTTAAAAATTGACCGAAGTTTACTTAAACGAGATGTACTGAACTTCGATTTTCAATGATGCAGCAAAAGTCCTGGAACCACGACGCGTTTGGGTGAACTCTCGTTTCAACTTCGTTGATGCACACGGCAATGAGCGTAACAAATTGAACTTCGGCAAAGTCAACTCATGTACAATTCATGCTGATATACAAGTTTGTCTCGGATAATTTTACAATTTTAAGTAAAAGATTGATATTCATAATTAGAAAGTTATGATGAAAGGAGTTTTAAAAATTGTATATTCAATTTATAAACAAAACACATTAAAAAGGCTACATACTCGCTATGTAGCGCAGTACAAATCTTTTGAAATTTGCAAAATGGTAATATATTCTATATTGCATATTTTACTTTCGTTCTTTACTGATTAAAATGCTTAAAAGAGAAAAATTAATATTATAATTAAGGCCCGGATTTTTATGTTTTTACATATTTTTTCCTTTGTATGTACGCTGGTGAAAATATGAAAATTTCGCAAATTACGAAGTAAAGAGCCATATAAACCAAAATCACGTTACATATTTTTAAATATTTTGAAGTCTGTTACATATTTTCCGTCTACTGTACATATTTTTACATAAATTCAGTTTCCTTGCTCCTTTTCGCTAATTTTCTTTAAATAATACGCAAATAAAAATAGGCTTATATATGGAACAATAACTCAAAAAGTACTTTATTTAATTATCTGTATTTTTTTCTCCCACTTTGTTCAACTGATTTGCATTGCGGAAAAGCTGGGTTAAAACAAATCATACACCCTACAATATGCAAAGAAACGTCGTCAGTTATTGCTTCCAATCCTGAAAAAAAATCTGTTTATTATATATAAAGAAAGAAAACAATATAAGGATTTCTGTGATTATCGCCTTCGCAGACGCCACTCGGATGTATGCCGACAAAACAAACTAAAACGCACACAGTTGACTGGCTCTCTCACCTTTTTTTATGTGCAACCTCTACGGGTGGGGGTGGCGGTGAGAGGGAGGTGATTGGAGCGGCTAGGCTTTATCACTTGTTTCTTAAATCGAATAAAAAATCGCTTTTGTATGACTCGATGGCTACTTCGCCACTTCTTCCGTCAAACAAAGGGAAAAAAGATTCAGTTTCGCAACCGGTTTGTTAGTGTGCAGCTTGTGACCGAGTCAGTTTGTTTCTTGTTTTCAATGATGGCTTCCTCTTTAGCGTCAAAATTGGAATCGTGGATAGCTATGGATGACGCTTATACCACAGACGGTAAAATTGTATTTTGTCAAGTATTCGATAAGAAAGTGGGCTGTTCAATGAAGTCGCAATTGGACCAGAACACGAAAACAGCTATTCACACGAAAAACAAGGTGTTACAGCCTGCCACAAAGCAAAAACTTTTAACCCAAACAAAACCAGCTTCTGAAAACAGCAGTGAATTTTACAAAGACCTTGCCAATGCGTTCATAGCAGCAGACATACCGTGGTATAAATTGCAAGTCTCACAGTTCGCGTCCTTTTTGGAAAAATTTTGCAAGAGACACACACATTCCTGACGAATCTACTATCCGCAAGAACTATTCGGATGTGTGCTATGAAGATACTATCAAACACATTCGAGCTGAAATTGGTGATTCGCATATATGGTTTGCGGTGGATGAAACTACAGACGTATTAGGACGTTTCGTTGCCAATCTGGTAGTAGGAAAGCTTGACCCTGATTCTCCATCACGACCATTTCTGATCTGTTCAAAAGTTTTGGACAAAACAAACCATTCCACAGTTGCACGTTTCGTAAATGATGGACTGAGAGTGTTGTGGCCAGAAAGTGTTCCTGCAGAAAAAGTGCTTCTGATGTGTTCTGATGCTGCGGCGTACATGTTAAGAGCTGCCGATGCGCTTAAAGTGTTCTACCCAAAACTCATTCATATGTGCTGTTTGGTCCATGGATTACATCGTGTAGCAGAGGAAGTGCGGATCAACTTCCCTGAAGTCAATGAGCTTGGGTCTTCTACTAAGAAAGTTTTTGTGAAAGCCCCTGGTCGTGTGCAGTGCTACAACAATATGCTACCAAATATGTCGCTACCACCGCAGCCTGTACTGACACGGCGGGGCACCTGGATACAGGCTGTTAACTTCTACAATGAAAATTTTGATGCTGTAAAGTCAGTTGTTACCACATTTCCTGCAGAGTCCAGTGCAGCAGTACGTGATTCTCAAAGTGCGTTCAAAAATCCTGTTGTTCACTGTTCACTAGTGTACATTGCAAGTAATTTCGGGTGGATTACAAATGTTAGCGAGAAGCTAGAAAAAAAATCATTATTTTTTATATTCAATAATGTGATTTTTTACTTTCTTGATACATATTTTCATTTGCTTCTCTTGAAAATTTGTACGTATCTGTGGGAAGTTATTACAGAAAGATGTTACAGTATATTTATTAGCTAAGAAAATAGCACAGACACAAAATAAACACGAAAAAATATTCTTACATATTTTCATATTTTTAACATATTTCTTACATATTTCATTGATTTTTGTTACATATTTATGTACATATTTCGGTACTTTGTACTACATAAAAATCCGGGCCTTAATTATAATACATTATCTTTCTTTCGTCCAATTCTTGTGAATAGGCTCTGCAAGGCCACGATGACCGCGACTGCTCTTAGATGCTCAGTGAACAATATTGTACTGCTACTGAGTAATTGTCGCGTATGAGAAATACTTCGCAGAAAACACAACATAAATAACACGGGATTCCTGATTTCGCTTTTATTCTAACATTGTTTTTATTCTTTTATACTAATGCTTTTACTCTAAAGAAACACGAAATCTCCGCAGTTTACCCATCAAGTAACACCATTTTTTTTAACGAATTAAGTGCAAATGATTTAAATTTTTTAAAAAAATCAATGAAAATAAATTTTCTTTTTTTTTAAAAAAAAAAACTTTTTTCATCTGGATTATACTTACCAATTGGTCACCCGTGCACACTTGTTTCAAGTTCTCTGGTTTCACTAGCAACAAGTTACAAAGTGCATGAAGTGTATCAAATAAAGTATTTACTAAGGGAACTTTGAACTCCTTCACACACTTCCTATATTCGTTGACATCACAGATCACGCACATAGCTCCTGAAATTAAATGCATGATATTAAGAAAAGTTAATTCAAGTATTTCCAAGACAAATATTATACTAATATAAAATTCTTAGCAAAGTGGGATTCTGTATGGTTTCACTGGAAACACCGAGAGATTTGGAACATGAAGCAACTACTACAAGCCAATACTATGCCAACCTATCCCCGAAAATCAAGAATAATGGAAGAGGACTATTCACACATGAAATGTTCTTCTATCATCACATTGCTTCCGTTCATGTGCTACGTTTATGGATTGCTGGTACTCATGTTGTTGTCCTAACGGATGAATCGCTCTCCGTACTCAGTCAAAATTGTCCCCAACAAATTTCTCCTATTTGCAAAACTGAAACTTCTATATCAAGGACCATCTTTCCCGGATGATAATGCTGTCATGAATTTTGCAGACAGATATTTCGAAAGCAGAAAGATATTTGTTTCCAACAGCACATACAAATTTTGGAGTGGCGATCGACAAAGTGCACTAAAAGAGAAGATTATGTTGACAAAATGCACACATTTTGATTTCTGTGGTATTTTACTTTCTTGATATGTTGAAAGAAAAAGCACACTTTGGTTTCTGTGTTATTTTGTTTACTTGGTGACTATGAGATTCTACTGAACACTTCTCGTGTATTTCTTAAGTGATTGTAAAACTGAAAACTAATATTGTATTTTACTTAATCTATTAATTTTACTACAAAGTGAATTAGTTTAAATGTATCATCAATGTTCTTGCATTTATTAGTTCAAAAAGTGTTCTTTATTTTTATAAAATGCTCATCTAAATGGTGAAAATGGTAAAACATTATAGATATCTTCTGGTTAAAATACAAGCTTTTATACAGGTGTTTCAGGTCAATAGACACTTGACACCCTGTTTCTGGAACACCAATGTTATGAAGGACAGTATTTCTATTCAAGTGGGTTTCCAACCATGTCAGGAATCAACTGTAGTGCAGTCAGCGGATGTATAGCCATTATGCAAAGCAACTTCACACAAAAACTCGGCCTCCTCCATCATACTACCAGGGAAAGTCATATGTTCGTAGCGTGTTTATGGGTAATATTCAGCACCCGACTCCCCCTGTACCACAGAAGCCTATTCGGCGAAATACATCCTATCACACTGTATGGTCCTTCTCCAACGTTCCATCAATGACACAAGCCTCCGACGATACAAGATTGCAGTTTTGAAGCAAATAACTCAGTATTTCACGCCATCCACGGAATGGAATTGTCTGTCCTTTAGGAAGTGTGCCATGGAACGAAACAGATGAAAATCAGATGGCGCAAGGTCGTAACTGTAAGGGGGAGGGGTAAAATTTCCACGCCATCCATGGCCACAATTTTCTGGCGGACTCTTCTTGACCTATGGCATGAAATTGTCAAATTGGAGAAGTCGCTTTTGATGTACCAGTGCTGGATAACGACGACAAACAATGTCGTATACCCCTTGCATACAATGTCCCTTCTACAGCACAGTCACGTGGAACGAGCTCCCAGTGCACAGGACCTTCGAAATTCCACTACACACACAGTATTGTCTTCTCTTCAAAACGCCCTCTTTGAACAATAGCCTGCGCCTCGGTACCTGGTCGAAGCCATTGTTTCCCGGTGTCAGGATAACGAAGAAAGATCCACTTTTCATCATTCGTGATGATCCTCCGCCAAAACCTATCGTCTTTTGAATTTCAAAGCAGTTCTTCACACAGGGTCACACGTTGTTGAGCTTGAGCTAGAGTCAATTCATGGGGAACCATTCTCGATTGTCTGAAATGAAAATCAAGTTGATGCAGATGACGAACGACACTGGTTTGTGATGACTGGACCTCATCTGTCAGCTGACGGGTACTGGCTCCTGGGTTTGCTTCCACAACGTTCAGGAGGGCATCGATATGCGTCGTTACAAAACGTCCACACTTCGACTTGTCATCGAGACTGGTGTCACCAGCCCGAAAACGTTGAAACCACTTTCTAGCTGTGGAAGGGTGGACAATACCTTCACCTTCAACAGCACAAATTTCCTTGGCTGCTGCTGCTGCATTCAACCCCTTTTTCCAGTAATGGTGCAGAAGCACGCGACACACAAGTTTCTCCTCAGTCACTATCCTGCCAATTGTGTATTCAACGAGTTTTCTTCCTACACACTGTTAGCGCTGTGAAAATACAAACACGTGACACGGGTTCTGCCACCACCACCTTCAACTGTTCTACACGTTGTACACGGTTTTCCGGCATCGATGGGTGCGTCCTCCAACGCCACGAACGTATGACCACCCTGGTATCTCACTCCTAACAAAGCTGATTACAGGACTACGCCGCAAGTATGTCGAAGCGAAGTTGACCACTTTGAAAGGTCTAGGAACCATTAATCTTGAAGTCTTGATAATGGTGAAAGCTGTCAGCCAAAATTCACTGTCTAATATGATTCATTAAACAATCGATAAAGAAGCGAAGTGTTGACCTTTTGAGTTTATTGATGACATTACTCTTCAAGTGGTTTATATATTATAATAACGATACATAGATGAGTCATCTATATGGAAGGACATAGAGGCCGGATCCGTATGCAGTGACTTAATGAATTAATATTACTCTGGGGACAACACGAGTAAGAAATCAGTGTCCTGAATAAATCTCTCTGCGAAGGAATCTTTATACAGTCAGGAACATAAATAAGTCGAGGTTGGAGTCATAAGAAATAAAGACTCTTACTTCTACTTATTCGTAACTGTACAATAACTGTTCGTAACTGTTCGAAAAAGAAAATAGGATATTCTCCTTTCTACATGCAGATATTATAAAGTGTCGATCCCATATAACAAAACTACAGCCACATCCATTACAACAAAAGCCACAGGCACTATGAACACTGTGGTGTCTTCAATGCATGTATTTGAGTACAGTACGTACGTGGAGGTATGACAATCAAATCGCGAATTTGTTTCCGAAAATCAGAAACCATTTCTATATAGAATTTGTGATTTGAAATAGAAAGTAAAAAAGAAATCATCTGCAATATCTACCCCATTAGTAAATTAAAAACCGAAAAAAAAAATTAAATAAGGAATCACAGACCCTCGCAAAATACAGCAGATTGTTCGGTTTATATCGTACCGAATTTGAAGGATACTATTACGCTGCTATCTCTATTGGTGTTCTAATAAACCACCAGCACTTTGGATTACTGCATGACATCGAAGTTTCCACTGGATTAAACTTCGGCGAAGCACGAGCAAAGAAATTCGGTCCCACTCCTTCTCGCAAGCTTTCCCGAGACCAGCGAGAGTGTTTGTACGCCGATGTTGGACACATCTTTTCAACAGACCACAGCTGCAGAAATCCATTACGAAAGGCATCAGGACTCATCACAAGAAGTCTTGAAACAGAATGATATGAATTCCTAATTCCCGTTCTATTTCGTGATAAAAATGCAGAAATCTTCTGGCGATATGACTTGAATACTTGTCTATATGGAATCTCTCTGGTTGGCGTCCGCATCATACAATTGAAGGATATCAATCAGAAAGATAGGTGTTATAAATAATCCTGGAAGTACCTTGCATTCACTTTCACCCCGGATAACTGAATCTCATAAAACCAAGAGGAAAATCTTCCCGGCAGTGGCGAATAAAACTGCAGCGGTCTTGCAATCACAGTCATGGTATGTCAGAGCTCGAGCATGACCAGCGAGATGGATGTATGCTTCATACATTGTGACGACTGCCTGCCATTAGGCCTAGTCAGATGCTTCTTAGTAATCCTGCAATTCGTTTCTCGTATTGATGTGTGGTGCAGGAGTAGTAGTATACATGAGCTCATGGAAGCATCTCAAGCTGGGACGCTAATGAATGCCTATGTTCATAGTTCAAGGTGTCTAATTGAATTGCTGGCTCATCACACGTTGGGTCGAGGACTTTCCCAACACACTAATCGGCGGATTCCTTGCAGCATTGTGGGTGTCATTTTCCTTGGAGTTCTTCTGTTCCTGGTGTTTTTCGTAGACGACTGTTCCGCCACAGGTTCCTAATTTATGTACGGGCAACAATAACTTCCGCATTAGTTACCCCGAGTATAAACCCATTCTCACAAGACTTTTACTAAGCATATGTAGGAAAAACGAGCGTAAAAAAGGGCCCTGCCATACCTTTCCCAGTAACGGTATAATTTAGGCGCCATTTGACGGCACCTACAACTTCAGATATAATACTGCTCACAATAAGTAACGCGATGTTCAAGAATATTTCAGCAGATGGCAATGTCGTTTCTAATTCGGTCCGATCTAAACCAAACAACCTTTTGTACTTACAAACACTTTCTTTCGAACCCTTTTGTCTTAACACGCAAGTTTTATCTAAGACTAAAACAGCTCACCTGCCGAGTTATACTGGAATTGCTGCAAGTGTTCATATATAACACGGTGAAATCGGGTACCTAATTCCATCATCAGTGATTCCACATTTTTTCCATCAAGACTATCCCGGATCCTTTCCACTATCGAGCTCACAAATTGCACAACTGCTAGACAAGCCTAGAAAGAAAATATCGTACCAATAATAAGTTTACGTTTGCCTTTTAGCCCTTACATTACAAATAATAATAATAATAATAATAATAATAATAATAATAATAATAATAATAATAATAATAATAATAATAATAATAATAATAATAATAATAATAATAATAATTACTGTACCAGGTTTAATTTTCCTAAAGTATGATTTCGACTTCTTTCTATGACATTCTATGGGTCCAATGAGATGCCAACTAGTATTCAATTGCTCCCACATGTTACTTGAAAACTTACGTTCAGTTCTTACTATTACGATATTGTTTACCCAGTGGAAAAATGAAATTTTTGATTTACGTCCCACGGTTATGCCGGCTAGGCTAAGGAGACGGCGATGATGAGAAATGAATAAAATAGTGAAATGAGGAAAATGGGAGGAAACGGGAGAATTCCGAGAAAACTCACGTACATGGTGTTTGTCCTCCACAAAGCTTACTTGGTGCGAACTGGGATTGAACCAAGGACCTCATGCACTACAAGTGAACGCTCTACTACTGCGCCAGTGGAGTAGAGACCATTATAAATACATATGGTGGATTTTCGTAGATGAACGAAGTTTGTTTGTCTGTATATATATATATATAAGTAAATAACTTCTTTACATTTTTCATTAGCATAATCTGCCCATAATTTACAATTTCTGTATAGGAAAGTTTATTTACACTGAAATGTACTTGCTGAAACAAGAATATAATAATAAAATGTAAACGTCAAGCTGAGTCTGAGTTGAGTTTCTGCGTTTTGTATTGTTACACAATACGAAGATTATAAAGAGCATAACCTACTTTAAAACGCGGGATCCAAACCACGGCCACCAGGGCTTGAATCCGGTGCACTTGACAGGTTCATAGACCGTCATGTAAGATTAATCTTCACGGTATAAAATGTTCTCGACCACATTATCTCGCCTTCAAGGGAGTTGGATTATAGGATCAATAAACGTGAATATCTAGGAGCAACTACATACTATTTGCACTGTAAACAGAGGTGTCATTGAGCCGGTTCGCCCGAACAAGTTGCTAAAACTTCTCAGGTTCCTGGAATCGGTTGTTAATAGGGGGGATTGATTTAAATCAGTTGATTGTTTTAATAAAAATCGTTGATTTAAATCAAATTCCGAAATAAATTAATTTAAAACGAAAGTAATTAAAATCTTGTTTCTGTTCTGTTATTTCGATTATGGAAGATAATAATCATAATACAATGAGACTCAAATGTATGTACAGCACAATATGAAAACGGGTGTCATGCAGAAGATGATTAGGGAAAATCCCGTTTTGAACGGGTAATGGGGGAAATCCTGCTTTCTTTTCTTCGTAACATAGGGTTTTTAAATCGTTAACCATTCCAACGGGGAAATCACCATGGACATTTAAGACGAAAATTCTTCTGTGTTCGTGTCTGTTTGTTTCTTCCCAGATAACAGAGACGTATTTAAAGGGATCCGATCTCTCTCTCTTTTTTTTTTTTTTTAAAAAAAAAGTTTTTATAACAGGCGAAATTTACGTTGCTGTAGTTCTTTCTTAATGCTTAAGAAACCTTGTTTGGGGTTGAAATAGGTTAATGATTGGGATTCATTCAAACTTCAACTCCAATACTTTCACTTAAATGACATAATTAACATTTAACATTAATTCCTACTGTTTTGTCTTCAGTTCGCGACCTGTATTACACAAGGAGAAAGATTTGATTTAAATTTTTAAAAAATGAATAAAAATAATTTTTTTAAAAAAGGAAAACGACTTTTTCCACCCTGGTTGTTAAAACCATCTCTCCACTTCTACGTCGAGTACTTGCGACAAAAAATATTCTGCAGTATATTTCCCTCCCAGCTTTTAAACATGTAATTAAGATATGCTACAGTCGAGACATGTTACATCTAGTTTCTACAGGATCTGGTCAATAGAAATGTCATCCTACTGAAGTGCAGACAGTCCATTTCTGTAAGACGTGTTTAGTTTGTTACGTGTGATGAGATCACATTATAAAAAAAAAAAAAAAAAAAAAAAAAAGTTGTCAATGATATCCTAGAAGGTTATGCTTTCAGTACCTACACTTCAGGGTACTAGAGCGCCTCTAGCGGAAATCTCTGAAAACACATACGTTCGAATGAGCTGTAGGTAGATTGAACAGCCATTCGAAACGATATGTCGAACTGGGCATGGTTTATCTCTGCTTAATGTGAATCTTTAACGGTTTCATGGAAGTGGTTTAGTCGAAAATTAACGTGATTTAAATTTCAAGAATTATGTGAAAATTGTTAATAGTTATCAAAATATCAACATATTATATTTGTGAGTGTTCTATATTCGATACCGAAATATCTATAATTGGTGTGATAATATAATAATCGTGTTAACAGAGGTTATACGAAACAGTCCTCCTGGAGATATTTGATGGTTGTTCAAAGCATATTTAATTGGGTGAGTGTTATATCTTGATTATTTAATATGTCTCAATATATATTGTTAAATTTTTCCTGCAGTTCAAATATTGAATTCATATTGGAATTATAAGGATTAGGAGGTATTATATTTATTATATATATTAGATTTATTACCGAAAGTTGTATTCTTGTTGTGAAGATTTCATATTTACCAGTCAACTCAGATATATATTTTTTGGATTTACTGTAAATTTATTACATTTTTACCATATTCCTTATGTACATACATTGTAAAATGTTTTGAGTATTTTTAAATAGGAAACTAAAACTGATGCAATAAGCACAGAACATAGAACAGTATTATAATTTACAATCGCGAAAACGACAATTAATCTTATATCCATATATTATAAATTGTTAATCACAAATAAAGCGATTTTTGCCTAGTTATTTTACATTTAAAATTTAACAATCAAATATACTTATTATTTGATGAGGAATGTAGCTATTTCTGTAACATAAAATATTCTGTCCAAAATTGGAAACTTTCGAAGTGAATGCCACAAGGAGTTTGGTGAGAGGAGATTGATTACAAAAGGAAAATTTCGTCCAAAGCTTTTCCCGGAGGGAGAGTTCCTAGTATCGCGGCTACGTTCCCTCTTTGCACAGCCATACTTATTCTTTGAATAAGATAGGATGAGGCTCGGGTGTCTTCTGTGTTAATAGTTATGCGGTGTCCAACTTCCTTAATGAAGTTTAGACCTTCCTGACCCCAGGACCCACAAGTTTCAATGGCTATGGTGACGAAGTGGTATTTGTCCAAGAGGTTGTTATATTTTCGTCTCTTTTCATATTCTCTGCGAGTTGCAACCGTCCCAGCTTTTGTGGAAGATGAAGGAAGATTAGAGGGGGCTAGGGTATCAGTACAAGTGAAATCCCATATTAAAGCCTTCCCTCGTTTCCAAGGCACCAAAGACATTCCGTCAGGTCTCTTGCCATCAGAGCGACTACACCCTATTGGCTCTCTCACGGAAGGCGTTCCAGAGGAGATGAGGGCTCTCATAATGAGATCGTTAACAGTGGAGTGTCGAGAGTATCTGCCAGCACTGTGAACACATGATAGGCCATGTATACCTTTCTTATCCACTAAACTTCCGCAAGCAGGGCACTGGTGTTGTTCACAGACATCTGCTCCCAAACGTAACGCACAAGCGACTCGAAAACTTTCGTCGGGAAGATGCAGCCCTAGGGATGAAGATGGGATAGCTTGTAACCAGGCACCTGCTTCAGGGGAAGAAGTAGCAAGAAGACGTGCCTTATCTTCAGGATTGGTGGAGGAGTGAAGAATAGAAGATAATCTGGAGTCTATAAGAGGAGCGTCCCATGAAGTTTGAAAACTTCTCTTATCAAAATCAGGTAGATCGAGTCCGCCGCACGATATCCACTGGGAGATACAATCATTTATCTCAGCTTCTGAATCCTGATGAATATCCTGGCGAAGAAGAGAAGTGATCAAAGGCATAGAGCTATACATGGATGAAAGGAAAGATGGAGTAGCCAAGTCAAGGGCTCGACGAATTCCTAGACCTCCGTGATCCACAGGGAGAGATGCTTGTAGCCATGAGTTATCTGTGAGAGAGCAGTTTAGAAGAGATTCTAGGCCATGTCGGATGGATTCATCATATTGTTCCAAAAGATCTGTCTCATGCCAGGATGGAGAACTACGAAGGAAATATAACAATCTAGGAATGGCTAATGAGGCCCGTAGGAGATAAAAAGCTGAGTGGGTAGATATCTTAGACAGGCGAGTGAAGAAGAGATCTAATTTAGATATCTTGTCCAATAACAAAATGCGTCTAGTATCAGTGTGTAGCGCAGCACCTAAAAGGGAGGCTCTGTCGGATGATATAAGTTGAATTCCAGGTGCAACTTCGTTGAAAAGGGAGTAAAGGGTGTTAGCCTGTTCGTTTGAGACTCCTAGGAAACCGACTTCACATTTGCAGAAATTGAGCTGTAATCCAATGTCACGAGATTGAGTACGAATCTTTTACAAAGCTTCGAGGACATCTTCTTTGTCTCCAGCTATAGTCCCATCGTCGAGGTACCAAATGTTTAACTCCGTATTGATATTTCTGACAATAGAGTGAAGTGTTAACGCAAATAAGGCAGGTCCTAAGGGGTCGCCTTGTTGAACACCTCGTTGGGAGAGTATGATATCTTCACCAAAAAATAGATGACTAGGCTGTGAGTAACACTGATGTATGAAGGTGTATATATAAGGGAAATGCGTTTTAACGGCTGTAAGCATAGAGTCTCTGTTAATTTCGTTAAATGCATTCCGGAAATCTAGTTTCAAGAAAATTTTCTCCTGTTTGTGGGGATGAGAATAATACAGTCGGGCGACATGGGCTGTAACCTCTGAGCCATGAGGAACGCACACTCCCAACTGATGTGGTGACAAGAAAGTAGATAACGGTTCTCTAATTCTTTGGCATACTATCTTAGCTGAAAGCCGTCTCCAAACGTTACCGACAGCGATGGGGCGTATATCACCACTTTTCTTCCTTAACGCTATAAGCGACGCTCCAAAAAATAGTGGTCTAATTTCTGTAGGTACGTTTCCAGTGAGGATTTTTTTGATTTTCAATTTTATTTATAAATTGTTGATATTTAATTAAAGATTATTCTGTATTGCATATTTAATTTTTCATGAATTTTGTTATAAAATTTATCAAGCTAGAAAAACAGTTACTTTCACTTATCCAAATTACCTTAGTATTTCACAATTTTTTTTAATTTATGAAGATAATAGTACTTTTCTGGTAATATTTAAGCTAGTTCAAGTCTGAAATTCACTGTAAATATAGAATAACTCAAGATAATTCTGCATGGAAATTTTTTAAATGCTTACTTTCAAAATATAGCCAGTATACATAGAAATTACGAATCCCGCATACTAATAATTGTCCTGGATATTACAACCAGCGGCCCAGGACGGAGCACATAGTGGCACGTTACAAACATATTGTTTCGAATCTAACTTCAAAAAACGAAGTAAAATACATGTTAAGATTGCGGGGTTTTGTTTGGCAAAATCTGACTAAGGTGGGAAACTTGTTAAGTAAGCTATTAAATATATGGACATTTTTCAGGATCAATCTGTATATATCTATCTATTTTGAATTATGTTAAGGAGGATATTAAAGTTAGTTCAGTTAGGATTGATTAAATGTCAGTATTTTCAGAGTACGTAAAATATATAGCCTATAGCAATAAAACTGTCAATGATTGTTAAAGGGTTGTCGCTTACCGTAAGGTATAGTAATTATTTTCGATATTTAAATTGGATTAGAATAGCTCTTTGTGTTTGTTTGGTAATTAAGATGGAATTTAAGGAAGAAAGAAATCAACCACGTTTATTTTTGAATGGATTTGAAAATGGAAATTCTGGAGTTGTTGTACCGCAGACTGTAGGTCAACGATGGGATTTATCGTATTTAGATTCCGGAAGGGAGTCAAGGTCACTACATATTTCTGCGGTAGATAAACCCCGCGAAATGGTTGAGTCATTGTCTATAGCAAGCAACACCACTGCGAGTTTAGCAGAAGGTGGAATGTTGCATAACGAGTTCCAACCGCTTATGTCTGTAGATAGTGCTAGTCAGGGCATTTTTTAAGCTACCTTTTTGTGTCCAAATGGATACCCAGGCTCAGCACTTGGATACCCAGTCCCAGCAGTTTGGATACCCAGTGCACGTCATAAATCTTTAAATTACTGGGAAAGTACTTGAACAATAAATTGCCTAAATTACTGTACATTTGAAATTACTTCAATATACTTTGGTTTTGTGACTTAGCTTGTATTCTGTGGATAAATATAAAATTGGAGAGTTTCATTCTTGAAATTTCAGATATTCCTCTTTCCTTCGTTTTGCGTACTCATTTGTCTACCTCGAGAATTTAGCACTTTTATTCTACAATACTCTAATACAGAGAAAGTTAATAGACCGACTAAAGAGGTAGAAAGGTTGAAGCCGAACTCTCACATGTAACGGTCCAAATGACGTTTATCCTATATACCTTTTGAATAGTCTCTGAGAGAAAATAACAAGAAAACAATTTGTTATTTGGATATTTAATTTTATGAAATGGAATTTTTACTTAGCTTACAATACTGTTTTGGTTCTTTACAATTAAGACTCATTATTTCTGATTAAAAATATTGTAAATAAACCTTTTACACTTTTGGGGAACACTTTGCGTTGCGACGATAGCCAGTTGTGTTTCTGACGTAGCAACCTTAGATCAGAAACGGCGATATGTAGAGCAAGAAGGAGCTGTTGATTCAGAGTGTCAACGCCGATGGCTTTTAAGTGAAAATCTCTCACGCCGAATGATTAATATAGCTACGTGAAATCAAAGCCAGGATTATTGTTTGTCATCTATAAGGTAGGCTCACGTGTTAGAACATATTTGAGGCTAACTTAACCTATCTGTTGAAGAGAAGGTTATGGTAAATAGGAAGGAACTAGAACGACAGAATGCTTGCCATGTTTGTTTTGTTTTGCTGCTTTTATGGTTTCTGGAGAAAACTGAATATCAAGTTTCCTAAAATCCATATCTGTTTTATTGAGAAGAAGCGATCACAGGCGCTTTTTCCTTTAAAGTCAGATTGCCTTTTATTCTTTACCATCATATGATTGTTTCACTCATCCTACCGTCACACCGATCTACTATGCACTATATTGTTGATATTCATTTGATGCGACGCATATTAAGTTATAAACTTTGATGAAACAACTTTTGATTTTTTGCTTAATTTGGGTTATATATTGACAATGTGAGTGCATTGATTATACATACATAATGTTGAAGTCGATATTTTAGAGTCCTGTTGAGACTGGCTTTCAGCTATTCCTGAGCTACGCTCGTGCATTCGTAATTTGGTCCCCTTTCCAGAGATTCCCAATTTTCATTATCGCCCAATTCCAATCTTCCCAAAGATTGTTCTCTTTAACCTAACCTGTTTTATCCTGGTCTAACATTTCCTTGCAACCAAACATTTCGTGTCTGTTATGGGCAATATCGGTAATTGAGATTTGTTCAGGCACATTTTCTGACATAATTAATAGATGGCACAAACTTGAAAGAAAGTAAGAGATTGTTCATTAAGTACAAAGAGTTATTTTTAACAATCTTTGACCCTCTTTGATGCACAGTTACCTTCAGTGGCAGATTTGCGCCTGCGGTGAAGGCGCTGAAATACTCCAAAATTTTAGGATTTCTATAGAAAACGAATTAAACATTACTCATAATCTTCAAGCCCCGCCCCCCTAATATTTTGGGACTTCTAACCACGAAGTATTCCTAAGAGAAGCTCATACCAAAATATTTTTCTAAATTTGTTGCTGGTCACCTTTGTGCCCATTCCCCTTTTCCCCTTATACTCAGATATTAGAATCTCTAATACTCAGATTATAGTAATTGTGTACTTTTCAGTTTTTTCTTCAGTGCGAGTTTTCTTAAATACTGCCAGAAATGTTTCCTTTCGTTTGGTAATTTTACGAACAGTGATAATGCTAGAAAATGATTAAAAGTTTGCGACAGTTAAATTGTTAGAAAGAATCCCTTATGTCACAAAACGTAACAAATTGAAAATCTTTCTAATGCTCTGTAGCGTTACACAATTAATGGACTGTCCTAATAGTATCTGACAAATACGTCATTTTGTATGTCATTATTTCAAAAGTGTACTTTATACAAAAATGTACTTTAAAATATCTCTACTATGTGTGACAAAGGACCTGTTGTGCCTGGATACCCAGTAGCGATTTCTTAAAAAATGCACTGGTGCTAGTTGTGTCAGTGCAGAGACAAACCCGTTTATTGACCTGGGGCAAACAGCTGTCATAAAAGAAAAAGAAGAAAATCGTAGTACAAATCCTTTTGTAGATAAAGACTCGATAGTGGCAAAAGAAAAGAATGCTGGTAACGAACCTTTGGTTAATAGTTTTATGCCATTCCAAATACGGGCTGATAAATTAAATGGAAGTGTTTCCAGTAATTTGTTTAATGAGAAAATACAGTATATCCCAAGAACAGATGGAACAGACGATATACAGTTATTTCAATTTCTAGTGACAGTTCTTAGAATAATTAAATTAAAAATATTCCCGGTTGAGTCTGTTTTGATAGCAGCTTTGAGTAAAGCTGAAGGTCGTTTAAATCAGGAGCTAGTAGCATTGTATCAAATGACTAATAATTGGTTGCAAATATCAGGATATTTGTTTCGTAGATTAATAACTCCTTTAGGTAGGCGAGAACTCATAAATCGTTATGTGAAGGTGATACAAAGACCTAAAGAAAATTTGCTTGAGTATGTTAGTAATATTTGTGATGCTTATGAAATATGTTACGGAGCTATAAATGATAGTAGATCTAGTGAATTGTTGGATATTATTATGGAGGGCATGCAACCTCAAATTAAATTTGAAATTTATAGATATAGCTATCCAATGTCATTAGATGATCTTATGGGTAATATAATGGAATACGAAAAACATCAACGTAATTTAGAAATGTATACCGCACTGGTGAGGAAATCGGAAAAAAGTGAAAATCCGAGAAATAAGATTAAGTGTTATTTTTGTGGTGGACAACATCGCATTGCAAAATGTGCTTCTAACAAACAGTACCTTTTAAATAAACAGTTAGTTAAATTGAATATGGATGTGAACTCGGAAAGACGCTCTGCAGCTATTAGTGACCGGTTAAGGGCTCCGACTCAGATTATAGGAACCGGAGTTCAAACTAATGGTTTACCTAGTAGTGTGGGTGATAATAACAAACAGTTTAGATATAATAATGGCAATGATAAAAGACGCTTTGCAGGGAATAGTCGACGGTCACGGTTAAAGACTAAAAGTGAGAGGTCCGAAGTTCCAGAAAGGGAAGAAACAGATTTAGAAAGAACTTTGTTAGGAGGTGGAAACAATAATTGTAGTGCGGGTTAAAACACACATACGAAATATAATGTTCGGATGAAGACTCCTATGGAGGGGTTCCGGACTCGATCCCGAGGGGAACATAATAGTGAACATTTGGGAGAAAAGAATATGGTGTTCAATGTGAATCCTGTGAATGTGGGGGAATGTGAAAAAGGAATACGTGAACAATATTACGGTGACTTTAAAAGCAATGGCGGCTCTAGAGGGAACAGCAGTAAAAATAGCAAACCATTATATAGAGAGGATTTGCATTCTTTTAGTAATTATAAACAAATAGAAGATAATAATAAAAGCGAACATACTATTGATGGGATTAAAATTAGTGCTGATGGAAATAAAAGTGAAAATAGAAATACTTTCTCATTGGGAACATTGACTGCGGCTTTTGTCGATGCATTTGTCTTAGGTAAAAGTATTAGAGGAGGCTTAGATACTTGTTCTACAGCATCGTTAATTAATAGACAAAGCTTTATTCAATGGAATCGGCAGTTGAACTACCCAGTGAAGATAATAAATGAGAAGTTCATTGGTATAGGTGTTGATAAACAAAAGTTAACACTGGATCAGTGCGTAGTTATACCCATTAAGTTTAAAAACCGTGTTTACAGACTAAAGTTTTTCCTAGTTGAAAATTTAGAACCAGTATTTATACTGGGAATAAATGAACTAAAATTCTTGAAAGCGAACATTGATTTAGTGAATAATAAATTATTTCTCCCTTTGGAAGGAGTGGACATACAGTTACATTATACACTAAATATCCACCCCCCTTGTTTAAATCGAGATACTCGTTCGTGTGATCTATTTTACAGTGAACCAGACCATAAGACTTCTAAACTATTTCTGCGTGACTCGGACTTGGTGGAAAGGTCCATAGTTCAGGCTTTTGATACGGATGGAGGTAGACATCCGGGAGTTCCAGCACAGGGATTTTGCAGTGTTGCCACATCTATTAGTCCATCTTTGGATAGCAGACCCAACATCCAGTCGGACCAGATGGATAGCCCATTGAGGGTGGATCCTGTTGTATTAGAAGCTAATCCTGAATTACAAGGGTATGTTAACGAGATATTTAGTAAATATCCTTCTGTTTTTTCATCACATGTTGGTAAAATTAAAGACTTTGAATATAAAATCCAGTTAAATAACTACACTCCTATTCGTAAGAAGGCTTACCCGTTATCACGGAGTTCTCAAAGAGAGATGGATAAAATTCTCGATGAGATGTTAAAGGCCGATTTAATACAACCAAGTAACAGTGATTATGCTTTCCCTTGTTTTTTAGTAAATAATAATGACGGAACAAAGAGATTAATAGTTAATTATTCTGATTTGAATCGTCATCTTTATTTAAATACTCAGTTCACACCAAGGATAGAAGACATATTGTCTGAATTATCTGATGGTAAAATCTTTAGCCATCTGGATATACGGAAAGCATATTTAACCATACCTTTAACAGAGGAAAGCCGTCATCTAACAGCATTTCTTACGCATAGGGGTTTATATGAATATAAAGTCTTACCTTTTGGTTTGGCAGCAGGGAGTCATGTATTATCTAAAATATTAACTGACTTATTGTATCCTTTGAAAGATGAAGGGGTTCAATGGTATATGGACGACCTAATTTGCAAAAGTTCAGATATAGAAAGCCATAAGCAATTATTGGAAAAAGTTTTAAGGTTATTGGAAGAAAAAGGTTTAACTTTATCCACAAAGAAATGTACCTTTTTTTCAAATAAGATATCATATTTAGGCTTTATTATTGAAAATGGGAAAATGTACATGGACCCTTCAAGGTTAGAAGTAATTAGAAAGTTACCTGCTCCAAAGACAAAAAAAGGATTAATTTCTTTATCATGTTTTTTACAATACTATGCAAAGTTCGTCCCGCAGTTTCATGAGGTTATGGAACCTATTGAACGTTTAAGGGCTGCTTCTGCTGAATTTGTTTGGGGACCGGAACAACAAAAAGCATTGGAAGATATTAAGGAATTATTTGCCGATCATGTAATGTTAAAACTACCCGATTTAAATAAGAAGTTTATTGTCAATACGGATAGCAGTCTCAAAAGTTTAGGGGGAGTCCTACAACAATATGATGATAATAATAACTTGGTACCTGTAGCATTCTATAGTAGACGTCTAAAGAAACATGACTTTAACAAGCCGATTTACTTGCTAGAAATGTTAGCAGCTATAGAAACTATGGAACGTTTTAGTACTTACTTGCATAAACCTTTTGAATTAAGAATGGATCATTCTGGACTTGTGTATGCCTTGAGGAATATGAAAAGGGTTAAACGTTATGGATCATTATTATACAGACTATTTGCATTTACGTTTGATGTAAAATCTATATCCTCTAATATGAATATAACAGCAGATTTTATTTCAAGGTTACATGATCAGAATAATTTTGAGGAAATGGAAACTGAACTTTCTCATTCCGAACAGGTAAATAATTATTGTCTAATTAACCTTTGGAATATGCCTTTTGCTAATATATCTATTAAAGAACATCAATTAAAGGACCCTGAATTAGGTAATATTATTAAGGAATTAAAAGCAAAAAGGGAAGTAGAAGGATATAAATTAATCCAAGGCATATTATGTAAGAAAACAAGAGCCATAAGAAATCCATACAAAGTATGTTTGCCCAAGGAATTAGTTCCTAGTATAATAGAATTCTTTCATTCAAATATTTTGCCAGGTTCTCATGCTAGTATAAATAAAACTATAGCTAAGATCTGTGCTCGTTTTACATGGAATGGGATATTGAAGGAAATAAAAGATTACGTATCCACTTGTTCAGATTGTCAACTAAATAAGAGCCATAATAGAAAACCTACTGGAAAGCTAGTATCTAAGTATGAGAATGTAGTTAATGGGCTCTGGGCAGTAGATTTACTAGGACCACTAATTGAAAGTAAGTCAGGACGTTACTGTTTGACAGTTGTCGATTCCTTTTCTAAAAGAGTATTTCTAGAACCAATTAAGGTCTTGTCGTCACAAAGTGTGATTAATAAGTTATATAAATTAATGTGTAGAAATGGATTTATTTTTAGCATATGTCATGATAATCATTCAATATTTACATCGGCTAAATTCAAAGATTTTCTTTATGCAAATGGTATTAAGGATATTAGTATATCCCCTTATCACCCGGCTTCAAATCCTAGTGAAAAATACGTCTCAACTATAAAAAATTCATTAAGAATATATTTTGGAAAGAAACAAAGCTCATGGGATAAAGGATTGTGGGAAATTGAATTTTCTGTCAATAATGCCATCCATGAGGATACGAAATGCAGTCCTATGGATTTAGTATTCAATTATAATGTTTGTAATCCACTGGATATTAAGTGGAAAATAAGTATGTTGGACTTGAATCCTAGGGATCCCGAGTTATGGAATCGAGCTTTAAATAACATGGAAAGAGCATGGCAACGTAAAAAGAAAATATACAATCAACGCCGGCTAGATAATGATTATAAGGTGGGTGACAAGGTGTTAATTAAATCACAGGTATTATCATCAATGAAAGATAAAAGAACAAAATCTTTGTGTGCGAAATGGTGTGGACCATTCGAGATCGAATGTTTTCTGGGTAGGAATACCATAAGAGTTGTTAATGTAGACAATCCTAGAGATATCCGTAAGAGTCATGTTAGTTTGACGAAAAAGTATAGAGAAAGGAGAGGAAATGCATCATAAATATTAAATGTATTAAGCATATTTCTGTACTTGATTCCCAACTGAAGTTAAAAAAAAAAGGTAGAAAAAATTAATCTAGTCAGAATTATAAAAAAAAAAAATCTTACAAACCATCTAGTCAGATAAACTTTATATAAGTAGAGATAATATATTAAATTGTTTTTAAAAATATTTTAATGTGTTTCTAATATATGTTTTTGTTAGTGTTCCAGATCTGAATGTCTTGTATCTATGTCCCAAAAATGTCTGTAAAAAATTGTATTAGTCCAAATTCCGGCATGGAAAATTTTATGGAATGTATGTAACGAAGCTCAACCAGATGTAAGGAAGCTGAAGATTGATTGGAATTATGATGGTGCTATGTTTGATGAGTATAATGAATATTGTTATTATTACTGAAATTAATTTCAAAAGAAAGAGTATGATTACCTCCTGAAAATATATATAGAAACATATTGAGAATGGATTCTGTAAACGTTTATGAATAGATAGGGACTATTAGTAATAACTAATACTTATTAACTAACTAGAGTAGTTGGGATTATTAGAATGTTAGGTGGTGTGATTGAATTTATGGGAAATTTTTTTTCTTTAGTTCAGTTATTTTTTTCGTTTGGTATGTAGTGAATAGAGTAAGAGTGATGGTTAGTTAGAATCAGTAGTTGATTAATTAGCTGGTAGAAGTTAATAGTAATAGATACCTAGCAAGATTAACAGAATCTATCTATTCATAATTAAATTTGGAATAAAAATACTTTAAAATTATGGTTTAAAATATAAATAAAAAGTTGTGCCAACTTTTTATAGCCGGGAGGGCGATATTTGTTACGTGTGATGAGATCACATTATAAAAAAAAAAAAAAAAAAAAAAAAAAAAGTTATGTCAATGATATCCTAGAAGGTTATGCTTTCAGTACCTACACTTCAGGGTACTAGAGCGCCTCTAGCGGAAATCTCTGAAAACACATACGTTCGAATGAGCTGTAGGTAGATTGAACAGCCATTCGAAACGATATGTCGAACTGGGCATGGTTTAGTCGAAAATTAACGTGATTTAAATTTCAAGAATTATGTGAAAATTGTTAATTGTTATCAAAATATCAACATATTATATTTGTGAGTGTTCTATATTCGATACCGAAATATCTATAATTGGTGTGATAATATAATAATCGTGTTAACAGAGGTTATACGAAACAGTCCTCCTGGAGATATTTGATGGTTGTTCAAAGCATATTTAATTGGGTGAGTGTTATATCTTGATTATTTAATATGTCTCAATATATATTGTTAAATTTTTCCTGCAGTTCAAATATTGAATTCATATTGGAATTATAAGGATTAGGAGGTATTATATTTATTATATATATTAGATTTATTACCGAAAGTTGTATTCTTGTTGTGAAGATTTCATATTTACCAGTCAACTCAGATATATATATTTTGGATTTTCAATTTTATTTATAAATTGTTGATATTTAATTAAAGATTATTCTGTATTGCATATTTAATTTTTCATGAATTTTGTTATAAAATTTATCAAGCTAGAAAAACAGTTACTTTCACTTATCCAAATTACCTTAGTATTTCACAATTTTTTTTAACTTATGAAGATAATAGCACTTTTCTGGTAATATTTAAGCTAGTTCAAGTCTGAAATTCACTGTAAATATAGAATAACTCAAGATAATTCTGCATGGAAATTTTTTAAATGCTTACTTTCAAAATATAGCCAGTATACATAGAAATTACGAATCCCGCATACTAATAATTGTCCTGGTTATTACAACCAGCGGCCCAGGACGGAGCACATAGTGGCACGTTACAAGTTTCTTCTAAGAAAACCAAACTCTGCATTGTTGCTTTTCTGTTTTGGCACTCTCAGTCGATGCAATGTTTCAACGGCCAGAAGAAATATCATTTTCATTTAGCTGGCATCTAATCAGGAAAATGTAAGGTTTCGGACCAGAAATTAGCTTTTAAGATAATGACAACTCTATATTATAGTCCTGCATGTCGCTTACGATTTTTTTTCTTTTTCGTAAGTATGGCTTCCTTTTTTAATTCTAGGCCTATGTCAACACTTTGTGGGTTTTGCCAACTAAGTGTCACTATAAGCACGTTCCATTGTTGAAATGGTGGCATGGTATTACAATACATCTATATTTAGCCTTGTCACACGCTACACTTGCGACCGCGCAACCTGAATATTACTGCAATATTCCAAGGTCGCACGTAAAATTCATCATTATGAAGAACTTCCGTACCAAAACTAGCTTCGCAGGAAAAAAAAAAATTCTTACTTGCTGCATTACGTATAATATTCCATGGCAATTGTGAGATTCAAATTACTACCACTTTTATTCAAATTAAAAATGGGTGTTTATTCCTTCGCACGCTCTGCCGTGTACCGGTACTTAATGTATTTGGCATTAAGTAACAACGAAAATACTTACCGGAGAAGCTAATGTATCTTGATCGGTTTCCGGTTTAAAGTCAGTCTTCTTTTGTTCAGTCTGAAGATAGATCTTCACCCAACCGACGATGGCATTGATTGATCTATAAAGTACAATGAGATATCAACTATACACCAAAACGGAAGGAAGAAAATTTAAAAAAATATATTTTTATTCGTTTCTTCTATTATGAAAGAGCGAAGAGCTGAGAAAATGTAATAATTTGATTTTAACAGAATAATATTTCTGGTTTAACTGTTCCTGATCGTAAAACTTAATCACAGCAGAGGTGTTCGTAGAAAACAGAATACACGGATCATTCAATTCTTTCTTCAAGAAGCAGTCAGTAATTGCTTATGAATGTAAATTTGTACTTACCATTGGACGGCGCTTTTATTATACTGGAAACAATTTTAATATTTATTTAGCATTTTTACCCTGATTACGTTCAAATTTTTGCTCGTGTTATCTTACATCTTCAATTACGTGTATGACGCATTGTAATAATTGTATGCTACCTTGTCAAAGTTGTAATTCGATATATACAAAACCTTCACTGGCATCAATGAAATGAAATGAAATTTTTAAGCTTTATGTCCCACGTTTATGCCAGTTAGGCTAAAGGAGACGGTGATGATGAGATATGAATGAAATGGTGGAATGAAGAAAGTGGGAGGAAACGGGAGAACCCCGAGAAAACCCACGCACACGGTGTTTGTTCACCACAAAGTTCACCTGGCGGAAGCAGGGTTTGAACCCGGAACCCCAAGCACCAGAGGCGAACGCTCTACCACTGAGCCACCGCGCCCCCCTGTCATCAATGAAATAATAAGGAATTAAAGTACATAAACAAATCGTTTACTTCTCGTAGTTACTTCGATACCAGTGAACGACTTGTATATCTCGCATTCTTTCAGCTTCGATTAGCTAACATATAGTTAGGCCTACTATTGCAATGGGGCATGCATGTAACTGAAAAGGATGTAAAACAACACGAGAACGAATCTGAACCTAATCAATACTACTGACGATATTACGTATATATCGAAACTCTGCGCAATGCAAATACATATGTATTCAGTAGTTGGGACGTGAAATTTCCCATCTACTTTCTTTTAGTAATTACTCAGTCAATTCATTGCACAAATTGAACATTCATACTGAAATACATTGATGAGTTTCATTTTGTCAGTATCAATATAAAGATTTTTCAACTTATACAGAAAATATACGGCGTTGACAGCATTTTGCAGATTTTCTATTGATATTTCTTACCTATCTTCACAGTTTCCTAACAAATTTTCTTTCTGGTTATTTCCTAAAAGTGAGTACAGCTAGCGTACTTCAAAGTTAGAACATTTAAATACCTACAGAAATTATCAAGTGATGGTATTTAAAAAAATAATAATAATAAAATAAATAAATAAATAAATAAAATCCATAGGACTCTTGCGTGTGTAGTCATTATTTTAAAATTTGAACAGCTCACATGAAACATTCACTTATTATTTCTATATTAACATCAACCTCTTACTATAATGTTTACGTATTAAAAGTTACGATAAATACAATTTATATCCTCTGAACACACCTGTCTAACCCGGTATCCAATTTCAGTTCTATTTGCTCTAAAAGGTATTTCTTCTTCTGAAGACAATCACCATGCTTCGGAGTTGATCTGAAAAGCATAATGCGAGATATCAATATTTTCTCAAATTTTTACATCATCTAGAAAAACTAAAAAAAGAAAAAATGTATTTGGTAACTAATAATGGATATCACTATTTCGTTTGTTTCTTCTGATTAAAATTCCAAATGCATGTGTTCTCCTCAAGGGATGTCGAACCCTGAACCATGTGCACTAAGTTTAACACCTTTGTATTACGTGTTTTTATTTTTGAACTGCTTTCAATATTCACATCAAAGTATTTCAACCAGGATGTTCGTTCTTCCACAAATTATACTAATAAAAATATGTAAAAAAAAATTAAAAACAGTGAAAAGATACGCAGCTTCGACTCCACTCTTGTCACCAAATTTGTGTTGCTAAGAGAATGAATGATACGTAATTTTGGGTGTGCGTCCCTTTCAGCAGTGAGGCTATATGAGACGTAGATATACAGTTTAATGTGTGATTCAAACCACATGAGCTCACGCCGGAAATCGAACCCGTGTCTCCTACGCCAAAGGCGCGTCGCTAAACACTTAGCCATGAGAGAGCTCGCTACGAGAATGAAGTTGGGGTAGAGTATTTAAATAGTAGTTGAGGTGGATTCGTAAATACTAGTTTGTTGGGTATTGCCAGTTAGTAGGATAATTAAAAGGAAATGAAATGTTGTGGTTAGGTAACTTTGTGTTTTGATAAGTAAGGAAGATGGTTAAAATTCAAGATCAGATATTTCAACTACTAAGATAAGATGAAATTACATCCGATACATGGAATAAATGTAAGTTGTTAATAGAGTCAAGGAACTGGAATTTATATTGCAATAATAAATTCATTTTTATAGTTAATGGCACACAAGTTTGAATTACGAACTTTCATGATGTATGATCGATTACCTGTAAATTTCTATCCACAGATTTCATTAAGGGAACAGGAACAATTATACCACACCAATCTTCCACTTATTCAGTTCTTTAATTTTCAGTTTTACATTCTGTGGTTGTATCCTTTACGTTAGGCTAAAGGAAACATGAACAATGAATTATGACAATGAAATGAATAGTGAAAGAGCACTTACGCCCTAAGCTGGATTTAATCCCGCGATAGACAAGTCTTGTGATCGCCAGCCCATTACCTTCGACCGTTCAACCATGACAGCCGGAGTCAATACTATCTTATTAACATAACAAACTAACAAGACGAAACCGTACTTATTGGCTGTATTACAAACAGTATCATCGTCACAACATTAGATGCAAATAATATCATCGGCAAGACATTATCACAATTGTTCAGGGGGAAAGGGGGAAAGGGCAATACTTTGAGAAATGTAGTATGGATGATTCTAAGCAAACAAAATCATATGAACATAAGTCCAATTCTCGGTTGACAGTATATGTTATCAATCCTATGCTGCTTATTGCTTACCCTGTAGTTAATTTATAGGAGTGAGACACAGCACATTTGAAAGGTGATTTGAATGGACTTTCCAACGGTATGCAACACGTGGCAGTGGTGTCTTTGGAGGGGATTAGGTGCTACCATCCAATTCTCTTACATGATTTTGAAATAATCTTGATTTTTCAAATTTCCCTCAATAACTTCCCTTCCAAAGACACCACTGCCACATGTTGCTTACTATTGGAAAGACCACTCCACCACCTTTCAAATATGCTGTTTCACCTCTGTAAAATAACTACAAGGTGAACAACAAGCAACGTTAAGGTCAAAAATGGTTCACAACCTGTACCTCTCAAACCATTTAGAATATTCATATAAACTTTTCTTTTCTTAGAATTACTCATATTATTATCTTCCAAAGTACTGCCTCTGGCCCTGAAACTACCCTTGTACATACCGATCATTCAGAATCGAGGCATAAATCATGTGCAAATCCATCTCCTCTAAACGAACTACCATGGACATCAATTATATATTATATTTTTTAAAAAAATCCTTTCTCTTTGATCTACTGTTCCACGTAGCTACTCAATGCTAATTTCATCTCCCAAAATATACTTACACTACAAGAGGCAAGAGACTATCACTGAACTGCTTCTCCAATAAGTGAACAATTGCATTGCATTGACGAACAACATCGAAGAAGTAAACCTGAGGATGGCTCTTCGTCTCTGGAATGGGAATGGCTTGAAGTCCTAGCTCAAGAGCATAGTCCACGTGTTCAAGAATCAAATAATGCAAAAGAACTTCGAAGGTCTGCACTGCATTGCCTGCCAGATCCGACTGTCGAGAAAGCTGAAATAAAGTTACTAAAAATTAACTCCTTCATTAATAAAGAGCTTTTCTGTATAGGTATTATACATATACGTATGTAAAAATAAGTTTAAATCGGTTGTTTCCTTGTTTCATTAATACGATGATAAATGCAACCGATAGCGGTGTTCTGAACATAGACACTAGATTTGTACAAGCACACTGGGAGAGTGTATGACTGTTCTGAGAGCGGATTGGGTAGCAATCGGCATGGTACGTTTAAGATCCCGGGTACGAATCTCGATCCAGCCATGCACTTTGTGTATTATTGAATTCACACCAAACCCTATTGAGGGTTTGGTGTGTAAAAGTAAGTTTAAATCGGGTGTTTCCTCCTTTCATTAATAATACTCACTTCTTTTGTTCCGTAATATATTGATACTCAATAAAAGAAATGCGTCGTCATTTTGCAATTTTGAGGCTTAAAATATTATTAGTTTACTAACATTTTTCAATCTTCAGAGGATAAGTACGTACACAAGTTTTGCTTTACGACATTAGCCGCCTGAAAAAACGTTAAAATTTGCCAATCCCCGGAACAGATAACACGTACTCTTTTATTGCATACTATCAATTGCATGTTCAGAGCGTTGAAGAATCTGAAAGTGCATTACAGAGACAGAAGAATAATATACCAACTTTATAGGTACCAGGCAGCTGTTATAGGAACAGACGACAAGGAAGCAAGAATAAGTAAAGGAGTGAGGCAAGGATGTGGACTTTCACCTCTCCTGTTCAACGTCTATATAAAAGAGTCTATGAAAGAATTCTTTGAGAAAAACGAGAAAGGCGTAAAAGTAAACAGTCAAGTTTTCAGCACAATAAGGTTTGCTGATGACATAGCATTGATAGCGGAGAACGATGAGGACTTTCCAACTTGAAGGACCAACTGAAAAAACATGCAACATAAAGATAAATAAGAAGAAAACAAAAGTGATAAAGTGCACAAGAGCAGGACAGAAAGAGCCAAACGTATGGCTAGATGGAGAGAAAATCGAAGACGATAAGACGTATCCCCTATTTAGGATGTCTAATTTCCTCGGGCGGAAGAAGTGAAAAAGACGTAAGTTCCAGAATAGCGCACGCTAAACAAGCATTCAATAGGAAAAGAGGACTACTAACATCAAGAAATGTGTCGCTGGACGTTCGTAAACGATTTATCAAGACACTGGTATGGAGCGTAGCGCTTTACGGATCAGAGACGTGGACATTGACAAAAGCTGAAATATCCAAGCTGGAAGCATTTGAAGTGAACACGTACTAAAGGAAGGACGACAGATCATGAAAATAATAGGAAAAAGAAGAAACAGCATGCTTTTTCCATTTTATTCGGCGCTCCGATTGGATCACCGTGCTGATAGAGGGAAAGGCAGAAGGAAACCCAGAAAGAGGAAGACCAACGATAGAATATCTAGATGCAGTTACGAAGAAGAGGCCTTATCAAAGTATAAAACAGCTCTCCCAAGCGGGTCATTTCAAAGGCCTCCAATGTTGCCCACCAACCTATGGTTGAGTTGAACAACAAGAAGATGATCAATTACACATGTTTTCTCATAATTCTAATTCTTCTTGTACGTCAATACATCGTCTCCACTAAACATATATTTCACATACAATCTCATCAAATATATTACGAAAATATATCTATCATTCCAAAATATCTCCAACGACTTTATTATATATATATATATATATATATATATATATATATATATATATATATATATATATAACAAAAAAAAACAATAACATAAAGAAAGACAATGAATTCCTTTCACATATCCATGACATTTTCCACCCAATACTACATGCTTCCTAGAGCCAATCTTTTCTAACACGACCAAGCACAAAATTCACAGGACGAAGTGAATTGAAAAACTAAAACGATGCTACAATACATTTTTTTTAAATTGATAGAATAAGTAAATAAAAGAGGAGAAAGAAAATGATACACTAACATGATTTTGAAATCTAAAGAAACTTGTTAGATTGTAAATTAAGGTTGTTTTAGTGGGTTTATATATTTAAGCGAAGGAGCTTTTTGAAATAATAGTACAGATATGTGATGGTACATGGATTCTACACATTACAAATGGGGGTACTCCGAAGAATAAATAAATTTAAGTGTAAATGAACATTTATCTTTGAATGTAATACTGATAATGCTTGGCACATATTTGTTGGAAAGGAACAGGACTCATTATAATGTTAATTGATCTATTCCATTTGTCTTAGAATTTATGCTTAACTAATACTTGAAGCATATTAGGCCTAACGCCAGCAGCTCTTATCAGTCTTCATATTTCAAAGCATATACTCTTATCAATGATGTCCAGTAGCAAGAAGAGAATCCTCGGTTCCATTGCCCATTTTAAGTATTACTCTTGTATTTATCTCGACAAAAAAAATTCAAGCAATATCAGATCTTCCAGGAATTCTTGTTCGTTGGGTACCTTGTGTTACATTAAATGCCTACTTGTGATAAAAGGAATTAATATTACGTCAGGTAAAAAGACTGTACTACGACACAATGACATACAATTAAAGTAAAACTTACAAATGTAAATTTAACTTACCACCTCACATCGCCTGAAGGCTATTTTACTCTCTTGTAATAATGCTATCGCAACCTCTTCTGAAAGGAATGTTTCCCCACCGTAATTCTCTATTTGTGCAATGTTAATGTTGGCTCGCGTGCCTATCACAGCTTGAAGATCACGACGCAAATCCTGGAAACTGAAAAATACAAAGTAATCATATATTGTATTTGGAGCACTGAACACATCATGTGAATTAAGAAGAATCTATTTACTCACCTCTCCATTACAAAGGAAAACCAATTTACGATTTTATTCGGTGAGCTCTCACCTTTTTTTCGTGATGAGATTAACAAATTCAAGGTTATCATTACAAGAAGTAAGTGCGTCCTGTTAATACAACGTATCATTGTTAAAACTGTATGTCACTGTTAGGAAAACACACGACGATAGGTACGATCTAATAGTTAATAGTGTATTCTTTTCATGCATACAGTATACACATACATAAATAATCTATTGAAGAAGAAAAAAATTATCACTTATTAGCAACAAGCGACATACGACGTGTGTTCAAAATAAGCCTAACTTTTGCTATAGCATCTTTATTGCTCATTGTATATTTTAAGCACTCTCCCTCTCAAAGTAGTCCCCTATACTGACAATAAATGTTCCCAACGTTTCTTTCATTTTTGGAAAGGCTCCTGAAATGCACTTTCTGGGATGGTGCGCAAGTCTCTTGTCGCATTGTCCTGAATCTTCTCTATGGTTTGGAAATGACGTTCTTTCAAAGCTATTTTAAGTTTGGAAAAGAGGAAAAAAATCTTCTGGGGCTAGGTCCGGAGTATAGAGTGGATGGGGCACAGAAGTGATGTTTTACCAGATAATTGCGGATGAGAAGCGAAGCGTAAGTAGGCACATTAGCACGGTGTACCATCCAAATCTGGCTTTCCCACAATGCAGACCTCTTCCTGCGCACAACATACCTCAACCTGGTGTTCCATGTCCTGGTAAAACTGTGTTTACCATTTGATCACGTGATACAAATTCATGATGAGCAATACCTTTCCAATCAAAAAACACAAACCACATAACATTGATCTTTGATCGACTTTTTTTTTTTTTTTTTTTTTTTTTTAAGGGGAGACCCTGAATGAATTGAAAAGAAATTGAAATGTTTCCGTAAATGTTTTGCCAAATTTGTAGCGAACTTGTAGCTCTTTCATTTTCATTGTACCATTAATCCGACGAACAGCTTGTGTACGTGCTCACTTCACTTCAGTGGCTGCAGCTCAGCGATTAACGATCATAGCGAAACGAGGAAATGGCAGTTTGTTGCCTAAATCTGCCGCTAGGTGTGATCAGTAACCGCAGAGCGCTCTCTCTGCCGGTTGGCACGTTATTTCGTATTTTGTAGCGCCAGAAATACGTTTCCTCAATGTGATTTATCGATTCATATATATATCATCCTTACATAAAAATCTAGTTAAAGAAAAATTAAAGCTTTAGAGTTAATTTTGGGCCATATTTCATTAACTATGCTGTGTAGTGTTTTCTTGCTAATGCTATAGTGAAAAGCTTGAAGAAAGTATGCTTCAGTACCTGTTTCATCTTAGTACGTGAACTGCTTATCATAAGCATCATCTTTTATGTTTACGAACTTTTTTTCGAGTTTCTCAAAAACTACGCATGAGGATTTGCACTCACCAATACCATTGTGTTCAGTTCAATCAGAGTTATCGATTAGTATAAATCTCAAGTTCGGGGTTTTTCTTCATTAAACGTCATAATATTGTAAAAATTGTTTCTTATATGCTAAAAGCACTAAAAACTAGCTTTCACAACAAATTACATTATTATTTATGATTGATGTACGCAACAACGGTATCAATAGTCAATGTAGTCTTCAATCATCATTACCTGCTTTACAATTTCTGTTAAATTGAAATTCAGTGCAACGACTGTGTAGTATATTAGAAAATTGTGTTCCATTTCGTAACTCTCAAAGAAAAGAATTTCTGTCATTTTTAAGTTTTTACGAATACAGGAAGCCCTATTCGACTTCAAATGCTTTTAAAGAACAAGACTCTTGTTCATTAAGATTTGACTCGTCTTCCATCAATTTCGTACATGCAGATTATACAAGATAACGTTTAATTTTGTGATACGAGAGAATTTTCTAGAACAGGACTTCAAGTGATGATTATGTTAGTTGGCGAATCTGCCGAAATTGTGCAGGAAAATTATAGCAGGACGTGAGAAAGTAACAAGTTTAACTAATTATTATCGACATGTGTCAATTTCTATTGTTAAACAAGTGCTTCCTACCATTTCATTTGACTTTAAAACACTATAGGACAACTTTAAACTTTAAATACTATAAAACTAGTTAAACTAGTTAAAAATAAAATGGGTTACTTTTCGTTCTTTTTAGAAACAAAGCAATACGACTATAAGGCTCATTCAATAAACGAAAATTTGTATAAAAAATTCTAATTGTTTGTCTAATGAAGTTTAGCATTCCTTTTAAATATCGAACCTATATGAGACGTGAACTTACAGTTCAAGGTGGAATCGAATCACCGTAATGAATTCAAATTTTAATGTTCTTCCAACGGGAGTCGAACTCAGAATCGTGTTCAACAAAGGTGCATGTGCTGGTCACTAGACCAACTGCAAGAGCCATACGAAAAAGTCTAGAATATGACTGTGATGCTTATGTGTTTGTTATTTTGCAGTGGCGTCCATGCTGCTACGAATGGCATGAATGCGTCGCGCACGGGGCGCTAGGAAAATTATACAATATGGAGTACTCTTTTAGAATTATTTTAAAATGCAGCAGCGAAATGTGATCATCAGAGTTGTTCAATGAAGGCATAAGACCGACAGAAATTCATCGCCGCATAGTAGTTCAAAACGGTGACAGCTGTATGCAACGCAGGATGCGCATTTAGGTTGTTGCGCATCCTAACGCAAGTTTACGGATGGGCTGAGAAGTTTAAACAGGGCATAAGCAATGTTAAAGATTTACTGTGTCCAGGTCGCTCTTGCATTACAGTCACGGAAAGCAACACTGCTAAAGAAGACGACTTAATACGGGAAGACCGGGTGTTACTCTGAATGTGAAATTCCTTCGTGGATGGAAGTAAGCGAGGATCAGCCCATATTTTTCATGACGTAGTACGATTCCAACGTGCGAACGGGTTCCGAAATGTCTGATACCGGAAATGAAAGAGAGACGTATTAATGTGTGCAGGAACCTTTTCAGCTGGTAAGAAGCTGACGATGATGCGTTCCTATATCCTATTAACACTGGACATGAAAGCTGGGTTTATTTCTATGAACCAGAGTGAAAGAGAATAACAATGAAATGACAAATCCTTCGTCTGCCAGTCCGAAAGAAGTGAATGCTTAACAGAGTGCTGAAAAGGTAATGTTAACTTTGTTTTGGGACCGCAAGAAGCCAATTTTGGAACATTACATACCCTGTAATGAAGTGTAAACAGTACGACCTACTCCAACCTTCTGCGCGAAAAACTGAAACCAGCTATTCTGCAGAGACGACGTGGTCTGGTGTTCAATGGTGTGCTTCTACTCTATGACAATGTGAGTCCACATACTGTCAAAGCAACATTGTTTACTATCGTGGACCTACGGTTTGAGTTCTTATTTGCCCGATCTCTTATCTAATATTTTTTATACTTTGGCCCACTTAAAGAAGTACTAAGTGGATTGAAGTTCCAGAGTGACGAGGAAGTCTAATCAGTGGTGTTTGAGAAGTTATGCAAGCGTCCAAAAGACGTTTTTCCCTGTGAAATCAGTGTCCTTGTCAAGCGCGGACGCAGGTGAATTTAAGTAGGAACGGGGAGGGATTACATTAAAAAACAGTAATGTAGTTACTTTACTGCTTGTAATAAATATTCTGCAAAAATATTTTTTCGGTTATTTACTAAATGAGCCTTATTTCTAGTCACTCACAAAGTTTTGAAACATAACGTTGAACAACACATGTGTCACTTACCCGCCAGTCTGAATTTGTTTCTTCTGATGGTTTTTCGATTCATAATATCGTTGTAAGATTGTAGCGCACTTCTCTTTTAATGCTCTTGTCTCCACACTGAAAATAAAATTAATATACTTTAAAATATTAATTTTTTATAATATATTTATTACATAGTTAAGACAAAAATATACAACTACTAATTCTACTTATCAAGTTCTCGAATATCTTGAATTCAATCAGAAATCTTTAAACAAACATTTTTTAAAAATCAAAAGATCCAATACATTTCAATCAAAATTTTTCTTATAAGCCTTACATCTGCAGAACTACATGTAGTGTAGCCAAACCCAAGCGGTCACTTAACTCAGTATGATGTGCTTATTCCGTAAAAAATACGAAAACTCAATTTAGGAGTCGTTCAAAAATTTTACTGCCCCTGAGGCAAAAACTAATTATTGGCCAAGATCGCGATCTTTTAATCCATTTGTGGATCATTCCTAAAATTCTTGTTAAATTATTTATTTCCAAAATATACAGCGCACACATACCTTATATAAGTCTCCAAATATCTCTGGAATATACCACGTGTTAACTTGCTGAGAAACATTGGATCGTTTCCCATGTCAAAATGAGATAGGTCACTTGAAAGTTTCAACGTTCTGTTAAAGATAAATTACTCCAATTAGTAAAATTAAAATCATAAAAACTAATTATCTATAAAAGCAACATTAGCAGTTAGGACTTGCTGAAGTGCCTTTAAATATGAAAGGAAATAATCAGAAATTCTAAATTTCAGTTATTTACTACTAGCATTGCATATAGAAAATAATGCAGACTCATTCCCAAAAACCCAGGTAATGTTACTGGCGTACTACACACTTTATTCTAAAACATTTCGTCAGAAACTGTGTACGAGCGAAGGCCAGAAAGTTCTTACCCCAGCATGATAGAAATACGACAGTAAAGGGAAAATTTGCATAATAACAAGTTGGAATCTCATTAATATGTGTCTTTACAGGTCCAACTGAACCGATGTTACACCCAGAAAACTAGGCAATGGCAGCATGTTGAACAAAATCGAAAACCAAGATATGATTAGGCTCCTTTATATTTAAGGAAAATCGGCACAAACGATGCATGAAGAGATGGTAGCTGTATATGGTGAGGAATGCCCATCTTATGGCATAGTAAAACGCTAGAAGAGTGAGAATTCAAATGTGGCCGCACAAGTCTATAGAATTACTCAAGAGAAAGTCATCCTTCAATGGCTATAGACTCAAGTACTGTGCCAAAAGTTATGAGCACCAGTGCTTGAAGATATACTTATTTTTTTTAGCTGAAAAATAAGCATTAATAATGGGTTCGTTCACAAAATATTATATGATATTCTGCATATGAAGCAGCAAGATGAGTTTTCCAACCGCTGACACTTTGCAAACAACTAGACTAACTAGGAAACCAACGTGCACAAAGCATTTTGGACCTACAAAACGAGGACAAAGATGCTTCTGTAAATAGATTAATGACTATGAATGAATGCTGGGTGTATCTATTTGATTTTGAAACCAAAGAAATGTGAAAACAAAAATTTCATTTTAGCCTTGTTCCCTACCCCTAAAAGGCTAAAATGCAATATTCATCTAGCAAAATCATGTACTCCCATGCGCAAAAAAAAATTGCGCGTATACTGTAACTCACGATTTTTCGCAATTATTTCATTTTCCTTATGTTTATGGGTAAAATTCAGTTATTAGTATGTGGAGATAATAGAAAGCAAACCATCTAAGGTGATATTTCCAAAAAATATAATAAAATAATAAAAATATAAGCAAAAAACAAAATTATGTTCGGTTTTGTGTATACTGGCAATAATGTTTTCGAGGGAATTTTTGGAGCAGCACAGCACGATTCTAGAGGGAATTACAGAATTGGTAACAGAACAGTTGAATCAAGGAACAGGAAAGTGGAGTAAAATATTGCATTTATTGGCTTAAATCTAGGGTGTAAATTGTCTGCCAAATATAAATTAGCTTCTGTAACCAAGATGTTGTGCGGAAATATATAAACAAAGAGAAAAACTGTTGTCTTAAGTTTGGAAGTGACATGCTCTATAGCCATGAGCATTTGTTTCTTAAGAAAAAGATAAACAATAAAAGAAAGTCTGTGTGGTTAAGTGGGTAGAGTGACGGACTAGTAATTCTTATACTGTTTTGACCCCAGATCGAATCCCATCCGATCCTGTTCAATTTTTTTTCTTTACAAAACATTGTAGAAAGTGTATAATTTTTATGTTAATAAGAACCGAAACAATACAATAAAGAAATAACTTTTTGTTTCCTCTGATGACGTATTTATTTAGAATTAGTGTACTATTAGTAATAGCCATTGCTTTCAGTTCATGCTGTTATATAGCTTCTTTTATCATCCTCTTTTCTTGAAAAAAAAAAAAAAAAAAACAAATTTGTCTCCAATAAAGTATGAAAAATATATATATAGACAGAAACAGACATCTTAGTATCAAACGTGATTTATCGTGATGAAATAAACAAGTTTCCCGTTATTAAAAAAGAAAACTATAGAAAATCATTGAATTTGGTCTTTAGGTTTTTAGCATGCTATATATATTCTTTATAAGACTATACTTTATAAGGCAAGATGTGCGATCATTCCCACAAATTTAGCTAGTGGGTGAAAGATGTTTTCGGCACAAATATTTTACAGGTCTAGGTGCATGAAACACCAATACGCCATGGTCTTGACCTTCGTTTATTTCACATTATTATCCGACATATCATAGCAGGTAAAAAGCAGCATCAATTGGCAAGAAAAAGTGCAAGTTGTGGTCTTAGTCTGTTTTTGATGCTCCGGACTCGATCGCCTAGCACGCCCGTCTATACCTTGACTCATACGTCTATCATTCAGTGCAGGCACATATCCAGCTTTACTTTTCGGAGGGGGCCCGACACGAAAGCTCGTAAGCACGTAATTCTAATGTTTCAAAAATATCAATAATAATAATAATAATAATAATAATAATAATAATAATAATAATAATAATAATAATAATAATAATAATAATGCAACAGTTCTGTATTTCTCTTAAACATTTCTTACTTTTCATTTATGAACCGGTCAAACTGCATTCTAACACAAACGAAATCAAAAAAATATTTTCTAGAGACATGTAAGAAAAACTGTCTGCTACGTATATCACATAACAAAAATAGCAAATGGCAATGAGTGTATCGTTCTAATACAGTAATGTTATAAACAGAACGGAAACGAAATTGTAATCCCATTTAAAAGTGTTCTTTAATTCCACCTGGTATCGATGGCATTACGGTATATTCTTACAAGTAACACTTCCCAAGTGTAACACTACGATTTTGATAAAATTTGACAGGCAGATACTACACATAAAATAAACGAATACATGTTTTTTTTTTATTATTTTCTGCGGAAAAACGGTTTTAGGGGGCAAAAGCCCTCACCCAAAATTTTGAAAGTTAACGCCCGAAAGACAAAAAAAAAAGTGGACCAAAGTGAACGAAATTGTGCACAGATATGGCAGACGTAAAATGAAGGAATACGTGTTTTGTATTTTCCTGGAAAAACGGTTAGGTGGGGCACAGACCCCTCCAAACCTTTGATCATGAAATATCAAAAGTGCTAGTAACAATATGTCTGATGTGTGTAAAGGACGAAGAATTCCAACGACACTTTGTGTATGGACAATACGCAAAAACTAAACGAATACCTGTTTTTTTTTTTTTTTTTTTTTTTTTTATACGAAGCCCCCATCCAAAATTTTGAAAGTTGACGCCCGAAAGGCAAGAAGAAGTGAACCGAAATGAATGAAATTGTGCAAAGATATTGCAGACGAAAAATGAGGGAATACGGGTTTCGTATTTTCCTGAAAAAAAAAAAAAAGAAAACAAAAAAAGAAAAACGTTTGGGTGGGACACAGACCCCTCCAAAACTTTGATCGTGAAATATCAAAAGTGCTAATAATAGTATGTCAGAAGTGCTTAAAGGACATGAAGAATTTGAACGACACATTGTGTAGGGACAATACGCAAAAAACAAACGAATACGGGTTTATTTTCTGCGAAAAAATGGTTTTAGGGGGCAGAATTCCACACCCAAAATTTTGAAATCGTGCATAGATATTCTAGACGTAAATTGAGGTAATTGTGTTTCGTATTTTCCTGAAAAAAAAAAGCGGTTGAGTGGGGAACGGACCTTCTAAGCTGTTGATTACGAAATATTAAAAGTGCAAATAAGTATACGTCAGAAGTTCCTAAAGAGTATGGAGAATTGCAACGAAACTTCGTATAGGGACAATTTGCAAAACAATAAATGAAATGCGTTTTAATTTGTACGACAAAACAGTGTTGGGGCCTAGAGCCCCTCCCAAAAAAAAAAAAAAAAAAAAAGTAAATATTACCGTAAAAGTGCAGGAAGGAATGGACCGAAGCAAATGAAATTGTGTGTAGATATTGTATAGACTGTATGTAAAATAAGGACTTTCGTGTTTTTAAGATGTCCCTATCAATTTTGGCACATCAACAACAAACAGGAAATTAATCGGCACGTGTTTTTGTTTATGCGGAAAAACATTATAAGGGTTAAAGTTGCCTCGTGATATACTACAAAATACGCTAACTGTTTGTGCTTGTTGTTGATCTGCCAAATTTGAAGAAATCTGATGGAGACGCTTGTGAAACACGAGAGGCTTTATTTTTCATATTCAATATCTACAGACAATTTCATTCGCTTCGGTCCTCTCCTTCCGACACTCAACGCCTCGGTTCACTCAACAGTTTTTTTTTCTTTTCAGGAAAATGCGAAGCACGTATTCCCTCATCTTACCTCTACAACATTTGTGAACAATTTCATTCAGTTCTGTCCATTTCTTCTTGCCTTTCTTGCGTCCAATTTCAAAATTCTGGGTGGGACCTTTTGCCCCCTAAAACCGTTTTTTCGCAGGAAATAAAAAAGCCGTATTTGTTTATTTTTTGCTTATTGTACTAACACAAAGTTTTGTTCCAATTCTTCGTGTAAATTTAGGCACTTCTGGCATACTGTTATTAGCACTTTTGATATTTCATGATCAAAGGTTTGGAGGGGTCTGTGCCCCACCTAGCCGGTTTTTGCAGGAAAATACAAAACACGTATTTCCTAATTTTATGTCCGCAATATCTGTTCACAATTTCGTTCACTTTGGTCCACTTGTTTTTGCCTTTCGGTCGTCAACTTTCAAAATTTTGGGTGAGGGCTTTTGCCCCCTAAAACCGTTTTTCAGCAAAAAATAAAGAAGCACTTATTTGTTTATTTTATATGTAGTATCTACCTGCCAAATTTTATCAAAATCGGAGTGTTACACTTGGGAAGTGTTGCTTGTTAGAATTATAACAACAACGCATTGTCCACAGTTTGGACACTGACTCAAAGTAATCTGACATAAAAGAACCTCAAAAGGGAAAAAGTAGGTTTATTAAAAAGTGCTTGAGGTTTGGTAAGGGACAGCTTCCAGGACCTCATGCTGGATACGTCACTGAGTCAATGCATTGTATTTGTTTCTTGCAAAACATGATAATTAGATGCGTAATATGTAAAATTATATCATAGTTTGACTTTTAATAGGTCTTTTCTTAATACATCCATATTATCCGGCGTTCTGCCTGCCTATTTCATGTCGGATAAGCGAAACTCTACTGTATTTTCAAAGATAGCATATACACAGGGGCTAGAGGTCTGCACGGGCCGGAATTTTTAAAACGGACCCGGCCCGTCCTCTTTAATTTATAATCTATAGGCATTAGCGGATTAAGGGCGGAGCCAATGGAGCCCAGGCTTCGGGGCCCCAAGCTCAGGGGGCTCTTTAAAATCCCTCTGTTTAATACTAAAATATAGTAATCAACTTATTATATAATAGGCTTCAGACCGATGCTATTTTTTTTTCCGCTCGTTACGCTCGCGGTATCGCTAGATTTAAGTCTTTCTATCAGCAGCATTTACCTGTTAATAATGAATGCAATTATTTAATTGTTAATAATGAATTTAACTAAACTAATTATTCTAAACTTGGAGCACATTCAAATATTACAGCATAGTTCTCAGTAGTTCCATAGCCTATGAGGCTGTGGAAGGCAGAAAAGAAAATTTGTGCACTGGAACTATTCTTAATATAGGGCCCCCTTAAAACAGTCGGTTCTAGGTCCCCAAAAGCCTTAATCCGCCCCTGTCTATAAGCAATATTTCACGAAAAGCATGTATTTTTTAACAAATGTATTCATAAAGTAGTCCCTTTTTCCTTTAAGTAATTTCAGAGCCCACGGTGTTTCAGTGGTAGAGCGTTCACCTCTGGTGCATGGAGTCCTTGGTTCGATCTATGCTTGCGCGAAGTAAACCTTGTGCTGGACAAACACTGTGTGTAGATTTTCTCGAGGTTCTCCCGTTTTATCCCACTTTCTTCACTCGATCATTTCATTCATTTCTTATCATCACTGTCTCGTTTAGCCTATCCAGCATAATCGTGGGACGTAAAACTTAAAGATTTCATTTCAAATCATTTCAATCAAAAACCAGTTGCAGGAAGTATGTAATTTCGAATAAAACAAACTACTATATACAATTCTGAGTATATTATTCTTTTATGAAATTCTCGCGAACCTTATTTCTAAATCGAAGGGTAAGAAGACTAAATTCACTCTCTTATTATTATAGATCCATTTCAATTGAAGCAGTTGGAATAGTTGGAAAAAAATTTAAAAAAACATACCCTATATTCCAGTGTGCCACAATCGGTATAACGCGACACACTGGTGTGTCCAGCAAAGTGAACTGTGTGACGAAAACTTTTTCCTATTATTTGCAAGAATATTTGTCGAGCTTCTGTTATTTATTATTATTATTATTATTATTATTATTATTATTATTATTATATTATTATTATTATCAACGATTCGTCCATGGATCAGCTGTCTGTATAACGTTAAGCAACTACAAGTATCACATTGAGGGAATGAGTATAATTATTTACTTTAATAGTAATACAAAATCTATTTGCTTGTATATTCTACCGGGAATAACTGCATCCGTCTAGAAAGCTGGGACTAACAACAAAGGGATCCGAAGTTGTGACCACACACCGCCCCAGATCGTGAGTGCCACAAGTTCCCTTCTACGCCTTAGCACAATAAGGGCTGTTGCGTTCAGGGAGAGAGAGAAACAACTTAATTCCATTGCAGTTATATGCTTATTAAATGTTAACTTATATTTATAAATTATGTAAGTGATCGTATCGTTTTCTGTTTATTATTATTATTATTATTATTATTATTATTATTATTATTATTATTATTATTATTATTATTATTATTATTATTATTATTAAGTCTTATTATTATACATTTCTTATTACGTTGATTGCCATGTGTATGGAATTCCATACACACGGCTCTCCTGTGCAGTAGAGCGTGATTATTTTCCATACGCAAACAATGTAGATATTCCAAGTTTGTTGTGTTCGTTCTATAGCTGTGTATGTAATTAGATGCATATGGCGTAGAAATCAAAATTTAATGTCCATGCCACGTATATGCAAAACCATACACAAAGACATTGAGTTTGAGTTTAACGTCTCGCTCAGCAACAAAGCTATATGAGACGTCGGCCTACTGATTAATGTGGACTCCGAAGCACGTGAGCTCTCGCCGGGAATCGAAGCCGGGTCTTCCACGCCAAAGGCGCGTACGCTAACCGCTTAGCCACTAAGGATCTCTTGAACAGAGACATTTAAAACAAAGGCGTGTGATGTGATTTTGAGTTTAACGTCCCTTTCAGCAGCGAGGCTATATGAGACGTGGACCTACTGATTAACGTAGAATCCGAACCACATGAGCTCCCGCCGGACGAAAACAAAGGCCTTTGGAATTGACAATAATCGTTTGGACATTTCAGTCGCACCTACCTAATATTAACAACATTTCTACGATAATTTCGTAATATTGTATTATTTCTTTTGTTGATTAGCTTGGTTAGGCTTATTTAAACACTTTTTTCTTTGCACCGACGTGTCACATCTCTTGGATGAAAATACACTAGCTCTCACTGGAAATCAAATCCAGAACCAATGCACTTGAACCATTTGACCACAACAAGGCACATTTAAAAAGAAGTTTCGATTTTGTTCGGAAAATTGTGATTAGGTGTAACATTTAAAAATATATATTTAAGAAAGGATACGGAGCAAACGCACTGTACTTTCTCGCTCGAATTTTTTACACTGATTTATGTTAGGCTGTAACTATTATTGAAATATTTATTTGGGAAATTGCGAATAAAATAATGTTTTGGAAAACTTTGCTAGAAGAAACTTCAGGCCCAAAAGTAAAGTACCCATTAGTCATATTTTCGTTAGAAATAACTTGATCCATATATTAGAATTATTAAGGATATAATTGTATGTGAACTATAAGCAAAAGCGTCTGAATAATTTCTGAGAAAATCATGAAAAAAGTCACCCCCAAGAATAAATTATCCCTTGTGGATCTTTTCAGGACAAACGAGCTATGCTATATTGTTAGTGTTTTCGTAAAACATTTATTTATGAAATACGAACACAATCGCCTGAGTCGTTCTTGAGAAAATCGCAGGGTAAAACTTACTGTCAAAAGTAATATACCATTTCTAGTTTTTCCGGATGAGGGAATTATACCATATAGCTAGGTTATTTATGTCACATGTATTTATAAAATATGAACAACAAACATCTCCTGAGTGTTTTTTAGGAAGGTCATCGGGAAAAGCTTACCCCCAAAGGTAAACTCTTCTATCTGTAATTTTGACAGTATATCGAGTAATTTTTAAGCAAATCGTCGGGAAAAAATTCACTGTCAAAGTATCTCTTTTGGATTTTTCTTTTCGGAACAAGCGAGTTATACCATATTGTAAGATTATTACAGAAAATATTTTACTGAAATTAGAACAAATTTGTCTCAGTTATTACTGAGAAAATTGTCCAAAAAAATTCAACCCTTGAGAAAACCACTTCTGTATGTTATCGGAATAAACGATTTATGCTGTATGTTAGTTTATTAATGAAACATTTCTTTACGAAATATGAACAAAATTGCCTGAGGCGTTAATGGGAAAACTATCGGGGTAAAGCTCACCCTAAGATTAAGCTACTCCTTCGAACGAGTTGTTTTTTAGGTTATTAATGATACGTTTATTTATGAAATGTGGTTGAGAAAATTCTGCAAAAAGAACGCATACCATACAGTAAATTGCACCATATATATTTTTTCAGAAAAATTATTCATATGCGGTGGAGATTCGTTAATAAAATATATATTTATAAAAAGTAAATAAAATCGTCACAGCTTTTTTTACTTGAGAAAATTGAATTGTTTTAAATTTTAATCCTTCAGTAAATTACCCTTACTTTTAGATGTCGAAGGACATAAAATTCGAAAGATAGTATGTTATTAAAACGTTATGTTTAGAATTCGGTCCAGATACGTTGAACAGTATGGCCTCTATTTGAGTGCGTGTAAAAGCGTGACGAACCGAGAGACGAATAGATGGACAGACATCGGAAAATCATTTTTTCGATATGTAGGAGCCATGTAACTTGAATTCATTGAAATCTGGTATTCGGTTTTTATAACTGTAACCACATTTTCTTCTTTCGTCGCTCGAATGTGAAAACGAATAGGCCTACACCGACACGTAATGTGATAATTTGTAATCCCAAAAATTTCATTTGTTATGTTTAATGTGTTGTCACGCTAGAAAAAGAAGCTTATGCATGTTAGATCATCTTATTATCAGTTTTTCACGCTACTGTATAATTCGTCGGAAGCATTCGTGTTATTCACAAAGAGAGCTGTAAAATTTAGTTTTGTTTAAAGAAAGCATTCTTGATTTTTTTTTTCACAGACTTGCATTTGTTGCACTTGTTGATATGAAACAAAAGGAGAGAGAGAGAGAGAGAGAGAGTCAATACTCTAAAAAGGAACACACACACACAGAAACACTAGAACAGACAACGAGCTATGGCTGTGATTGTGTTCGTCACGCTGTGTGTAAAGCTGCAGGTCGCGCTTGTTTTGTTTTTTACAGACACACTCGCAGTGAGTTGAAGTTTGAAGTTACTTCTGCTGTTTAAAAAAAAAAAAAAAACGGAGAGGGAATGAGGAATGATTAAGCATACCATACCATAAACTAAAAACAATCGCTATTAGTAATAAATAGTAAGCTAATTCTAAATAAATACGTCATCAGAGGAAACAAAAAGTTATTTCTTTATTGTATTGTTTCGGTTCTTATTAACATAAAAATTATACACTTTCTACAATGTTTTGTAAAGAAAAAAAATTGAACAGGATCGGATGGGATTCGATCTGGGGTCAAAACAGTATAAGAATTACTAGTCCGTCACTCTACCCACTTAACCACACAGACTTTCTTTTATTGCTTATCTTTTTCTTAAGAAACAAATGCTCATGGCTATAGAGCATGTCACTTCCAAACTTAAGACAACAGTTTTTCTCTTTGTTTATATATTTCCGCACAACATCTTGGTTACAGAAGCTAATTTATATTTGGCAGACAATTTACACCCTAGATTTAAGCCAATAAATGCAATATTTTACTCCACTTTCCTGTTCCTTGATTCAACTGTTCTGTTACCAATTCTGTAATTCCCTCTAGAATCGTGCTGTGCTACTCCAAAAATTCCCTCGAAAACATTATTGCCAGTATACACAAAACCGAACATAATTTTGTTTTTTGCTTATATTTTTATTATTTTATTATATTTTTTGGAAATATCTCCTTAGATGGATTGCTTTCTATTATCTCCACATACTAATAACTGAATTTTGCCCATAAACATAAGGAAAATGAAATAATTGCGAAAAATCGTGAGTTACAGTATACGCGCAATTTTTTTTTTTGCGCATGGGAGTACATGTTTTGGGACCATAATGGTATGAACTTTACTGATTACTTACAAAAAGGGGCAACAAAAATCACAGGAACACACTACAAGAACCTACTGCAAAGATTACAGAATGCTACCAAAGCAAAGAGAAAGGGTTTGTTCTCGAAAGGTGTGTTTCTGCTAGCGAACAATGAACCGGCACACGGAGTAGCAGATACAATGACGTATGTGCACAAACGTGACTACAAATCACATTTCCCCCACCCATCATGTTCATCTGATCTGCCTTTGTCCGATTACTTCTTCACCCAAAATATGAAGAAACATTTCTGGGATAAGTGTTTTGAGGATGGTGAGGATGCCATTAGTGTGGTTTCCCAACAACTCCGCGAAGTTTTATGATGATGGTATTAACGGATTGATCCATAGATGTAATAAATGTAACGCAATACGAGGTGAATATGTAGAGAGGATCAAATTTCAGATCTCTAGTTCATCTCTATCGTGGTAAGCGTAACATCTTTCTGGCATAGCCTCGTATTTCTCTTAAGATTTTAACTTTATACATAGCAGAGGAGCTCAAAAAAAAAAAAAAAAAAAAAATTCAAGAAACATCAACAGTACTCAAATTAAATATTCCAATAATAAACTTTAATGTCCATAAACTGAAATCGCACTGGAAAGCCCGGTTAGGAACAAAATAAATAATAATAAAAAAAAGTGCTATTTTGACACCTAGTGCGACATAATCGAACAACTTACATTATTTCACTCATTATTTTGCAATACTACATCCAGGGTTCCCACAAGAAAGTAAAGATCGATTTCCCTAACTTTCCCTACATTCCTTGACACAAATTCTTGTTTTCACTGACATAAATTCTTGAATATAAATGGGAAATAGGGTAAGTTCCACCATACACTTTTTTAAGAGCCTCCTCCATCGTCATAGCCTCTAATATACTCCTTTAATTTACATATTCGTTAATGTTCACTATGAGTAACTGTTATTTACACAAAATTAATCATGTAAGTATATAATAATATATGTTTGATACAATACCACATACCTTGACATTGCAAATTATACTTGGTTTTCTTTTGCTTCAAAAAACAATAAAAAGCAATATAACATGCCGTCAAGAATATAATGCCAACTCTCCCTGAGACCTAATACTATCAGTCCTAAAATGAAATGAAATACAATGTTTAAGTTTTACGTTGCACGGTTATGCCGTCTAGGCTAAAGGAGACGGTGATGATGAGAAATGAATGAAATGGTGGAATGAAGATACTGGGAGGAAACGGGAGAACTCCGAGAAAATCCGTGCACACCCTGTTTGTCCACCACAAAGAACATCTGGCGCGAACTGGGATCGAACCAAAGACTCCATGCTCCAGAGGTGAATGCTCTACCACTAAGCCATCGTGGCCCACTATTAGTCCTAATATTGCCAGCTCTGAGATATGTTAATCCTCACATTTACATTTTTAAAAAGAATTTTGTTTTGCTTTCAGTTCTTGAATTTGTTCTACGATAGCGTCTTGTTCTTGTTTGTAACACTATTCCATTTGTTTCTTCTTTGCTTTCAATTTGTTACTTCAGCACTTAGTTTTCTTTTTTCACTTTTGATTTTACTTTCCTCTGTACTTTTGAATCGTTTCTGTTTAAGGTATTTATCTTAGCGTCTCCGAGCTGTACGAATGGGAGAAGAATTCTTCGTTTAACAGAAACAGATTCTACACCTCCATAGTACATAACCGAATTATGCATCCGCTTCTGTGCTACCACAGAATCTTCGATTTGTTTTTCTACAATAAGTATCTTATTGACTGAGAATCCGCCCTCCATTGAGGCATTGCCGTGGGATGAAATTAAATATTTTCACAACATGCCATAAATCAAAATATTCTTGTTTCTTGGACATTACCTTTGCAAAAAAGTAATCTAATCTGATGATGTCCATCATGTCTTCGTATTCTCTGAAGTCAAAAGACAAACTGACACTGGTTTCTCAGCTAAAGAATCAGATATGCTGTTGTGCTCATGCAGAGTTTGTAGGATGCGTTTCATCCTACTCTGGGGAAGTTTTGGATTGTTCTTTTACTGACAGAGCACGTACAAGTTTGTACTTCAGAGAATTTCTTTCCACAATCATCTTGATTATGCCCAGCAAAAAGCTTCGAAAGTCAATCCTGAAAGCTAGTTTATCTTTATCTGATGCTTTCAGTTCTTTCAGTAGTTTTTGTGTCCTAAGACCAATTTCCACGAAGATGACAAATCATACTTCGATTTCTGCTTTTATATGACCAATTACCCCCCCCCTCTCTCTCTGTCTCTCACACAGTACCTCGCTGCATCAGCACGAAACAGCAAACACTGCATCACAGTCACACCACTGGGAATGCTGTATCATTGTGGTCATGTCAATATGTACAACTGATAGAGGAAACAATTTTAGATTGAAAAGAAAATGTTACACTTGTACATTTACGTTCCCTGACTTTCCCTGTCATTTTACGAAAATGCATGATTTCACTGACATGTTTTTATTTCTCTGACATTCCCTGATTTTCCAGAATGTGGGAACCCTGTACATCTCATACTGCCACGTACTCATCCATTTTTTCGCATAGCTCTTTCGCCTTGTTACTCAAATAAGGTGTGAGCTCTGCTTTTCCAAAGCTACCTGTAATTCTCCGACTTCACCGAAGCAGCTTCAACATCGCACATACTTTCCTTCAGTAACAATATAACTGAATATTAGGGGTCATTGTGGCTATTGTGCTCAATTCTGAAGATTACACTCGCTAGTTCGATCTTTGGTCAAATGTTGTTTTTATTGCAGTAGATGAACAGAAAGCGTATAATTCACATGAATTATCTGTTTCCTTCCTTTCTCCTTTTACCAATCATCTTAATATGCATTTATTGCTGGCTCTTTTAACATAAAAAGCATACATAAGGCAAAATGAATGACATATAATTTCTAATTCCACATCTCACGATTATGTCCTTGAAGATAAAGAAAACGGATGATTAATGTAAATGAAAGATTGTGAAAGATTTGGCAGAATAATAATGTCGAAGGAAAAGGAAGAACCCCCGATAAAACCCATGGACATGTTGTTGTCTACCATAAACTTGCATGGTCATGGGTCGAAAATGAGATTCCTCTCACCAGCGCTCTACCACTGAGCCACAGTGGCTCCCACATACCTGAGGCACTAACCGTACTTTTATTTAATCGAATTTTCTGGTAGGTGTATACTAAACTTCTGTTCTAGTTACTTAATTTGCTTTTGAGGGCGCGGTGGCTCAATGGTAGAGCGTTCACCTCCGGTGTTTGAGGTCCCTGGTTCGGTTCAGCTCGCGTCGTGTGGACTTTGTGGTGGACAAACACCGTGCTTGTGGGTTTTCTCGGGGTTCTCCCGTTTCCTCCCACTTTATTCATTCCATCATTTCATTCATTTCTCATAATCACCGTCTCCTTTAGCCTAACCGGCATAACCGTGGGACGTAAAACTTAAAGATTTCATTTCATTTTTTAACTTTGCTTATATGCATAAACACAAAAGTGCTCATTACGTTACACAAATACTATCAACTTCAATCGAGAATATATATATATACAACACTACGAAATTTAAAATGTTAATCATATTTCTTTACATTTTTATTGCAGTAAACACAACAATCTTAATATAAGAATAAAAATGGAACAGACAGATATAAATTATGAGATTCTAAATTGATCTTCATACTATACTTACGCACCTTGAGTAGAGTTCATACAAGTTCTTCAGATATCTTTCTGGATCACTTCTGTCTGATAGTTTACTTATTATATATTCCTGGAAAAAAAATCTCAGCATGTAAACAATATAACCTAATAACTAAATTAAATCAAACTAAATGATATATTAATTATGTATTATTAGTTAGATGAACGTTCAGAAATTTAAGTACATAGTTTGAATCTAAAACTTATTTGCTCATGCCTAAATATTGCAAAAATTTTCTCAAAAACAGACGTTTGCGTAAGTTTCCATACAAGAATACAAGAAATAAACCTCATTGCTTTTACCATGAAAATAGACAACATAAGCACCTCTATTAGACTTCAACATGGTTTCTGTTTAAACACTTTCTGTCCACTTTCTTACACAATATTCCTTTCTTCAGTGTCGTTCTGCTTTCAAAATTTCGTCATGTTACGAGGGCGGGGTGAAAAGTTCTCGTCCTGACAATGAAAGACTGCGAATTTCAGTTCAAAAATGATTTTATTTTTCGACATAATTTCCCTTAATTTCAATGCATTTGGTCCAGCGTTTCTCCAACATTAGTATTCCTTCCCGGAAATGAGTTTGGAAAATTGTGAAAATAGTCATCCACAATCCTCCCAACTTCATCATTCGATGTGAAGCGCTTCCCAGAAAGAAATTTCTTCAAGTATGGAAACAGACAGAAGTCCGATGGTGCCAAATCAGGAGAATATGGGGGATGGCCGAGCAAATCGTACCCCAAATCCCGCAGTTTTCCCTTCGTCAACGCACCCTTGTGCACAGGTGCGTTGTCCTGGTGAAAGATTATTTTCTTCTTCTTCAAGCCAGGCCTCTTCTCGTGAATTTTGGTATCCAACTGGTCAAGAAGGTTGGAGTAATATTCGTCTGTAATTGTTCTCCCTTTGGCAAGGTAATCAATTAACAGGATCCCTTTCGCATCCCAAAACACACTGGCCATGATCTTTCCCGCCGATACGATCGTCTTCGCTTTCTTCGGCACTGCACCACCGGCTTCCACTCACTGCTTGGACTGCTGTTTCATTTCTGGCGTGTAGTGGTGAACCCATGTCTCATCCATTCTCATAAATCGCCGCACAAAATCGATCGGATCCCTTTTGAATCGGTCCAAAGATAGATACGAAAATCGTTTTCGCATTTGCTTTTGGTTGGCAATCAGCAAATGCGACACCCATCTTGCGCAGAGCTTTCGTATCACTAGTTCTTAGTGCAAGATGTTTCGCACCCGTTCCTCAGATATCCCCACACTCTCAGCTATCTCATTCACATTCACTCGCCTGTCGTCCAACACGATATCATGCACTTTTTCGATTGTTTCCGGCGTGGTTGCGGTTTTCGGCCTTCCTTCACGTGGGTCATCTTCGAGGGATGTGTGACCACGTTTAAATTCAGCTGCCCACTTTTTAACGGTTGACATGGAAGGAGCAGAGTCCCCGTAAACTTTTGTCAACTTCAGATGAATTTCCGTAGGGGTTAATCCATCCAAAACGAAAACAAAAAATGATTACCGCACGATATTCAGGTTTATCCATTTTCACAACTAACACGCAAGACGTCTAACTGCAACAATGCCTGCACACAAACTACTTGAGAGAACAAGTTGACACTTGTTATACGAACAACTGGAAAGCGCTCCCACGCAAGAACAATAAAACTTTGCTGATTGGAGTGTTATCTCTAGGTCAGATCGAGAACTTTTCACCTCGCCTTCGTATAGAGACAAACTTGACTTCAAAGCATAACCCTGTACCATTTGAATGTAAAGGCATTCTTGTGCCGTATTTCACTGTTCCTTATATAAAAATGTAACAGATTTACAGTTTCCTCAGATAAAAAAAGAAATAAATAAAACATAAAATAAATGATTACTTGTATACATTAAATGTCGATAGTACTTTAAAGTGATGTGACTGGAACTGCAAAATTTGATGGTTTTTTTTTTTTTTCCTTTTTTTTATTATTATTATTATTATTATTATTTAATACATTAACACAATTTCATAACAACAAATTACTTATCCATGGACAATAATCTAACTTTTGTGATGCCACTGGGTACTTTTCTCCAACCAATCATCTGTTCTCTTTTCCCAACCAATTATTTTTAATACTCTGTTTTCGAAAGCTCTTAGCAAACTCTCTAGATGATTTGAAAGGAAAATTTTTAACCTTCATCAGGTTATTTATTGGGAAAAAAATTGGGCATAGTGTTTGCTTCTCTACGCAAGTCTTCAATAATAAGACGCGTATCCTGCCATAAATTTTCTTCCTTTTTTACTTAGTAACTATATTCGTACTTTTATCATTATGCTTAAGTATTTAAATAATCTGTCTTCGAGGTTAATTATGATTACGATTTCCCTCAATTCCGTGAATAGTCTAAGTTTGTCATCATGCACTCACATAATCTACATTCGCCTTTATAGGATTTTTTTTTTAATGATCTTATTATCTTCATCATGCATAAACAGAAGCACTTAGCTTATTTTTATTTCTTTATATCTATTATTAGTATTTCAAAGCCATATTAAAAAGTATCGGAGTAAGTTCCCTTTTGTTTCCAACCATATGTCTTGCTAGGAAATTAATTCGTAGGTCAGGCTATAGGTAACCCCATGTTATAGCTATATAAAACATAAACAGTACTGAACGTAAAAATACTTATTCATACTATTTTGTACTATTTACTATATGCTTACCTGCAATTTTCCGTGATAAATGTTAAGGACGTATTTGGCCATAACTTGCTCCGGATTGCTAAACACCTCTGTCATTATTGCGAAATTCTTTTCGCAAAGAGGAATGACGTCACTGAATATGTCACGTCCTGAAAACGCTCCCTGGAACGTAAAAATTTAATAACAGTATCATTCCATAATAATGACACCACATAGATTAAATCTAAATTTGTATTATTATTATTATTATTATCCTTTTTAGACTTAAAGAATACTATATTAACTATATTTAACGGACTGTCACTGGTTTTCTTTCTGTACGTTTTTTACAAGCTTTTTGGTTTGTTTGTTTGTTTGTTTTACTTATTACTTCCCTGAACTAGATGATAATACTTGTTCTATAAGTTAGCAACACTGTGTCATTCTGTTTTATTGGCGGTGTAAGTTCTGAGGTGGAAAAGTTGCACATTCTCACAGGTATTTTATTTTCCAAAGAAAGAAAGAAAAAGAGTTTCAGCAGACAAGTTACTTAACAGATTTTTTGTCTTGACTTGAAGACGGAGTTGATAGAAGGAAACGGAATATGAATGATGAAAAAAAGAAAAATTCGGAACTTCGTTCACGTTTTAAAATAGCTTCAACAACAACAACAACAACAAAAAAAAAAAAAAGTTTCTTTCGCAATTTCTAGCGAAAACAACTTAACCACTCGCAAGGGTAACATAATATACGCAACTTTTGAAAATCTCCTTTTATAAGCAAACAAACGAGTTATCTTCTTTAAGATGCAATGATAATATTGTGGTGGGATTTGTATAGTTCAACTACATATACAGTAACTGTAGTTAATACTAACTGATAATGAGTGGTTGAAATGTTCACAGTAATGAAACAGCTATCAAACCAATAACGTGGAAGTGTATATATCAAAAAGAGTCATTTGTTTATACTAAAACTCTATTACAAGCTCAAGTATTTAAATATCATGCATCATGTTACGAGTGGTCTTTCGTAGAAGATTAGTGGCTATAGTTTTTGAATATCACTCAACGGTTTACTAAATTCTGTATACTACTTGATTCCCGCGGATTTGGTGTACGGTCTTAGTTTTTAAGTGCCCCAAAATGCTCAATATACATATTCGTACTCTATCGAAAAAGACATATCTTTCTCATATTTTCTGAATGTTATGTCCTATCAGACTAGAACTTTTCATTCTTAAGTAGTATTCAAAGCTTCCTGCAGCTACTGGTGGAGAGTATCACAGGTACTCTTCCGAGGGAAGTGGCGAATTTTCCAACAGAAATTGTGCATGCCACAATTAATAACTGGCCTCAGAAATTAAAGGCCTGTATGAACCCAAGAGATGGCTATTTCGAGAATTGATGATTGGTGCTCTGTGCTATCAATATCTGTAAGTTTCTCATATCCAAATATTATTAAATTACCTTTACAACTGTTCCGGTATTTTATTATTGACTTTGTAACAGAATTTATGATATCACTACTACGTAATATGCACGTTTCTTCTGAATCGAGATGCTGTTTTGAAAGCTGTAAGACTCCAAAACTACAACTTAGAGTACTTTGTAATGATGAGAATTTACACATATTCTATTGTATGAATAAAGTACTACTTTACAATATACGTACTTATTATTAACCATGTTATACTGGACAAGATGTTTAGTTTAAAATACGGTAATGGAACCGAGTAACAAATATATGAATATCATTAATTTCATTTAACATTTTTCACAGTTTAGTTTAAATAAACTTACCATATGACTCTGTTCAATAAATGCATCGACACATTGAGAGTATCCTTTAAAATGAGACAATATGGAAGCTATTTCCTTCATCCGCGCTTTGTTATCCGAACGATGTGCTTTTACAAATTCTTCTATTAATGATATTTCAATTTCATCGTATTTCTTACTTATTTTCTTCTTGGCTTCCTCAAACCTAGAACAAGACACAAAGTAAACATGAAAGAATAAATTTAATAAAGGTGATAGTGAACAGAAGTCGTTGAATACTAAACAATTACACAAAAGTAATTTTAGTAAGTATACCTGTTAGCCATGTTGGGAGTGAACAGAAGTCGTTGAATACTAAACAATTACACAAAAGTAATTTTAGTAAGTATACCTGTTAGCCATGTTGGGATGATCAGGAGCATACATATAAACAATTTTCTATTTATGTCTTTGATTTCTCCACACTCTTTAGATACGCGTTAGATAGTCACCAGATTTTGTCAGTGTTCCAGTTGAGGATCGCTATTTATCTTAAACAATAAACGCAAGAAAAATTTTGAATGGATTTATGACAAAATTACAGTAATTAAACAGTCATAATCTGGTAAATAACTGGCGACATCGATCGTTGTATTATATTGTCTAATTTAGTATACTGGGCATGTAAGTAAGTTTTTGATGGTAAGTTTATGCACTCAGTTGTTCTCTTGATATTGTTACAGTGGAGTGTTAAGCATGTGAATATTAATTAAGATGCATGAAAGTATTATGTAAAAACATGTCTTCTGTATTGATTATTTACGCATTATTTGAAGAGTTGAAATGAAATATCAAGTTAATATCAATATGCCTTATTTTGCCGTTTGATCCAGAGGCGGAGTACCAACTAATAGAACATGTAAAAACTAGTCTTGCTACTTGTGATTGTGATTGAAGACATACACTAGTTTGTGAACATTTTTTTACGCCAGAAAATAGTAATGTCACTCTTAGGTGCTGCTAAGATAAGTTATATTAATTTCATGGTAATATTGCAACTATGTCCAGTAGGTATAATGGGTGACGAGTAGATTCATGCAACAAACGATTTTAAAGAAGTGAATTTTTTATTAAAGAGTACTACGAGTATTCAGAGATTCTAATTACTCTAATTTTAAAAGTAAATTAATTGCCAAATAAGGTTTTTTCTCTGATGTTAAACACGAACCCCAAAATGACAAAAGAGTGGTAAAAATGTATTGATTATTGTACAGCATATATACTACTAAATAAAATGAAATTCCTAAATAAAATGCAAAACAAGTGTATCCTATTTTTTCAATGACAACTGCAGCATTGTTGAGATTATGACTGGAGAAGATAAAAATTTGAGGTGACGAGTTTTATTTAAAAAAAAAAAAAAAAAAAATGGAATACCTTTAACCTTTTCATCACAATACAATTTATGGAATTAGTGGTTATTATATTGATTCCTGAGGACTGAAATTGCTAAGGAAATAGCAAAATTACGCTTCTTTCTTATGGTAGGTCTACAGAAAATGTAAAATATGATCTGCAATATCGGCCTTAACGTAACGAGCGCTGGTTTCCTTACTTCGATGCTTTTTACCGGAAAATAAAACACACGAAGATTAACGAAGCATGTACCCAAAAATGAAATAAGAAGGGAGAAAAAACTCATCCACCATAGTGGATCGTGTGTGTCCAGGCATTTGTATGTGTAATGAAATTCAAAAGTACGAGGATAAGTCACGTGTACATTAATAGACAAAATAAAACAGCATATGCTACGTGCATTTTGTATATAAAATATTCAATTTACATTTGACGGAAATTAAACAGTCATAATTAAAAACACTTGAACACTGAAACAAAACTAACTCTCTGCTTGGACCCCAGTCAGCACGTCTTCTTACTAGCATTTCTTGAATATTACATACATTTAGAAAAAAATAATTTTAAGTTCGAAGAATATGTGCTATGACTAACAAAAAGTACGAGTATAAGGAATGTTTCTTTTAATGCTTGTGTGCAGCAAAGAGATCGAAGATATCAACATGAGTAGGCCTCAATGTTCCTACGTTTTTATCAAATTTTCACGTCAATGCTTTCCTTCTATACCATGCTACTTTCCTTGATGAAGATTACCATGCGGGTTCAAAGCTACGTTTTATTTGCATATATGGTATATGATGTGTCTGTGTATCACTTTGCTTTTACTTTAAACACAAAATATAGTATTACTATTACTTTTACAGAAATACCTTCTGTTTTACATAACTCATTGTGCAACTATAAACAGGGACGTATTTTACATTTTTGCCGCCCCGGGCATTAAAAACTGTCGCCTCTCAATATCAATAAATACCGTGGTCTTCATTTTCATATAAGAGCCATTCATTTTCAGCAGCTGAAAAATTTCTGTATCTTTCCTATAGGTAGCAGAACGTTGTTGGACATGGTCAAAAGCAAAGGGAAGAAAAAAGAGATCAGAAAGGTGTCATTTATTGTATACATTGTAAGGATTGTAATATGAAATATATTGGGGAGACAGGGAAATTATTAAAAGAAAGAATTAAACAACATAAAAGTGATGTGAAATATGGCAGAGAAACTAATGCAATCTTTAAACACGTAAAAGAAAAAGGACATGATGTGAACTGGGAAGAAGTTATTGTGCTGGAACGGGAAAAAAGGTTGTGGCCGAGAAAGTGGAAAGAGGTCTGATGGATAGAAAAGGAAGGGGATGTAAACTTAATGAATTGGACCAAAGGTATCAGCATTAACCCATTAGTGCACAGCATTAACCCATTTATCGGACGCGTGCTTTTATTCATTTTTCGAAGAAACTGTATGTTTTCAGCCTTTAATTCTTTGTAGTTCGTGATTCTAGGAAGAATAGATAGTAGAATCACGAACTACAAAGAATTAAAGGGCTGAAAACATAGTTTCTTCGAAAAATGAATAAAAGCACGCGTCCGATTTATCGGACGCTGTGCACTAATGGGTTAATAAAGAATGGAGAAATATTAATAAATACAGAAAAATGTATTTCAATGATTGCTTGCTCCTTGTTTTTTCTTTCTGGTAGAATGTTATGTTTTCCCATTGGTCAGTTCAGATAGATTTCCACGCTTCTGATTGGCTGTTTGAAAGGGCCAACGAGAGAGCAGATAGGGAGATGAATTGTGTATATATACTTGAGTAGTTTTTTGTATCACTCAGTGTACGTCTGATGAGGATCTTGGCTAAAAGATCGAAACGTCACGTGTAAATGTGTTTTTATATTAAATAAGTGCAGTCTTGTTCAGCAGTATGTTTATTTTTTTATTTTATTCGCACAACGTATGACTATGATTGTGTGTTAATTTTAAGACTAGATTATTTTCTATATTCTGCTCCATTTAATCTTTTTCGTATCTTACGCTATATTTGAACAAGAACGAATTGTCAGTTACACCTGGTTAGCTGCATCTAAGCTAACAACTAATGAATTTAAATATTTAAACTACCAAGTTCAAGAATAATAACACAAGTTTGTCACGAGAACGAAATTCATAAATTTCTTGCGATGGCGGCTGGGCTGATAAGCGTGGAGAAACTGTAAAAATTCTAAAAGTTAACGACAGAAGGTTACGAAATTAAAATAATATAATACGGTGTCAACAATGGAAGAAGAAAAATAATTAACATAAATTCATAACTAAAATGTTAATTGCCTCTCAGCTAGCCGGATTCTTGGATAACCACAAATGTAAAAGTTCCACGTGATATTCTTATCCCAGTAAATTTGTCACTCCCCAAAACTTGCCACCCTAGGCCATGGCGGTCCATGCTAAATACAGCCTTGACTATATGCAAAATTTAACAAAACACAAATTCATATATTATATTCATAATTAGATATAAATTACATGAAGAAAATAAACTTACTTTCCAGACGGTAGTTCTTGAGCGATTAAATGCAGTTTCTGAATAATGTCAGCTGCTTCGTTTATCTGAAAAAAAAAAAAAAAAAAAAAAAAAAAAAATCAAACTAACAGAAAGAAACCACCCCAGCTAACAACTACAGCACTTAATATTAACAAGTAACACTATTTTGTATACAGTACGTACAATTTCTACTACTTCAACGAACTATCTACTTTTAACGGAAGATTTCAGCTACTTTTTATCACAATACGTAATTTATTCTCTCTTTTCTAATACCATCTTCTGTAGGTCGTACCTTTTCTCTCGTATTTTAGTTAATCTATGGAAACCCTTTTCCCAACTAGCTAAAATTTCAATTACTTTTAATGTTAAGTCATTAAACATGCATAAGGAACAATAGCACGATATATAACTTTTTTCTAGATTCATCCTCTCCCACTTTCTCTGATGGTTTTCGGCGATTGAAAAGCTTAAATTTAAATAATTACGGAGTGAATTATGGAAATCTTTACTAAATTGAAATCAGAAAGCCACAGAGAATAAGAAAACTAACTTTATATTATAGTTATATATATAAACTATATTATATATATAAACTAAGTTATATATGCCTTAACTATATAAGGACTTTTCAATGTCCTTAATATTCGAAATGTTTCAAAAACACGAAACAATGTAGAATAAAAATATAAACAAATAAAGATCCCTATAATCAGTCATGCTTTACACCAAACTAGCTAGAAGCACGAGTTTTTCGCAATGCGCGATAAAACGACATGCGTCAGAATTAAGTAATTTTCAGTTTCTTGGCGTTTTATGATATTCTATGTGTATTTTCATTAGTTTCCGTTGCCCGATAAAACGCCAAATCGGTAGTTTGGCGCGAAATTTTAAAAATGCGTTTTCATTTAAAAACGCCAGTTTTCTGCTAAGGGAACGGTAGAACGTGACATGAAGGTGCATTTTGGGTAATTCGGACACGGCTATAGAGAACATGTTGCACGTGAGTTATCACCATCGCAGCTGGATGGGAGGGGTCGTTTTAATTAGCTAGTCAATGACATGGACTGGTGATAAGTGACAAACGTACAACAATGAAGGAAGAAAATGTGGAAACATGTAACATGCTTCTGTTTAATGCTTAAATATAACTTATGCCTATATGTGTTCAGAAAACAGCAAAACTTTTCTATTTATAGTAAGTTAAGTTACTGATTTTTCTTCAGTTTGGTTAAAAAATAATATAATCTTCTATAAGTGAAATTTTCAATGTCAAGTGAAATATTAAGTGAGTTTGTTTTCAGGCAATTAATGGTTTATTTCTGTAGTAATCTATGAATGAAAGGAACAATTGTAAAAATGTCAGGAAATATCTTTTCCACAACAGCTACAAAAATGCATAACTTTATTTGGAAAACTTGTTTCTCCAATATTCTTTCCAAATTTTGCAGTTGCGAAGAAGTAAAAGTCATGTGTTGAATATGTCCAAGTCCATATTAATTTCACATTCTTACGAGTATATATATTTGGCTGTCTAGAAAAAATCATGATTTGTTTCCTCTATGTTATTCGGAGGTCATTTAATTATAAAGAGAATAAATATCACTCAATGATTGATATATTGCCCGATTTGTTCGATAACCTTTTAACATCTTCCAGTGAGCTTCATAATTCCTCTTTCACACAAGAATCTATCGAAAAAGTTCTGAAGAGAACAACATAAGTGAAGTCTGATGGCACAAAGTCAGGAGAAAATGGTATGACAAATCCAATCCACGCTTCAGCGATTTTTGACGCGTAATCGAATTTGGGAATGGTTTCGAATTGTTGTGATGGAACACAAACCCTTTATACTTAACAAGATATGGACGTTTCTAGATGATGATTTGTTGGATTTTGGACTTCGGATGATGAACTGGCCAATTTCAGACTGTAATTATTCGAATTGTTTAGTTTTTTGGTAGAAGGTTCAAAATCAAATCTTTAAATACAACCACACTGAGAAGATAATTTTCCTCAAATGAATATCTGTTTCGATATCGTTTGATGCGAATCATCATGTCGGAACCAAAGCCGTTTGCGCAAAATATTATAAACAATTCACCTTGTATCATTTGTTATCAGTCGCTTAAAATAAAAGAATGTAGTCTTCATCGCAACGTATATTGCATTTGTTTATACGCTTCATAAAATGAATTTCTTTGAGTGTATGAGAAGTCCAAACATCGAGCTTGCCTATGTATTCTAGCTTATTCACGTGGTTGTGACTACTAGAATGACTGATGTTCAATGTTTCTGTTATACTGCAATATTTCGTGTCGTCTAAAGTGGGTTTGACTTGATCAATACCCTGATTTTGCCTTCATCAACCTCGATGGAGCTCCCTAACCGAAGAGTGTCGCTGATATCAAAGTCACCAGCACAGAATTTCGCACTGATATTCTTGTAAAGTATGGTCACCGTAAATTTCCCGCAACTTTTTACAAGCTTGACATACGTTCTCCACTTCACGAACGTAAAATAGTAAAATATAGTGGAAATGCAGTTTCATCTTTGATCTTCAATTTGTAAAATCTGAACTCAAACTAATTCGTTGAGATTAGTGCACGAGGTTTCGGTTTTGATTCCCGGTGGGAGGGCCTTGAAACAATTTGAAGGCATTACGGTACGTGGAATGAAATGAAATCTTTGAGTTTTACGTCCCATGGTTATGCCGTCTAGGCTAAAGGAGACGGTGATGATGAGAAATGAATGAAATAGTTGAATGAAGAAGGTGGGAGGAAACGGGAGAACCCAGAGGAAACCTACGCACACGGTGTTTGTCCATCACAAAGTTCACTTGGTACGAGCTTGGATCGAACCAGGGACCCCATGCACCAGAGGTGTGCGCTCTACCGTTGAGCTACCGTGGCCCCGGCATTACGGTAATTTTGACTCCACCATAAACTGTAGGTCAACGTCTTATAACCTCGATGATGAAAAGGGACGCCAAACTTAAATAAATAAATAAATTATAAATAAATTACTTTTAGAAAAAATAATGCTTCCACTCACAGGTGTCACATTGTATAGCAATAACAAAGATAGGATTCTAGTAGTATTTCCAATATTGAAACAGCGCTGTTGCAAAAATTGGATAATGATCTATCCGATTACTTAATATTTAACATCCATATTTTAATATTTATTAATTCATTTCGATTTAGCAAATGAAATTAAATTTGCGGTTTCACGTAGCACAGTTATGCCCTTTAGGCTAAAGGAGACAGATTAGTGAATGATTGTGATGTAATTGGTGGAATGAGAATGTGGAAAGAAAAGAAAAAGCCCGGAGAAAATCCACGGATACGATGTTATTTTATTTAATAAAATATGAATATTATAAGGTATAATCTGTTGAAAAAAATATTTAAGCTTCTAGTTTTCACTGTTAACGTAAACCGCTCAAAGAGGTGAAATGATTTTTTGAATAAATCTGTATAGGATGCCAAAAAGTAAGGTGAGTATCTTTTGAGTTTATTCTGATTTCCATTTCCTGAATTCGATTGTTTAATAACCCTTTTGTTTTATACAATATCTTGGAAATCCTTTGTGTGTTTGGAAATCCTTTGTGTGGAAATCCTGATATTGGAATATCATTAAGCTTACAATCACGAACGTGTACTTTATACTATATGCAAATACTTATCTTGATCATATCAACGTACGATACTTTGTATTCATAAATTGCATCTTGCGTTCTATAAGTACGATTAGTAAGGCAAAATCTGTATCCTGTTAAATTCTTTCAGGCCTTCGGTGCGAGCGGTCCTGGATTCGATTCCCGGTGGGGACACTCGGTTGAAAAAGTGTAAAAAGCTTTTTCAGACCAGCTATTCGGAATGAGATTTTCCTCATTCACACCAGGCAAAATGTCGGGGTGGTACCTGATATATAGGTCCCAGGCCGCTTCCTTCCTTCCCCAATCCTTTCTTCCTCCCCTTTCCTCGGATAATGTGATCGCCGAGGGATGTCATCTCTCATACGTGACGGGCTAACATGGCTATAGATGCTGAAAGCCCATAAATCTAAATCCTAAATTCTTTCAGTATGTCTTCGTGGAACTCGTTAACATTCATAGTAATATGCTTAAAAGACATTTTCACTATATTGATTACCTAACACGCAACATTTTGGGTAAGAAGCCGGTTGTACAGATGTTGAATGTCTGGCGTAATGTATCCCACACACGCTGTACAAGTAATTCTTGGTCGATGGTTGCTGTTCAGTCTGTCGGTCACGTGCCATTCAACCATGGCTTAGATCGAAAGAGGAAGCAGGCTAGTGTAGTTAGTGTAAATACAGCAAGCTGGACTGCCCTGACAGTATAGGGAAACGCGTTATCTGCTGGAAGATGAGGTTCCACAAAGTGTTCAGATAAGATCGGAGGATAGAACTGACGTCACGTATGTACAACGCACTAGTCAAACTTCCCCTCCCCTTGAATGAAGATCCCGAGCAAGAGAGGCGTGTAGTTTATTCCCATTCATCCCATACTACTATCCCAGATGTGGGCCTTGTATGGCGAGTGTCAACATACGCTGAATTTTCCTACTCACCTACATAAGCACACGGCAGTGTTCGGGACTGAAACGACTCTTATCATTGAATACCACTGCTCTTCATTTGCCTCGCCACTACAGCCTCTTGACACCAACGAAGACGTTCTCGTGAATAGGAAGATGTAAGGAATAATCGGTGCGCGAAAATGTAAACGTGCTCCCACTAATCGATTGTTTATTATTTCTGTGTTCACCGTGGAAATCAGTTACTTAGTCCAGTTCCAAATTATTCTACTATCTAGGCCTACTTGCCAGTGCATCGTGGTGACACTGCTAAGGGAACCTCTGCCTCCTAACATGTCGTCAGTGAACCGATGGACCACTGACACGTTACAACTACTCGTAAAAGTTCGAGGGTTTTAGTTGGAATTCTCCAATTTCTCCTGCATTCTAATTTCACCTTTTTTTTTTTTTTTTTTTTTTTTTTTACAATCACCCACGTTCATTAATCATCCGTTTCCTCTAGCCTAGATGATACAAGTGTGGAAAGTTTTTTTTAACTCGGAGTGTTGGTACTTCAAACTCAGACTAAGATTCTTCTGCAGCCCGACATTCTGTGCTGCAAAATTGTTTGAATCATACTGCATCTACAGGGCGTTCTTAAATGTATTTTCACCACTGTATATACAAATTAAAAGGCCATTTACAAGGGAAAGAATTATTTCTAGTTTCACTTCGGTTTACTGTTATTGTTAATATTTCTATTCCGATTCATGATACAAGGAAATGCAGTGTAGAAGAAGCAGCAATGTTAGGTGTACGCCAAGCAAAGAAGTTTGGTTTGTATGGCGTGTTTTCTCAATTGATATTGAAGCCGGAAGTGTCAGTACACTTCCATCACTTCCGGTTTCAGTAGAGATTCGAGTGGAGATGGAACATATTTAAATGATTACAGAGCGATTTAAATGATTATAGAAATTGCTTCACGCTATCTTTTGAGGTTTTTCTCTATAGCGATCAACGTTTAAACCGCAAATGGTTTATTTCTTCCACTTTGGAGTGGGTTAAGAGTGAATCTATATTTAGAACACTAAAATCGATCCCAAAACACAGATTCTTGTTACTTCTTATCATTTTTGGTTTATCAAGATCAATATTGAAACCGGAAGTTACAGTAGATTTCTATCACATAAGGTTTAAGTATAGTTAAGGATGGAGATTAAATGTACTTTTGGGACACTTAGTCGATTGCTGGAAACTGCTTCCCGCTATCTATTCCCGTTTTTGCTCCATAGTGATCAACATAAAAACAGGAAATGGCTGATTCCTGCCACTTCCTGTTTGAATATAACCTTTATCAACAAACCTGAAATCCCAACTTTTGACACACTACAATCTGGCCAAAATTAATCGTGTTCCATCAAGTAGTTCTTTTGTTTTTCCCCTCCCACAAGGACTCACGTACAGATTAAGTATACCGGTATAAAAAGTAGTTTTGGAAAACCAAACTCCCTAAAAATTTAGAATACAGAGAAACAGTGTGTATCTTCGTCAGTCCACACTCACTGTTTCATTTACCTAATTCCTTAACAGCTTTATCTGCTTTCCCTAAGCTGGACAAGAAAACAATCTTTCAAAATACTGTCGTTTGTGTTGTCCTTTTTCTCGATTTTCATACCATATAAAATACCATTCTCTAGTGTTGTAACACTTAATTAATATGAATTACCTGTGTTTTGTCTGTAAATACTTCAGATAACAACGGACCAGGGCTTAAAAACTCAGCAAAATGGTTCATTAACTTCTGGGCTTCTACTGCCCTCGCTCTCGGAGTATTTACGCTCTCTAGTTGGTCCCCTAAGTGGATTACTTTGGTAGCCACATAGTTTATTCTTTCATCCAACTCCTGGAACATACTGAAAGCTCCCTGAAAAGAAATTAATAGATGCGTCAAGTAATTTGACAGGTCACATGTCACACATATGAAACTACACAGTGTATCTTATATAAAAGTTTCTAGTCATATTTATGGTTCACTAATCAGTGGAACCTGTTCACTCAACGATCTGTTTAATTATTTGACCACATTATGGTGAATACATGTTGATTTAGCCATGTACTATTACTATTCGAAAACTGGCAACAACAGTATAAGTTGGATACCCCCCTCCAAAACAAAACAAAAAAAAAAAAAAAAAAAAAAAACCGAAGGTAACAAATTTAAGGTTTCAAAAGCTCAGCTGAGGATGTCGGAACAAACACACATATAAAAACTTAACAACCGAAGAAATATCCTTACTTCTTCTTCGAGGTCTTACTTTCAGCATCAACATATCAAAGTTTTCCACGACTTAAGAACTCAGCGAACTGATTCACTAACTTTTGGGCTTCTATTGATCTTCCCCCTGGAATGTTTACGGCTGTCTAGCTGGTCCCCTAAGTGAATTTCTTTGGTAGCCCCATGAGGCTTCTGTCTGGCCATTTTCATTTTTAATCATAGACGCCATTTTCTCACCCAATCTTGGCGCTGCGTTCTGATCCCACTATTACATGCTCCGCACATAAGTATTCCAGATTCGAGGTCAAGAATTATCCCGACCACCAGACTGAATCACTATAGCAACTTTCTAACCTCATCAACTACAGACCTTTGGAGGAAGGTTGCAGCCATGATTTCATTACTTACTAAACTCAAATTTTACTCTGCCAGCCACTATCTACTCGAAAGTCTATCCTAAATCACAACATTACACACTACTACAAAATTCCTTAATCATCTACGACCTAGAATATACAAACCCGGCAACCGAGAAAATCCCAGTTTTCAATATTGCTAACCCAAACATCTTTACTTTCCTCGAGTACCACCTCCAACCTCACGTTCAAGCCCTTCCATTATACCTCAAAGATAAAATTACTTCCTATTCATTATTTGCACCACCAACGAACCTCTACCACATATTATCCTGGTATCCATAGACGTAGTTTATTATACACTAATATTCTACTTGCCCATGGCTTTGATCCCCTGAAGGATTCCTAATCCAGCTTTCAATTTGTCCTACACATGAACAACTTTACATTCGGAAATAATGAAAAACTTTACATTTGGAAATATCCACTAGCTGTAAATCAAAGGCACTGCCATAGACACCTGTATGGGGCTCTAATACACCAACCTATTCATCGAGCGCTCGGAACAACAAATACGTCACTCATTACAACTTCAACCTTTTTCCTGGCTTCGATTCACAGCAGAGGTTTTTATAATATATTCTCTATTCAAATTTCAAATAATGAATTTTGGTTTACCCATACCCGCAACCTCTTTCGAAACTGAAAACACTTTCCGGATACAAAGTCGTATACCGAAGACTCTATTATCTCCCTCATTGCAATAAATAGTTTCTTAAAATCTCTCCCTCCACTGAAAAAATGCAACAAACTCAGACGCAATACCTGACCTATATTTGGCACAAGTATCATCAAATATTTTACAAAGGCAAAGGCAACCCACATATTCTATCATTTCGGTAGTCGTGATTTTCCCAGTCTCATTTACATCTTAGAATGCACTCACTGTTTAGTCTTGAATTAACAATTACCGATACTTTTCCAGTACTCAAATTTCCCATCTACCTAATCCAGACCCCATTACAACGGCACACTTAACCACGCCTTTTGCATTCTAAAAATCTTTCTCCCAGACTCTTCCATTTTCCTTAACAACAAAGTAAAACATGCGTTCCTCTCGCGGCTATACGGTTATGGCGTACACGTCTTTGACGTGGGAGACCCGGATTCGATTCCCAGCAGCTTACGTGGTTCATACCCCTCGTTAAGCTGTAGGTCCAAGTCTCATATAGCCTCGCTGGTGACGAAACGCTACTAATCAACGAACTAACCGAAAGCCCCTTCCCCGTGGTCTTAATCTCTTAATACACAACTCATTATACTTAGTGCGTTTACAAGTATTTTTATTTATTTATTCTATCATTTCTTGTAAATGATTCTGTTCTGTATTATCACTCATTGTTTCAATTCATTTCATTTTTTGACATAATTATTTAGATTTTTCTCTTCATCTATGGGTCTTCCTCTTTCCAGTATCCTTACTGATCAAAATGTAAGAGTAAAGACATGCCGAAGATACCTCGCAGTCAAGGTTGAGGTTTAGGTCGCGGTCACTGCCTCGATGATGGCACAAACACATGGATTAAAATAAGTAAGCGCATGCCGGAGATATACGCTACATCGCAACCTAGAAGTCGACAGCGATGGTGAAATAGTGGTCGCAATGATAAACAACCAAGTTTCTTTTTATATCAATGTTCAGTGGAAGCACTGCTGTGACTCGTGTTCCTATTGGTTCTCCTTGAAGCGCTGCACGGAATAAAATCTTCATTTGTTCAGAATTTCGTCTGCAGAGGATTGTGTGTCTATGCTTGAGAGGTTTTGCTGCACTGTTAAATTTGATTAATTTGAAATACGTATTAATAGAAGTAATGAGGAATGTTCTAACAATATGGGATAAGAAGTATACTCAACGTAATAGGCACGTTTTAAATAGAGAAAGGAAGAAAACAGCAACTCAAATGAGAATGTCATGCAAGCTATTCATATTTATTTGAGAATTTCTGTAAGTTATTATTATATAGGGCAGTGGCGGTTAAGGGAAGCGGATCTTTTGGACTGAAACCCCCGAATTCCGGAATTTCTAAAGCAAAAAAAGAAACTAGTGTTACTCATATCTATGCTTAAAATCTTCAACCCGCCCCCCTCAATTCAGAGATTAATAAAAAAGAATTTCTTCTAAATTCGTTACTGATATACGGTAAAACAATAGTTGTAAAGACAAGCATGTAACCATAAGGAGGCAATGTCGAACAATGGAATTGCAATGACGAAACTTCAGTTGGTGAAGTTAATACCCCCTCCACCCGGAAACCTAAAGATCTTCCTGTTTTTGATTTTACTGGGAAATTATTTTCTCGCCAAGTTCTAAAAGAGGGCATTTCTTCACGGATTTTTTTTTTTTTTTAAGTAAAGTCTTTGATTTATTGATAGGGATAGATTAGAGATGAGACTCAAATATTTCTGCGAAACACGAGATGAGACTTTGGCATTTCTCATGTCTCATCTCGCTCCATCTCTATTTATACATTGTTTGATCATTTCAATTTCAAAATGTAGTTTTGCAGTGATTTTAATACACTGACGGAATAATTTCACACGCATCACAGCAATGTTTCTCCTAAAGCTGAGAACTTACAGCGAGGACGCGACCTTTTCGCTATGTGCGCCCTTCAACCATTCCTACCTACACATAGAAGTAGCGACCGCGACTTAAACCTCGACCTCGACTGCGAGGTATCTTCGACACGTCTTTACCCGAACTTAAGTTTTACCTTCCACTCCTGAGACACACTCTTACTTGCAACATTACCACGTGACTGCATTCCAAGATGGCACCCACCTGGAAGCTTCATGGCTACTGTTCTCTTTTCTTTCCTTCTTTCAATCTTTTTTGCCTATTCTTCCTCTCCCTCTGATGAAGTGTTTCAGAAAAATGCTTATACAGTAACCGAAAACAAAAATTTTCACGTTAAACATAAAAATAAAAAATAAATAAAAAACTATTTTGAGGCACTCTTCTGTGCTTCCTCCGGCGATCTGAAGAAAACTTGTTGCTACATCCAAGACTGATATGAAAGAATTCGATCTTATAAAATAAAAGTGGCGAGATAAGGTTTGAATTCGATAGTAAGATTTCCTTCTCTTCGCAATTTATGGGTAAGGAAAAATCCTTGAAATGCACTTTTACATTTGACTAGAAATAGCAAATACTGAACTGACGATCTTGAATTGTGAATCACTCAGCAAATCCATGATATTGTAATATACGTCGACTTTATGCATGTGTGTGTAACTTGAAACTTTTAAACACCCACGAAATACTTCCTGTAATAAGATTCGTAAACAGCAACTATTTATAATTATTATTGTTCTGTAGAAATCAGTCTCTCTTCCAGTACTACATATTTCAAAAAGATTAATAATTTCAGATCAGACTGTAATAGGTTACGTCAAAACCAACAATTTCTCTTCTTATGAAATTCTACTCCTTGCTTTCGTTCTATTTAAATGCCAATAAACTGAACACAACAACATTCTCCTCTTCTCTTCTGTGAAGTACTTCACAACCGTATGCAGATTTATATCTTTTGAATATAAATCTGCATACGGTTCGTTACTAGATATGCATCTCATCGTATCAATTATCATAGTAATTGCTTATAGGGTTGTGTGTTCACTACTTTCATTTTTATAGTGTTGTGAGTGCACTTTTTGTATACATTCAGACAATACTCTACTGATCTATACAGCGTGTATGTACTTTCCCGGATGTCTGCGATGCATACCGCAACTTTTGATTCAATTAGGTGTAAGAGCAGATTAAACTTTTCCAGGTTATTATTGATAATATGTGCATATACCTTTATCTTAATGATGAACTTTGAAAAAAAATAATAAAAAAGTCTCAAAACATAATTATTACGTACACAGTATTAATAAATTAAGGTTCGACGTGACTTGAAATAAAATCAACGCTCTCTCAAAACTGGCCCATACTGATCCACGAAAATCAAGCGTAGGAACCAATGTAAGATATTTTCTGACTGACTACCTATTAAAACTTCCACGCTTATCAGCTACTTTCCGCCAAAGAATACAATAATAGTTTAAATCTTAGGATAGACTTTCCTAGCAAATACTATCTACATAAAACCGATTTTTTTTTTTTTAAATAATTAGAAAGTCAAAATGCAACAAACTGTTTATGCACATAAATCTATTACTTACCCTATTTCTTTCCTGCAACTGAGCAATCTGCTGCCAGTGGCTGTTTTCATCCTCTCGACAAATAATTTCCAGACGTTCACATTTCTTCTGCTGTCGCTCTTCCAGTAACTGTAAGTCTCTAAAATGATACAACGGAAGTGGAATGGTACAGAATACGTTACAGCAACAACCTCCTCTTTAAATAAAGTTTGATTTAACTCTCAGTCATACATATATTGGGCTTCATGAGATGAGAATGAGCAGATTTTTTTATGGACAGAACGTTATTCACAGTCTTCCTACATTAAATAGAAACAAATTTATTATTTTTCCACAAGACACTATTTTTAAATGTAACACTAACTTTAAATGACTAAGCGAATTTTCCTTTTTATATTCTACTGTGAATTTTACTCTGGCATGAATTTTTTCAAGTTTATGATTACGCGGTCAACTGTTCTACAGCATGTCATCAGGAAAGCAGTGTTTTACGAATTTTACTATACCTTTTCTACATAGTTTAATTTCGATCTTTATTAGCGATGTTTGCTAACATTTTTTTTTTTTTTTTTTTTTTTTTTTTTTTTTTTTTTTAATAATAAGGCAACCAACTGTATTAACTGTTTCTTTTGAGTGATTATCATTAAGTATTTTTCGAGTCTACACATTTTATTGCTGTCTGTTAGCAGTCTACAATGGTCTTCGCTTCAAGATATAAGAAAAAAATTGATGTGGGATCTGTAGACCTGAGAAAAAAATAGTTCGTTCTTGAAACATCGTCAAGAATTTCAACGTTGAAATATTCGAATATTCAACTAAATACAAAATTAGTAATATCTTTGTGTACGCATTTTATGCATAATTCAATAGTAAAGGTCATAGTTTCTTACCTTGATGCATATTATATAATATATTCTGAGTATAATTTCAGCTTGTTAATTCTGCAGCCTTCAACACGCCTATTTTCAAATGGTGGTTGAAATCAAAATTCATTTACATCCTTTGACTCTTGTATTTAAACAATGTAATGTGGTATAAACGCTTAAACACTTATAATTACGGTATATTGCTGTATATCTGAAGAGAACTGCTGTGTATCCTTGAATTGAACGTGTAGCAAATACTTACATTTTTCGCGTTACACTCACATATTATTATCATCAGTATATTGTTGCCATATTTTCGAAGTTAGTATAAGTATGTGATTCTATTAGGTTTCTACGTACTTTTGATATTTACTAAAGGATAGTGTATTATAAAATCTCCTTGCTTATTTAAATTTCTTTATCTAAGTTTAATTTGGGATCCTTCGTTCTGATAAAATAAGATTCAAACAGGATCTTTTCACTACGGAAGATGTCTTGTGTATAATATTTACGTCTTTAACAGGTTGACTGCCATGAGCATCATATGTGGTGCTCACCTTATTTTTCTGTGGGTCCATGAGCACCATATATGATGCTCATGCTCGATATCACAAATTACTAACCTATTCAGGTTCTTGAGCATCATATATGATGCTCATTGTCTCAAATTACTGTGAGACCATGAACATGACATATGGTGCTCGGCTCCCATTTGTACATTTTCGGGAGAAGCAAAATATCGCGACAAAAATTTGACATGGCTATCCATAATTGAGCCATAGGTAAGAAGAAATTTATGGCCTCCTGGGAGCAGTACCCTCAAATCACCTTAGCAGTCAACCTGTTAATGTAATGATTAGTGTTATGTAAACTTCTCGAAAATCCTGGTACCGCTGGGGTAATGCCCTTGATGTCTTGGACGTATTTCTTTGTCCTAGCGTCTATTTTTCTTCGTCATGGTAATATATATTTGTTAATAATCACATCTAATTTCATATATGGCAAAATTCACTTTGGCAAGCTGGAATTACAGTAAGAAAAAATACTATTACGCATAAAGACAAAAAGTTACAAAATTACGACGTTCTAAGCTTGCTCAATATGTGCTCTAGATTATCTGTATCAAATTCTAATTAAAATATTTAATAAACAGAAATAAATATAGCAATACTTACTTAATTGCCTGAAGAAAAGCATCATGGAGCAAAATCGGATCAAAATTATCACCTTCTTCTCTTGGACCTCCGACAGTCCGCCACGCTAAACGTTCAACAAATTCTTCAGGATCAAACGGTTCCTATGGAAAGAAAAAGATCAAAGAAACAGACTATAAGAATTTAGACATTCGTATATGTTTTGTTAGTTTCCAGATATTTCTCACTGTGTTATTGTTAGATTGGCTCTCTCTCTCGCGAAGAAATGGGTGTAAAAATTTTTCTACATAAACAACCAGTATAAAAAGATGTTTCTTTCCGAGTACGAACCAGTGAAAATGTATTTACAAGGGAAGTATGAATGAGCTCATATCGAAACCTACCGTAAAATTTCACTCAGAGGAAGGAAGTCCCACAGGAAGACCACACACAAAAAAGCAGCTGCGTTTTCGAAGTGGAATTAACCAAAATGGCAGATTGAAATGTCGCGTATCCATGTCCACAATTGCACAATACGTTCAGTACCACGCCTTGTAAACGGCCTGTTAATAATAAAAAGTCAATAACAATAATGTGGATACATACTATACCTAAGGGAAAGTCGTACAGTAAGGTGAACCTTGACAGCAGCCATCTTGAATTCAGATCAAGTTTTGTAAATAGGAATAGGGCAATATGATACATGATTTTGGGCTAGAATTTACGCAGGAAAACAATGGTAGTAATAGTTTTAAGATACGTGCATTTGGTAAAAAGTTATAGGCACATTTAGTGTATGTTTCCATGTGCATAACTCCCGAATGAAGCAGCTGTACAAAAACAAGTTGTTGTTGTTGAAATGTAACTCCTACTTGATAGTTCCACAATATATTTCAATGATGGACGAAAGAAAAGCAGAAATGAGACAGATCAGAGGAAAACTGCACATACGGCATTTAATATAACGATTTTGTTATCAGCGATTTTGGCTAAATTTTCGTATAATCTGGTCTATCTCCGCCCCTATTCAACCAATTTGGACCAAATTTGCCGACTAATCTCCTACAAGTGTGTAGCTTTGCTCAACAACATTTGGAACAAATTGGGAAAATATAGAGTGTGTTTCCAATATTTTTGTATTTTACAATTTGTTGGATAGCTGCTTCATTCGGGAGATGTTCACATGGAAACATACACAATAAATATGCCTGTAACTTTTTACCAAATGCACGTATCTTAAAACTATTACTACCATTGTTTTTCTGCTTAAATTCTAGCCCAAAATCATGTATCATATTGCCCTATTCCTATTTACAAAACTTGATCTGAATTCAAGATGGCTGCTGTCAAGGATCACCTTACAGTACGACTTCCCCTTAGGTATGGTATGTGCCCACATTGTTGTTATTGACTTTTTATTATTAACAGGCCGTTTACAAGGCGTGGTACTGAACGTATTGTGCAATTGTGGACATGGATACGCGACATTTCAATCTGCCATTTTGGTTAATTCCACTTCGAAAACGCAGCTGCTTTTTTGAGTGTAGTCTTTCTATGGGACTTTCTTCCTCTGAGTGAAATTTTACGGTAGGTTTCGATATGAGCTCATTCATACTTCCCTTGTTACAAAGTGATTTGAACTTCATTTGAGTAACTTAACTTGGTGAACAAAGCTATAGCAGAAACCGTCCAGTAAAAATCTTACAGACACAATCAACGGAATAAGCGTTTCTAGTCATCATTTTCCAGAAGTTGATTAAAAATGTGAAATGAAACTTCCCACAGTTATACCGGCTAGGCTAAAGGAGACGGTGATTATGAGAAATGAATGAAATGGTGGAATGAAGAAAGTGGGACGAAACGGGAGAATCCCGAGAAAACCCACGTGTCAATGCCTCAAAGTAAAGATACGATCGATTGATTAATTCTAATAGATAAATGTATAGCATCAACTGGGATACAACTAGATAAGTAAATAGGAAACTTCAGCTTTATGCCATATTAGATGCTAAATAATTGATGAAGATTATGGATGACAAGATCTTGAAAATTTTCGGGTGAAATCTATTAATTCACAAAGAAATATTAATAGAGATTTTGAACTGAATTGTTACAGTTCACTGTTACCGTAAACAGTAACAATATTATTTTGTACGTTTATATATATATAAAAGCGTAGATTGTATATTACTAAGTAACTGATAAACCTATGGGTTATTTTCGAGAGGAAGTATTATGGTCCATATATCCTTAATCTGCAACAGCTGGTGAACACAATACGGCTGCTGACTATGTTTATGATTATGCATTACACTATCGGCATTTAGGATTGTTTATTATAATACAAAATTCCCTTTTATAGCATGTAAACAAGGTTCAAGAGGATAATTATAGCGTTGATTAGATATGCAGAGCAGAAACACATAATATACATATTCACGAACTGAGTGAATAAAGTAGGCCTATCTGTGTTAAACGTATAGTAATCATGTAAGTTGTGTTTTATTTCCTTAAAATTTAGTAAAATTTAATGTATCTTAAATTAGGGAACTTACCGACTACAAGTTTTTCGAAACTCTGCCCGAAAGTAACTATGCTTGTCAAGAAAGCATAATCCTCCGTTGTTTATTTTCTTCCGGAAATAGGAAACGGGAAGTGCAGTAGTTCAAATTAAGTATAAAATTTATTGTGGATGTACAGAAAAGGGACAAAAGCGGAATTTAGAAGTTAAATTAGAAATTTAGGAAGTGAAATAATACGAGATTTAATAATTACATATATATATATAACTCTGGAAATATGTTACAATAATAGTAGTTGTCCTAGAGGGCGCTATGACTTCCGGTGCAGTGAAAAGTAAGTAAAAGTGAAGTAAGTTCGTGTTTATAAGGCAGTACCAAAACTTCGAAATTCTACCCGAAAAAGGGCAATTAGACCATAAACCTCAGGAAAAATTGTCTTTAGAACAATCTTAGTAAATTTTAGAAATATAGGTACTTGCCGATTATGTAAGTGATATAAATAAATTTAAACATAAAATTTCATGGGGATTCAGACGCACGCTGCCATTTTGTACTGACTTTGTGACTTTAACTATAACAATTATCTTGGAAATTTAAACTGTTTATAGTGATGTTAGTTTTGCAGAGGAAATCTCACTTCTTGACCATGCGAAGCTAAATACCGGTAGTTGCACAAGCCCGGGTAGGCCTATGGAGGAGTAAAATTTAACCTTATCGCAAATATGTTCTGAAAGATTTATATGAGTGTCTTTTCCACATAGTCATCCATGTTGTTGATCGTAGATATGGAAATTTTGACAGTAAACGAACAGTGAATACTCATTATACTAGCTATATACTATAATGGACTAATCGCTGATTTTGAGCAATGACTTATTATTATTCGATATAGTAATTGTCTCATATGCTTCAGTCTAGATAACAATACGGTTAATACCTCACGGAAATATAATAGTTTGAATGTACTATGAAATTGAAGTGCTTTGAATAAAATATTTAGGTTAAGTTAGTGTAGGTTAGTTAGGGTAGGTTTTCTTTCATTAGTTGATAATATATGATGATTTAAATATGTTCAAACTTAATTGATGCCGGTGATAGAATGTACGGATAATAGTAATTTGAATCTGAAAATGTGTCCGTATGCTTAAATATCCGAATCATATGTAAAATGAATGCTCTACGTGAAATGTGATGATATGTTTGTTATTTATGTAAAGCACCTGTTAACTAAGTGATATGTATTACAGACATCTGCGAATTGTTGAATATTGAATAATATTAAAATCCGTGAATGGGTATTACCGTGAATTTTTTTTTTATTATATGAATAGACGTTCATAGAATCTGTATGATCGAAATATGATAAATATATCAATAAAAGATATCTAGACTGATCAAACGATAAATTCTATAATCTTAAAGAAAACTAACTACGTAAATGATCTTAGAGGTATATACAATATTCATCGTTTATTGTACTGTTCCATATACATAGCAATACACCTGTGAATTACTAATAAAATAAATAAATAAATAAATAAATAAGATTAACAGATAGAATTGCATAAAATCTTCCTCTTGAAGTTAACTCCACCGATAGAAACGGATTTTGTTTATTTCTTCTCTTCTCTGTTATTGTTGATGTTAGAGTTTTAGTTGTCTGTTAATAAAAGAAATAAATTGGTTACTAAACTTCGAAAATTCACTCTTTTATTGTCAGAACAATAGCAATAACATTTGAGTTAAAAGTATGCATGGATGACTCGACAAAATTCTAAAGACGTATTATACTTCTCGCTGGAATGCATTGCCACAAGTTCTTGGATGTGCAGGTAAATAAGTCAATTCTTTTGAAATAAATAATTGTTGTGCATAATAAATTATAGTATGTTTACGTCGAACATAAGAAATTTGTAGGATTAATGAATCTAATTGTCTCAGCCTAGATTATATATATATATATACATTTTTTTTTTCCCTTCTAAATGTAGTAAGCCATAAAGGAGACTACATAAAGTGGCGACCCTTTAGCCAGGATATAACGATAAGGTGGGATGATCATTTCTGGTGAGAAGCGATAAGGTTAAAAATAATAATAATAATAATAATAAAATGTTCAATTTATGGTGTTAATCCTTTCATATGCTTGCCTGGGATTTGTGCAACTGAATGTTCTATGAAGTAATGATTGTTACTGGCGGTGCTAGTAATATTGATCCAAGACTTTATAAGTGTTGTAAGCGTAAAGAAAATGCAAATGAGGAAGAATCAGTGGGGTGTGATAAATGTAACACATTCTTCCATGTAACTTGTATTGGGATGTCGAAAGACGACATTGATTTGATCAAACAAAATGGTGGACAATGGTTATGTGAAACGTGTGATAAAGAAATAAGAGCAAGTGATAGATCACATGAAATCGCTCAGTCTATTGGTCATGATGCTAATAATAGCATCATTAGTGACGGAAGATCCCAAATGGTCGGTGAATCCTGCAACCCTAGGGGGGTTGGAGTTGGCCATCGAAAGCAAATACCGGAGATTGAGATTGGAGGAGGACCTCTTCTCGAAACTTTAAAAGATTTAATAGCTAATCAAAATCGAATGATAACTGAGGTTAATTCGAAGATTGATAGTGTGACAGTGGAAATAAAATCGGTTAATTCAGAAGTGAAAGCAGTCAAAGCTGAAGTAAATTCGAATATTGACTCAATGAAAGTATCCATTGGTAATTTAGATTCAGAAGTGAAAGCAGTCAAAGCTGAAGTAAATTCGAATATTGACTCAATGAAAGTATCCATTGGTAATTTAGATAAGAAGGTGTCCACTGAGTTATTAGCGGTAAGATCGGAAATCCAAATGGTAAAAACTCAATTGACTGAAAGTTTAAATGAAACAAAAACTAAATGTGCTGAAGGTATAAATAAGGTTAAAGGTGATTTGGACAAAACTAAAGAAAATTTATCAAATATGGAAAAAGAATTAGGTCAAAATATTGTATCGATTTCGGAAAATATTGGCACTGAAATGAATGTGTTAGCAAATGATTTTGATAAGTTAAGAGTGGAGGTAAATAGTTTTCAGGAAAATTGTATAACAGATTTAGGACAAGTTAGGGAACAGTACAATCAACTGAAAGAAGCAAATGAGACAATTTCGGTCAATGTAAAACTATTAGAACAGGAAACGGTTAAAGAAATTAGAATTAATTCGGAGAAATGTGCCGAAAGAGAAAAGAGATGGGATCGAATAATGGATAGGAAAGTTCAGGAAGTGCAGACTACATGTGAAGATATTATCAAAGAAAATATAAGTCAACTGAATGCTAAGTTCGAAAAATATGCTACCGAGCCGGGAATACAGGACGGAACCGAAGGGAGACTAAATAGGGAAATTGGCCTTCCGTCTATTAGTAAACCGATAGCTTCGACCTCGAGGCAAAATGACGGGAAGTCGATTAAAAGACGAAATGCATGTAAAACACGTGTTAAAGGAGTAGTCTCGGAGACGAGTGATCATGATAGTGACCTATCTATTTCTGTAGATAGTACGGAACAAGACGAGAGCAATTATAATGAAAACACTTGCTATTCAAATAATGAAGTATCTCGGAATTCAAAGAAAACGCGAAAATTAACAGTGAACCGATGTGTAAGTTGTCGAGAAAATAGTAATTCCGGTTGTAAAAGAAAAGAAAACCGAAAGAGTAAAAAGAATTATGATGAGAGTACGGATGAGAGTAATTCGGAGGATAAAGCATCAGGAAGACGATGTGGGGATTATTTAAAGAATTTACATCACTTCCCTAAATTTGATGGTAAAAGCCCGGGTGCTGCTAGAATCTTCTTAGATGATTTATTACAAACAATGAAAATGTACAAGCTTAGGGAGAAAGATAGGAGATACATCATAAATAGGTGCTTGGAAAAATCCGCCAAGACATGGTATAGGAGTGTGGAGGAGAAAATTAAGACTTTCAAAGATTTCTTAAAGCTTTTTAAGCGCCAATACATTTCTTCGAGAGTAGAGAGGGCACAAAAGCGTCGGCTCTATTCTCTAAGGTATGATAAATCAAAGTTTGCCTCGTTGTCCGATTTTGTATGGTACATAATTGATACTTACCATTCCGTGGTTAGTTATCCTTCTGAACAAGAACTCAAAGATTTAATTTTAGATTGTTTACCTGCGGAAGAGGCTAAAATATTTAAATTAGGAAGTGTAAATACAGTTCAGGAACTGACATTAAGGTTGGAAGACATGGAAGGTCATCCTTCGAATATGGACAAACAAAATTTTAATTATTTCAAAACCGCGATGAAGAAACCTATGATTAGGCAAACTAGTGTTGAACAAGCAAAGAAAGTGAAAATGGACAATGCTGTACAAACAGAACCTGTACTGGGGAATAAGTACAGAAGAGGTAACTTTAATAATAATACTAATCGAAATTTTGGGCCCAACCGAAATGGTAACAATCGAGTAAATTATAGAAATGGGAATGGTAGAATTAGGATTGACAATTCTTGTCAAAACCGTAATCCTTTTCTTACTGGGGGATCAACTCCTGTATCCGTGTCTGATTACACTATGATTCCTCCTCCATACTTACCTTCTACTGTTTATGGATTTTAACCACCTTACGGCCATTTTCCAACAGTAACAATGTTTAATCCGCCTTTATCGGTTCCTGTAATTACCACGGTAACTTCTGCCTTAAATCCTCCATATTCTGCGATCGGTGTAAATTCGGGAAGTTCTTATAATTCGTCGGCTGGAACTGTAACTCGATCGGAAAACATAGTAAGCAGTCGTCCTTAGGGGAGAACGACGTCTGCTTAATGGAACTTCTCTCCCCACAACTAGAAAATAATGTAGAAATAGAAGATCTAAAATCTGAATCAGAGCCTTTGAAATTTATTACGCGGTTCGTGTTAAAGGAAAATAATCAGGATAATGAGTCAAATGTAGAATTTTTCCCATCACCAATAGTTGGTTGCGATATAGGAGGAATGCATCTAAACTGTATCCTGGATACTGGCGCAGAATTGAATTTGTTAAACAATAATATATGGTTATCCTTACAAAATTTGTATCCTTCGGCCAAATTGAAGCCAGTGTCAAGGATGCAGTTGAGTGCATTCGCCGGAAAAGAAAACTTTACAGTGAAAGGATCGACAGAGCTGACTATTAATATTCAAGAAAATTTATTTAAAGTTCCTGTATTTGTGATAAAAGATATGAAGGCTGATTTACTACTGGGATCCCCTTTCTTTGTAAAATTTAAAGCAATATTGGATAATAAAAATAAACAGTTAGTGTTAGAGAGTGACAATTTACAAACTATTGTACTTGATATTTCGTATCCGAAAATATTGTCAGTGCGTATAGAAGATGAATCCCAAAACTATCTAGGTAAAGAAAATTCGGTAGCTATTGAAAAGGAGAATAAATATTTAACTAAGGAAAATATATCGAAATCTAATAATTATGGAGAAATTTCTGAGGAAGAGTTGCGAAATTATGTTAAAGAACGTTATGATTTAGATGAGGATACGCGCGATAAACTATTGCAGTTGTTACTTAAGTATAAATTTCTTTTCTGTGAATACCCAAAGCCCATTCGTTGCGAACCATACAAAATTGAACTGACAGATCAAATTCCCGTTGTTGGAAAGTTATATCCAATACCACAAGCGATGCAAGCGGAATTCGAGTGTGAGATACAAAAATGGATTGATTTAGGTATTGCCAAAGAAAGTCCCAGCAGTTATCGCAATCCCATTCATTGTGTAAGAAAGCCATCGGGAGGCATTAGACCGGTAATTGATCTCCGCTTACTGAATTTAAAAGTAATAACACCAAAAATCCAGGTGGAGCCTATTAATGAGATCCTTACGCGAATTGCGGGTTCAAAAATCTTCAGCTCTATGGATGCTACCATGGGGTACTATGGGATTCAGCTGCATCCTGACTCATATAAATATACTAGTTTTCTTTACTTAGGGCGACAATACGTCCTTTGTGTTTTACCAATGGGGCTGAAGTCAAGTCCTAGTGTTTTCCAGAATATAATGAATTCTTATTTCGGGTTAGATACTAGAAATTTCGTAGTGATATACCTGGATGACATTTTGTGTTTTAGCAATAGTATAGGGGATCATTTTAATCATTTGGAACATATCTTCAAAATTTTAGAACTAGGTAATTTTGCATTAAACTTCAAGAAGTGTAATTTCTTTCAGAAAGAAACTTTATTCTTAGGACATATAATAAATGGGACAGAGGTTAAACCAAATCCTAAACAGAATGACGTTATTAAAAACTTTCCAATTCCTACTACTAAGAAAAAGTTAAGGTCATTCCTTGGGCTACTGTCGTGGAGAAGGAAGTTTATTCCGGATTTTGCTGCCTTGACATCACCTCTATTTGATCTCTTGAAAAAAACGAATAAGTTTGTTTTAACACCAGAAATTTTAGAGTTATTCAGAGAGCTGAGAATATTAATAAGTGAGCCACCCGCATTAAGTCAACCTGACTTCGATAAGCCATTTCATTTGTTTACAGATGCGTCACTGGAGAATCTTGCTGGATATCTTGCGCAATATAATGACAACGGAGATATTCTAGTTATTGAATATGCTAGTAGGAAATTAAAAGTAAATGAAATCTCATATTCGATTTTCCAATTGGAATTATTAGCAGTGTTATTTTTGTGTGAAAAATTCTCATATTATATATTAGGTCGGGAAGTGGTAGTGCATTGCGACAATCGTGCTGTAATGTTCGCTTTCACCTTGCAAAATTTAGATTATAGAACTACGAAAATATTGCTAAAATTACAACGTTTCGATTTAAAGTTCGAACATATAAAAGGGAAAGATAACGAAATAGCCGATATATTGAGTCGGAATACACCAGAAGTAGATAGTGATCCAAGCAACTATTATATAAACTTCGTATCATATGATGCTAAAGATTGTTTCGAATATCAGGAATTAATTGATTTACAAGCGTCTGACGGGTATTGCCAACAGTTGAAACAACGCCTGAATGAAAATCCAAATTGCGAAAATATAAGGGTGGTAGAAAATGTACTTTTTATAAGAAGGTCTAAATTTAACCCTTGGTTACTTGTGATTCCTATGGCATTAACAGATAAGATAATATCATATATCCATAATGTTGGACACTTTGGAATAAACAAATGTATGAAATTAACGAGAACTCTATTCTTTTGGCGAAAACAGAAGCAAATGTATACACAGTATATCAAGAATTGTGAGTTATGTGCTCGCACAAAATTTTCGAATCAGGTACTAGCGCGAGAAGATGTACATATCCAGGCGGATAGACCACATCAAAAGTTGTGCATCGATTTGGTGGGGAAACTTCCATGTAGTTTTGGGTACTATTTCATTTTGTCTATTGTTGATGTATATTCCCGTTTTGTATGCTATTTACCGCTTAAAACATCTACAGTTACAGAAATTATTAGAGTCTTAGAAAAAGATTATTTTTACATTGCTCCATATCCTAATCAAATCGTCTCGGATAAAGGCCCCCAATTTCTTTCGGAGAAGTGGAAGAAATATTGTGAGGAACATAAAATAAAACATGTTTTAACTACCCCATACAACCCGAAAGGGAACGGGATAGTGGAGCGCTCGCATCGAGAACTTAACCGTATAATCCGATTAATGTGCCAGAACAATCATACGAAATGGAAAGAAGTGTTGAAGACGGCTCAAGACCTTCTTAATTATTCCTACAATAGTAGCATTGATAGTACACCGGCAGAATTATTTATGTCATTCTCAGCAACTCAAAAATTTAAAGAAAATTTCCCATGGCCATCAGAATTAGTAAGAGTAAATGAATCAAAGAGATTTATCCAGGTGACCCCTAGATTCTTAACGAAAAGAAAACGAAAACAGCAGTCAAAGTTAGTAAACCCAGTAGAAATACAGATAGGAGATTTGGTGATGGTTAAAACTCACTTCTTATCTGACGCGTATAAGAAAATGATTCATAAATATATGCCGACATATAGCGGCCCGTATATTGTAAAAAGAAAACAAAATAACTATGTAGCTCTAACAGATTTAAATGGGAAAGAAGTTCCAAGTCAAAATTTGTCGAATATCAAATTGTTCGATTGTTCGGCGGAAAAGAAACGAGAGTTATTACAAAATCCCAAATAAAAAAAAAAAATCTTTTTATTTATTTATTTTTTTTTTTTTTCTCCAATCGTCGGGGAACATTGTTACAGTTCACTGTTACCGTAAACAGTAACAATATTATTTTGTACGTTTATATATATATAAAAGCGTAGATTGTATATTACTAAGTAACTGATAAACCTATGGGTTATTTTCGAGAGGAAGTATTATGGTCCATATATCCTTAATCTGCAACAGCTGGTGAACACAATACGGCTGCTGACTATGTTTATGATTATGCATTACACTATCGGCATTTAGGATTGTTTATTATAATACAAAATTCCCTTTTATAGCATGTAAACAAGGTTCAAGAGGATAATTATAGCGTTGATTAGATATGCAGAGCAGAAACACATAATATACATATTCACGAACTGAGTGAATAAAGTAGGCCTATCTGTGTTAAACGTATAGTAATCATGTAAGTTGTGTTTTATTTCCTTAAAATTTAGTAAAATTTAATGTATCTTAAATTAGGGAACTTACCGACTACAAGTTTTTCGAAACTCTGCCCGAAAGTAACTATGCTTGTCAAGAAAGCATAATCCTCCGTTGTTTATTTTCTTCCGGAAATAGGAAACGGGAAGTGCAGTAGTTCAAATTAAGTATAAAATTTATTGTGGATGTACAGAAAAGGGACAAAAGCGGAATTTAGAAGTTAAATTAGAAATTTAGGAAGTGAAATAATACGAGATTTAATAATTACATATATATATATAACTCTGGAAATATGTTACAATAATAGTAGTTGTCCTAGAGGGCGCTATGACTTCCGGTGCAGTGAAAAGTAAGTAAAAGTGAAGTAAGTTCGTGTTTATAAGGCAGTACCAAAACTTCGAAATTCTACCCGAAAAAGGGCAATTAGACCATAAACCTCAGGAAAAATTGTCTTTAGAACAATCTTAGTAAATTTTAGAAATATAGGTACTTGCCGATTATGTAAGTGATATAAATAAATTTAAACATAAAATTTCATGGGGATTCAGACGCACGCTGCCATTTTGTACTGACTTTGTGACTTTAACTATAACAATTATCTTGGAAATTTAAACTGTTTATAGTGATGTTAGTTTTGCAGAGGAAATCTCACTTCTTGACCATGCGAAGCTAAATACCGGTAGTTGCACAAGCCCGGGTAGGCCTATGGAGGAGTAAAATTTAACCTTATCGCAAATATGTTCTGAAAGATTTATATGAGTGTCTTTTCCACATAGTCATCCATGTTGTTGATCGTAGATATGGAAATTTTGACAGTAAACGAACAGTGAATACTCATTATACTAGCTATATACTATAATGGACTAATCGCTGATTTTGAGCAATGACTTATTATTATTCGATATAGTAATTGTCTCATATGCTTCAGTCTAGATAACAATACGGTTAATACCTCACGGAAATATAATAGTTTGAATGTACTATGAAATTGAAGTGCTTTGAATAAAATATTTAGGTTAAGTTAGTGTAGGTTAGTTAGGGTAGGTTTTCTTTCATTAGTTGATAATATATGATGATTTAAATATGTTCAAACTTAATTGATGCCGGTGATAGAATGTACGGATAATAGTAATTTGAATCTGAAAATGTGTCCGTATGCTTAAATATCCGAATCATATGTAAAATGAATGCTCTACGTGAAATGTGATGATATGTTTGTTATTTATGTAAAGCACCTGTTAACTAAGTGATATGTATTACAGACATCTGCGAATTGTTGAATATTGAATAATATTAAAATCCGTGAATGGGTATTACCGTGAATTTTTTTTTATTATATGAATAGACGTTCATAGAATCTGTATGATCGAAATATGATAAATATATCAATAAAAGATATCTAGACTGATCAAACGATAAATTCTATAATCTTAAAGAAAACTAACTACGTAAATGATCTTAGAGGTATATACAATATTCATCGTTTATTGTACTGTTCCATATACATAGCAATACACCTGTGAATTACTAATAAAATAAATAAATAAATAAGATTAACAGATAGAATTGCATAAAATCTTCCTCTTGAAGTTAACTCCACCGATAGAAACGGATTTTGTTTATTTCTTCTCTTCTCTGTTATTGTTGATGTTAGAGTTTTAGTTGTCTGTTAATAAAAGAAATAAATTGGTTACTAAACTTCGAAAATTCACTCTTTTATTGTCAGAACAATAGCAATAACATTTGAGTTAAAAGTATGCATGGATGACTCGACAAAATTCTAAAGACGTATTATACTTCTCGCTGGAATGCATTGCCACAAGTTCTTGGATGTGCAGGTAAATAAGTCAATTCTTTTGAAATAAATAATTGTTGTGCATAATAAATTATAGTATGTTTACGTCGAACATAAGAAATTTGTAGGATTAATGAATCTAATTGTCTCAGCCTAGATTATATATATATATATATACATTTTTTTTTCCTTCTAAATGTAGTAAGCCATAAAGGAGACTACAGAATAATAACACGAATTGCCTGCTTTCAGTCGACACTTAATTTCTTCGTGAATATGGTTTTCGTCTGTTAATATTGATCCTAGATATCTGAAAGTATCCACTTTATCAAAAGTATTATTCGATATTTTTTTTACGCATCCATAATTTGCCGTATTACGATCCTGACGTACTTCCATGTATTTAGTTTTCCCTGCATTTAATTTTAAACCCGTGTTCCTGCAAGCGTTTAATAAGAGCCCTGCACTTATTTCTATTGTTATCCTATCATTTCCTATTAAATTTACACCACAAGCATACCTAGAAATACATTAATGAAAGTCTAATTTATTAAGCATCAATTTTTCCATAAAGTAACCACCAAGCACTATATAAAGAAAAGTGAGGTGAAGTTAAATATTTGGAGTGCTAACTCATGATGTTTAACCATAGACGAGTACGGTATCCGTGTTAAGGGATCCCCCAAATTAATAAAATTTATGTAAGTAGTGTGATAGTTATTTTGGAACACTAATGTGTAAGCAATGAAAACACCTCAGAATTTTATGTCTAACGTCCATAATAACTTGGCGAATACATAATCCGATATGTAAGTTTCCATTTTTTCATATACAGTGTTTTTTCGCCGTCTCGATTATGCGTATCCCTTTACTGCTGACGCGCCTTCCCTCTACGGACGTACTCCCGCGGGGGTCCCTCTGCTGCATTCCTGCTCTGATTCAGTTAGATGGCATTCGTGTTTTTCAGTAGCCAGTTTGTAGTTTTTTGTACAATATTCTGGCATACCCCTTCTACGGTGATTCTGCAGCAAGAAATACAGTTCCATACACCAAAAAAGACCGTTTTAAGCTACAAACAGCCGATGTAGTAAAGAAATATATATATGCATAAATTAAGTATGAATCCCTATCCTAAATCCGCACCGTTCATCCATCACGAAGACCACTTGGTGAGAGCTGGGATCGAACTAGGAATCCCACGTACCAGAGGTGAGCTGAGCACTCTCCCAATGAACAACTGCGATCCCATAGATAGATTTCTTTGCAATGTTAATGTGTCTAAGAATGCCCATCAAAGAAGATACTATGAACTTGGCTACTGGTGCAGAATTCCCCGTAGAAGTAAATTTACGGTTGAAATGACTGAGTGCATATAAAAGAAGATTGTAAATCTTCTCTGTCGGAGCATGTCTGCACAATGTAAGAAACCAGTAGGCCTACTTTATTTTACTAATGTAAAACCACCACGGTTAAAATGTATGATCGCATGTTAAATACGACTGTGTAACATACTTACAAATATATCAGCGGAGTTAATCTGCAATCATGTACCAAATTTGAAATATATATATATATATATATAAGTGTATCTGCTAATGAAAAACCACTACAAGTGCTCTAACGTATGAGATATGTTCTTTTCAATATCCACGTTTATGCGCATGCTCTCCGTCCCTCGCGCGCCTGCTCCTTGCGGACACCCCCCGCTGCGCTCCCCCTGACTCGGTTAGCTAGCTTTCTCTTTTTAATGACAACCTAACACAAGTTGGTTTAAGGTCTGGTTTTCGCACAGTCGTTTAGGGTTAACTACTGTATCGCCGGATCAACTTTAGAAAATTTACCAGATGAAATGGAGAATTTATTTTGATTTGTAAGGAAGAGAGGAATAGTTGAATTTAAGGCAATACGGGTTATTGTTAGTTGTTTTTGATATAAGCGGCACTATATGTGGAGGCCGAAGGGACTATTTGGCGCAAAGGTACACTTGTTATAATTTATGGAAATAGCAGTGAGTAAATGACAAGATTGTCACCTATCGTGTTTCGAGTTTTATCGACTTGTACAAAAATAAAGAGTGTCAGTTGTTGAAATTGTGTGAAAGGTATAGTCCACTAAATAGGTGAACAGTTTATTGTAAGTGTAAAAACGAATTGAAACTACACAAAAGAAGAAAACATCTAATCAAACCAAATCTAATCTAATTTCAGGGCTCATAGTGGTCTGATCTGTGAACAGTTGAAAAGTGACCAAAATCTCATCATGCCCTTTTCTCCTTTGTCAATTTCTCCATCACCTCTCTCTTTTTTGTTGTTTTGCTTCATCTTTTCTTCTTTACTTCGCTATGAGCTTCCTCCTTTCTTACGTCTTCTAAGTATGCTTTGTAGTTACGGTAAGCAGACTTAGCAGATGTAAGAAGCTTCTGAGTAAGTGGAATCAGTTCTGGCCCATCTCTGAATTTGCTCATCCCAGACGTTAACTTAGCACTGAGAGTTCTCAAAGTCATGAAATATTCGAATTCATCACCTACTCGTAAGAAGAACATACAAAAAGCATAATACAAGACGAACATGATGAACCACACAACGTTGAGCGGAACGTTAACTACTACGAGAGAAAACTAAAAGACCATTATGATAGAAGAAAGAGACACAGAAGGGTTCTTAACCCCACCTTGAGAGTTTAAGCATCCAACAACCATCCACTGTGCTTTACAAAGAATAAAAGCTCAAGTGAGAATAAAGGTGACTGTTTCACATGTGGTAGCAAGTACTGAAGCTTTTAGAAGAGTAAAGTAACAAGTTTCTGCCTTTTTCCATTTATTTTTATAATACTTTTCTTAGAAAACTGCCAATGCAAAACATAAAAAACACGAAAAAGTCACTTTACCTCCCAAAACAGTAACTTTTACTTTTAAAAAGTGACTCGCTATGAGCCCTGTAATTTAGTACATTTTGGTACTATTTTGGATGACATTTAGTATCTTTCCCAAAGCTGTAGAACATGTAAGTCACGTATTTTATGACATATAGGAATAAAGTGTTTTTCCAATATACTCGTTTATGCGTATACCCACCGCCTCTGACGCTCCTGCCCCCTTAGACCCATCCTCTTGCAAACGTCCGAGCCCCTCTGATACGCTCCTCTCGAAAGTCAGATACCATTCATGCTTTTTAATGATCAAGTAGCACAAGTTGGTTCCTGTTTTATGCATTAGCTTTTATGCCATACGTCTACACTGTATTTCGAATAATCACTACCTAGTGCTTTGGGGGAGAAACTAAGGAATATGTTTAGCAGAAGGGATCCAGAAACACGAAAAGAACACAAAATTTATAAGAGAAATGGGTGATGCAAGTAATTAGGCGTAACATAACGTAACCAAATCTAACCTAATTTTAGAGGAAATACGCAAAATTCTATCATTTTTTTGAAAATTATGCTGGAACCCTACACTAACATACTATAAAATAAACTAAACTAACCTAAACTAAACTGACCTGTCCTAACCTAATGTGAATAGAAAATACCAAAATTGTACCTTTTTTTTTTTTTTTTTTAGACAAAATAGGTGGACCTCTTCTGCTAAACATAGGCCAAAACTAAATAATGTTCCTTTTTTTAATTCTCGTGAGGTCCGGCAATAGAGCATTTAATGCCATACATCTGAACACATACCTATAATTCCATATAATACAACAGTAGCATTATATTTCCAGAGTAAGTTTTCAGTTAGGGATAATACATATTAATATTTTATCAATATGTACGTAATTATTTGAGCATGTTCTAGGGTAATAACAAACCATGGAACTTCATAGCGAATCATTTAAGGCAAGAACAGTGAAAGAAAAACGTTCTTTAAAAATTGACAGACTATTCTTTATGCATTAATTCACTTCTCCCGGATTTTTGCATGCCACTAATTTGAAGCCTGCTCGGAGGAGCCTTCAATCTATTGTTTGTAACTTTTAATTACAGTTTCCCGAAATCAAAGAATCATTTCCTCTCCTATGTTTATTTTCTAAACATTACGCCCCTGCACTCAGGGGTCAATCTGAAAATTTCAGAAGACAACTATCCTACCCCATAGTGTATGATATAAGTATATTACCTGTTCTAACTCTTTCATATATTGCATCATCATCTTGGCAAGCTTTATAATTTAACAATTCAGAAAGAAAATCAATATAAAACACTTTCTTGTTACCGTAACATTTCCACAACCTACAACGAAAACACTTGTTAACTATTTATTAGTCCTCTTTCTTCTCAGAAATCCCACAATTTGTACTATTACAGTAATAAGAATGAATAACGTTGTCGCTTCTCGTATGAATGAACTTACATTAGAGATCTGAGAAAATATAATTTTCGGAATTCTCGCTGAATAATATCACTATATTTTATGTTTTTTATTTCCTCTATTCTTCCTAGAATAAAAACTATTATATAATCGTATTATCGGAAGTATAAATGGGACAGACATAATTGGCCTTATACAGAGTCGTTCTGACTCATGATTAGAACGGCACTAAAGAGTTCGACTATGCTTCTTGCAGTAGTCAGACCTTTAGCATGACATTAATAATACGTCAAAACGACTGTGCATAAGGCCCAATGTGTTTCAATTGTGTGACTTCATGCTTGTTCAAAACAACTATTCCATGAAATTTATGTGAGAATAACACTCACATTACATAACGCTTAGTTTCAACGCAACGCAAAATTATGTATTGAGTTTGCGCCATTTTTGCGTTCTATTGTTTTGTACAAAAATTTTACGAAGATTGGTAATGACATTTGATATTATTTGATTTATTGTTAATGATAGAATCTCACGTACGTTTTATGTATAGGTCTAATACTAAATGGAATGAAATTCTCCAATGCTCAAAACAGCCATAGTAATTAGAACAAATATAGACTTTCAATTTTATATGCGGAGGTCGATAATACACAGAAGGTAAATTATCTTTTCCAGTCTCCATAGGAAGTTGTGACTATAATAAACTAACTACTCATTTAATATTACTGATCCCATGCAATTTCATGTAGTCCAAGTAGGCCTATGTACAAACAACAAACTGGCATCGTATTTAACAAAGTGCGTATAGTAATGTTTTCATTAAAGTTTTCTTTGAATATATTCTAAGGTTGTGGCAAAGATCCCCAGAAAGTAATCCCGTATTTAATATTAGATCAAATATGGTGTGGTACAGCGACATGAGAGATTGTAGATTAAGGTTGGGCCTAGAATACGGATAATGCATCTAGCTTAGGATCTTCTTATTGCTTAGTTTGTCTGTGTTTTCTTGCCATGAATATGTATTATCCACATGACACTTAAAAGCTTGCATATTTCATGATTCATAGTTATCGGCGTTAATTGTGTGCTGTTCTCGAAAATGATCCGTATTATGTGCACTTACAGTGTTATCTAATTCAGCTTTGACTCCTTCGCATAAAACCATTCTTGTAGAATTAACCGCTTCTTGAAAACTATTTCTGTAATTTTAGTTGTATTAGTATTGTGGGGAGTACAGTGGTTCACTTCTGATAATAGCGGTCCCTGGTTGAATCCCAGACCAAGTGAGTTTGAGAACCACGAACATCCATCTTAAACATAAGGGGTACAAGGTTGGGCCACCTCACACTAATTCAAAGCAACCACACGGGTACATAATTGGTCCTTAAGAGATATGAAAGTGAGTGAAATACCCCTGTATGGGTCCAAAAACACCAATCATAGAGGACAAATAACGCCAAAATCCATGAAATTTACAACTTCTGGCAATTTTAACTCATCTAAGGTAAGGAGCTAGGACTCATAGGCGTAAATAGCAGCACCGCAACCCCTGCGGCGCGTGGGACACACGAGCTCCAGGATCACAAAATATATAGAAAGTAGGGCGCAAAGCATATGAAAAGTAGGGGCGCATAACTAAAGTTTGCTGGGGGCGCTGAAGCTTCATGTTACGTCACTGTTAGAACCCTAAATTTTCAGAGGTACATACTTAGGACCCATAGACCCTTCCAAAATTAGGTAGTCAAATGGCCTTTTGTTCATGCCACGTGGTCGAGGTCAATACCCGGAGGTCACAAGACACTATGACATCACAGTACGTCACCGCAGTCAATGACCTCAAGATTACTTAACATGATATCACATCGCGTGACCAAGGACAACGACCAGTGTTGGGTAAGTTCCTTGTAAAAATGTAACGCGTTACAAGTTACTTTACTTTGTCTTAAAATGTAACGCGTTAGTAACGCGTTACTTGCCTCAAAAAAGTAACTGTTACTTTACTTCAAAAGTAACGCGTTACTAACGCGTTACTTTTAGGTCCGAAACGTTGAATATGTGAAAAAAATCTTATTACTTCAGTTTTCCGTACTGCTATTACTACCGCTATTATTATTATTATTATTATTATTATTATTATTATTATTATTATTATTATTATTATTATTATTATTATTATTATTATTATTATTATTATTATTATTGTAGCACGTTCTGAATCGATTTATGTAAATGCAAGGACAAATTTTTACTTGACAACTATATGAACATTTTAATGTAATATAACATTGACTAAAATGCCATACTGCGTTACTCGTAGGGATGGGCACGAGTGAATACGAGCAAGGTTTCTTTGAAACTCGATCCGACTAGAAACAGACATATTTGAGCTCGACCCGAGAACTCAGCCTGAAAAATTTCCTCCAACTCGACTCGAAATCGGGTCGAGTTTCGAGTCGAGCCGAGCCAAATCTGGTGTATAGTTTCGAGTACTCTCTTCAAGTATCTTACATAGACAATATAATTATTATAAATGGTACTACTACTACTACAACTTCTTCTTCTTCTCATTATTATTATTATTATTATTATTATTATTATTATTATTAGTAGTAGTAGTAGTAGTAGTAGTAGTAGTAGTAGTAGTAGTAGTAGTAGTAGTAGTATAACACTGTGTATAAACATGAAAGATAGGCGGTTTATATATGAATACTAAAAAAGTAGTTGATTGCCAACCTCGGTAGTCGCGAAGTCTAGGAGTCAAGGACATTGTTCACGAGCTTCTGAATGTGGGTTGAGGGTCTACGTTGAGTATTCGGGCTCGAGCCAAACGTTGTTAAAAGTTATAGGGCACTAGCCAAATATCTTCAAAACTGCTCGGCTCGAGTTTAGAATTGTCAACGACTCGACCAGATCGGCTCACAGCTTATTCACTATCGACACCGGGAAGTGAGCTGAGCCAACAACTCACCCAACCGAGTTGGCTAGAGCCCTTCGCTCAGTTGAGTCGAATCGAGCAGATGGCTTATCCCAACCAAGCCAGCTCGACCGATGGTTCACCCCAAGCGAGCCGGCTCGAGCCATCGGCTTAGTTAAGCCGAGCCGAGCTAAGCTTGCTATAAAAAAAATCTTTTGTTTTCTTGCTATCGATACGAGACGAGATGCGAGCAGTGTCCCCTCTCGTGAACAACACTAAAAGTATTTCATATTACTGTTTAGCTTACATTTCTCATGGCTTTCACTTTCCAGTGTAATCAGGCCGAGATTTCAAAACGAGTTAAAACGAGCGAGCCATTTATCAAACTCGACTCGACTCGAAACTCGACGCCAAAAGCAGTGAATCGGCTCGGAACTCGACTCGAGAATATTACTTTTGACTCGACTCGAAACTCGACTTGGATTCGAGTCGAGTTTTAGCTTGACTCGTGCCCATCCCTATGCGTTAGAAAAAATGGTTGCTTATTATTATTCTGCTAAACTAATTATATAATAATAACAATGTTGCTATGTAAAATTAAAAATACAGAATATAGAGAAACATTACCCTACAACTGAGAAAATGAGAATACATGAACTGGGGGTGAATCAAAATTTGCCAATAACTCTAAAATCGATACATGCTTTTTAAATCTAGTTGTTCCAAAGTATATAATCAACGGGACTTTAGGATATGCAAACTGATCTAAAAGAACCTTAATATTACATACCATCAACATTACATCAATAAAGTAGGCCTGATCATCAGAACACAGTTTATTCATATTAAACCCTTACTGAATGTCGTTAATTATGGCACCCTAATTGTTGATAAATATTTCCCGCCGGGGCACCACTTTATTTTTAAATTCTGTTCACCAGTGGCGTATTTACGATTTTGTTTCGGTGGGGCTTTGCTAACTTTCGGGGGGAGGGGGCTTTGCCTGGAAATGTGAAAATTATGCAAGATATTTTATATACTTTACTATAGTAAGTGAGATTTCGGGGGGGATTAAGCCTGGAAGCCCCACCCCTAAATACGCCACTGCTGTTTACCATCATCTTCAGCTTTTAAGAAAAAGTATTCTTTCAAATGTTCGAACGAAAAAATATTTTCGTTCTCCATCTTTATAAAAAAACAACACCATTCAAAGTAAAATAGACTACCAGTACCATTGCACTCGTAGTTCACTCACTGAATGTATTGATTTGGAGCAGCAAAAATCTAAGACAAAATATTCCAGGTGCTTGCAATCAGTACACGTAATTTCCCTGAGGCTGTCCTCATCTTCCAAAAACAGCAAGTGGCACTTTTTTTTAAATGTAAATAAAAAATCAAATTGTATCTATGAAAGCCTACCAACGTAAAGTTCGTAAGGCGAAACAGGAAAATGCACATCGAGATTTCCCGTTCCGCCTTGCATTAAGATGAAAAGTGATAACAGGTTTAACATGCAAATCTCATTGCTAGAGGTCATAAGGCGAAACGGGAAAAGGCGAACAGAACAGGAATTGTCGGTCACTGACATCGTTCATGCTCCATTGTTCCATTCTGAGAAATTCACTTACAGGAAAGAAATATTTGTTTCCGAAAAAAATATACATATATTGTAGTTACTCATCCGAAATGTAACGCGAAAAAAGTAACGCAAACTAGGTGCGTTACTTAAAAATTTGTAACGCGTTACCGTTACAGTTACTTTGGAAAAAATGTAACGCGTTACTAGGAAACGTTACTTAAAAAGTAACGCGTTACAAGTAACGCGTTACTTGCGTTACGTTACTTCCCAAGACTGACAACGACCTAGATCATGTGAGCATTTCCTGGCCTCTGATTAGCTTAGAACTAATTTGAGCAAACAAAAGTTCATACTACTATCATGTGATGATGAATGTCTAGATATAATTCCAACCTAGAACGGAAACATTGAGCTAGTTTAGCTTGCAAAAATTATTCAAACACATGATTAAAAGGAGAGAACCGCTAGATCACCTGGATACAGACAGCCAAGATTTATGCGTGACAGGTAGATCCCGAGTTGATAGGCCAAAATACCATTAAAATCAGCGAATATGCGATATGTTGACTAAAAATTCAATAATTATTCCCCAAGAACTCAGACTCATAGCTTAGATGGAAATTACGCTGAGAATGGACAATAATGGTAGGTTCAGATAATGTTAGAAAGGTTTGTCTACTCACGTATTCTGTAATTACTAAAGCAAATATCTGCTCATAATTACACATCACACTAACACTGTTCACTGTACAAGAAACCCATCCATTTCAACTATTTCACTATCTAGAGTTTGATTTTCTGTAGCTAACGTTTCGATACAGGTACACGCACTCTTAAGAGGCCCAAAACCTTAATGCTGCTTGAAATGTTGTTTGGTTTCTCATCTCCTGGACTTTCAATGACAGCTTTCGGGAGTTCTTAATATTCCCACTGAAATGTGTCGCGGAAATTCGAAAAAAAGGGGGTGATAGACGGTAAGATATTTGTATCTTTGGAATTGTGTCTTGAATTTAATGTTTAAATTTTAACAATTTTATGGTTGTACCAGAGATAAAAGTGAGGGGGGATGCGAGGGTACGCCGTCCTCCCACCTCGGAAAAATATGTATGGCGTCCCCCCAGTTCCTAAAAAAATTAAAATGGGCAAACATAGGCAGGGGGAACGGCGTAGCGTGATGCCGATACCTACCGTTTCCCCACCTTTTCAGATTCACTTTTACCCCTAGGTTGTACAATTAAAAAACTGAAATGAAGTCTTTCAGTTTAACGTCCCACTATTATGAGCTTTAGGCTAATGGGGACGGTTGTACAATTGAAGACTTTGTGGCAAATATCAGTCAAGTTCAAAAAGTGAAAGTGTAAAGGAGATAGCTTCACAAGGGTTTCTCATCATCAGATTTTCTTCAAACTTGGCACATATTTACTAGATCAAATACAAATCAACATTTACTTTTTTATTTCTTTCGAAAAATACGTTACGGGAGTCAAAGGGTCCTTTTAAAAAATGGTACCCTTAATTAAAAGGCCACATTAAAGAAACGAAACTCTGCCGATGCAAAGACGATTTCAAAGTAGGAAATACGTGTTTTGTCGTTTTTGCGAGAAAATGGTTTCAGGGGACAATGCTCTCCTTCGAAATGACAAAGTACATCGCACAATCCTTACAGAAATTGGATTTCGGTGGAATTGCTTGAAACCGTGATGTTGTACATATTGTGTTCTTGAGAGAAAGTTTCAATGGGCACAGCCAAAAGTCACTGACCGTTTGGTCACTACAGGGCCAGTTTTTTTAAAAACAGCCGAAGATAACGATATTCTAGATTTCGGTAAAATGACTGAAACCGTGATACGTTTAGATATTGTGATCCTGAAAGTCCCAATGGGCAAAACCACCAATCTCTGATAGTTTGGCGACTACGAGGCCACTTTTTTGAAAGCAGACGAAGATAGCGATATTCTAGATTTCGATGGAAGTGACTGAAACTGTGATACGTTGTATATATTGTGATTCCTAGGAAAAGTCTCAAAGGTACAACCAGGGCCGCCCACAGGGGGGGTGTATGGCGCAAGCTGCCCCATTGAGAAAAATTTTGGGGGGATTTTACTCTACTTTCGAACTAGCAATTTTACTGTCGGAATAGCATTAAAACACGATTTTGAGAAGCTAATTTTCAAAAATTTTCCGGGGTGAACCCCCGTACCCCCTGCTTCGATACTCGATGAATGAAGTACCGCGCAAGTAGCCGTATGAAAGGAAAGGTTGGTTCGTTTTAAGAGAGAAGGGCCGCCCAAAGGTTTGTTGAATATGTCTGGTTTTCCATACATAACAATATTATACCAGATACTTCTGTCATTACCAGCAACGAGTTGCTCAGCAGACAGGATTATGAGTAAAGTAAAGATTGTAAAAAATAGACTAAGAAGCAGCATGGGAGATGTATGGCTCTCCGACATGCTTGTCCTTTCTTATGAAAAATACATTTTAGAATGCATTCCCAACAGCGATATTATAGACAAATTTGCTTTGTCGAGTGAGCAAAGAAAAAAATTATTACTCTATAAAGGATATCAAGGGTAGGTTAATGTCACCACCACGACCAGTAATAATTTAATCCAACAAAATCATTCCTGTAAAAAAAAAAAAAAAAAAAAAAAAAGTATGAGCGGCCTTAAAAAGAAGTGAAATCACAAAAATGAGCGCCAAGTTCTGGTGAACAACAGTTACAAACACTCAAGGAATCACTTTCAAATTTAGATTTGAAACTTGCCTATGTTGTCTGTTGAAAATTATAAAGTGGTTTGACATAATTGTGAGGTAGTGGTAACCATACATACAACAGCCAAGTTTCAAATCTAAATTTGAAGTGAGCAAGTGAGTGTTTGTAACTGTTGTCCATCAGAACTTGGCGCCTATTTTTGTGATTTCAATTCTTTTTAAGGCCATTCGTACTTGGCTCTTTTACAGGAATGTTTTTTGTTGGATATCACTTCTTTTTGTAGGCTAATTTCGAGGATAACATTTTCTTTTGGTATCAAACTCAATAACTTGTAACTTGCGTCTTACTTTTCATGTACAAGGGAATTATATCAATATTTTGCAAAGAAAAAATAATACTACTAATTGTAAAAAAAGAATACCTGTGCCATACACCAGGGGTGCCCACAAAGGAGGGCTATGACGCAAACTGCGTCATTGAAATATTTGGGGGGTAAAAATCTATATAAATATGTTTGAGGGGGAGTAAAAATTTATCGAAAAGATTTTTTTCATAGAAGAACACCTATGGATAGACAATTGCGGAAGGGGGGGTGCGTCATGGACATAAGGTGGGGGGCACCACTGCCATACACAGTGTGTAGAAGTTTTTATACCCTTCAATATCCTTATAGAACATATTTAGTATTGTACACTACCAAGACTACTAATAAAAGTAATGCCATTTTTATAATTACTACTGCCCCTACTACTACTACAAGCATTCTATAATACTACTACAGGAAATAAAAACAACAACAAAAATAACAATTACTAGTACTATAAAAACTACTGCTACACTGGGCAATTGTTTTAGAGGAATTGAGTTTTGAGGAGGGAAGAGATTATTAGTTTTGGGGGGAGTGCGCCATCAGCTTTGGGGGGGATGGGCACTCCTGGGTACAACCATCCATCACTGACCGTTTGTCCACTATAGGACAACATTTATTAAAGCAGCATTCTTCTGCGTTCACTTTCTGCTGCTTTCAAAAATGTGGCCCTATAGTGGCCAAACAGTCAGCGATGGGTGGTTGTACCTGTTGAGACTTTTTCTCGGGATCAGAACATCTATAACATATCACAATTTCAGTCATTTTCACCGAAATCCAAAATATCGTTATCTTCGGCTGCTTTCAAACAAGTGGCCAAACGATCAGAGATTGGTGGTTATGCCATTGGAACTATTTCTCAGGATCACAATGTTTAGAACATGTCGCGGTTTTGGTCATGTTTACCGAAATCCAGAATATCGTTGTCTTCGACTGTTTAAAAAAAAAAAATGGCCGAACGGTCAGTGATTTTTTATTGTGCCCATTGAAAGTTTCTCTCAGGAACATATCTACAACATATCACGGTTTCAAGCAATTCCACCGAAATCCAATTTCTGTAAGGATTGTGTGGTGTCCTTTGTCATTTCGAAGGGGGCATTGTCCCCTGCAACCCTTTTCTCGCAAAAACGACAAAACACATATTTCCTACTTTGAAGTCATCTTTGCATCGGCAGAGTTTCGTTTTTTTAATGTGGCCCTTTAATTAAGGGAACCAGGGGCATTGTCCCCTGCAACCCTTTTCTCGCAAAAACGACAAAACACATATTTCCTACTTTGAAGTCATCTTTGTATCGGCAGAGTTTCGTTTTTTTAATGTGGCCCTTTAATTAAGGGGACCATTTTTTAAAAAAGGACCCTTTGGACCCCTAACGTATTTTTCAAAAGAAACAAAAAATAAATGTTGATTTGTATTTGGTCTAGTAAATATGTGCCAAGTTTGAAGAAAATCGGATGACGAGAAACCCTTAAGAAGCTATATTTTTTACACTTTAATTTTTTGGACTTGACGGGTTTTTGCCCCAAATTCTTTATTTAGAAAAGCAAAGTCGTATTTCAAACGATAAATGGTTATCAAACTGATGTTTCGTATCTGAAGTTCCGACGAAGGGATTGTGTGTAATCTATACATCTCGCTTTGCCAGTTACCATGACAGAGACTGCAAAATGACTGTACTGGCTTAAATAATCATATTGAGATTATATGAGGAGCTTGTTTTCAAATATAAATGTTTTCCATACAGAGTTATTGAACTTCAACACAAGTACCAGCACAAAGGTCCACCAGGATTCACTCAGCACAAAGAATTCCTGCTATTCACGAAATGGAAAACAGTTAATGTTGCTAAAACAACTCAACCTCATTTCTTCTGCGTGGATCCTTAGTTCTAATCCAGTTCGCACCAAGTGAGCTTTTGTGGTGGACAAACATCAAGTGTGTGGCTTGTCTTGGGGATATCCCGTTTCTTCCCATTTTTCATTCCACCATTTCGTTCATCATGATTATCACTGTATTACTTTGCCTCGAAACGTATCCGCACGACGTTAAACTTCAAAAGAGGAATTGTCGGTTACATATCCAACAGCACATACCTAGGTACAATTTGAAATGGATACAAGGAAAAAACTAAGTAATGATGGAAGTTAACTAGCTTCATTTCTCGTATAGACCTATGAACACAATAATATTTCATGGTGCATTGAAACTCAAGTAGGCACTTGGATACGATGGTTTCTAAAGCAAATGACTAATTTAACATTTAAATATTCATTTTAACACCAAGACAGAGTCAGGGTGGTATTCATAATTGTTTCACATCTGATTAGCGTCGTATTAAAGGCTTTGACTAGTAGCGTCATTAAAGTTTCCGTGTTCCAAAGCATGTTCGTAATGTTGTCCATGACTTATGTCATAAGATTCTTATCACTACTTTTCCGTAGGATTGTCAGAACACATTAGGTGAAAACGAGGTAAGAGAGAATATTAAGCAAATATAACGTTAGACATTAAGAGCCTTATGCAGAGTCGTTCTGACAAGTGATTAGTGCAATACTAAAGAGCTCGACTAACATATGTTTCCTGCAGTAGTCAAACCTTTAGTATGACGCTAATCATAAGTCAAAACGATTCTGCATAAGGCGGCTATATTTCAATAGAAATCGAGCAAAGTAATTGACTTAAATGCTAAAATTCAAATATGTAGGGGAAGGGTGGGCAAAGTGAAACGTGCGGTCAAAGTGTAATTTGTAATTTCCAGAAACACGAAGCTATACATCAAGACATAGGTGGTAGCACTGAAGAGAGGCAAGTGGCATGGCGTTATGATGTAATGAAAAACTCCATGTGCTGCGTTGCGGGTGAGTAATAGAGGGAAAACATGTGATATAAAAAGGCGTTTTCAAAAGGCCAAGAAGAAAAGAGTTGTAGTTCCTGAACAGTAGCGTATGCAGGAATTTATTTCGGGGTGTCCAAACTCAATATGAGGGCATTTGATATTAAAATTCCTAAAATTGCACCTAAAATTAGGCTAAATTTACACAAAAGTCGAAATTTCGGGAGGGGGTCTGGACCTCCAGGACACCCCCCTGCGTACGTCCCTGTTCCTGAATATTCGATGGAAATACGTAGTTTGCAATCAGGTAAGTACGGCATCGTTCATAGTAGAAATAGATGAAATGGTTTTGTGAATTGATGAAAACCTTGATTTGGAGACGTATAAAATGTAAATTGTGCTGACGCGGGCAAAGAGGAATAACAAACGGCGAGCAAAGTGGAATTGTTTCACTTTGCCTGCTTCCAATACACAAACGAAGAATGCAAGTAGTATTCGAGAGATGTTTGATCGCGTAAGTAAACGTGCTCCATTGAGACATATTTTGCTCATGGTAGGTTTGCTCTTAGAAAATTTATAATTGAGCAGGGAAAAAAATAAAGAAAAAATAAATACAGAAAATAAATAAAAATATAAAAATACAAAAAATAAATAAAAAAATAAAAAATAAATACAGAAATACAATATTATTGAAAGAAGTTTATTACTCGGTGACTCTATCTCCCAAATCAAACTAATACTTGTGTACACTATAAGCTGGGAGATCGCACTACATACCACAGACACTGGGAATTAAATTATTCTCCCAAAGGATTCAGCTTCCACATTTAGAGATCAAACTCACCCTTGTGAACCTGCCCACCCCCGCACTTCTTGGTACAAACGATTCCCAATATATCAATAAAAAGTACTTCGTTTGTACCGGTTTGTACTGCAAGTATTTTTGTTTGTACTGCACTGCAGTATGAGGAATTAAGAAAACAAAGTGGGGGCTTCGTAAAATTGCCCCCCCCCCAAATGTCCTAGGGTCAATTTAATTGGCTCATTTGAAAGATTTTCGTTTGTACCGGATTGTACCGTAATTTGTTTCGTTTGTACCGTCTTTGATTATGAAAAATTAACGAAACAAAATGGGGGTCCAGATCAAGCAGGCCCTCAAATCACCACTTAATATACAAGGCACACATGACTTTTGAATATCATATGAAAGTACTTGGTTAGTACCGAATTGTACCGCAATGAGTTTTAGTCTAACCATAATAGATTATGATAAATAGTGTTGCCACAAGACAAGACGAACCCCTTTTTGACGAGACAAGAGACGAGACGTGACGTCTCGTGGAATGTCTCGTCGCGTCTCGTGTCTCGAAAATGAAAACGCTGGCGGGAAAGGCCAAGACTGAAGTTGCCAGTTGTCATATAGATTGCAAAAGAAAATCCCCTTTCTGAGAAAACATTTTGAAAAGCCTTCATAGAAAAGTGTCCTCTGTCTATTTAATGAAACAATCGTGCTACATGAGCTTCCAGGAATATCATACTTAATGTCTTGTCCCAAATTCTCCTTACTGTAAACTGAGGAATTCTCTATATTTTCTCCATTTCTGGGTGGAATGATGAAAACAAAACATTTTTACAAGCTCAAGAAACCGAACTACCACCACCATCCATTCAATTTGAAAACTGGGTACACTCTTCACAAGCTGTAGTTGAATGTTCTGGCTGAGTTGGCGGAAGAGTATAGACTACAGTGGTCTTTATTTTCTCGTGGCGGTATTCTTTTTGCTAAATGCAACGAAAACGGCAATTGAAGCACGTCGTCCTGCAACTAAAATTTTGTCTCCTCTCTCTCTCTCTCTCTTTCTCTCTCTCTCTCTCTGTATCTCTCTCGCGCGCGTGTACACACACACTTACACACATACTTTTACCATTTTACCAATCGCTAGCTTAGTGGCATCTGCAATATACAGCAGTCATGTTGTAAAATTCAGCTCTTCGTTTGGAAGCCGGGCGAAGGACAAAGAAAGCCAAGATATTGTCGACGAACCCTTCAAATTGTTGTTTGCATTCAGTAAATTTATGATACTAACGATAACGCTGGAGGTGAAGAGGTTGTCTTTGTTTTGTTACGCGGAAATGCTGGATCTGACCAGAGTGCGAAATTGGCCTCTGCTTCGATGTTGAGAGGAGGGGAATACTTCCCTTTCCTAGTGAATAATATTAATTAGAACCTGGATTATCTTCAGAAACGGTTTCCTACAGGCACATAAAACCTTTCGAACTTGATAAGTGTAAAGAACATTTGGTATAATATTCATGGAAGTCCGTTGAAAGCAGAAAATATCATGAGAACGGGCAAAATTTGAACACTGACAGCATAATTAACAAAAAAGAAATAGGATACCAAATCATATTTTTAATCCTGTTATAAAATGTATATCCTATATTTTTACTAATTTCTTACCCGCATGAAAGTAACCTGGGGAGGATATTCTCCCCAAATTTTTCAAATTGAAATCCTCTTATCCCGCACGGTTTTGCTCTCTGACACTGATACGAAAAGACAAGCGCTGTTAAAATCCACACACATGACCCTTCCGGGACTCAACCCGGGGCCTTCGAGCCGATGGTATATCGCCGCAGACTGCTCGACTTGGTATGAGGTATACGTTGTACGGTCACGAATAAATCACGACAATATAAGAAAATGTTTTAAAAAGTCGCCATCTTTAATCGAAAATGGCCACCCAAAAATCATTTTTTACACCACTTGCTAATCTGGGTGTACCGTCATGAGTATGTTACACAAACGGGGCAAACACCATATAGGGGCACAGACATCGTGGGGATGGGGACAGATTTGTAAAATTGTGTAGAATGTCCCCCAAGCATTCTTTCCTCCGATGTGTCGCTCAGCTTCCAGTACTATGGCACTTTAAATAGAGCTTATTGTGCAGTAACCTATTAAATTTCAATTAAATACTTTTTATTACTCAATAAAATTATTTTGTTCCAAGCTATTGTTTTTTTTAAATAATTGCAACACATCTAAACATGCTAAAATGGAAAGTAGTTTTTGGATTGGTCTGGGTTAACACTGCAAAACCTAAAGGCTGGAATATATGAAATCAAAGTACATACCTAGGTATATATTTCTAGAATATATGGAATCAAGTGTCTTCGTCTTCGATGTAATTATGAGCAATTTACTGTATATTCGTGTATTGAAACTCGTGAAATAAATTTCAATGTTTCAGAATATTAAAAAAAAAAGAAAGAAAAGAAAGGGTCGAGGAAAATCAGACAACTAACAGCAGAGAAATATTATTTTGTAAACTATTTGTCCTTGGCTTGTGAGCTTTTTTGAATTTATTTTTAAGATCTTTAGGCAACTTTGGCTCACGCTGAATGGATGATGATGAGAAAATAAGTAGAATGAAGAAAGTGGTAGGATACGAGGCAACACACATACTCGTTTTTCACCACAAAGCTCACATGGCACTAACCGAGATCGAACCGACTACCATACGCACCAGAGGTGAATGCTTCACGTTGTAGCTACCGTGACATTTCTTATCTTCTGTGTTCTGAGTAATAACTTCGTTGTATCTTGATCAGCATGGCGCAGAGTGCTACATATTAATTTCGTTCGGATGATATGCTACAATATTTTACGAGACAAGACGAGACAAAACGAGATAAACGAGACGAGACGAGACAAAACCCTTTGAGACGAGACGAGCATATCCTTTCGAGACGAGACACGAGGCGAGACATGCTTTGCACGAGACGAGACGAGACAGCTTGAAGTCTCGTCTCGTGACAACGCTAATGATAAATTAAGAAAACAAAATTGGGGGTGCTGTGTGAACCTGTCCCCCTCCCAACGTTGTATAAACGATTTAGTTGGCTCATTTGAAAGATTTTCGTTTGTACCGGATTGTACCGTAGTTTGTTTCGTTTGTGCCGTCTTGCATTATGAAAAAATTAATGAAACAAAATGGAGTCCCAGGTCAAGCACGCCCTCACATCACCACATAATACACCGGGTACACATGACTTTTGTATGTCATATGAAAGTACTTAGTTAGTACTGTATTGTACCAGAATGAGTTTTAATTTAACCGTAATAGATTATGCAAAATTAAGAAAACAAAATTGGGGGCTGTGTGAAGCTGGTTGAGGACAAGCTGGCCCGAACAACACAATTTCTTTACAATTCGAATGAAAACGGGACCAAAAATTTGTACCAGTTATGTACTAATTTGTACCACCAAAAATCGAATTAGCACCCCCAGCAATACTTAGAAGTATGAATTGTTGATTGTGGGTCAAACTGTCACGCATAACCTATTTTTCTTTCGAATAGTATCATAACGGTATCAAAAATTTGTAGCCAATATTTACCAATTTGTACTACCAAAATTATAATATGTACAACCACCAATTTCGAGAAATTTGGATTTAGGTTGGCGGATTAGACTGGCCCGCACAACTTATTTTCATTAAAATTTGAATCAAAATAGTACCGAACATTTATACTCTATATGCACCAATTTGTATCGCCAAAATTAAAATTTGTCCTCTCATCAATTTCGAAAGATTGAATTTTTGATAACGGGTGGAGCAGAGCCGCACAACTCTTCTTCCAATTTGAATCAAAATGACACCATAAATTGGTACCCCATTCTTATCAATTTGTACCACAAAATTAAAACTTGTATTTCCACCAATTTCAAGAAATTTGAGTTTTCGATGGTGGGTCAAACTGGATCGCACAATTTATTTTTCTTTCAAATTCGAATTACAACGATACCAAAAAATTGTATCCAATATGCGCCAACCTGTACCACCAAAATTAGAATTTGTACACCATACTTATTTCGGCAAAATTTGAATTTTATAGAGAACCAGTATGACGTCAATCTGGCCTACACAACACATTTTTTAATTCGAATGAAAACGGTACTAAACTTTGCAAACACTATGTAAAAATTTGTACCTCCAAAATTGATTTGCAACCTCACCAATTTCGCGAGAATTGAATTTTTAATGGCGAGTCTAGCAGGCTTGCACAACACTTTTATCTTCCCAATTCAAATCAAAACGATACCAGAATTTTTACCCAATGTGTACCAATTTGTAACACCAAAATTAGAATTTGTATCCCAAGAAATTTCGTGAAGCATGGCAGGTCATGTCAGGCAGAATTTTGTTGGCAGGTCAAACTTTCCCACACAACTTATTTTTCTTCCAATTTGAATCAAAATTGTTCAAAAATTTGTACCCGAAATGTACCAACTTTTGCCACAAAAATTATAATTTCTAGCCCCACCAATTTCGAGGAACTTGAATTTTTTATGGCGGTTCAAACTGACCCACAAACACTTTCTTTCCAATTCGAATCAAAAAACTTACAAAATTTGTACCTAGTATGTACCAATTTGAACTACCAAAATAAGAATTTGTACCCGGAATAATTTCGAGAAATTTGAATTTTTGTTAGGAGGTCAAGATAGCGAGCACAAAACGTTTTTCTTCCCAATTCAATCAAAACTGTACCAAAAATTTGTTTCCAATATGTAACAACTTGTATCACCAAAACTAGAATTTGTATACCCACCAATTTCAAGAAATATGAATTTGGCAGGTCAAACTGGCCGGCTAAATTATTTTTGTTTCCAATTCGAATCAAAACCGCACCAAAAACTTGAACCCAATATGTACCAATTTGCACCGCCGCAACAAGAATTTGTACCCCCACTAATTTCGAGAAATTATATTAATAATTTTTGGTGGCGGGTGAAACTGGCCCGCATAACTTATTTTCCTTTGCAATTTGAATGAAAACGGTACCAAAAATGTGTACTCGATGTGTACCAATTTCTACCACAAAAATTAGAATTTGTACCCTCACCGATTTGGAGAAATTTGAATTTTTAATGCTGGAGCCAGCTTGTCGTCAAAACTTGGCTCACGCAACACATTTGTTTTACGAATTCGGATTAAAATGTTACCAAAAATTTATGAAAAGTAAGTTCCAGTTTGCACTGTCAAAATTAGAAATTCCAACCCTACCAGTTTCTAGAAATTTGATTTTTCATTGCAATATGTCCTGGCACGGCAACCCCCTTTTTGTATTGAATCAAAATGGTATTCGATTCGAACGAGAACGTGTAACGAAATTTCCCCGCAATTCATAAAAACGGAACGAAAAATTTGCTTATAACTTGCATGAGCAAAATCATGTACGTATAAAGATTGGAAATTGTTATTCAACGAACGGCCAATTTATCACAAGTGAACTCTTCCAGGCCAAAGGCTTTTAAACAATTTGTAACGAAACAAATTACATTGTACCTGCACCAATTCAATAAATTTGAAATGCTTACTCAAATATGTGGATCTATTTGATCTCAAGGTAAACAACAAAATCCTATTTTTTTTAAATTCGACATCACCACTTCGCAAACGAATTTTTGTCTGATTCCATTAAACATTTTAACTCTGGAGTTTTTTATTGATGGTAACTGAATTTGTAAAAACTTTTATAAGCAAAATTAGAACTTAGATCCTGTTATTGAAACGGAGCTATGAGTGGATGGAGACGACTTCACAGAACTGATCCTCTGAATGAGTTCTGTAATAAAAATTAATATTGTCCATGATCACAAATGGTTGGAGAAAAGTCACCCATCTATAAATATTTTGGAGTCCTCAACATATGTAGATGTTTGACTCTCTCTCCCCCAACCAAGTTGTACAAATGCAAATGTTATCAATTTAATCTGCCGCATATCCAACAAGTTGTTTTGAGATAATGGTTTTCTTTATTCTTTCTAACATTTGGTACACGGTGGAAAAATATTTAAATAATTTTGTCTTCGGTGTTTATAGATGGTACAAACTGATATTTGGCACAAATTTTTGGTAACATTTTGATTCGAATTGGTAAAAGAAATGTGTTCCGCGAGCCAAGTTTCGACGTCAAGTTGGCTCGAGTATTGAGAATTCAAAATTCTCAAAATTGATAGTTGCACAAATTCTAATTTTTGTGGCACAAATTGGTACATATTTTCGATATAATTTCGATTCGAATTGGAAAGAAAATAAGTAGTGAGGGCCATCTTGACATCGCCATCAAAAATTCAAATTTCTCGAAACTGGTCGGGGATACAAATTCTAATTTTAATGGTACAAACTGGTACATATTGGCAAAAATTTAGGTATAATTTTGATTCGAATTCCAAAGAAAACAAGAGTTCTGCATGACAACTTGACCTTAAGCTGACTCGCCATCAAAAATTGAAATTTCTCGAAATAAATGGGGGTACAAATTTAATTTTGGTGGTACAAATTGGTACATATTGAGTACAAATTTTTGATACTGTACAGATTCGAATTGGAAAGAAAAACAAGTTGTGCAGGTCAGATTGAACCTCCAACAAAAATTCAAATTTCTCGATATTGGTGGGGGTACAAATTCTAATTTTGTTGGTACAAATTGGTATTTATTGGGTACAAATATTTGGTTTTGATTTGAATTGGAAAGAAAATGTGTTGTCCGGGCCAGCTCGTTGTCAAACTGCCCGCCATCAAAAATTCTAATTTCTCGAAATCAGTGGGGCTAGAAATTCTAATTTTGTTGGTACAAATTGGCTCATGTAGGGTACAAATTTTGGTACTGTTTCGATTCGAACTAGAATAAAAAAATAGTTGAGGTTGAAAACTTTACCCACCACAAGATTCAAATTTTTCGAAATTAGTTGGGGTATAAATTCTAATTTTCGTCGTACAAATTGGTACATATTGGGTACCAACATTTGGTAACATTTTGATTCGAATTGGGAGGAAAAAGAGTTGTTTGGCTCTGCTTCACCCGTTATCAGAAATTCAACCTTTTCGAAATTGGTGAGGGTACATATTTTAATTTGGTAGTACAAATTGGTGCATATAGGGTACAAGTGTATGGTACAGTTTTGATTCGAATTTTAATGAAAAATAAGTTGTGCGGGTCAGTTTAACCCGCAAATCTAAATTCATATTTGTCGAAATTGGTGGGAATACATATTCTAATTTTGGTAGTACAAATTAGTACAGATCTGGTACAAATTTTTGGTCTCATTTTGATTCGAATTGTAAAGGAAAATAAGTTATGCGGGCAAGTTTGACCCGCCATCAAAAATTCACATATCTCGGAAATTGGTGGGAGTACAAATCTAAATTTTGTGGTACATATTGGGTACAAATTTTTGTACCATTTTGATTTGAATTGGAAAGGAAAACGAGTTGTGCGGGCCAGCGTGATCCATCAAAAATTTAAATTTCTAGAAATTGCTGGGAGTAAAAATTCTTATTTTGGTGGTACAAATTTTTGGTACCGTTTTCATTCGAATTGAATAGAAAAAAATGTTGTGTGGGCCTGTTTGACTTGCCATCAAAAATTGAAATTTCTCGAAATTGGTGGGTAATACAAATTAGTACATATTGGGTACAAATTTTTGGTGGCTTTTCGATTCAAACTGAAAGGAAAAATAAGTTGTGCGGGCCAGTTTAATCCGCCGTTAAAAATGCATATTTCTCGAAATTGGTGGTAGTACAAATCCTAATTCTGGTGCTACAAATTGGTATATATTGGGTACAAATTTTAGTACCGGTTTGATTGGAATTGCGAAGAAAAATGAGTTGTGCTGTCCAGATTGACTTCACAACAAAAATTCAATTTTCTCAAAATTATTCGGGTACAATTTCTAATTTTTGTGGTACAATTTGGTGCATATTGGGTACAAGTTTTTGGTTCGAATTGGAAAGCAAAATAAGTTATCCGGCCCAGCTTGACGCACCATTAAAAATTCATACTTCTCGAAATTTGTGGGGGTAGAAATTTTAATTTTGGTGGTAAACGTATATATTGGGTACAAATTTTTGGCTCGAATTGAAAAGAAAATGAAGTGAGTTCCAGCTTGACCCGCCAACAAAATTCAAACGTCTAGAACCTGGTAATGGTAAAAGTTCTTATTTTGGTGGTACAAATTGGCATATATTGGGTACACATTTTTGGTACCGTTTTGATTCGAATTAAAAAAAATGTTTTGTGGTTCAGTTGACCTGCCATCAAAAATTCAAATTCCTCGAAATTGATGGAGGTACAAATTCTAACCTTGGTGCTATAAATTGGTACATATTGGGTACAAATTTTTGGTGACGATTTGATTCAAATTGGAAAGGAAACTAAGATGGTGTAGGCCAGGTTGACATGCCATGAGACATTCAAATTTCTCGAAAGTCCTATGTATCCTGTTGAGTGTCCAGTTTGTTCCGTTAATTTATCATAATATACGGGTGGTATAAACGAAACAAACTACAGTACAAACGAAAATATCTCAAATAAGCCAATTAAATCCTTTGTAACGAGAGGTGGGGGACCTGGTTTACGCACGCCCTAATTTCGTTTTCTTAATTTTTCATGATCTATTATGGTTAAACTAAAACTCATTGTGGTACAATACGGTACTAACCAAGTACTTTCATAATTATGATATACAAAAGTCTTGTGGACCCGATGTGTGAAGTCCTGATTCGAGAGCCTGCTTGAAAAAGGCCCCCATCTTGTTTCGTTAATTTTTCATAATCCAGGACGGTACAAACGAAACAAATTACAGTACAATCCAGTAGAAGCGAAAATCTTTCAAATGAGCCAACTAAATCGTTTGTACAACGTGGTGGGGGGGGGGCAGGTTCACACAGCCCCCAATTTTGTTTTCTTAATGTTTCATTCTCTGTTATAGCTAAACTATAACTCATTGTGGTCCAATACAGTACTAACCAAGTACTTTCATATGACGTACAAAAGTCAAGTGTACCCGGTATATTAAGTGGTGATTTGAGGGTCATAGGAACAGTGACGAAGGCGACAAAAATGTACACAGTGTGTTTTGGTGAGAGAAAAGCTGAAATCAATAGTAGAAGACCATCGGTGAAGGCGGTTGAGCGCTAACTACAACTGTCGAGTAATAGTACGGAGATCATGTGAGCGACAGTAAATCATAGTCATCCACATAAAGCAGCCCATGAACAGAAGGTGACACTTAACTCACTGCTGTGCGTAACTCTATTCTCCTGTGGAAACGGAGCAGAAAGAGTAGCTTCAAGCTTGACTCTAAAAGAACGTTGTAGGAGAAAGTTCTGGAGAAAGAGAGTCGAGTTGCCACGTAAGCCCGATATGCACTTGCCGTAAAATGCAATAACGCCAAGCTGTATCGTAGACCTTTTCAAGGTCAAAGAAAATTGCTATCACATGTTCTTGATGGCGAAAAGCATCCTGGGTAGCACTTTCAAGATGCGCCAGAACGAAAACGTTGAAAGCCACACTGGAGCCTAGAAATGAGACAATGGTGTTCAAGAAACCAGACTAAGCGAGTGTTGATCATCTCCAAAAGTTTACACAGACAGCTAGTCAAGGTGATCGGACGGTAACTTCCGCTTGACTGGCAGGTTTGACAGGCTTCTAAATAGGAATAATTTATGTTCCATACCAGGCAGCAGGAAAGTAGTCTTCAAGCCAGATACGATTATACAGGTAAAGAAGATGTTGCTTTCAATCGCCAGGAAGATGCCGAAGCATAGTATAACGGATGCCATCAGGGCCAGGTGCCGTGCCCTTCGTAGAATCCAAAACAGCAGCAGTAAAAGGCAGATTACAAGGTTCAGCGTTCCGAGAGCGGAACTGAAGTGACGTACATTCGTTGTGTTGTTTCTGAGTGAGTAGCTCGGCTGAGTAGTGAGTAGAACTAGAAACATCCGCAAAATGACGTCATAATTCAGCAACAATTCTATCCGGATCGATGACAAGGGCAGGAACTGCAACAGAGGAAACGTGCCCTGGAGGCGACGAATCTGCGACCAGACTTCTGTCATGGAACAGCCAGCAGTAAGAGATTTAAGTGCGGCAGCTATGGCGTTTAGCTTGCTTAATCAGATAGCGAGCTCGAGCACGAAGAAAACGAAATTGAACCAAGTTATAATCTGTAGAACCACAATGAAAAGTACGGAGTGCTCGACGTCGGACCAGAATGACGTCGCCAATTTTCTCACATCGCCAGAGAACGGTGCGTTTACACCGGGAACCACCATAGATAGGAATAGAATCGTGTGCAGCTGCCAGGATACTCTGCCGAAAGGCCTCAATGATGATCAACAGTGAAACGGGGTTCCAGAGTGAACTGAAAAGTTGCAGAAAAATGGCCCCAGTTAGCTTCACGTAGATTACAGGTAGTCAAAGGAACGGAAGTCCATTGACAATAATAGGAAAGTGGTTACTGCCAGAGATCGTCATGCACACGACAAGTGAGGTGGGCACGAAGGTGAGGGAGGACTACAAATGGAGAGGTCCAAAAGAGAGTAGATATCAGTAGCAGTATAAAATTTGTAGGACTGCCATCGTTTGGGAGCAACAAGTTAGTGTTGTCAAGGAAAGGGACAATCTCTTGACCTCGAGGCTCATTACGAGGTGGACCCCACAGTGTATTGTAGGAGTTAAAATCACCCACAAACAGAAATGGGGATGGAAGCTGTCGGACAATCAGTTCAAGATCGGCAGCAGTAAAGACGTCATGGCGCTTAAGGTAGACACAACAAAAAGTAACAGGCTGCCTCAAAAAAACAGGAACAGCTAAGCTGTAAATAACTGTTCACATGTAGGAGAGCAGAGTGGTAGGCATCAGAGACACCGATTTGCACACAACCTGCTACACGACCAGCAGTAAACTGATCATGACGATATAAAGTGTAACCGGACAGAACTGAGTTGTTAATAGAGGTAAAATGAGTTTCTTGAAGACAGAAGATTGTGGGATGAAACAACGTCAATAACTGCTTAAATTCCTCGTAGTGTGTGGAATAGCCGTTTAGATTCCATTGAAGGAGAGATATTCAACAAATGTCGAGAACAAGAAAGAAGCGAAGTACTGCGCTTGCCTTTTTGACGGCCTTCCCTAAGGGTAAAATTATCAAGTTCCTCCTCCACCATATCATCCACAAGAGACTCGTCATTTTTAGATGGACTGCGTGATGTATGCTTCTGTTACTTCGCCCCAAGTGGGCTAGAAGACTGGGTGTGTGGAGATTTCTTTCGGTAGCTTCGCAGAAGTAGCTGTGGAAGAGATGGAGGCAGACTTGGAAGCCTGACTGTGAGACTGGAGCTGCTTTTTCCATTCCTTCTTTGTGAGTGGTTTCGTACGAGGCTGGCTGTTTGTCTGCTTCTGGGCTATGGATGAACTAGGGGCAGTCGAGGTGGAGCCAGCAGCCGGAGCGGCAGGAGGCTGTGAAGCAGGCATTGGCTTAACGATAGACGAAGTAGAGGTCTGCATGGGCTCGGGCCAAGCCCGCGGGTCTAAGCTCGACCCGGCCTGCGAGCCGGGCTCGGGCCTACGAAGCATATATTACTTCGGGTCCAGGCCGTAAATTTTTAAATATACAACCATATTTCTCGGGCCTAACTTTATAAATACGCTATATATTGCACCGTTCTTTCTAGACAAGTTTTAAAACACAACTGCAAAATTAAATCTTTAATTGCTGTAAATAAAAACACAATTTTGCGTTAATTATTAAGTTTCCGTAATTCGAGCTTATTTCGAGCTCATTTGATTACCACACGAGCTCGGGCCTAAATGCTTAAACATATTTCGGACTCGGGTCGAGCCTCACATTGTAAATTCACGGGCCGAACCGGGCCCCGGCTAAAAATTCCGGCCCATGCAGACCTCTAAGACGAAGGATCAGCCGGGGTAAGTGTAGACTGCGAAGTTGAAGAAGACCTGTGCTTCGTCCGAGTGCAGGACATTTCTAGAAATCCTTTGGCGAGTTCAGTTATTGTGAATCAGCAATTAGATCGCACTTTCTCGTTAATGTATTTCACCAGATCGTCGGTCTGAACACCAGTCCTTTCCCTACACTTGAACGTCCTTCCTAAAACTCTCTGCACATTGCCTGACCCTCCCTTTACTCATTACTATCGGTCCGTAAACAGCACACAATTTCTCATGAATGCCAGCTGCCTTCTGTTTTGTAGCATTAAAAATCGTATGACAGATTTCACTTCACACTTGAAGGGATTTTGTTTTACGGCATCCATTTCACCCTACTACTTGCATTCACGCAGTTTGGACAATTTTATCTCTGTTGCAAGCACAAATGCTAGGGCATGCCTCTGCGAATGCTCAACTCCATCAGTGTTGCCAACCCCGTGTAAAAATTATCGGTGCTTTTTTTTACATGAGCCTCGTAAAATATTTTCAGTAAAACTTTTACAGTATATATTTTACTGTTAAATGATGTCAAAAAGACATGGCTTATTCCGATCGATAATTAACTTTAACAAAATGCTATATGTCAGTTTAAAAGGTCATGCATGGTTCTTGAAAAAATCAAGATAAACTTTTTTTATATAAACCTAAAAATCGATGCTGTTCAAAAACCAGTTACGTATTAAAATAAAGCAGATAGTAAATTACACGCTAATAAACCTTTCCATCATGACGCTAGCAAGATGTCAGTACATTCCATAATTAACGAGATAAAGCCCCAAATTATAATCCTTTTTCCACTTTAATTTCTGTTTAAATAAAAATATTGTCCAAAGGTGAAGCAGGGTCGTACCTAGTTATGGGTAAATTCCCGGGAAGATATTTTTCGGGAAGATTATGTACAAGAAGATGGGAATATTCTGGGAATTTATGTACAATCAAAAAGAAAATTGCATTCTACTACTATATTATGATTTCAAAGTTAAATTTGATTTTTTATCACAGTATATTATTACTGTTGTCTGCAGATTCTTTAAAATGTATATTCTGAACGGTGTTGTTATTTTATTAATATTTTGTTATATTTAAAAAGGACGCATAAATGTATTTTGACTTACAATATGCTCTACCAAATAAATACAGGGAAAAGATTGTATAGTAAGTCCACATACTTTTACACCGCTAAACAGTTTAAATTTATATGTAAGTGGAGTTTCTGAACTTGACTACTATTGATATTATAAACATATTAAATTTTTAAATGTTATAAACAAATTAGATTGGGTAACTGCCAGAAGACAATGTCTCACCATTGCATCAACATTTGCGCATACATATTTATGTTCATAATGTTTGCAAGATACTGAATTATCTTTATAATTTTGCACGTAAAATTGCCACACACAACCTTTCTTCCTACCTATTTCTCGAAATTTCATGCCTTAATTCACATGTAAGAGAGGTCCGAGTACCAATTCAGAAATTCAAGTCAGAGACAGGAAACAGACCGTCGTCTATTACTAACGGTGGTTCGGGGTGTCTTAATAGTACTTCATCTCTATTTCTACATAATTTCTTCATTACTTTACAAACTGCTTCCTTTTGTCATTTGTAATCCTAGAAGTAAATGATAATAAATGAAAATAAAGTAATTACTCATATGGTTCTGATAATTTGGAAGATAAAGTAAAGAAACGAAAATAAATTCCTTCCCGGAAATTTATATGCCAGGGGAAAAACAAGGGAATATTCCCATTTCTATTTTCCTTTCCACCGGGAATATTCCCACTGCCCATCTGTAGTCGTACCTACGGAGAGTCTACTGGGTTCGAATCTACCCCAAAACATCGTAACTTTTTTAATACTTATTTTCTCTTCGTACCAGGGTCACACTCACGAAGAGTCCACCAGGACCCCTTCAATTTTCGTCAAACATTTGTACAATTTCTCTATAAAACTATTTACTTTAACAGAGAAGTTATTGGTATTGCCTGAAGATTTGATCTTGAAGTGCGTATATCTGTACTCTTACTTTCCTTATAGAAACTACTTAGTTCTATCATTTTTCCTGAGAATATATACAGAAAAAATTGATGTGTTAAAACAACTCACTTTTAACACAAGTCAGTAATTACAGCATGACTACCACTCCAGCGTGTTATTTCAAGAGCAAGCGCCCAGTGTTATGGTTAACACAGGCATGGTGTTATCAGGGCCGGCGCTAGCAGTTTTGTCGTCCTTGGCGGTACTTTCACATGCCGCCTCTTTAATCCGCAAACCTTACTTGAGCAGAAGACATTCAAATGTCACGAAAAAGTAAGATGTTCCATTTAAAAATATGTATGAAATGGAAAAGTAAACAAATAATTGTACTGCCTCTCTCGAATGCTTACGTAATATTTAAACGACTCCATACTTGACACAATTTCAGTATGCTCAAGTTCGCTGTATATGTCTGATATACAGCAGCGCATATAGAAAATAAAATTTCAAAAAAAAGCTTTAGTCAGACCAAGACTTTTAATTTTTTAAGCTTATTTTATATCAAGTTATTGCCAATAGAAATTAAATGAAATCTTTGTTTTACGTCCCACGTTTATGACGGTTAGTATTGCCAATAGAATATGGAGTATGAAGATAATATAGTGAATCAGATATTACTGCCAATCTAAGTAATTAGCCTAAACCTTATAATGTACTAAACCAAAATAGAGACATAAATTTAACAAACCTTAATTGAAAGAAAATTTTCTTGCTTTGGTATGAGCAAATTCCTTTATCACATTCACGTAGTCCGATGTTTCAGCCAACTCGTGTTCTATTTATAGCATCGCTAGACGGCTCAAGCGTATTTCAGACATGGAAGAATGTAGTTTTTTATAAGCTTAGTTCAGAAAAACTTCTTTCTCCACTTGTTACTGTTACCGGTAAGGTTAACAAAATCCTAAATGCAACACTGACATTGGGAGCAAAGTCATGTTCCTTAATTAATTTTAAAGTCTCTTTTGGTGAACTTTTAGGCTTAGGCCCTAATTATAGCGGATAACACTTTTAGTTCGTCTTTCAAATCACTGGGGTTAATAACTTTGATTCTTCTTGTGTTTAAATGCTCCCTAATAGCATGTTGGTTTTGCAGCAAGTCTTCCACTATATTTGATTTTAACTTGCTAGACTTTCCGTGCACTGTACACCTGCTGCAGGCTTTTTGAAAGAGTTATCCGCAAGTGTCGTAATTTGATTTTCACTTGCTAAATTTTACTTGCCTCGGAAGCTTGCTGCAACTTTGTAGCAAGTGTGTCAGTTCTAGTTTCCACCAACAGGTTGCACAAAAGTCTAATCTTAGAAATCTCCCCACCAGGCCGCCATTTGTAATAGCTGCAAAGTGTGCGAAAGGAAGTGTGTTACAGCAAAAGAATTTTTAGATTATTTTGTCACATTTTGCTGTTGCAGAATTTTAGGCCATATTGTCATTTTCTTTGATATCAATTGGATTCTTAATTCTTGCTGGTATGAGTGTAAGTTTGCATGCAGTACCTTCTGCAAGCGTTTCACTTCCATAAGGCTTGTGTAAGTCAGTAGGCAATGGTGAGTTGTGCATTAACCACTAGCGGTTCGTAGTCTGTAGACGCACCGGTTGCAATATCAAAGGTATGTAGATACGCGCAAGTGTTTCCCTCCCTCAGCGTTCTTGAGTTTTATCCAAAAAATATTCAGGAAATATGAAGAGGAAAGTCTTTTAAAGCTATATTTGTATAGTTATTGATTAAAGTGTATTCTCTAATATTGATTTAATATATAAGCTATTTTCTTTATTTGAAACAACCACTATCAATGTACGTTCATAAACTACTTATATACTCAGGTACAAAACTTCTATACTCGTGTTATTGAACAAGAGATAAATCGAATATATAGTATGTGCTGTAAGCCATGAATGATGGCGTTAATCCCAAAAGAAGAAAAGAAGCAAGGAAATTGCATATATTCAAGCAAGCAGTTAAACAAAAATTATTTAATTAAATAAACTATGCATTATTTTAAAATAAAAGGTCTTTCTTCGTTCTTTTCGAGCTTCAAATTTTTGTATGACTTCATCGAAATCTGAAATGCTGCTCGCCAAGTTTTTTCTGAATAAAAAGCATCGCTACCGGAAATATTTTCCGCTTTATTCTCTTTAGGGTACAGAAGCACGTCTCTCCTCCGACAATAAGCATTTTGTTAGCATTCCTTTGTATGAATATAAGGTACAAAAAGTCCATTTTCAGTAACCACGTATTTTTGTCTGCTGATCTACTATAAAGAAGCATGAAATCTAAGATGTTTTCCTTCGAAAATAATAATAAAAAAATAGTTTAACATTCCAACAAATTAGGCTAAAGAAGACAGATGATTATTGAAAGTGAATGATTTGAGATTATTTTTTTATGCTTTTAGCCGGAAATCGAACACGGGACCATGTGCATGAAAGAGACAGAGCTAGGAATTAGACCAGTGGTATGACTTTTTCTCCTTCGAGACATGATTTACGAAATATTAATATTTGGAATGATTTGTTAGTTTTCAATCGATGGGAATTAACCATGAATTCGAAATCACTTAATTTGATGCTGAAAATATCTTGAATATAGGGATTTCTCTTTTGGGAATGGTAGCTATATATCTCAAAGTAGAAAAAAAAAAGAACGAACTGCGATTGCAAGGACTAGATATTTCTGCTATTATCAATGTTCATTTGATTTGATTTGGTTTACTATTCATTCTGTACATCATATTACATGTATGTTTGACTATTGTGTCTTCTTTATTTCAGCTCTGAACTGTAACGATGTTTTAAATTGGAGAAATTTTGTGAAAACAAAATCAAGCAACCTCTTAAACACAAAAATAATATGTATACTTCTGTGCATAGTAAGATTATTATTCTTTCAGTGTCACAAATTATTTCTTATATTCTAAATTACTTGCGGCCCCTGGTTCGATCCCAGGTCGCGTCAAGTGGGCTCCGTGTTGGACGAACACCGTGTACGTGTGTTTCCTCCCACTTTCGTCATTCCAACATTTCATTCATTCTCATCATCTTCTTTAGCATATGGCCATAAAAAGTATTGATGAGAAATTAATTACAAATTACTTAACTGGGTGGAGTGGGAAGAAATATCATAAATACAGTATTAAGTCCCGTTAACTACATTTATACTTCAATTTTTCATTAGACATACTTCCTGTGTTCCATGTTGGAATCTCTTGATTTTATGGTTGATAATATGACAATACCCCCCCCCCCAGAAAAAAGGAAAACATCTTGCTTGAAAGTGAACCGATAGGGACAGTTCTTGAGGCAGTAAACATTCTTAAAAACTGCACCGATACGAGCACAAAATTAAAATACAGAATTATTTTATATCTTGATAATTCCTCTGTTTTAATCATAATGAATATTTAGAACCACAACCACCCAACTTTGGGAGGGCAAAACTCCCCCAAAGAAAGAAACAATACTACCACCAGACGCGTATTTGTTCTTTGCGAGTTTGTTTTGTGAATAACTTCTTTCTTCCAAGCGTCTGTATGTTACCCTATCAATTGAGTCAAGCGCTGCCAAGCGGAGGAATTCGTAACTATTACAGAAGCTGACGATACACCAGTTGCGCAACGAGCTGCAACTACAAACAGGCACCCCATGTTAAGAGATAGGCGCTCGCCGCTATATGCTCAATGTTACTGCTCCCAGTGGCAACGTTCGGTGCAACTGGAAATGTAGATCTCTCTCTTTCTCTCAGTTTTCTTAATTCATTTTTTTTTAGAAATGCATCAATACTGTCTTGCGCTCAAGATCAAAGGTTTATTTCTTACTGATACACTACTTTAATACCTAAAAATATCTTTAGTATTAAAAAAAAATATCCGGTTGCACAACAATGCAACATATAGTACCAGCCGCCACTGGCATTAACCTCGTATACGCGGCTTAGACTTTCCAATCTAAAAGAAAAATGCATGTTTTACTATTTCTTTTACAAGTACATCACTTGGTCTCGCCAAGTGGTATATTTGTATTATAGTAAAATAATGCACTTTTCTTCTGCAATGGAAGTGCAAACTGTAGTCACTAATGCATGCCTCAATGTGCTATCACTAGACAGAAGACTTGCAGAGGAAGTAAAGTGCTTACTGTAGGTCTGCTATGCTAACTTCCACACACTTGCAGCAGACTTGCAATGCAAGTATATACCTGCAGAACACTTACTACACTCACTTGATGAAAACATGCTGCAATCTTGCAATGCAAGTATATACTTGCAGACGACTTACTACAAACTTGCTAGGTACTTGCAGTGCAAGTGATATCCTTGCATCGACTTGCTTTCAACCTACACAAACTTGCTACCAACTTGCACGTGATATGCTTGCAGATACTTGCGTCAAACCTGCACTAAATTGCTGCCGACTTGCTATGCACTTGCAGTGCAAGTGGAAACTTGCAGTAGGGTTGCTGTGCAAGTAAACCCCTTGCAGAAACTTCCTTTGCAAACTTACAATACACTTGCACTGCAGGCGTGCTGCAAGTTCGCCAGACTTGGATTGCAAATCTGCTGCAAGTTTGTTTCAAGTCATTTTTGCTATCTGGGCTGGCAAGTTTAGCACACTTTTCAGACAAAAGTTCAGATGGCATATCTTTAAGATTATTTATATTGTAAAGAAAATCGCAATACTTGCTGTGATGTTTAAGTTGCTCAAACCTTTCTCTTAAAGCTACCACTATCACGTCTAGAACTTTGTAATAAAAATCGATCTTGTATCTTATCTGTGGATCTTCAATACCCAGATAGCACAGAAAAATTTTTTTAAATGTTTAAAAATTTGCAAAGGCAAACTAAAAAGTTTGCAAAAAACTTGCCTTTTCAAATGAGAAAATTTGCCGAAAGTTCAATGCAAATAACGAAGTTGACGCTGGCTGAGTTTGCAGCAAAGTTGCCTTAGAAAATGAAAACATCTGCCAATGCAAACGAAATGTTTGCGACTGCATAGCAAGAAAGTTTGCCAGGACTTTGCTGCAAATATTTTGTGCAAATTTTCTTTGATAAAATTTCCGAAAATGAACTGATAAATTTGGTGAAAATATTAAAAAGTTTGCAGTAACATTGCAGAAAGTGTTTTCACGATCGCAAGATCACGTTTGCTGCAAATGTATCAGGTAATGTTTGCTGCAAATTTATAAACTGAAACCTAACTCTGTGAAACATCAAAATTTTTATGATGTGGATCCGTCTTTTCTTAGTGGCAAGCATTAAACATCTTTAGCTACTTGCCAAAGATAAGAAACTTACGAACGATAAACGCACAGAAAAAGGATATCCCAATTTATCTACTTACTCAACGATCATATCTCTCACACACATTCACAAAATAACGTCAGGCTGCCTGGGTCAATAAAAACATCTGATAAGAGACCAGTGAGTTTATTCTGGAGTCCTCTGGTGCATTGGTTTTTCTCGATTCTCACTTCCCGCTTGTTTTGTCACAGTTGATGTAGCGCAGTGAATTCTGGGTACGATGCGCGTGCACTCGGTAATATCATCACATATTTGCTTTCAGCAAGTTTTTCGAAACAAGTTTTTCTTACGGAGTTGCAAACTGTTTGCGACGGCAAACTTTCAACGCTATATTTTCAAAAAAGATGCAAGTTAATTGCAGTTGTGAATTTATTTTTACAAATCAGCGAAAATTTGCAGATCATATTGAAAGCTTTTAATAAATATTAAGAAATTTTGCCTTCGCAAACTTTCAGATTGTTTGCTCCACTAAACGAAGCAAAAATTTGCCGCAAGTATTCGTGCTATCTGGGTAGCTACATCTTCTGCTCGTACTGAAACTCTCTCTTCTTTCGACTTTGAGCTTGCACTATTACTTTACTTATCCGTGGATCATCCATATCTAATGCTGATGCCAACTCCATCGCATCAACTAAGATTGAAACTGCATCATTTCTGCTCCTCTCAAAGTACTCAGATATATTTTCAAGAAACCCGACTGCATCGAACAACTGAAAATCAATGCTTTGGGGACTTTCAATTAACACATTTAAGTGGAGTAACAAGTTATACGGTACCAGATGAGTGAACAAAGGAAAAGAAAGTCACGCAACTGGTTTGCTATACACAGAGCATCGTGAGCGACCATTCTATGTTCTATTTGAAGTAAGGCACCATAACTTCCCCTATTTGATATCTAAGTGGAGTCAGAGCATCAATTCAGCTCTCCCACCTTGTGGTGCTTAATGGTTTTAAAGTGAGACTGCTATTATGTTCCTTTAGTATGGCCCAACGTAGAACTGACGCAGAAAATAGCCACACACTTTTGTAACTATACAAAAAATGAGATGCTGTGGCTGCAACGTTCACGACAAGGTTTCATGAATAACTACTGCAAGGAGCATAGAAGGCTCTGGAATTTATTTCTAAAATCATCTTCTAAATACCTGAATGTTTGCCTTTCATATTGGAACCATTGTCATATCCTTGGCGCCTCATGTCTCCGATAGGGATGTCCTTTTTTTTCTTTTTTTTAAGCTGTTTAATTATTACTTGTGTCAGTCCTAGACTAATGGTGTCTGTTACCGGTACGAAACCAAGAAAATGTTCGATAATTTTTACAAGGCATTCTACATTACTGTATGTAATTTGTACGAAACGAACGATTATTGTCATTTGCTCTGTACTAAAAAATATCTGGAGTACAGTCTAGTATTATACTATATTTTGCAGCTCTCAACAGAGACAGTATTTTACTTTTAATTTGTTCACTAAGAATTTGAATAATTTCATTTTGAGCATCTTTTCCTAAGTAACGGTGGTATTTACTTTGTACCCCCATGGTTCTTTTAATGTATTCGGCCATGACGCTGTCAAACTTTGCAAAGAGTTCTGCCAGTTTCAGAAAATTACCATTATTACTCGTGTAAAGTTTATCTCATGTTCCGTAACGGTAGACATTGTTCACCTAAAAACTGTAATTTTGCAACTAGTCGTTTTATTACGCTCTTCCAATGTTGTACTTCGGCATTTAACATTAATGTCTCTTGATGCTGTAGGCTAGAAGGCCTGTCTCAAGTGGGAGGGTATCTTTTGCATACTTGGAGTGAAGTGTTAGAACATTGCTGAATAGAGAAAAATATAAAAGACACCTTGATAATCTTATCTACCCTAGCTGAAAATCTGATCTACGCCGCTGCAAGGGAAATATTGAACAAGATACCTGTGGCTAGTAGTTTAATAATTGAAAATTAGGGGGAATGCTCTGAATTTCCTGAGTGAGTATTTTCCTGAATGTGAGAAGTTCAATTACACTCTCATGTAAACACAACTTTATTTTTCCATGTGGGCCTATTACGAAGCATTATATTTTGATAGTATTCTTTTCTTTTCCAAAAGTTGCCGCTCATTAGACTTGCCGCCCTGGGCGATGGCACGGCTCGATACCCTCGCGTCGGCCCTGGGTGTACAACGGCACGTTGTATATTTGTTGGGTCATAAAAGATATTTTAAATATGTACTAGGCTGGCTGACTCTACTATTAGAAAAAGAAAAGAAATATATTAATTATAAATATATAAGATCGATATAAAAGAAGAGATATTCAAATGTTTTAAAATAATAAGATTTTGGATAGCAGGTTGTCAGGGGCAACCAGATATATAATATATATAAAAAATGGAATCAAAAAAAGGACGGAGTGTGTATTATTTAATGGCTCAAATATAAATCAAAAGGAACCAGTGAGCAGTGTGAAGATAACACTGCGGTAGTGTTACAGAACTAGGTGATAGAACGACGGAACGTAGAAATAGGAACAGCGCCACAGTGATCTTTAATATATTATATATATATATACCATGAATAATTGTTCATAACACCCCAGCATTCATACAAACCCTAATGTTAATAATTTATTCGTCAGTGACACTTTCATTTACTACGAACGACTTCGCAAAGATATCAACCTTCAAGATCCTGTGTATCAAGCAGAAGACATGCTAGTCCGTACAAAAGCTGGTTGTGCTAGTGAGCTTTCGAAGAAGATGCTAAGTGAGGTCGCCATGTGAAATAAGTATCGAAGATGATCTAGGTATTTGAGACGTCCTTGGTAGGTTTGATGGGAGTATCAAGAACAGAAAGATTTAGGCGATTTGAGTTCCTGTGGACGCAAGACAGTCACTTAAGGTCAAGAAAAACCACCGCCTGAGTCTTCTCAGAGGTTAGACGTAATCGCCATTTTCAGCAACGAACTAAGACATCCTTAGTAGATTGTAGTGCTGTGTTTAGTTGATGGATTGCCTTACCGAGGGAAAGAAAGGTTGTGCAAACTGAAAAAGATTTACATTAGGAAGAAGATCGGCAACAAAGTGCAAATATAGAAGCAGAGATGTACGAACAGGATGTGATAAGGAATTTTTTACTGAGATACATATATGTAATACAACAGGACAGAAAGTTAAAAATGAAGCAAATGTGGAACAGCAACTTAGAAAAAAGTGCAAGATGCCTTATCTTGTCGAATGCTTTCTCAAGGTCGAAGAGAAGTAAATAATTGAAGTGATTCGTGATGAACTTGGTGAATCATATCTGGTCGTGAACACCAATATGAGGTCGGAAACCTGCTTGGTAGAGTGAAATGATACGATGGCGAGAAAGATGAAGTCTGTTAAGAATGCGTTCGAGGATTTTGCACAAAACAGTGGTTAATTCAATTGGACGATAAAATGATAAATGTAGTAGTTTGCAGTGAAGCTATATCTAGCATCTTAGTGCTAAATCTGGCATAATTCACACAAACTTACCATCTAGCGCCTTGGCGAAACCTACTGTGGAGAACGTTATTTGATCAACCATCGTCAACACCTATCCCTCTTGTATGATAGCGAAGGGTTGCGATAATAAAGTCGGTCTGTATTTCCACTGTGTTGTCGCTGAATTCACAATAATGTTCAAAAATTAATTCAAGAAGTGATAAATGACCTGCAAAAGACCGCTTACTTACCCTGTAGTTTTATTATTGTTAACTGAAACTTGAGTGTGGTTTAATTGGATGTTCTTGTCTCTTCTCACTTTACAACTTGAGATAAGGGTGTGCGTCAGGGTAGATCTAGTAGTATACCACTAAAAGAAACGCTTCAGCGCTGTCGGAAGCGGCATGCATTGAATATTGCTTACAATGTTATTCTTACTAAAAACATAAAGTCATACTTTTTCCACTTCCCAATTCTGCGAACAGACTGAAAAAAAAATGAAATCTTTGAGTTTTACGTCCCACGGTTATGCCGGTGAGGCTAAAGGAGACGGTGATGATGCGTAATGAATGAAATGGTGGAATGAAGAAAGTGGGAGGAAACGGGAGAACCCCGAGAAAACCCACGCACACGGTGTTTGTCCACCACAAAGTTCACTTGGCGGGTGCTGGGATCGAACCCGGGACCCCAAGCACCAGAGGTGATGCGAACAGACTGAATTGCTGAAGGAAATGTTCATAGAAAACTGAAACACTTTTGTCTTAAATTTTCTTTCGGGATATTTTGTATTTGTAGTTATTCGTAAGTGTCTTTTTTATTATCAATATGAAGCGATCACAGGCTGAAAATCCTTAAGAAAAAAGTGCGAGGGGAGTCGAGTTCGAAACCAGTTTATACGCAGAAGTATAATGACATGGGAAAATGAACCAATATTTATAGGCTGGTTCCAGCCTAACAGAAGTTGTCGTTCACAAGCATATTGTTTCGCATGCAAGCAAGAAATGTATGCTAAACGAAGTGTACTAGAGAAACATAGCAAAACTGAACGACAAAAATAACACTCGGTCTTCAAAAGCTTAATGTACTTTGAGTTCGCATCGAAAGTCATATTGAATCTATCTCTTAATTTTATCTTAGTTCAAGGGGGTTCAGTTGGAAAACTCCGGGGGAATCCTCCGGAAGTATGCCTGGAGGAAACACTGCTGGAAAATAAATGAAAACATAAAACAGATTTGACGGCCTAATTCATATCATCATGCTGGTAAGTCTATTCTTTTGTTAAATATTTAATAACTCTAATATTAAATTAGAGTTCGGCGTCCCTTTCACTAGCAAGGTAATATGAGACGTGGACTACAGCGTTTAACGTGGAGCCTGAAGCACATGAGCTCCCACCTAGAATCAAACCCAAGTCTCACGCAGTGTGTGTATTGCGGAGGGGAGGGGGAAGGCGTTGTCACGGTGAAGGAATCAGTCACCTTACCGCCAGAGTTCGTCTTAGAACTTTCACATAAAAGTGCTGTTTAACAGTCTGACCAGGGAGAGCAAATTCCCGGTGCACAATTCCACAAATAAAAAATAAATAAATAAAATAAAAATAAAAATATGATTGTCTTAACATTCGACCTCACTTGTCTTGATTTCTTTGGTCGGGTCTTCCACTGGGTAAACTCTTGCTTGGTTTCTGTCATATACGTGACACAAACTCTCGTCATCTGCAATGATCTTGGTGAAAAAGTTTGACTCACTTTCAATCTGATTTTTCAAATCTTGGCTCAAATTCACTTTTTTTTTATTATTTATTTATTTTTTTTTAAATCCTGTGTGACAGGCGAAGAACAAACTTTGCAGCAACAGGTCTAAGTTTGGAAATCCTTAATCAAAATCCGCTGGTACGAGCTCCTGCTCACTCCTGCCTGTTCTAAAACTTCGTCGATCGTAAAACGACAATCTTCGTTACTTCTTTAAATGTTTCATTGTTTCGAGATGACGGGAGTCCAAAACGAGAATGATTTTCAAAATTCATCCTCACAACGTTTAAAGAGTCCAAACTACTCGAAAACTTGTGTGCAGCTCATAATATTCTTCTTGAAAGCCTGTTGAAGCATTTAGTAAGCTTTCGATGCCGATTTTTCAAACAAGAAGACAAATTTGCGTCATTATTTCCTGTACAGTGTGTGTCTTCTTCTTGGCTTCGGTAACTTTAAAACAAACATGAGAAATGCAACTTAGCAATAATGATCACTTATAAACTTGGGAACACACTAGTTCGCTAAGATGTATAAATGTCTGTGGATTGTATTGTAGAGTCAGTAGGCTTAATAGGAATACTTTTCAAGAATTTAGATGTTTCCATTATCCTCCACCCTCAAATTGTTGGTTTGGAGTATTATGCACAAAGGACACTCTACACTCACAAAGCGAAAAGTAATGGTTTGATCATTCTCATATCTTTTCACTACCGAGCATAGTTATTCGTACTATGTCGAAAGATGTGTACTAAATTATTCGTAAACGGTGCGGAGTAGGCGAACAAGATGGAGCCTGGGAAAGTACTGGAATATACTAAAAATATTTTTTCTATCTTAAATTATTTCGAAACTATTTCCGTTATATACACACAGTTTCTACTAAATTCTTCTTTTGCCTTCATTTTCCAAGTTGGATAGATTCTGTATTATGCAAAAATAATAATAAAAATGAAAAATAAATAACATTGCATAATGTGAAGTTTCTGCCATATCCACTGTTCCGCTTTGAGAAAGTTTTACTGTATATAAATAGATATATTACTGGTAAATCACTGTGTGCGATGACTGACAAACTTCAGGCACGGCACGTTATCAAGTTTCTGCATCTCCAGAAAAAAAAAAATCATCAAAACACATTCACGACATGAAAGCAGCCCATGGGAAGGAATAACATCTGTGATATGACATCCAAGTGGAAACGGGAATTTCAAACTGAACACATGTCCCTAGATTAGAGACTATTTTTCACAGATGACGCCGTCATGATGGAGGAAGTTCAGATCATCATATTGGAAGACAGGACGATAACCACTAAAACAGTTGTGGCTAAAATAGGCGATAGCTCCAAGAAAAATCAGTAAAACAAGGTTGGATCGCTATGAGCGCAATGAAAAAACTTTTCCGGACGATTGGTCACAATGAGTGAAAGTTGAGTATATCTTTGTGACTCAGAAACAAAGGTGCAAAATTCTGCCACCAAACTGATGTTCTCCGTGTTCTGGGATTGTCAGGGGATCATCACGACAGACTACCTGCCGAAGGCAGTTTAGTCGGGGATAGAAAACTTTTCCTCACTCTGCATATTAACCACACAATTTTTTTCTTTTCATTTTTTAGAGATGTTATTACCATTTTAACAGCAGGAACAGCTTGACTAGAAATATAGTTTCAAGTTCAAAGTGCAAACTTCTACAAAAACTATTTACGTAATGTGAGGACTGCTGGCAAAATGCGTCACGATGTACGTCGACTATGTAAAGAACGATTAACACTAATTCAGTCTCACAGGTATGCGCAGCTGTTTTCTTTCATGTGATTGCACGACCGTTTTGATGCCCCCTCCTTTGTAGAAGGATCTCGTGATCCCTGTGTTCGTTCTTCAATAAGGCTTATCAGAATATGGCCACGCTCACAAACCACCACTGGCATACAGGCAAAATTTTGCAGAATGGCCATGCAAGTAAATCTCCCAACTTAAAGACAGGTGGCAATTCGCCGTCCATAAATGTCTTTGGGAATTGTCAATCACACCTTGCGCTAACAACTGAATCTAGAAACTGAATACAAGGTTAGCCTTCGTCATCTTACCGATGCCCACCGACGGAAACGCAAGGAGCCCTCTCACAGTAGTCTAGTGGCTAGTGCGTGTGCCTTCAGTGATCCTGATGGGATAGCAAAAAAAATAATTTCACAACCACTCACTTTCATTAATCATCCATCCCCTTTACCTTAAAATGCATAACTTGGGAAGTCAAACACTTGGGGGAAGAGGACGCAAAAGAAACGCTTGGAAGCTAACGAGCGGCATAAAACAAAAGATGAATGGAGCATGAGTATACCATTTTAACTGCTTGAAACTAAATACCATCATGTACATGGGCAAAAGCGCGGAGTGCTTCACAAAGTGGGTCCAAGCATACAAAGGTTCTGCCGAAAGGATTCATTCATGGTGATTGACTGTTACTGTTACCGAGGCCAACTTAAAATTAGCAAGGTGAATAAGTTCAAATCAACTCCAGTATTACCAATAGAAGATCCTGAGGCCGATCTACGAACAGAAGCTACCGGAAATGTACAGAAAAAAGATCAACGTGGTACATATTCATCAAGACGAAGATTCGCACACCTGAATATCGTCCCACGCATTTTACCAGGATATGAAGGAGTTACTGCAATGTGAGCGAAATAAGGAAGAAGAAATGGATAGGTATCCAATGGAGCCTTCTGCAATGGAAACTACGTTCCCGGGACACTGATCGGAACTAGAAGAGACTTCGAACACTGACGCACCTGGCACCATAGATTTTCTATTTGGTCACACACATACGGAAGAGCATCTGTATTACAAACATAGTGCAAGCAGTGACACTCATTAGTGTGACTTAAAGACTGGTAAGTTTCCTTTTTATAATTAGCATGTCTGAACCCTGAAAGCGTAACTACTAATAGTCTTCCCTGCTGGTCCGTTAGTCTCAACTGCTAACGGAACTCACCTGTGTTTCACGAAAAGAGATTCCACTGAATACAACTCAAATGTGTTAGTTGTGAAGAAATCTATAGAATATCTATACAAATCTACGTCAAATCCTTGTGAATCTTTAAACTCCCTAAAGTTACATAAGCTTTAAAAGTGTCACAAATTAGAGTTTACAAAATTTGAACTAATATTTACTAAAGGATGGCCTTAATTTGCCTTTAAAAAATCAAACAAAAAATATATACAGAAGCGAACACTTTGATACTTAGTACATTTATTTTCAGAAGAAAACACTTACAACAAACTACACAAATTTCTATGCCTTAGTTTCGTTTTCATGGAATGACGGATTCGTACACTACACTCCTCCGGTTAACAGAGGGTGACTCGAAATATCTATGGCTGTTTTGGTGTGAAGATAGTTTAAGAAAAATTAACAATGACAAGCGAAGGCGTGCAAAAATTTTATTTTTCTGTCACCCAGAGATATCAATCCTATACCTCAACAAAAAAACTCACAAATGCGAAGGTTGGTTGTGTCTCATTTTATATATATATATTAACTATATATATGTATAATAATGCATATTCAACACGACTGCGTGCATGTAAGTGCATTCGGTCACTCCAATAGATGCATACATACAAAATTTAACACACAAACAAAAATTACATACATACTTACATACACTATACACATACATGCACGCACACGTCTTCTATGTATAGATTTTTACATGTGTATTTTTCTTTAGAAATATCCTTTTAAAAATACAAATTACAATTTAGATGCTCCCCCACTGTAAACGTATAGGGCTATTCCAGAATGAGCACTGCCGACAACTGTATAGGGCACATCTAACAATGCTTGTTTAAAAAAAAAAATCATATATATATATGTATAATAATAATAATATATTAGTGCAGGACTGCCACAACATTATCACTTGCTACTAAGAGCAGTTTTCTGAATCGAATCTGCTGATAAATAATGAAAAATATATATTGTCTTCAGACTTTACATACACACCACATGACTTGGTACTACTCTTTGGATGATAACTATTCACTGATATCTTGATGTTTCTCGCGAAAAGTTTCTGGAACAGCCCTCTCCCCAGCACTTCAAGTACACATCTCCATAGGAAAGCATGATATCCAATGAAGAACCTGCAAAAATACAACATAGGTTAGCAAGTATATTTAAAATTTTACTCAGAGTAGTGTCCCAGAAAAATGAAAAAACTTAAGTACTCAGGCCGTAGTATAATGAATTTGAACAAAAACTTGTTTTTTACATTAAAGCTAGCCAATCCGACATGTTATGTATTTTATATGAAGTACGAATAGCAGCAGTAAGCAGACTGATTATGCCAAGGATGATGAGTAGAACTCTCGCTACCCCTGATAACTACACGGCAAAAATAGGCTTCGCACAATGATTCCATCATGTAGAATTTGCTCCACTCAAGATAACTGCTTGAGATCCATGTGGCAGAACACAATTCCCGCTTCAACAGATTTCCTATAGGGTGAGCTTTATCACTCTTAATACAATGGTTCGCTACTTAGTACCTTAATCTCATCTCATTACGCATTTAGTAAGTATATGGTGCCTTTCTTCTCTTGAGTCACCCTGAAGTCTCAATCAGGACGTCACGTTATTGCAACAGACTATTACAAATCAAGTTGTCAAAAATCAAACTACGACGTTTATCAAAAATCAAACTATGGCATTTCAATACCTTGGAATCAATGTGAACTGAGTGTAAAATCCTCAACTCACAAGTAGATTTTGGACATTGCATCCCTTACTTCATTTGTTACCCTCCACGCAAATTAGACAAGTTTTGGCCTGATACAAAAATTAAATGACGAAATCTGTCGGTTCAACATCTCACGATGATTTAAGCAAGTGAATGATGGAAGAATTGGTAGAATGAGGAAGTGGGAAGAAATGGGAGTCCACTCCAACACACCCACGGACACGATGTTGTCCTGAACAAACTTACTTAGCCGGATACTTCGTGTAGTTACGTTGATTACCTCTCCCATATATACGATTGCTTACGTAATCTTACATCAAAAATTTAATTTTGTGCTGCGTGCTATATACGATGCCATTACCATTTCAACTTCCATTTGGACTCAAGAATACTAGTACTCAATTGTGTTAAATTCAGATGCCACACTTACTTCGTGTGCAGTAAGAGATGCAGAGAAATTTTACTTCAATGAACAATGATAAAAGTTTTCAGTTTTTGTTATAGAATATATAGCGCACTGCTTCGGCAATTTCACTGTATTATCCAAATTCTGTCTTGCTGTATTGTGAGAACTCAGCTGTAGTTTAATGCAACCTTAATTTAACTCCTATCTTGACGTCATACAATCTTGAAGTTTCGCACATCAATATGAGACAAGTGATAATAGAACATTCCATTGTTACTTCTATGTATTTTTATACATGTATAGATTATTAAAGTTAGATCTCTAGTTTGATTTTAAAGATTGATGTTAGCCTTTTCATATGCAAAACATACTTTCTTTATAAAGGAAAAAGATAAATATATAACAAGCAAACCAAATCATATTAACCCGCTCGACTACAAACTGTGGTCTGTGCTTCAATCAATGGCCTGCGAGAAGAGAGATAATAATGTAGATTTCCTAAAGTGTGCCCTAGACACTTCATCATAGACACTTTGCAATTCCATTGACGAATGACTCGTCGGACTCCGGACATGCATTTAGGCTTAAGGTGGACATTCTGAAAACTGATTGGCGCTCTTCATGCTCCACATGTTTCCATATACTATCTTGCCAAAGGATATCAATGTATCTTCAACATTGTACCAATTTTGATTTCCAAACCTCTGGCAGTATTTATAAAGTAACTAGGTAGTCATCAGAAGTAACAATATCTGACGAGTAATATGTGACAGATTTTTATAATTTATTGTCCATTGGAAGCAATTATATAACAGCTCGGGATCAGTTGAAATCTGGAAATTCCCTTTCCTTCCAATTCAATAAGGCAGATGAAGGAAAGAAAGGTTTTTCTAAACAGCTGGATTTATATATGTAGGTTAATATACAAGGTCTGTCCTGAGAGTAATGTCAGTGAATTTATCGTAACGCGACTGTACGTCGGAGCGCGGTCTAATCGGTTGTAGCTGGTAGTGGGGGAACATCTAAGCAGCACTCCGTCGCTCAGTGTGCTCCGAGCATCCAGAGAGTGAGGACAGGCCTGTCCGTGTTTTTTTTTTATCTTGTGCAAGTGAAAATGTAGCGCTAGTTAGAACAAAACTTTGAAATCAAGTTTTGCGTGAAACCTGACAAGACCGCTACGGAAACTGTTACTATGATCAAAACTGCTTACAAAGAACATGACCTGTCAGCTCGGCAAGTGTTTCGGTGGCACAAGGCCTTTTTGGAAGGACGTTAACGAACACTTAATGGGCGACGAACGCTTAATCGTCGGTCTGAGTTCAACAATTCCCTCACTCGCGTCACATTGCAAGCCGTGGTGGTCGTGGCTGGCCGTCCGGCGCGATCCTCGTCGTCGACCTGTCCCGGGCTTTCCAAAAAGGCCTTGTGCCACCGAAACACTTGCCGATCTGACAGGGTATGTTCTTTGTAAGCAGTCTTGATCATAGTAACAGTTTCCGTAGCGGTCTTGCCAAGTTTCACGCAAAACTTGATCGCAAATCTTTGTTCTAAATAGCACTGCATTTTCACTTGCACAACATCAAAAAACAACCCTCACGGACAGGCCCGTCCTCACTCTCCGGATGCTCGGAACACACTGAGCGACGGAGTGCTACTTAGCTATGTTCCCCCACTACTAGTTACAATCAACCGGTTAGACCGCCCTCCGACGTACAGTCGCGTCACGATAAATTCACTGACATTACTTTCAGGGCAAACTTTGTGTATATATATATATATATATATACCGGTACTGTGATATAAACTGTGTGATTGAGACTTAAAATGCTTGTTTTGTTTGCTTTTCTGGAGTGGTGTAAAGTGCAATTTTTAATGAAAATTATGTATTATTGAATGTTAGTTTTGTTTACGTTCTAAAAGGAAGTGCTTCATGTACATTATAAGACGCTGAAGAATTTCATTATTCTTTAGAAACTCGAAATATGACAAAAGTGTGTGACAAGCCTTTGTAAACAAAGACGAATTCTGGCACTGCGAAGTGAGGGCTACTTAAATAGATAGATCTCAAAAATTCTAGGTCTACATCATACTATCTTTGGTAGAATAATACAGAAGCAAGGAGAGCATAGTATGTCTTCTGAATGAGAACGGTGTGGCAGAAAACGAAAACAGCTGCAAGATTGGATCAAGAGGTTTTTCGCTTGGCTGTATCAGACAGTGCTTCCAGGGACATGAAATGAAACGGCTATTTATTCTAATGCAGGTTATAACATAAGCCGGATGATTGTTGTCAGACGATTTAATGAAAAAGGATTAAATAAGAAAACTAAAACATTTTTAACTGATAAACATGTAAACGCCAGAAGAGAGTTCGAGAGTAGACACGGAGCAAGGAGTGATGAACAGTAGTGGCACGTAATTTTCTTGGATGAGGAGAATTTTATGATTGTTGGAAATGTCAATGGAATGAAATTTTGGATGAGGAAAGGAGAAAATGTAAAGCTAAAGTATGTTTCCAAAAGAAGGAAATTTGATGAAAGTGTCATGTTGTGTGGATGCTTTACTTCAGATGGAGTGGGATGAAATAAAATCTCGAATGTAACGAGTTAATGTGGCATATTGTATTGACATTCTGACATGGCGAAAGTTACTACGACCATGTGTTGACTATTTCTCAGGTCCTGATTTGATTTATTTTTCAAGACGACAATGCGCCGTCACAAAGCACCGAGTGTAGCGGACTGGTTTCAAAGTATGAATTTCCAAAGATGATGGTAACCACCAATTCTCCGGATATGGATCCTATATAGAATCTGTGGCATATTATATCACAAAAAGGACATGGGAAGATATATGTCCGGGAGACAAATCACTGAGGAACTGGTTCGAAACTGGCACCTCGAACTGGATATTACAATAAGTGAAACATATGTGAACATCATATCTCGTTGGTTTGCAGCATTAAGAGCTGCCCATAGCGGTGTAACAAAAGACTGAAGTGTCATAAAAATTGTGGTGTAAACGATTTTCTCCTTACACTTACTTTCAATAATTTACCTACCGTTTAGCGATAAACTGCACAAAGAGTGTGATGATAAAAAAATATGCATTAAACTTAATTTCTAGATTATAAGGTCCCACAATGCATAAAACTCAGCGTTTTCATGTTATGTTCATATATGTACTACAGTAGCACAAGTTAGAGACCATTAAAAGATCAGTTGATATTATACAGTATATATACATACAAGTATATATGTTGATTCATTTATATTGAACTGAAGTCAATGTGCAACAGTACCGCGCATGCGCAACCTATCGCCGTGAGAAGCAAGCAACACTATCTTGTTAGTCACGCAATTGGGCAGTGTGGTTGATCGTAGTTTGATGCCACCGAAACTGAACAGATTCTGGGAGTGAATCACTGTGGCGTTTTGCGATGCTAAATTCACGGCGTTGCGCGTCGTAGAAATGTGTAAATCGTGCTTCTGTGAATCGTATTATGCAGAAGTATGTAATTCAGAGGTCTGGGTTCACTACACCGACGCGAGTAGCTAGAAACCGGTCTCCCGACAAGACACTCATCTCTTACCAAAGACTTTTCTTTTCCAACATAGCTATTATCGACTGAGATATTACTCAAGCTATGCTGCCATTTGAAACTTTCTTGGCCCTAAGGGCACTTGCTTTATACATATTTTTATCGACCTCTCTACGCTCTTCCATTTTGATCCTTGTTACTTTGGTTCTCTGACGCACACTTGACGGAAAATTGGCTTGTAACACTCAATTAGATTCAACCTGCATGCATGTTCTAATATAATAAAATATCTCAACTTGGGGTACACTTAGTTTCGTTTCTGAGATACTGCCATTTGGAGTCATAAATAAACGAAATTCGAGATTAGGTCATAATTTACAATATGGTAAAGACAAGAAATCAAATTCAGTAGGAAGAATGGCTGGAATGAACTATGATAATGCTTAGAAAAGTTAAAAAATAATAATAATCCAATAAAACTTTAAAAAGTATTTTTAAAACACGGCTCCTCAAAAAAGAATAATAAAATAAAATAAAAAATAAAAATATAAATTTGTAAAAACATGGGGAGCGCTATAATATATAAAACTTCATTTACATGAAAAATTGAAGAATTTATAAATAGATTGTGTATAAGAGTGCTCCTCATGCTTTTATTTTTAGTCATGCATAAACAGAAATTTTTCAATAAAAGACAAATTCTGACCAAAGCATGTGCCCGATGAAGGCAAAGATAATTTACCGAAACTGTAATACTATTATTTATTAGTTAATATATGTTTTCGTCAGAATTTATTGTATTCAAGAAGTTCCAAAGCTAAAAATGAGTGGTATTCAAATTTTTTTTCAAAAAACTTAGTATGATTTGTTTTGCTTCTTATATATATATATATATATATTCTTTATAAAGAAAGCATGTTTTGCATATGAAAAGGGACTAACATCAATCTTTAAAATCAAACAAGATCTAACTTTAATAATCTATACATTTATACAAATACATAGAAGTAACAATGGAATGTTTTACTGTCACCTGTCTCACATTGCTGTGCAAAATTTCAAGATTGTATGACGTCAAGATAGGAGTTAAATTAAGGTTGCATTAATTGAGGACGGCTGTACCAGTGTGAGTTGAAGAAAAGCATACAAAAAACGCGTGGAAAGGAAGATTCCTATACTTGCACATTTGAGATACTGAAGTTTCCGATTACTACAGGAAAAAATAATCCTGAGTATTTGACTCATCACACTGTACCTAAATATTATGCTGGACGTCAAATCAAACAATCCGGGCGCTTTTACAACTTACCAATTCATTCTAACTTCAGCAGCATCCTGATTTGTTAGTTTCTATTGGTCTTCCTTGATCAATCTTCACTTTGTTTGTAGTATCAGCAGCAGATGAAGGAGGACCAACCCTGTTCTTGATTTCAGCAGCCATGGTCATAAATGCTTGCTCTACGTTAGTCGCGTTCTTTGCTGACGTCTCCAAAAACGGGATGCCCAATTGATCGGCATATTCCTAAGTACACAAAAAAATCCACATTATTATACGGCAAGTTCATATCATTTCAATTTTTAAGTCCGTATACCTAGACGTATCTTAGTTCTACTGAGTATAAAAACCTATGCGGTTGTATAAGACATGATATGTCCCTAATATGGCATAAAGCACATATTGCGAATCCTGAACTACCTACAGTGACTGATTGCGGTTGAACTCTTAATAGGAAAGGGCGATACGAGCCAATGATGTGTGATATTCCTTGTGGATCTGAAGAACTTCTTTCAGTCATCAGATGTTCATGTGGTCCGTCAAAATGTTTCCATCATGCAAGTGTGCTCTAAACAAACTTTCTTGCACAGACATGCGTTCCTATTCTGTTGATGAACAAAAATTCAGTAATGTGAGTGAGAAAGAAATCTCAAATGGAATCGACTTTTCTGACGATGCAGATGGTAATGATGATGGCGATGAACTTGGATCATGGTTATGAGATGTGTACCTCGAAGCGGATTATGCAGATAGGGAATCTGAGATAGGTTAATGCGAAGTATAATAAACTCTTGTGAAACAAGAAGGAACTGAGCATAACTCGTATAAGGGAAAGCTTTTGTTATGTGACTTCTTATTCCATTCTTTCGTGAACTAGTCCGTCTGTCTTCCGAGCTGCTGCCGATCGGTTGAACAAGTCACATAAATCCCTGTGATATGAAGGAACGAAAATCAGGGAGAGAGTGTGAATTTCCTTTGTCCCCCTTTTAACCAATTCTTATTTTTTTATTAGTGCATTCTGAATGTGGAGTTTTAGTGCAGCGTAGTGTATATTAAAATATTAAGAAGAATTAATGTTATGAAGATTGAAGGAGGAGAACTTTGGATTCTTGAAGTGCTCCGATCATTCACACCAAAAGAAGAGTATACTTTATTTTTCAGTAAATGAATATAATAAGAAAACACATGACTGGAGTACTTATTCCACGACAATAAAACATATTTCTAAAATACTTATGAACATATACAGAACTAATATTAATATGGATCACATAATATAATAAACTGTAGGAATAGGTATAATGATAATTAAGAAATATATATTAATTCCTTCTCTTCAGTGAAATATTAGATTTCGTATACTGTTGTTTTCCTTATGCTTTATACACCTAGGTAACAACAATTTTGAAAATAAAAAGTTTATTCTTATTTCATGCTCTTTTTATGAATTTAACTATTTGGCATAAATAAATAAAACAGAAATGGTTATTTTGTCAAAATATTTTTTGTGAGAAATTCTTTTTTGAAACTAACCAAAACGGCTGCATTTACGTAAAAGGTGCTAGGTGCTATTAACATAATATATAGAACGTACTTATACCTTTCTTTCTTGAAATAAAGAAACTTAAAATCGAATGATTAGGAGCGAAGTTATAAGAAGTTAAGCGAGCGATGACTCATTTTCCCCACCTCTTCCCCCTCACAGTCGCGAGTCTTGCATGTCCACCTGTACTGTTCTCATTCCCTACTTCATAAGGAACAAAATTATACCATCCACAATACTCTACCATTAAACTGCACACGGGATACCACTAGAAAACCCACTATACAGTACTAGATTCTATTTGTTCCTCAAAAGATGGCACGCACTAATCACCGAAAATTCATCAATTGTTTTATTATTTAAAGGAATTTCATTTTAAAACCAGGAAAAGGAAATACTACTTTTAACTGATATCTCAGTTTAATTTATCCTTTCTGAACATGCCTAATGAAAAAATGAATTATTTACATGGAATCAATAAATAAACACACTCTCAGAACCTGAACTACAAGTAGACACAAAATTAAATAGTTAAGTTTCTGCACTATTGTAAAACGCTCTTTTCCAGGAATGAGAAAATCTCGAAAATAAATCAAAATTCCTGAATTGGGTTACCACTTCGTTAAAGATTCTTAAAATCCAATAAAACAGAGTGATGAGTATTTCTAAATATTATACACTATGATAATTTACAAATTTTGAATAGGTAATAAAGAAAGAAAAAAACTAAGTTCTGTAATACTGCTTTGTTTCAACGAAATAACGCACAACTGACTCGGTTCTAGAAAATGACATTTAGGTTCTTGCTTAAGCAGTAAACCAGCAGTAAGATTCCGTATTATTACAACCTCTATATGTATCACTGTTCACATTGCTATTTAACAAATTAGTTTATTCGAAATCATAAGCTCAAGTTAGAATAACAATTTTATTATTTTAGGTCGGTTTATCATTACAAAACGGAGACAAGTTTGAAAAAAAAAAATCCAGTTTGATTAATAACTTAAGACAATTGTATCTCATAACAGTTTCATAAAGTTGCATATCGATACTTCAATTGATATATTTGATAATCACAAGACAGTTTCAGCGAATCGGTACATTAGTTACAATATATCAAACAAGGATTGATCTTGAGTAGCCAACTACGGAACTTTACAATAATTGCTCTTCGACTAAATTCGTATCATGACTGGTTTTACAGACAAGAAAAAAAAAAAAAAAAAAAATCTACCAAATACTGATCCATCCCCTTTTTAATTATCTATGAAGGAAAAACTGAACGTTCCATTTCTGAAGACATAATTATATAATTGTCACTCATATTCTACAATGTCCTCCAATCTGTGTTGCTACTGTATAACTCCAACTGAGTTCTAAAACTGTAGCATATATCAGATATGGCTTAAGCATTTAGCCCGCCCTCGGACAACACATTAAATATTTTATTTATGCACTACAAAGAAAAGAAAGGAAAAGAAAGAAAAAAAATAATGGACAGCGAATTATGTACATATGGTATGATTGATGATAAGAAACGTAAGTACGTGACAGGATATTCTCAATACTAATATGGAACGTTATTGTTTTATTTATTTACTTTTTCTTTTTTACAACATGCAAGAAAATTCATACTAATGTGGTGGGTCAATTCATTAGTTTGTCAGTCATATAAATCTAAGAGCCACAAGGTGAAATCAACCTTCATAAAATATTCCGGAGCTAAGCTAATCATACCGTGAGTTTACAGTAACTAAGAACATGTACCGAATACGCAATAAGGGTAAATTCGCTTATATTTAAATGCATTCCGACTTAAGATTCATTCTATCATGCAAAATTTTGAATTGACTGTAAAGATTAATAGTAACGTGGAGACATTTATGGCAGATAAGTGAGATGCGTAACGCAAATGAAATTTAGCTATCCATAGTACTTATATTGATCATTTTTCGCAAGATTACTTCCAAGAGTTATTAGTTTTTATAAAAATTTTCAACTGTTGGATTCCACAATACACTCCTACGTCACCGATGCCATCTTAGAAGACGAACTTTTATCTCCATAAAGATGTGGTTGTTAAAAATGAGAAAAATCAGGTTACCTGGAAGCCAGGTACAATTACTTACAGTCTTAAGGAGCCCGATAACAGCCCACTTTCCCTTCTCCAAAAGCCGGGAATCTCGGCCGTCACCAGTCTTCTCAAACTGAGGTTATATGTCTGCTTCTATCATGGCGATTTGCAAACATTAATGACCAGCGGGGGTGGATCAGAAAAGGTTAAATAAAAATTTTGTGAGAACTCGCCAACCGAAAGAGATTATTAAGGTTATTCCCAGATCATTTTTTTGTATATAGGTTAATGGCACAAATCCAATAATTTCGTAATATACTAAATTTTCGACATCGAGTTCTCTCACCCCCTTTTCCTGCTGGTATGTTACTTTCTTCTTCTTCTTCTTCTATACCTAACTACTCGTGCATATCCTATTTTATGTATAATTATTAATTCACACTATTGTTAATTGCATTAATTTAGAAAAATCAGTATATCAACAACTATCATTAGAATTATGTTTGCTTTATCCCAATTTAGTGATTTTACTGTTTATAAATATAATCCTAATACTTCTAATATTATTAATCAGTTGAGTTTGGTAGTACCCAGCAGAAAACTTCACTAAAGCTTCACTGAATTGTCATTATTATTAGGCCTAATGCTCTATTGATGCTTACTTATAAAAATACAAGAATTTTGGATTGAAAATCTTGGTGAGTAATAATAATACCATTTTCAAATTAATAAAGTGTGTAATACAAATCCCCCTTCTTCTATTCAACAATTTAATATGATTTTGAAATGTACTGGTAATGTTTCATTATTATTATCGTAATTATATTTGTATTACCGTAATGTAGTTCTTCGTCAGCACCATGCACATTGTGACACCGGTTAATTTATTTATACATAATTGTATTCCGCCTAACAATATAGGTTTTACAAGTCAAACGTGTGCTCAGATATAGAATAATAGCCTAAATCTATATAATTACGAAATATCAGAGAAAGCAAAGGTTTGCCAAGGTGTGCCAAACAACCGACCTAACAACAACTAACCTATGTAATTAACACAAACACACGAACATAACAATAATAAAATAAAATGGCACAAATGCACAATACGGGAGCCATCAAACATGTAACGAGTTTCAATATATGCATACCGGTATTAATATAATGTAATCGCTACCGGTAAACCGGTACGTTACACTATTCAAGTGTTAGTTGTAACCAATTTGAAAGAAAAAAAATCACAGCGATATTACACGTATCTCTAGTTTGTCATTTCTAATCGTTGTCGAAACGCCAAGTTGGTAATTTCAAACTTGTAATAATTAAAAAGTTGCTCACAACTCGCCTACAATGTATATTGGTAATCCTACATGGATTTTAATATTCTTACTGTAATTTCAGCAATCAATCCTAGCGGCTAGTCAGTAATGAAGAGCTTCGACTTCACAAATTATTTTATACATTTTATTCAATTGAAGTCTTTCTTCTACACGAAACACTAAAATCAGCAATGCGTTTTTAAAATGTTAGTGATTATTACACACACTAACTCACATCCAGAAGTACCAGTACAATAAACGCTATCTACAATATGCTGAAATGGATGCACTTTCCACGACTATGCACAGAGGTTAAGGGAGATAGTGATGATGATGATAATGAATGAAATAATGGAATGAAGCGGGGAAACCCTTAGAAAATCCATGCACATAGTGTTCGCCTACCACAAAACCCATTGGTGCGAGCTGGAATCGAACTAGAGATAAGCGTTCTACCACTGAAATACCGCAGCCTCATCTACAATGTACTCTTAACACGAGTTTTATACAGTATTAAAAAAATCTCACTTCACCTCGACAAGCACAGAGATTTAATTATGAACTGTATCATTCAAAAACCTGGTCCTTTGACTTCACATTGTATAGGGATAGCATTTTTTCAGATTTGTACGTAGGTAGATTTGTATACAGTTGATGCAAGGTTACGGAAGAAAAAGAAGTAAGTGAATTAAATTGAAATGAAACCTTTGATATTGTATGAAACGCGTGTTATAAATACACTGTAGATTAAGTTTGCATTACTATTCCTAGTTGTGTATGATACTGAAATTTTAACTTATTGCTGATTTTAGTGTTTTGTGGAAAAAGCACTAAGTTGAATAAAGTGTAAAAATTATTTGTGAAACCGAAGGTTTGTATTACTGACTAGCTGTCGAAGAAACAGGATTTGTTGCCAAAATTATATTAGGAATATAAAAATCTTTTAGGGTTCCCGGAGCACATTACAGATGGGTGTTAGTAAAATCCCAAATAATCAATGCAATAGGTGATCCGCAAAACAATAATTCATTCGCAAATCGAATATTGCTACTATTGGAGGACAATACTTACTTTTGCTGTTGTGTAGTCAACCACCTTCTTTGTTGTGAGATCACATTTATTTCCTACTAGAAGTTTATTCACATTATCACATGCATAACGATCAATTTCTTCTAGCCACTGTTTTACATTGTTGAACGACTCCTGATCAGTACAATCATAGACGACAATTATACCATGTGCTCCTCTGTAGTAACTGGATGTGATAGTTCGAAACCGCTCTTGACCTGCTGTGTCCCACTGAAATATAAAGTAAAATATCAGAAACCAAATCAAAAAAGCATGAACAAATAACCAATCTAAGCAATTGGATCAAGAACCTTCACACACAGCAAAATAGCGTTTAGGGAATCTTTTCACATTATATAAAGTCTGAAGTTTAAAATAGTAGTTAAAATGCGAATGTTTTTAATGGCTTTAATTTACATTGTGATTAGCTGGGTCTTCTTTCGTTAGAATGTACCATTTTTTAACCACTGGTTTGTATTGATTGTTTGCCATAATGTTTTTCGATTTTTTCTTTATCTGCTTATTGAACGTTACGACATATGTGCGTCTTGTCACAATCCTTTTATTTATAATATTTAAACTTGATTTACACAAAAATTCCTCTTAATTTAAATTTTCGAACTTTCCACAGGAGATTCAATGCGTGTTTATTAGGGTGGAGCGAAAAAATAAAATATCGAATCGAGTATCGAATTTTAATAGGGCTCAAAAGCGTATTCACATGTTAATCAATGGAAAAATAACGAAAAAAGTCACACTTTGGATCTTCAGTTCGCAAAAACGGCCTGAAGTTCGAAAAAATAACAAAAAACACCAAAACTTACCTTTACGCAAGAAATATACAAATTACTTTTTTTTTTTTTTTTTTTCGCTCAAGTACCTTATTTTAGTTGTGTGAGATTATGTTTGTTAATAATTTGTTAATGTGGGTAATTTTATACATTTTCATAATGACTTTGCAGCTCTTCGCCCATTTCTCAACGTTTTTTTCCTTGAAATGGCCCAGAACTCATCACGAGGAGGTGGCTGCAATTCGAGTTGTTCCACCCACACCCTACACAACTCTCCAATCAATTAGGGTGTGCTAAATTATGTTGATTTAGTCAAGGACGTTGTCTTAGATTTTTTAAATTAAATTTTGTCATTGTGAGTTTTGAGAGCAAAGTTACTCTACAGCCATCTGTTTTCTTGTCCGCACACTTTTCCTGCAGACTCTGTAACAAGTTTGACACATCTTGCAACTTGCTGAGTATGGCACAGAAAATTTAAAAAGTCAAACGCACGAGCAGATTTGTCATGCATATGTGATAAGACAGTTATGTTGTCAAACTTTCGAGCATTCGAGGGGGCGACAAAATGGTAATGGCGAGAACACGGAGCTGATGACAAAGAGTAATACAGTCCAATGACCCAATGAGTCATCATCTTGTTACTAACAGGCCAAGTTTATGAACTGCTTATGCTCCGGACAGCCTACTTCCTACCAAAATGCAATGGTCGTTCTATTTCAGTGAGAGCTGCAATTTCATGGTATTTCGTTTGTCCTATTACAGTTAGTGCCTATGAGAACACTTTGGGTGGCCTTCCTCTTTCCATGATTCAGACGTTCCCTAACAACGATCCAGTCTTTCTAGATGACAACATGCCAATACCACAGGCAGACATTTACTGGTGTGGTTTGAGGAACACTGGCATAAACACCTCGCACAGCACGCGTCAAATTATTTCTATTACGTATATGTAAAGGATTTGCGAATAGAAAACTAATTATTTACCAGAACAATAAAAAAATTCAAAGCTCTTCATCAGATAAGGACGAAAAGAAGAAAGGAAAGTAAAATTAAACAACTCGGAAGTATGAAATGGGCACCATGGTGCAATGCACGGTTACGTGATAGTACTACGATGCTGTAAGTCAATGAGGCTTGGTAAAGAATGATAGAAATAATGGGATGAGCAGGCGGCTGGAATGCAGAAGAGCGAAGGAATAATAAATGTGTGGAAAAAATGTACACACTTGGAAGAAAAAAATTAATGAAGAAATTTGACGAAATAATAATAAAAATTATATTATATATATATATATATATATATATATATATATATATATATATATATATATATATATATATATATATATATAGTGGGTGGAATATTTATCTTGAAATGCCGTTGTAAATTTTAAATTTATACATTCAAAAAGTTTAATTCTGTACAATGCAATTATAAACAGCGAGCTACTCTTGGACACACTCTGCTACTAGATTAAGTATTTCAAACTCAATATAAAGTTACACTTTTTTCACATGATACTGTGACAGGATATTACATACTTTAAGTCCACGAAAACTTGTTATTCACATTTGTTATTCAGGATTACAGACTAAGGACGCTACAGTATCACAAACATCTTAATTTTGGAGGCCTTTACAATAATATTAACGCAAGTGAGCACGGCGGAGCAATGCACATCGAAAGTAGGTTAGTGTCGGACCATATGATTTATTTCGAATAAATAGGAACAAAGTTACAAAAGACTGAAAATTTGACTTTCTTCAAAAGGCATAATTTCGAGAAACTCACTTTAGAAGTTTCTCATCAATCTTTCCTCCGATACTTTGAGCGAAACAATCTGTCACTCATCGTTAGGAGCACATATACAATGGCTTAAGTGAAATTATCAATGTTACCAAGAGTCCAAATTAAACGAGAAAGAACGTCCACCTCATTTTACCACTCAAGACCAACATACATGCTTCGAAGTTTTTGACTAATCAGGAAGCGGATTAAGTAGCACATTGGTTAAGGCACAGTACGGTGAGCCGGAGGTCCGGGTTCGATTCTTCGAACATTTTTCTTCTATCAATTTCATAAATTTTAATATACTTACTCATAAAAGTATAATTCTGTCATTATGTATGAATATGAAAAACAAAAGCTAAAATCTAACTAAAACAAACTGCGAGTTTTCTAAAACAAGAAAATAATTGTTAGTATCAAAAGGATCAAATGATTTTAGTAATGGATGCAATAAGAGACGAACAAATGGGCGAATGGAAAATAACATACTTAGCTACAGATAACTGAATATCACACAGATAATAAGAAATGAAATGACATCTTTACGTCCTACGGTTATGCCGGCTAGGGTAAAGGAGACGGTTATGATGAGAAATGAATGAGATGGCGGAATGAAGAAAGTGAAAAACGGGAGAACCCCGAGAAAACCACGCACACGATGTTTGTCCACCACAAAGTTCACTTGGCGCATGCGGGGATCCAACGAAGGACCCCATGCACCAGAGGTGAAAACTTTACCATTGAGCCCACACGGCCCCCACAGATAGTAAGGAACAAGACATCCGACAAAGAAGAAACACGCCACGCGTAGAAAATATCGTGGTGTGACTAAGTCAGGGAACATAACTTTTTGAAATTCATTGTGTTTCAGATATAACAGACAGGGTGTTCGGAACAATCGATAGTTGCGTGCACTTTGCATATTGTTATTCTAATCAAGAATCTTGTTGGAAAGAGATTTCGAGATAGATCACACCAAAATAACTGGATTGGCTTGGAAGAGGACTAAATCCAATGGCAAGCATTAGATTCTTAGTGATAAGCTTCTGAGTTTCTTATGTCATAGTAGCTATCATTCAGAATATATACTTACAATTTGAAGCTTTATAGTTTTCCCATCCAATTCAATTGTTCTTATTTTCTGAAAAAGAAAGAAAAGCACATTTCAATATTCATCATTATGGTAATGGTTCTTACATAGTTTCTCAAAACTGTCCAACTCAAATAGAGCATCCTCTCTACTAATAGACGTGTTAGTTGATTTTTGTAATTACCATTACTGTACCTTATTCCTCACTGAAATTTAGCTTCTTCACTCAACTATTTTACTACTTTCTTAACAATGTAGTAAAATTTCTCACCTAAAAAGCCTAACTTCAATTGTTTCACAACTACAACCCTTTTATATTATTTTCCAGAAGAAATGGTTATAAACAAAATATGTAAAGAACTTAAAAAGACTGTAGCAGTAAAACAAAACTATTAAGTTAAGGCTTTCGTAACACAAAACCTATTCATATGATTTAAACTCTATAGTTAGATGTCACATTTGCACTTAACATTACGACACTATACATGTTAGTAACTTGTTTGAATAGTGACTACATTGAAGAAAGCATCGTTTATCTTCACCAGTCGGTACTTAATTACAGCTGTGGAAACGGGACTATTTCTTCTCTTTTGAGTTTAACGCCGGACAATTATGCTCCCGAGACTGAGAGAGATGGTTATGATAATGAATGAAATGGTGGAATGAAGAAAGTGGAAGGAAACGGGGGAATTCCGAGAAACCCCACGCGAACTGGAACCATAAAGACCACTAGGTCCGAACCAGGAATGAATGCATCAAATGTGAGCGCTCAGTATTAAACATCTATGAGTTAACTTAACAGCACGCGTCAAATTATTTCTATTACGTATATGTAAAGGATCTGTGAATAGAAAACTAATTATTTACCAGAACAATAAAAAAGTGCATATCACCGATACCGATATATCGGTACATTCCTAAAAAAAGGTCTAGATAAAATATAAAATGCGGAAGAAAAGGGCTGTTCACGAAAGAGAAATTTAGGGAGATCCATACTGAAAATAAATGTTAGTACCAAATCGGGACAGAGTTTTCTCGACGACGCTAGAGATTTTCAAGGTTTTCAGTAAGGAGTATTCATGATACAAAAATTTTTAACCTACTGTGCTTTTTCCTTTATGGTTTATAATAACGGTGGATGTGTCAATGACGTTACCGCATCTTCCGTTTGGACTGATGTTATCGGAGCTTAATTTTCATTTCTTCATCCAAGTGAAAAAGGTTTTGTGTACCTTTCTTTCTATCGACGATGCAAACTTCTTGCCAACTTGAACTTTATAAAAGTTGTGCTCTGAACCTTTTCAAGCTTAAGAAAGAACTTTAAAATTCTTCCATGTCCTTTAAGTTCTTTGGAGGCACTAATCCCATTTTCTCCCTAACGAGTTTTCTAGTTTGAAACCACATGAAATATTCAGCAGAAAAACAATAACACTTGACGCACCACGCAAGTAACATTTGCTCTTTTATAGAATTATCTCACCTCACTCAAATCTTTATTAGCACTTTAAAATATAACATTCATTCAATCTACCTTAGATGGGAACAAAAATTGCACCGAAATTATATCCACGAATCATTTTCAATTTTACGTCCCACGGTCATGCTGTGTGGAGAAAGGGAGATGAAAATTATGAGAAAGATTAAAGTGATGGAATGATGAAAATGGGAAGACCCGAGAAAATCCATGTACGCGGTATTTGTACACCACAAACCTCATGAGCCCCCCTCCCCCCACGAGCTGGAATTAACCAGGACCCCATGCATCAGAGGGTAATATTATCACTGAGCCACCGCGGCTCCATTTTCAGTTTTATTTTCGCTTTTGTTTGAGTCTTGACATGAATAAAGACACTGTTAAAGAAAACTACAGAATTACATCATATCACACCATATTGTTAAGACTAAACTAGAAAAAGCCAACTTAATCACTGTATACTCACAAAGTCCACTCCGATTGTGCTGATGTAACTTTCCGTGTACGTGTCATCCTGAAAGAAAAGAAACCATAAATTAAGAACAGTAGTTCCAAGTGTGTTTAATGCACAATAGAATTTTATGTATGGTTACAATATGATAAAACACGCGAACCTAGATTTATTAATCATTTATATTAACAAAAGGTCGGCACTTACCGAACCATCTAAATAGCAATCAAACGCATGATGATGATGTTAGATTTTCAAACATCAATTTTCATTCATAATAGTCACTACGTATATACTTTCAACAAAGATAACACACTTAAGCACAGTCTAATTAGTATGGAATGCGGTAATGACTGTGTGGTCATGAATCGCTACTATAAAACACCATATGGTAGCGACAGAAATTATGAGCAAGAATTCCCTGACTTTCTCCAGTTTTCCAAAACATTTCTAAGTTTTTTCCTGATATGTTAGCAGCCACACACACTTTCCCATGTTAATGGAAACACAAAAAAGGGCAACGATGATACATTTTTTCCTTAATTAACTAGAATAATGAACAATATCAAAATACAACGTATTTTATTATGAAGCTACAGCAGGGTTTGGCTGGTTTAAACCAGCTGTTTTTTTTTTCTTCAAAAAAAACCAACTGGTTTAAACCAAAAAGCGAAAAATGTTCGTAAACGTGTAAGTGTTTGTAAAATCTTGATGAACACACATTTTTGGGTTATCACGTTTCACTCCTGTATATTATTTGTATTATATTCAGACCTAAATTCCCCGTCATTACTCAAAAAGATTATACTACAAAAGCAACTTTTGTTTATTTTGTAAGTTTATGAATGTTTGTTTTGTGATTTTTTTATAGTTTGTTATTATTGTTATGTAATTGCAATCAAAGAAAAATTCTAAATATTGTTTCGTTTCAATGTTTACTATTGATAAAATACATCGAAATGCCGTACTTTTGTGTGTGCGGGGGGGAGGGTGTCATACAAACCCACGAGAGACATTTAGTGAAATGAGAAGTATCTTGGGCATCTATTTATGTATAAATGTGTGTGAGGCAAAGTGAACTCAATAATTCTATCTTTATTCACTTTTCTTACTGATATGCAAATTATTATTTTTTTTAACTTGGACTAATAGAAGTAGTTGTTAACTAACTTGGACTAAATTAGTTCTTCTGTACTCTGTAGTACTTTGAAATTGTCCATATGTAATTCTGTATAATGGTTTCACTTCTGCAACTGTTTATCTTTTTGTTCTTCTGAAATGACTCTTGACAATTATATTAACAAGTAGGCCTACGTAAAGATCAGTACAACGTATTTTTATCAGGTGTCCTTCGTGAGTGAATCGGCAGACCTATCGCATTTGTGGCCAGTTAGTTCTGGTTCCGCGTTTAAACGGAGGACAGTTTCTCTCCGATGTAAGTCAAGAAGCGGTTTGGATTTCGCTTTAAGCTTATGTGACCCCTTCCAGCATAACCCGGTTGTTGCATAACCAAGGCGAAACAAAGTTATTTCTGTCCATATATAATATGAATACATAGAGCAAATAATTTAAACCAACAAAAAACAGGTTTAAAGTTTTTTTTCAGTAAAAAAAAACATGTTTTTTGCCAACCATGAGCTACAGAGTACTTACCTAATAATTCCTGCACAAAGGAAGAAATTAAACGTCTTTCTTGAAACTTCATTATTTAAAAAATCAATAGTAGCAAACCTAATCAAACGCTCTATGCGCAGATCTTTCATTCTTTTTTTTTTAGTTTTCTTAGCTTCAAGTACGTTCATGATGATCTATTTTATTTTCCTCTATTCAGCTTTTGTTTCTTTTGCTCTTCCTCTCGTTGATTTCCTCTCCTGCAAAACGAGCCCGAGCATTTCGTGCATAATGGATAGTTTCTCAAGATTGCCGGAAGAAGGTACTGAATCGTACACAAGTATGCATGCTACTAAAGTTTGTTCTTTTACATTATCTGCTACTCATTACCCACTGATTGAAAATCCTGTAGATTTGATTTCCCATGAGAAAAATCCAGTTAATTTTAATAACATCTAAATCACTGTACTCTAAAGTATTCAAATTTTTCAGCCAAAAGTCATCCAAACACTGATCAGTTCTAGATTAAGGACTCATAATTGTATTAAAATTGGGATTCGAATACAAATGTTTGAACTGTCAACTCTATCTGCCTTAGTGCCATCTAACCTAGTGGCTCCTAACCTGTTTTGACTAACACACTACTGAATGCAAACCGCATCGCGACACACACTATTTTTAATTAATTAATAATATAAATTATAGTAGTGAAAGATTAAAAATTTCCAACTCTATCCATCACGACTCGAACTCACTAAAGGAAAAAATGAACACTTCTGACCAGAATATATATAAATTTCCATTTTTAAATGATTTTAAAATCTCATTTTCCGCAAATCGAAATTCCCTGACTCTTAGCAGAATTCCCTAACGCTTGCAGGTTTTCTCAAATGCCCTCACATTTCATTTTCCGGTCTGTCGTCACCTTGCGGTTTTCAACATTAAAATTAAGTTGTCGCTTATACTGATATTTCTCTAGCAGGAAATAAATAAAATAAAAAAAAAAAAAAAAGTTGAAGGTTTCTGTGTTCAGATATATAACATCGGAAATCCCCAACCTTAATTTTGAGTATCAGTAATGAGAAGACAAGACAAATGTGAAATAAGGGAAACTTAACCTCAATAGTTCATTGACTCTTGATCGTTATTTCTACACAGAAGGATAGCTAACAGAAAGACAGCATGGGTTACAAACAAGGCATCTGAAGATTATTATTTTAACAAGCATAATCATTATTTCTATAGAGTAGGAGAATTACCAATAATGTACAGTCATGTACAAAATGATTATCGCATATCTATAACTGTCTTCTTGTAAAAATATAATTTGATAATGATAACGATTTAATACTGATACTATGTGTATAATCGGGAAATGTATATTTGTGGTAAATTTCATAGGAAAAGAATTATAAATACAAAAATTGTAATGAGTAAAATAAAATGTTGCTAAATGTAAGAAAGTTTTACTTTCGTTTTATTGTTCTTATTTACTGATCTTTTGACACGAAATTTGTCACATACATGTCTTTGCCTATTATACACATATTAACATTATAAGAAATACCGGGCGAATTCGTTATCAAATTATATTCTTACAACAACATATTTACAGACATGCGACAATCATTTTGGACATGAGTGTACTTCTTCCAGCAACATCTTAAAAGATACGCACTGAGAATAATGAATCATCATCACTGAAAAAAGTCTACGTTTACGACTGCTATTTGGATGTTTCGGTGAGTATTAAACTTATTTTATACCTTAGTAGTGGTATAGCGAAAAAATTGCACACAAAAGATAGGACATGTGTGTTCTGTTTCGTTCATAGAAAATAAAATTGCGTATGTTAACGACCTTTAAAACCTTTATTAATCCAATCTCATAAAGCAGGACACTGATTAATCAAGAAATACAGTAGATAAACGTATTTAAGGAACATGTACTGAAGAATGTCTCCCTGTTAACATCAATAAAATAATTTCCAACCTTTTTGACTAACGGCACACTTTACTGAATGCCTATGACACCGCGACACTGTTAATAATATAAACTATAACAATGTAACCTATAAGTTTCTACAAAGTAATGGCTGTTATGTAGTACTGAGCATTATTGCTGCCACTAGAGCCACTGACTGGTAGTGTCTTAAAACTGATCTTAACTAAGTTTCAGAATTATTAAATTCAAATATTTCGCGACACACTGGTTGGAGACCACTAATCTAATAAACGGAGTTATAACAGGGTGTCTATTAAAATTCCAAAATGAAATTTCGTGACCTTTTCTTTACCAAACCATACAATTTTCAAACATTTTCCAAAGCGAATTTGGGTACGAATTAGGCCGAATTTTCATCCATGCGATACAAACGTATTTTGGTTACGATTTGGTAGCGTCTAAAGCAGACCATTGGTATTTTAAGTGGTGAATTTTGACGTTTTATAGAACAAAATTTTTCAATCTGTACTTACATTTGCACAGCTAAAAAAAATCGTGACCCAACAGCTAAATTTCGTGACTTTCGTGACCGATAGACACCCTGTATAAGCTAAAAATAACGGGTGGGTCTCAATCTTAACATCAACTGCTGGCAATATTGAGACTTTCCAATGCGAATCTTCCAACTTTATCAGTCTTCACAAAATATAGATGTGAGTGTGAAAAATTCAAGTCTTTCTTACGTTCTTTAAGTAACTACAAAATAAACGGTTGTGTATTTTCTTCTGTTCCAAGCGTAAAATTACATTCACAAAGATTTGATACAATGTTCTATACTTGTGATATTTAACCTCAAGCAGCATGAATCTTCGTCAATACAAATAATCCCAAATTTACAGTATTCTAGAAAGAAAATGAAACATGGGCCACATCCTCATCGAATTTGATATCCCAGTGATATCTATTATTTATATTTTTATGCTTATAAATAATGACCTTAGTTATTTATGTGCGCTCCAAACTTAATGATCATCACGGAACGATGAGTGTCAATGCTATTACAGATTTAAATTAACAACAGAAACATAAATGTTCAAAGCTCATTGCTCGGGACAAGATTTTCAGCGAGAAGTATTGGAGAGGAAGACAAAATAATCGGGGAGAGAGATTTCAGTAGCTCTGATATGAATTTGTTAATTTCGTAACTCCTTCCTCCTCCCATTTCCGATCATCCAAACGCTAATTTAATTAATCATTAAAAATAGTTACATTTTAAAAATGACGATACTCAACTTATATTTTTTTACACTTTTACGTTGTAACTAAAGAACTGTTTTAAGATTTCCAAAGATACTTACTGCAAATCTTAGCAACAAACAGGATTTGCCCACACCAGAGTCTCCGATAAGCAATAGTTTGAACAAATAATCACTGGAAAGAAAAGAAAAAAAAAATCACATTAATCACTGCCACGACAATTACATTAGTCGTATATAGTAAATTATTCTACAACGTAAGGATAAATGTAAGAATACACGCTCCATTTCCGATATACCACTAAGGCCCATAGGAGTTGTGAAGGTAAGGGTCTATCTATTTCTAGGGCTCCGACATACACAGGAAATAATGTGGTTACGTTTTTACCCTCAGGTAAATGAGTTACCAGAGTTGCTGCTGTTTTGTTTATATGTTATTGGTTGAAGGAGAAATATGAGTGGTTTACTACATTATTTTATAGGGTTGCCAGAATATAAGAGCAGTAAACTTCATCTATTTCTCGTTTTGTTCTTTTACTGTATACCATTGTTGTGATTTGATGAGGAAAACGTCAAAACAACAGCCACAGGAAGTAACTATGTTTGATACTAGGAAAATTATATATAAAGTACTGAAATCCCATGGAGAAGAAAAACTACTTGTGGCCGCATTGAAGTTGATGCTTTTTTAAGCATACTTGAATGTTTATTTATTTATTTAATCACACAGAACTATGATTAGCAGTCATCTGTATGGTTTGGTGTTTTGCGTCTCTTTTAGCACCAAGGCCCGATGACACGACGACCTACAACTACCGTACGATCCAAACCACATGAGCTCTCTCTGCCAATCGAACCTCGGTGCCCTACGCTGAAGGAATCTAAATAAGTAAACTTAACATTAATACTACCTAAATAATAGAAGCTGTTTTAGTTAATACATTTCGAAATACACTTCGTTATAAATGTTTTATGTATAACAGTAAAATAAATTCCACGAGGAAGTACTGGTTTAATTTGGATCGCATGCTAAATAGTTCTATACATTAAATGCAAAAAGACCTGTGCTTTCACACAAATCTGATAGGTTCAATTTATCCGTTTATTTTCTTGAAAAAGTACTTGGAAGGAAGTTTTATGTAAAAGCAGTATCCTGCTAACACTGCCGTGTGTCTGTTATTATTCGCGAACATCAAAATTAGTTCGCAACCTTCGTCGTCTGCATAAATATATCAAACACGTAATGCCTGTCTGATAGACTACTGAACTCCTGAGCTCCACTCAAACATGTAGGACATGCAATTGATCCGTTGGACAACTTTTCTTACAGACTGCACAATTTACTTCGATTAAAATTAATTTATCATGCTATTCTTCGTTCTATGTGAGAAAGCAGAATATAAAGACACTGACTTTTCTTTCTACGCAACGAATAATCACTCCTTGATTCAAAAGTAACCCAAATGTTCATCCAGACTTAAGTGTCGATAGCCAGCTCGTATTAAACACAAAGAAAATCTTTATTAAGAAACTACGAATAATAATGTTCCTTGTTCAATGTAGAATACAGGTGGACGAGAAACACTCTCATGATAACATCAGTGTCAATTCACTTTTATTTTCTGAATCGTTTTCTTATATTAGTGATGTCCATGCATTTCGTAAGGTAATTGTGCTTTTTATCAAACTCAAAATTTATTATGGGAATCAATCGTCCAGAACAATCTCAGCGAAACAGTTTGTTTAAATCCCAAGAGCTCATTTTTATTTTTTTATTATATTATTTTGTTTGATTTGTGTGTTCATGTATATATATACTAGAATGCGAGCCCCCGGGACTTTCCCTTCTGCAGAATAAATAGTGACTCGTCCTCTGACAAAACAAGAAAACCAGAGACAATTCGCGTTTGGAATCCTAGACGTAGAACCACATTTGAGCTGCTGTTCTGCACTGTAGTGTAATATTAAGTATACGATTACATTTTAATCGTACGAATAACCATTCAACTACTTATGATATATTCCGCTATAAAATATTTGAAGTGCATGGTTGTCTATTTTGGGCAGTTTTGTTATCGTCCTGATTACATTTGACGTGTGGAGAAGTACTTTTTCTACTTCTTGTAGTAAAAATACATTATTGGATTATTATGCGTAGTCCAACATCTCTCTTAATACCCATCTAGAGATAACGCATCACCAAATATTCATTTTCGGTATATTGAAGCTAGGCAAGCGCCCCAACGTCTCTAGGAAACATTTATTTCATCTGAAGAATTTATACGAATTTCAGGAAGACGACATCTGGACTGCACTCCCTCTTTTTACTACCACTGTGTTCAGCGCAAGTTAATTTCAATTGCATATATGAGGGGGGAGGGAGGCATCAAAAAGCAAACTGACTTATAGGCTAAATATCAGTGCTTAATCCCAAACGCTCAGTTTTATTTTTACTATATTATTTTGTTTGAGTTGTGTATTCACGTACATGTATTTGAGTGGGAATGAGAAGAAGCAATAAATAGATCGAAACAGGTTTTCATTATTATTTTTATTTCTTTGCATGTGATTAGTAATGCCCGTGATCTGATAGCTGTGCGTGCGAATTGTTTCATTTATCTAATATTTTATCGAGAGATATTCATGATTTTATGGCCTCTCGGTAGTGATGTATGAACATGAAATCTATCCGAACCATTCATTCAATTCAAAGGAAACCCAACCGTCGACTGTAGTAATCACCTCATCAACTAAAAAAATAATGCAACACTCATGAGGCCTTAATTCAGAATTGCTTACAAGATCTGGCACCCTGACAGGAACTCCATCCTCATACTGGGTATTGGTTATAAACGTATCCCACCAGAGGAAGAACCCTGGCTGTTAGAAGATAAATTATTATATAGTTCCATTGAACAACATTATTACGTGAAACAGACCTTATCCAAATGCTCCTGGAAAGAGGGGGAGGGTTCACGTTATTTCAATGTACAAAAACTTTGAGATGGGCAAATAACAGCCTATGGTTCTTCTAGTGTTACCACTTCTAAGCGTTATTAACGAAAGCTATTTCATGTTAAAACTATGTGAACATGAGAATTCTGAGAAAATCTGGAGTGACAAAAGTCCGATCTGAATAGCTATCTCAAAACTATTGACTTCATTTGAACGCCAATAGAAGTACATTTTTTTTTATTATTTTTTAACGAGCATAAATCTTAGTACTTCTCACTCAATTCCTCAGTTTCTTGTTGTCAATTATTCACAAATCTTCAAATAAAAAATAAGTTTACTACAATCACAAAAGAAAAAGCCTTTGGACTACATATTCACGCGTATAGACTAAAAAAAAAAAAAAAAAAAAATGCAATATTTTACGAGAAAAATCATGTGGAAGTGCAAGGGTAACCGTTAGAATCACTTGGGTTTGAATAGCGTTTCTAGGTAATACAAACGTTCGGTGAACACAACAGACAAGATATATACCAAGAGTCTGTTTATGTGCTATCCTATTTTAGATTCATATGGGAGGAATTCCACTCCTGGGTGGAGATTCACTTTAGGAGGGCTTAAGTGCAATGAGTATAAATACAGCATATGGACATAGATATCTAATCAAGGTTATTCCCTTCAAAATAATACCCTTGGGTAGCTACACAGTGATAGAGGAGTGGTGTCCATTCTTCGTAGCGGTGTTCGAAAGCTTCTACTGCAATACCTCTCAGCTCGTCGGTTACACTTTTCTGAATACTATATGGTGGCCCAAAAGTAGGTATACACCCCTGCATTGATCAAGTATAACATTCTAGCTTATAAGTTTATTTGCTTCGGTTATTCTGGGCTTAATATATACGTCAAAAGACATTAAGAGAAAATAATAAAGGAACTATGGATAACAAAAGAAATTATATAAAATACAGTGAGCTGATCAGATGGTACTGTATACATACTTTCGGGCCACCCTGTAGATCTAAAGTACTAACATGGCGCCCTTTCAAGTAGAGTTTGAGCAAGGGAAATAAACTGGACTGAGCTCCGGCAAATAGGGAGTCTGAAGAACCACAAAAAATTTTTTCTGCCAAAAATTCATTGCTGAAGGCTACTGTGTGACACGGTTCTCTTGGTGCACACTTTTCTCATGTCCAAGTCTTGTGTTAAAATTTGACGGGAAATGCACAGAAATATTCAAGTAACTACTAATTATTCTCACTATCGGTCTGATCTCACACGAGACTACTCATTACACGGATGTTATAAAATACAGGATCTGCCCATACCTCTTCATCATATGAACTCAATGAAGCCAAAAAACAGAGCATCGTCCGAGCCGGCACGTCTGATTTGATTAGCTACTCTTCGTTTCCGCCATGACTGTTGGCTCGAAACATTGCGATCTTAGTGACGTGAAGCGGGGGCAGTAGGTGGCGTGAAGTAGGTGTGGCGAAACTGTGACGTATGGCTTCACGATTTTGTAGTATGGGCAGATCCTCTATTTTATAACATCCCTGATTCATTCTACATTGTCATTTGTTTGAGGTTGAAGGTATTCTGTATCAAGTTAGTCTTCCACCTATTTTCGACCTTTCTAAAAAGATTTGTACTATTTGTGCCCTGGATAGGGAGTGTTCTCCATAAGCCCTTTGTAGCTTTTTAAGTAGTGGATACGAAAAGATTTACACAAAAGTTGGTGGCACAACATTGCTCAATCTTTTGTTGGTCCATTTTCGTAACGCATTTTTCACAAACACAAATTCACTTCAGACGCTCTCAATAATTGTATAGCAACTGAAGATAGTTTAAACTCACACTGAGCCAAAGGTAAGGGTTAATGTAACAGCCGTGTGAAGGTGGAGGCACCACCATTGTCGGTTCATGCATAGTATTGCCAGTCTCTTTACTTTTCTAACACATTTCATTTGTTATAAAAAAAACGACAAACGACAGTGGAAAAAAGCACGAAATCACTTGTGTTAGGTGGTTACAAAAAGCAAAAATTGTATCTAACGAAGTCAAGCTAGAAGGAAACGAGAGTACATCCGTAGAGAACAGGCGCGTCAGTGACGATGGGCAAGGTTCTAGAACACACGTCTCCCTTCCCATTTAGCTGTAGACAGAAAACAACGTGCCCTGCGGGGCTTTAACCCGCCTTCACTCGCTAACGATCGCTCGGCAATACCATGTGAAGTAAATATTGAACTTTGGTACAGAAAAGAAGCAACCCAGCTACTGACCTATATGGGGGGGGGGGGGCTGTGTTCTAGAGCCTTCCCGTGACGATGGGTGTATGTGTCAGCTAGGGTAGTGGAACTACACCATGTTCCTCATGTTACTAGATGAATTACGTGTCGGACATCCGTATCGTACGGATCATGACCAATACGTACGTGCATTGACATAGAAAGTCAATTAATTACGACTTCTGTATGAACTATTACATGATGAAAAGCATATATCTTGGATGAAGTTTTGAACATTATTAGAAATGTTAGATGTAAAATTCCCACATCTTTTGATTTATGTATTTCTCTTTTGAAATAACACTAAATATTCCTTCTGTAAATTTTATAAATCTATGGATCCCTAAAATAGAATAGCACCCACCTAAATCAACCCTATCATTCTAGCTACTGTACGTATTGATGATTTAAAAAAAAAAAACCAAAGCATGTAGCCAATAAAATCCTGTTCTTAAATGCATGTTGTAATTGTAATAATTAATTGTCTGCTTTTCCCTTGTGCTCGCACATATGGAAATAAACTGTTTCCAGACTTTTTCCTTTGCATTTCTAGATTGACCTACTTATGTAGTTTCAATTTACAAACATGAATAAGTACACTTTAATTAATACGTAACAGAGGTCGTGATCTCAGGGGCAACGATTCATCACAAGTGCGTAGAAACAAGAATTCGCCGTAAATAATATTCAAGCAAGCACTAATATGCACATATATCTACGGTACATCTTTTCTTGTAATGCTTCTGCACTAGAAATTATGTTGCATTCTCTCAGAATTACTGGACAGAAAAGTAAACATCTTTCTTCGCTCTTCTAAAAAAAAAAAAAAAAAAGCGGAAGGAAAGAAATAATAGGTTACAGGGTACTGACACCATCCCATTACGCCACGAAATCACTATTGTTTATCACCTCCACTTTTAATCATACAGCATCTTCCAGAAAACATTCATTTTTTTCCTTTCCTCAGATAATTGTCTCGATATCATTTTCTCGAATTTCTTTAATCTTTCAATTAAAGAATATTACTTTCCAATTTCTCCATATGAGAGAATTGCAGGATGAGTCATTATCACGTACATGAAAAAAACAATGAATCATGTATACAATATACACGATAATTAGTGCTACGTTCCTGGGCCGTTTTCTATATGATATTGTTCACTTACAGACATTATGTGAATCAATACACAAATTCACAACGTCATTTCAACCACATAACAGTATTTTTACAAAAGCTTTCATAAGATGGCTGGTCCTATGTCAACTACGATCTTAAGGTGAAACTTTTCACTTTCACATGGAATACTTACTATTCTGGATTCATTGTAGACATTACCGTGCACAAACAACGTTAGACAGCACTGTGGATAGTTCTTAATTCTATCCCACCAAATATTTATCGACAATTTTCTTCCCAGCTCACTTCCACTATGGCTTCCTCCACCCCAAGGCCAATCTTATCCTATTGGGGTCTGCACCATTGACGTAATGCCAAGGTGGCAGCACTGATGAGAATATTACGTATCATGTCAACGTAGTGGTATTATTCATGACAAAAGCAACTGAAAAATCCGTCTCTCACAAAGAAAGAAGCATAGGCATACTTACTCTCAAACTATATATTAATATCACTAAATAATTTATAAAAGTTAAGTAATTACAGGATGTGTATACATATCCTAAACAAGGCGGTGAAAAAAAAATTGGGGCCTACGTGGGCGATAACTCTTAAAACATACCGTATGATCAGGAAAACTTCCAAGAATTGGTACTTTTGGATGTACGAATGCATTAATCGCTTTAGATGACTTCATTTTGTCTGAGTAATAATACTGGGCAGTACTTCGTGTTAGAATAAAAAGAGAGCAGTGACGACACAAGACTTACTTTGACCGTAAATAAACCTGTACATTCGTCATTATTATTATTATTATTATTATTATTATTATTATTATTATTATTATTATTATTATTATTATTATTATTATTATTATTATTATTATTATTATTAATGGAAGTGAACTTTTACCATTCGACCCAACCAACACGTGTGACTGTTCGTAAAATGTATCAGATTTTAACTAAACATTTCTCTAGGACGTGCCATCATCCTCCAAGCTTAGGAAATAACTCTATTGTTTGAGGTTGAAAATTCACCAAGGATAAGGGGATAAAATTAACCTTTTATTGGAAGTTTGTACACATTCGCAATGAGACAAAATAATTTTCGAGCAGCTATAAATGTTCGAGGTAATGTGATAATTAAAGTAGAAAATAAAAATATACCGCCTTATGCAGAGTCGTTTTGACGTATGATTAGCGTCATACTAAAGGCCTGGCTGGCTACTGTGGGAAACCTATGTTAATCGAACTCTTTAATAAGGCACTAATCACGCTTCAAAACGATTCTGCATTAGGCCCATAATATTAAAAAAAAAACGAATGAAAAATGTTCCAAAGGCCTAAATGTATTTGTTTTTCAGAGATGTCGAGAATGAACACTAGTGGTTAATGCGAATCTGTCGTAGTGTTGCCAGAATGTATTATAATCTGCTGCGGGTGCACTCAACAAAGGAAACTGTCAAAGGGGGCAAAGACTTTATTTAAAAAAAAAAAAAAAAAAAAAAAACAATAATAATCTTTGATGGTGTCGTATCCAATGAGTAAATGGTTTTCAATAGATGTCAAAATCATATTACTGTTTTTACAGTAATTTGATATCTCAAACCGTCTTCTATCACTTGCATTATTACTCTGTAGAGTCCACCAAAATTAGATGTCTGTGATATTGTGGTAATCTTAGTTTGTAACACTGGATAATAAAAGTACGAGCCGTGTCCGGAAAGTAATTACCGTTTGAAAAAAATACTAAAACACTTTCGTTCAAGCCAAATTTATTTTTACATGAAAGAGCACACTTTAAACTATTTTTCGACATAGTTTCCACCAATATTCAAACACTTATCAGAGCGGGTGGGTGACCAATTGTCCAAACCTTCCTCAACGAAACATCCCACCAGTGTCCGTCAAGTATGCACCGTTTCGTTTGAACGCCATCGCAGCGCTAGTGCCTGCGGTGCTCCACGCATGCGCGTTCGTTTCACTGGTTCATTGCCTCTGGCCTCTCCACTGACGCCACACCCCAGTATGGTTGGGTTGTCGTGAATGTATTCTGCACTGTCGTCGTTTACAGTGTTTAAAACAATTGCTGCCGATTGTGAGATTTGTTCTGTTATCCAGTTTTTGAATGCAAGGAACGTTAAGCTTGTAGAAATTCATCGTCAAATTGTAGAAACTTACGGTAAAAATACAATAAGAGATGATGTGAGGCGAAAGTGAGTGAGGCAGTTCAATGAAGGCCGGTCAAATGAGGCGTTGGATGGCACAGTGGCGTAAGTCAGATTTGAGATATAGTGAGATACTGAAACTTTTATTAGAATAAAATATAGAAAAAGCAGACAAAATCGGTTGTTTGTGCTGCCATCTTTTGGCCTATGGCCTGGTCTTTTAACTCTGAGATATGAAACTTTGCCATCCAACAGGTTATGGTTTCAAGTTCACTGAAATGACAATCTCATAAACATTTATATATATATATATGTAGTTACGCCACTTTGCCATCCAATACCTCAAATGTTCACGACGAACCACGAAGTGGGCGGCCTTCTGTTGTGAGTAATGAGTTGGTGAAGAAAGTGGATAAGAAACTTCGAGAGAATAGACCATACACAATGATGATGCTTTCAAATGAGTTTCCTCAAGTATCGACAACTGTTTTGCATGAGATTGTTACCGTCTGCTTAGGTTATCGCAAACTATGTTCCCGCTGAGTTCCGAAAACCGAACTACTCACAGATGTCCATAAAACCAAACGACTTGACACTGGGCCAGACGCAGGCAACAACACCCCAACCACCAATCAGCCAGCAAGCGGAGGTGAACTCGTCTCACTGATAGGTACACTCCGTGAAATCCAGGACCTGCTAGCGGGGCTCAACTCAATCGCTTGCTCGACCGGCTGAAAACCGGTCTTCGCCAGATAGCACAAGCTACCGATCCCACCTCCAAGATGATCACCCTACTCCAAGTCGCTGCTTCACTCCTGGATGATGGCACCGAATAATATGAGGCTCAACCGAGACATCCGAATAGCCTGCTTCAACGCAGAAGGTCTACAAAAACAGCGAGCAGAGTTCACTGACTTCCTCACCAGGGAAAACATTAATGTGGCTCTGCTCTTGGAGGCATTTCTCAAACCACCCGACCTACTACGCATCCGGAATTATGTGGTGTACCGCAACGACCGTGTGGGTCGAGCCAAAGGAGGAACAGCAGTGATCATCAAGCAGCATATACCACACGACACACTTCAACTTCCTGCGCTGCAATCCATTGAGGCATCAGGAATCACCATCCATTCCCCAGATGGTCCCTTACATCTCCTATCAGTATATAGGCCACCGGACAGGCTAATCAGTGCTCAAGATCTGCAGCTGCTAAGAAGGCTAGGCCACCGAGTATTCCTGGGAGGGGACTTGAACTGTAAACACCAGGCCTGGAATTCGAGACTCTCCAATCAAAACGGCCGGCGCCTCCACCAGCTCCTCAGACAAATTGATCTCCTACCAACAGCACCGAGGGAGCCAACGCACTCCCCAAGGAATGGGGGACTCCCTGATGTCCTCGACATTACGCTCACTGCTAACACAGCCATCACAGAGGGCCCGGGTGTGATTGATGACCTCCAATTAGACCACATCCCGGTGGTACTCACACTAGCGACAAGGCATCACGTCTCATCCCGCAGGATTCCAACGATCAAGGAAACAAACTGGCAGGAGTACACCAGACTGCTAGCAGAGATGGTTGACCCCAGACATCCTCTACAAACTCCGGAGGACATCGACACCGCAGTCCAGGACCTAACTGCTGCGATGAAATCCGCCCTTACACTGGCTACCACCACAAGCGACATACCCCAACCCCAGCCGGATCCTAGTGACTTGCGGACCACAGCCCTCATCCATATGAAGCGCTGGGTCAGAAGAAGATGGCAAACAACTCGCAACCTCCAATACAAGGCTCTCTGGAACGACCTTACAACCAGAGTCAAGAAGAGACTCCAGAGAAGAAACATGGAAAAGTGGTACCAGAAGATCCGAGAAATGGAGACGCCATCGCCAGAGTTCTGGAAACTCCTTCGTTTACTGAGCAAACCCTCAGGACCACCCCGACTCAGCCTCTACGCGGACCTCAAGGACTGGTGTATTCACCTCAGGAACAAGCAGACCTATTTGCAACACACTGGGAGAATGTCTTCCAGGAGCACAATATCCAACCCGGCCGACGCACAATGGAAACCATGGCAAGAAGCATACAGAACCTAGAGCAACCAGAGCCCTGCCCAGCAGACCAACTAGTGACACCCAGGGAAGTCCAGAAGATTGTCAGGAAGCTCAACACACAGCGAGCAGCAGGTCCTGATCGAATTCCACCAGCGGCGATCAAACACGCTCCGCGCAAAGTCATGGTACTCCTGTGTCGAATCACCAATGCAATACTACAAACTGGCCACTATCCTACCAGCTGGAAAGAAGCGCGCCTGATCATGATTCCCAAGTCAAAAGGCACAAGAACGGACCTCAGAAACCACCGTCCCATAAGCTTGCTCAGTCATCTCAGCAAGGTTGTGGAGCGCATCCTCCAGAAGAAACTGACACAGTGCGCCGCAGACCGGAACATCATTCCTCACCACCAGTTCGGCTTCCGAGCTGGACACAGTACTACGCTGCAACTGGTCCGAGCAGTAGAAACAATCACCCACCAATTCAAAGAAGGTGGTCACACATTAGGCTTGTTTTTAGACGTGGAGAAAGCCTTCGATCGAGTGTGGCATGATGGACTTCTAGATAAGATGACCTCAGCTGGCATTCCCAGATACCTCACCCGAATAGTGAAGAGCTACCTCTCTAACAGGAGCTCCCGAGTCACTCACTCCGGAGCAAACACAGATCCGAGGCCAATACGAGCAGGAGTACCACAAGGGTCATGCATTTCACCCTTGCTGTACAACATCTACACAGCAGACCCGCCCACCACAACCGCAACGATGACAGTGACGTTCGCGGACGACACTGCACTGTTCGCCAGCAACAGGAACCACAGGTACGCGGAAATGGCTTTTAGGAGACACATCGCTCTCCTTGAGACATGAACGCGGAACTGGAAAATAAAGATCAACACGGACAAAACTGCCCTGGTGGACTTCAACAGGAAACGTGCCCCGAAGGAATACAACATTAAGTACCAAGGGACTCCGCTACAACTGCAGCAGAGTGCCAGATACCTGGGTATACTCTTGGACCAGAAACTCACCTTCCGGCAGCACTTGACAGATACCACAGACAGAGCGAACCGGAGATTCCGTGCCCTGCTGCCTATCTTCCTCACCAGACAACTATCCCACGAGGCGAGAAGAAATGTGTACATAGTATACATACGGCCACTCCTGCTCTACGCCCATCAAGCATGGGAACACACAGCGCAATGCCATCTTAGACCGCTTCAAGTTGTCCAGAATAGGGCAGCAAGGGCAATAACAGGACACACGATGGACACAAGAGTCGACCAGATCCATGAAGACCTCAATCTACCGCTCCTCAGCGAAACCAGACGTAGCCTTTCAGCGACCTTCTGGGCCCGAACACGACAACACGAAAATCCTGCAGTCACCGACCTAGCGAGACCACCGCCTCCAGCCAGAAGACACCACAGGATGCCTCAACCCCAGTAGTCGACCAGATCTTCCCAAGCCAGAGTCTGCGACAGTAGCAGACTCCAACACCAGAAACGCTGGACCACCAATGACAAACAACCACTACAGATGGAAGGCAAGGGCTTCGGCCCGGTACTTCAGACCAACACGCCATGACACTGCCGAGCTGCCGAGCTGCTTTGACATTTCTTACCCGTTACAGCGAGGAATGAGAGGACTTTTTTAAACCAAAACGTGGCTGGTGACGAAACGTGTGTTCGCCATGTCTCCCCAGAATCGAAACAGCATTCAATGGAGTGGCGGCACACAGGATCTCCCACGAAGCAAAAGTTCAAAATGACAATGTCAGCACAGAAAATCAGTGCACAGTGTTTTGCGACAGGAAAGGGGTTTTGCTGGTTGACTTCGTATCCAGGGCTGAAGCCATCAATGCGGAACAATACTGTGAGACTCTCAGAACATTTCGGCGTGCAATCCAAAACAAAAGGAGAGGAATGCTCAATAAAGGAATTGTGTTGATCCATGACAATGCTGGTCCCCATCTGTTGGTGGTGATTAGCAAATGCAAGACCAAGACTAAGACCCGGGTGGTCTTGGTCTTGCACATCCAGTCTTGGTCTTGGTCTTGCACTGGAACTTTTGGTTTTGGTCTTGCACTGGAACTTTTGGTCTTGTTCTTGGTCTTGCTGCAAGTCTTGCAAATCTTGCTTTTAAGAAATCTTATGCTTTTCATACGTAAATTTTACTCTGGATAAATTCTACAATGCGTCAATAGTAACGGAAATACAATGTATGTTTCTAAATGAAATATAGCTTATCTTTGTGTAAGTATGATGATAGTATACAACATAGGTGATAACCTTTATTTTTTTTCAATGGGTCCCCACGCTTCACTACTTATAAGATAAATTACAACGTTTCGCAATCTTTTTATATTTTTTAACAAATTCAATACTCTACTGGCAGAGTTGGGGCGTGGGTCAATGAAAACTTGACCCAGACCCACTGACCCACCACCCACCATGACCCACTCTGACCCACCACCCACCATGACCCACTCTGACCCACCACCCACCATGAATTACTCTCATCCACTGTGACCTATTCTGACTAACCAAAATCCATCGCCATCAACTCTGAACGCGATCCACGGCCTCTTCTGTACTGACTAAAGAGTTTACACTTGTAATAAAACAAGACTGTGAAATTGTCACTAATCGGAGTTTGAATTTCTAGTCAATCGCTCAAGCACCACTCTGTTACAATAACGGTGGATCTGACCTTTATGATATAAAATGGTAAAGTGTTTGTCAGTGAGGAAATTGAAACAGTTCGAGGTGGGGGGAAATTAGTGTGTGCCTAAAATATACTTGTACTAAGAGAGTATTCTTGGAAGTGTTAATTTCTGAACGCATTCCAAAAGAAACTTCTATTCGCAGGAAAATACCTCTGTACAATATGGAAAAGGTTATGGTTTCTCAGTTTACAGCATTTTTCTCACAAAAAAACTTGAAAAATCAGTTTTTCATAGTTTATAAAGGTGCTCGGGTACCCTATGTGAAAGCATCTCCATAAACTATGCTCATAATTGTAATTTGTGTAGTCACTAAAACACCACGTTAAATTTAAGTTACAAATATGCATAATTGAAATTATTATGAATATTTGTTCAAAGTAGTTTACTTAAAGCATAGAAGAAACTTACTAAAAAATAGGTACAAAGTTGAATAACACAAATAAGCCATTACTAATACAAGTATACATTTTCTATAACTCGTAATTTGCCACCTTAAAACAAACCTGAAATCGGGTTTATTTCCTGTTGGTAACATTTTCGTGGTAAATCATCCGCAGCGGAATGATGTCCATCCTTCAGCCAAGAAATAACTAGCTCGTGTACTTTGAGCTTGTCTAGCGGTGGGCCATTAACATTGATGAACAACAAGTTAGACAATGTTTGAGCACTTAGTCTATTTCTAATATCAGTCATCTGTAAATTCATAAGGGGAAATCCCCGTTCGCACTCTGTCGTGGAAATTGATAATACTTCTACCCGATTTCTGCAACTCCTCATCGACAATCTGCTCGTTAGACTTAAGTCTGATAACAATTTTTCTTAGTCAGTTTTGAAATACTCAGCAAAAAGTATAATCTCTCTATCACCATACAACATCTTTTCCATATCGACCATGTCAGTTTGCAATGTCGACTCACAGAACAGAAACTTCATCTACCACGCCTTCGATAGAGAATCTTGTGAATAAATTATCAATTAAAGCCTAATAAACTGATGATTTCTTATTTGTTTATAAATTTAATTTTTGTAATTACACATGAAGGTTTGATGCCATTACCAAGTTCCCTCCCCCGTCTAGAAAGCGAAAGGGAACGAGGTTCCTGGAAAGTGTTCAGAGGTGAATGGAAATTTTCCTCCTCCTTCCCCTTCAATTACCACACTGCTGTTTGCCATGTGCCAAATTACGATGAATTTAAATTAAATTATCATAGTATAATTATTTCCTTGTTGAATTATCAATACTTTTCAGTGGAAAAAAGGATGAAATTTGAAAGTTTCAAATCAAGGTAAGTAGATCAACGTAAAGGGAAAAAAGTGTAAAATTTTCCATATAATTATGCGTACAATCCAAACTTCAAATTTCCGTGTAATTAAGCTTACAGTACAAATTTTATGCCTCTTTTAGTCACAAGTTTTTGGGTTGATTGCCCTGTGCTGTAAGCGCTCCATATAATAAACATAAGCTTCAGCAATTATTATAGTAGAAAGCAATGGATATATGAAGCCAAGCACTGTATTTTTGTCTCTGATTTTTTTTCTTAAATAACATCGATCGTTTTCGATCATTTTTACAAACCAACTCACTACCAATTTTCCATATATAGAAAGTGTCCCCTCCCCCCCACACACATAAAGGAGAATTTAAAAAAATGCTAGGACACATTGTTTATTTTCAATAAAGAGTTAATACACTGAATTTCAGCTCCGTAAATTTAACGGCGTGCGTGATACTTATTTTTTTTCGAAAAATTTCGGATCCTCACTACCTCCTTAGGATATTATGCATTATAATGAAAGCAATATAACATCCCAGTTTGGATTAAGGCCTAACTATATACCAAAAGTCATTTCATTTGACTTTGCAATTTGACCCTGATGATCAGGCACACATAGTTACATTCAATTCTTTATATAATAATTTGTATATTACAGTGATTCAAAAATGTATTTTTTCCAGTAGTTAGCTCCTCTAAAAACTCACAGATCTCGAAAGCCAAGTAGTAGTAGAAGTCCTATTGCTATTATTACAATTACAAATATCAATATCCAAAAGTCCTGAAGTTCTTTTTTCACTTGGTTAGATATACTCACCTCAGGTAAGTAGACAGAAACAAGTGGAAAAGGAAGGGAAATGAAGGTATTGAAAGTAAAACGCAAATTTACCAGTCTTCAGAAGATACTGTCTACAATGCAGTGAGCAGAGAGGGTCGGTAGATCATACTGAGTCGGTGGGTCGCAGTGGGTCATGGTGGGTGGTGGGTCGCAGAGGGTCACGGTAGGTGGTGGGTCACAGTGGGTCACATGCTGTTGACCCACGACCCACTGACCCACTCAGAAAACTTGACCCACCGACCCACTCCATCTCTGTCTACTGGTTGGGGAGACGCATGAAAGAAAATCAAAACGGCCCAGACTACTGAAATATCATAAATTGCTAAATTATTTTTGCACTTTAAAGGCGTCAGATATATATATATATATTTTCAACTAAGATTAGTTCACTATTGTATTGAACAAACTTCCAATTAAATATTAAGATTTTATTTTACTGATTCCAATATGTATCTATGGAGCAGAAACATGGACATTACGCAAAATCGATGAAAAATATTGAAAGTTTTCGATAAAAGGAGAGAATTAGCTGGGTTGAACGGAAAACGAATGAGAAGGTGTTAGAAATAGTAGCAGTAGGGAAGAAAAGAAGAATTTTAGATGTAATTAAGAGGAGGAAAAGGAACTGGTTGGGACATTGGCTGAGGAGGAACTTTATTATGAGGGACATGCTAGAGAATATGGTGGAAGGAAAGAGAGTTAGGGGACAAACGAGACTGTAATTGAAGGAATGTATTAAAACAGAAAATTGCTACGTCAAGACGAAGAGACTAGCTGAGGACCACCGTATATCGAATTTTCTGATTTGCAACAAGTGACCTGCCAATAATGGCAGAATAGCTATGATGATGATATGTTAGCAATATTGGCCAAAAAAAAGAGAGAAAAATATTAAAATAATAACGATTATAATCAAACTTCTTAATATTTTAGTATAACTTGAGTAAAAACTTAAAACGACTCGACTGTCCATGTCTTTTGTGTAAACTCAACATATAGACTCTACAAATACTTTTGACCTATATTAGAAATACAAAAACACAGCATCAAACTCCAAGTTATTTGAAATAACTGTACAAAATCACTCTCACTTGTGAATATGGATTATTTATTGTTGTATAATATTATATCGCTCAATCCTCGTGTACCATATACCTGAGGAGGCTAAAAGTTATATTGATAAACAATTATTCAACGTATAAGCACCCGCCGATGAAATCAAACTTGCGGTCACATACACAAGTTTTTGTCAATGTCATGAAAATGCTATTTCGATATTAATTTTTTTTAGAACACATTAAAAATTTCTAACGGATGCTTGATCCTCGGAGCCAAGGCCATACCAATGTACCGGCACCTATGATGTACGGAATTACCGATGTTCAATACTACATTTCTCTTTAGTTTTAGAACACCACTAATATGTTTTGAAATGATGTAATATCTAGTTTTACCTGCCACGATTATGCACCGAGGCTAAGAGAGATGGTGATGAGAAATGAATGAAATGGTGGAATGAAGGAAGTAGGAGAAAAGGGGAAAACCCCGAGAAAACCTACACACACGGTCTCTATCCATCAAAAAAGCTCACATGGTGCAAGCTGGGATCGAACCACGGACCCCACCACTAAAGGTGAACGCTCTACTACTACTGAGCCGGTACTTGTACAAGACTCTTGCGCAAGTGTCTTGGTCTTGGTCTTAGTCTTGCACACCTTGGTCTTGGTCTTGGTCTTGCATTGGGATTCCTGGTCTTGGTCTTGGTCTTGGTCTTGGTCTTGCATGCAAGACTCTTGCAAAAGCTGCAAGGCCAAGACTCTTGCGCTCATTACTATTTGGGGGCACCCAAACGTTAATCCATCAGTTCAGTTGGCATCAGTTTGACTACCCGCCGAGCTCCGACTTGGCTCCGTTTGACTACCATTTTTTCCTGCACCTGAAGCGTGAGCTCGGCGATAAGCACTTTGAAAGTGACGACGACGCAAAAAGAAAAAAGAAAAGAAAAGAAAGAAAGAAAAGAAAAGAACACTGTAGAGTTGCGTTGTCTTCACTGACGGGATGTTTCTTTGAGGAAGGTTTGGACTAGTTGGTTACCCGCTATGACAAGTGTTTGAACATTGGTGGAAACTATAACGAGAAATAGCTTAAAATGTGATCCTTCATGTAAAACTAAAATTTGACTTGAACAAACCTGTTTTAGTATTTTCTTTTTGAAAACGGTACTTTCGGACATGTCTCGTAGTTTTCATTTTACATGTGAATGTAAAGTGTTTAATAATCTGACGCAGTGTTATTTGAAGAAAAAAAAAAAAGTGTTACTTTGTAGTGGATTGGCAACATTATCAGTTTGGTGCTATTGCAGCTGGGACATACGCAGAGGGGGGTCCGGACTCCTCAGAAATTTCGACTTTTGTGTAAATTTAGCCTAATTTTGGGGCAATTTTAGGAATTTTAATGTAAAATACCCTCATATCAGGAACGTACGCAGGGGGTGGGTCCTGGGGGTCCGGACCCGCCCGAAATTTCGATTTTTATGTAAATTTAGCCTAATTTCAGGGGCAATTTTAGGAATTTTAATACAAAATACCCTCATATTGAGTTTAGAGAACCCGAAATAAATTGCCGTGTACGCTATTGTACTGCAGAGTATGTCAAACAACGTTCTCCTGACATTATTTGCATGGTATAAAATCCCAGTGATCTTGATCAAGGGCATTTCAAGATTAATCGTCCATCCTGTATGTAAAAAGAGTTAATCCATATTGATTCATTCACTGATTCACCTATCAAGAGGTCTCCAAAAACCATTGGGCCAAGGAGCTTCAAATTCTGTGCAAATATCCTCCTTGAAAAAATGAAATGGAATCTTTGAGGTTTACGTCCCATGGTTATGCCGGCTAATGAATGAAATGGTGGAATGTAGAAAGTGGGAGGAAACGGGAGAACCCCGAAGAAACCCACGCACATGGTCTTTGTCCACCAGAAAGTTCACTTGGCGGGAGCAGGGTTTGAACCCGGGACCCCATGCACCAGAGGTGAACGCTATACCACTGAGCCACTGCGACCCCAATATCCTCCTTGAGTATAGGCAGTGGTCGAAGTGAGACGGTATGCGGCGGTATGCCATACCGCCTCTGGTTTTTTCATTGACGAGGGCATACCGCCTCTGGTTTTTCAATGATCAAGACATACCATCACTGGAGAGTAGATGATAAAAATCTTTAATAAATCCATTTTCACAAACAGTAATTGACGAATAGCTTTGCACGTAAAAAGATTTTATTTCTAATGTAGAAATAATTTCTAAGTTGACAACACCGACATCTTTATCTTTTTCCCACTTTTTGTTTTTAAAAATGAAGTGCCTACAAAGAAGTTCATCTAGTTTATATTTTGATGTGCCATATTGAATTGCTTATTTCTTATGTATATTTGTGTCTTCGTGCCTTAATGCATATAACTGTAGTATTTTGAGCATGAGCAGATTTAGAGATTGTCTGCTGTAGCGGCAGATCTTCTGGAAGTTTGGAATACCCCTCAGTCGAGTTGGCATCCGAGAGTTTTCCCGCAGGAAATTGTTAATATAAAAACCTGGGTTTTTGAAGGTTTCCGTGTATAATTCTCTATAATACAAAATAAGGGGATTTTTCTTCTTCAGAAAATTGTTGGTGGGGGATCAAAGTCTCTCCATGCCCCTCACCCCCTATCTACAACGAAGCTCCAATGATTTTCAGTCATTATGGAAATTGAAACGCGATCTTTTAGACAGCATACCCTCACTGTATTTCAATATTTAGATAGCCGATATGTCGAGTCAAAATCGTAATAAAACATACCACTTCTGATTTTTCTCCACTTCGAACACTGAGTATATGTTCCAGATAAGATGAGATTTTGCGAAATGAGAATACCAAAATGGGAACAGAGGAGCTTGAAACTATTTTCGTCGTTAACTATATCTCCGAAATAGTTAATATTATGAATTTGAAATTTTCCCCTAATGTTTTCGTCGAACCCTAGGCTGTTCAAGACAGGATTTTACAAAATGCAAATTTTAACGAAAAAGAGGGCTTATATCCTAAATTGTTTCATTGTTCACGAGATCTCCGAAAATGTTGGTAGAAACTATTGTTATAATAATTTTTTAAACTACAATTATAAATTTTTGCATAAATGCTGTCCTTGAACCTTAGATAGACGATAATATGGAGTTTTGCGACATAAGAATCCTAAGGGGGAAAAGGGAACCTTGAAACTATTCCATCGTTCACCAGATATCAGAAACTGTTTGTAATATGGACTTGAATTGTGTAACAAAACAAGATTTTGCCAAATACAAATTGTAAGGGGAAAGAGAATAATTCGATTTATTACTATTATTATTATTATTATTATTATTATTATTAGTAGTAGTAGTAGTAGTAGTAGTAGTAGTAGTAGTATTTGTCGTTTACCAGAGCTCCGAAAATGCTATAAGAAACCATTTTCACCTACCCAGAAAACTACAAAGTAAAATGATAATTGAATGCTTTATTATTATTATTTTAAAGGGGGAGAATATAATTATTTAGCTACTCCCACCATGACAGACTTACTACTAATTCACTCCCTCATTCACCCACCGCCAAATCTAAAAGTCTAGTAGGCGTAGAACTTTGAATTTCGAGTAAATATTTCCCGTAACCCTAGACGAGATTTTGCTAAACATAAGACGAGACATTGCGAAATGGGATCTCTAAGGCAGAAAAGATGCGTTTGAATCTTCCCGTTCGTCAGTTCTACAGGTATACGATTCTGCTTGCTGAAGGACTTTGAAATTTTAAATAAATTTTCTTCATGTCCCCCTAGGTAGTTTTGATCTCAAGACTAGATTTGGGACTGTCTCGTCTCAAAAAGATGTAGTGGACGTGCTTTCCCATCTATAAAGTATATTAGCTCTGTCTCGTCTCGTATTTCGTCACAACAATTCTGCTTGTATCCTCTCGTGAGCTACATTACCGACTTTTTGATTCGGTTTTGATAGAATATTATGCATATTTTCTTTACTTTCCAATGCTTGGAATTCAAATCACAAGAATAAGAGCCGAAATTAACCCCCTAATGTGGTATGGATTATTCCGTCCACCAGATCACACCCCCGATTAAAATAAGATCCAAGACTTGTCACCCAAAAATATTAGATTTTCATGGTGTTTGACGTATGGTTTTGAGGCTTCACAACCACTCCCGTTACTTGGTTTGAAATGAACGGAGAACGTGAGAGTAAATGTAGTGCTTGCGTTACTTGAGAACACTTTTATAGTCCTGCTCCCTAGTCTAGATTCAATGACCTGGGGGTACGTAGGACCACCATCTAAATTTTGGCAGGTCTACCTTTGCCCACCCTTTAAATTTTGAGAGGAGTACATAGAACCACCTTCCTTAAATTTTGGAAATTGCGAAAACTAAAAATTCGGTACTGTAGTATAGGACCTCCGTAAGTTTAGGTGGTCTATCTTGTTCCCTTTTATTATAGGTAAAAAATTTGCCAAAAATGTAAATTTCGGAGATTTTTTGATCTATTTGATTCTCTTTGGTGAGGCTTGATTTGTTATATGATTATATTGGTGAGTATAGAGGTTCATTCCCTTTCATAAGACATGGGTATATTGATGTACTCTTAAATTTTGAATGGGGAACATAGAACCACCGCTTAAACTTGTAAATTATTAAAAGAAATAACATTTGGTAAATGTTCGCCAGGACTCAATATATATCACTGTAAATTTGGGTGGTCCATTTTGCTTCTTTCTATGACTATAAATTGCCAAAAATTCAAAATGTGGAGTTTTTTTTATATCTAATCTTTCCCCTTTCTTGAGAGTTTATCGTGTTATATGATTATATAGTTGATTATAGAGGTCCTATCCCTTCCATAAGACATGGGTACATTGATGCTCCCTTTCAAAATTTTGGAGGAGATATATAGGACAATCCTTTAATGAAGGAATTGTCAACGATAAAATTTGGCAATGTTCTCTATGACACGAATATTTAGCTCGATAAATTTGGGTGGTCCTTCATATCTCCATCTGTGTGTTAAAAAAAATACCAAGTATATTGCCACGTGTTCAGTTATTGACCTAGTTTATATTCTTTGATGAGGCTTTACTACAACATACGTTACATGCTTGAGTACAGTGATCTACTCTCTTTTATAGCACATAAGTAGATGCACTTCTCTTATTTCTTAGGGATACATTGACCCAGCTTTAAATTTAAGAATTTTGAAGAAACAAAATTTGGTAAACGTTCTCTAGGACTCGAATGTATATTTCCGTAAATTTGAGTGGTCCAGCTTATCTGCTTCTATAGGTAAAAATTGTTAAATATTCAAAATTTAGAGTTTTTTTTTTTACCTACTATAACTTTGATGAGGCTTTATTGTATTATATGCTTATGTGCATGGGCGGCGATTAGGGGGGGCAAAGGGGGGCAGTTGCCCCCCACTTTTTTGAAATGACCCATTAATGTATATAATTTCATTTGGAAATATAAAGTTTTTGTATGTATTAATGGTTCATAGAATAAAAATGGTGCCATAAAATATTTGCCATTCCCTGAGTACGTATTGGTTGTCTTCCCATACAGTGAACAAAGCTATATGAATTGCGTTTTAATTGACACGAAAAATGGCCCCAAAATTAACCTATTGGAGTGCCACAATTCGAGTGTACTTTCATTTCTTCTTACAAGGGCTCGATATGTTAGCCAGTCACTTTAGAACTAATTGAGATAATTCGCAAAAAAAAAAAAAAAAAAAAAAATCTTCACAAGCAGTGTTTTTTCAGAAACAATGTTCCGGGGCGCGCACACAGTATTCCGGGGGGAGCACTGCAGGTACTATTCTATTTATTATTATATTATAGACGTATTATTTTGGTGTCCTTCGGGAGTGGGATACTCTCAGAGCTTCGGGGGGCAGTGCTTCCCAAAAGCATGTCTGGAAGAAACACTGTTCCCAAATTATTATTGTTTAATTTCACAAAAATCGACAGTTCCTAAAATGTCTTTTCTTCTTTCTAATGGTAAAGAATATTTTGATTTTTTTTTTTTTTGAGTTTAACATCCCGTTCAGCAGTGAGGCTATATGAGACATGGACCTACTGATTAACGTGGAATGCAAACCACATGAGCTCTCGCCAGGAATCGAACCCGGGTCTTCTACGTCAAAGGCGCGGCATTGTTTTGCAGTGTAATATATGAATTTAGGGGTAAACATACTGTATTCAATTTTGTATATACAATTAAATTTAGTGAATTCAACATAATTCTAGGTTTTAGGATTATTTTGCATAACTGGAATGTGGAGTGATTCTAAGTATTGTTGAGTTTTGATGTATTCCAAGAAAGTGAAAACTGTACCTAATGGCAACGAACATTTTTCGGGAAGCTGCAAAAGTATTTCTTTAAATGTCGCAGCATATGCTTGTAGTATTTACTGTTTTTCTAAGAGTAATAACATGTAATAACATGCATGGAATTAAAAATGTAAGTTGTTCCTATATTCCCAGTTTCAGTATAACTTTTGCGAAACAAGCCTTATTTTTCATTACTGTTCGATTAATATTATCCTTTCTGTTTGTTTTGCGAATTAAGCCCCTAATCTGACCACACAATTTTCCAGACAGAATTTTAAGATGTTCATGAGCAAGGAATCAAATCTCTTCTTACATTTTCGTTGTCTAAGAGTACAAAGAGCTAGTATCTACTTGCGTTGCTCTAGTCAATTTACTTTGTAAAATATAAAACACGATATACGGTATTTTAACTGGAAAATACAGTATCCTAATAGTTATACAACCTTTTGTCAAACAAAATGTAAGAAGCAACCAAAAAACTAACATTGATATACAAATAGTGAGATCATGTCTTGCCCCCCCACTTTTGACGTCCAACCGCCGCCACTGCTTATGTGGATGAGTATAGTAGTCAACTTCTTTAAATCAGTCATGGGTACATTGATGCTTTCCTTTTAAAATTGAAATGGGTGATCCTATGTACCCCCTCCCAAATTTTTGGAGTGTGCAAAGGTGCTCCTGCCAAAATTTAGAGGTGTGGTCCTGTGTACCTTTAGGTCATTGATCCTGGACTAGGGAGTAAGGGGCACAAAAGTATTCTGAAGTGACGCAAGACTACTGTGAACCTACGCAAGACTATTGCGAATTTGTCTCCCGCTCGTTTCAAAGGAATATGACTGTGTATCTCGATGTAACTCGAGTTTTCGTGGTTTTTGGTGAACAAAGAGATATATGTCCCTACAAATCAAATTTTTGGAGTTATCTTACTTTACACACTCTCCCAAGACTCTCATAAATGTAATTCAATTTTGACATAAAATGTTGTGTCTGGGTTTACTGAGGTTATCGTATAATCCCCACTGCTTGGCGTTGAAGTTAATCAAAATTTGACCACTCAATCTATCTCACACAAGATTAAAAGTATTCTGCGATTCACTTTAATTAAAAAATAAATTGCATATTGTTTCTGAGAATTAACAATCGTCCCAATCGTGTTAATTATGTGGAGTTGAAATGAGCCGACAATGAGGCTTCTCTCCAATTTTATAACATATCTATATATATAAAAGAGAACGTACAAATCCTTTGTGAACTCATCACGCTAATACGGCTGAACCGATTTCTTTCATTTTTGGGGGGTTGTTAGGATTTGGACCCTAGATGGTTTTTATCATATCACTTTAATTTTTAATTACCAGTGTCTTGAGATAATGGACCATTCAAGTCTCCATAGTTCATCATAGGTAAAAATAAACGTATGTATATGCAACCCGCATGACCACGTGACTCGGCGGGTTAACATAAATGACAGGCGATGCAATTTGAAAGCGAAAAAGTAAAAATTATCTAAGTAACAAAGTTTATTGCGTTCCGGGGTGACCGCAGCGAAGCGGGGTGAACGCTGCTAGTTTTGAGTAAATATTTATTAAAAACACTCAGATTTTTATACATTGCGTGGTTTGTTTCAGGTTAAAGACTTACTATTATAGTTTGAGGCTGAAATTAGTGAGATGAAAGGTCGCTCGCTTCAATAGCATCACCAATTAAAATTAAACAACTGTTCTTAATTTATAAATGAAGAGCTTAGAACCAGAATGGACTATCTCATATTTATAACAATGGAGAAATAGAAGGTTAAAACTATTGTGCCTTTCAAATGTTTTCCATAAATCTTGTTTCCATCCTAAGAACTGGATTCTACTAGTTATTAATGAACAGCTACTCTTAATTTGTAAATGAAGTGTTTAGAGCCAAAGTAGCCCATGCCTTCTTTTATAACAATGGAGAAATAGGTGGTTAAAATTATCATTGTATAGCGAGTGAGTGATGGTTATGTATCTTTCTGAATCTTCACTTCTGTAAATGATAGGCTCGTTACACCATAATAACAAGATTAACTCAATTGGCACACTCATTCTTTATATATAAATAAAAGCATATCAGTATCAGTGGTAGAGCGCTCACCTCTGGTGCATGGGGTTCCTGGTTCGATCTCAGCTTACACCAAGTGAACTTTATGGTGTACTAACACCGTGTTCATGGGTTTTCGCGAGGTTCTCTCGTTACCTCGCACTTTATTAATTCCACCATTCCATTCATTTATTATCATCACCGTCTCCTTTAGCCTAGCCGGCATAACCGTGGGACGTAAAACTTAAAGGTTTCATTTCATTTCAAAGCATATCAGTACCAGATCAGTACTAGTTTTTGCCTAAATCTTCTTGCCAAATTAAAATTTAACATAGAACTATTTTGAAACTGGGAAACAATTTTGTATTCACGTAGGATACCGGTAACTTTCCTTCTTCAAAGAAAAGTTAATAGTATTACACACTGTAATGAAGATTATAATTAATCAAATGTATTGTGCGTTTGAAGGGCGTGCTATCTCTTACACCATAATTAACACAAACTGTTCTTCGTATTGGGGGCAATAAATAGGCGGAAGAGAGAGAGAAAAATTATACGGGTAGCTGTCACAGGTGGAGTCACTATTAACAATGGCTTGGGTCCGACTGCATCTTCATATTGTCCTGCTGTTTTTCTCTGTTTTTCCATGTACGTAAGTATTTATACATAACGTAATTAACAATTACATTGATATTTTATTACTTAGTGTTTTTATTTTAGTAGTCTGTATAAGATTTTTGAATTTTATTTTATGTTTATTTTGTTATTTTGTTTATTGTTAAGTAAGTTTGGTTAGTTTGATTGGAGTTAGCATCCCTATTAGCACAGAGGTTATTTGAAACATGGATCTATGGACTCCCAACGGGAATCAACCCTGGTTTCCCACGCCGAAGGCGAATGTTAATAATATAGCGACGATGGAGCTGCTATGTAAGTTAGATTTCAAGGATTGTCTTACTCAGATTCACTAATATCTACTATCATGAACAGTATAATGACGTTACGAGTCACAGTTTTTGTCTGGGTTACTCGGGGCCTTGCTTCTATAGTCCTGCGCACCCTTCCCCCTCTGACAGACTCAAAAGCAGCCTAAATCGCATAAGGTCTACTATATCAGTGGCGTATGTGAGCTAGCTTTCGGGATTTAACCAGAGATGGCGTGGGTCAATGAAAACTTGATCCATGACACATTGACCCACGATCCACCATGACCCACTCTGACCCACCACTCACGAAAACCCATCATCATCAACACTGATCCACGATCCACGCCCTCCTCTCCACTGACTAAAGAGCTTCCACTTGTTATAAAACAAGGCTGTGAAATTATCATTAATCGGAATATGAATTTCTACGGTCTATCCAGGGCCGGATTTAGTATTTTGGCGCCCCTAGGCCCAATAATTTTTCCGCCCCCTAGTCTGGTTAGAGATACATTCCTAAAAACCTTTATTTAAAAATTATATCAGGCCTATATGTTAATTGCTAAAACACCACTCCACGATGCAATTTTATCATTGCAAGTGTTTTGAGGAATTTACTTGGTTCTGGGCTTAACAAAATACCGTTAATGTATTAACAAAAGATTGGTGAATAACTTTGGTTTTGTTCAATTTAGCCATTTGGGCAAATAAATTAAAAAACTCTGTAGTAAAAAAATAAGTAAAAAAAAACAGCCAGTTCTCCCGTGTTTGAGATCAATGTTGTAACGAAGTTGATGCATAATGTTGAAAAATAGTTTTATTTTACCAACAATTATTTGTTCCAATGAACTTCAAAATCAGAATGCTTTATTAGTCTGATCTTTTTAATCAATTCAAAAAATATGTTAAGTTATGGCTATTTATTTTTATTTCTAGATATTTTTAATTTTTTTCTCTCGGCCGTGCGCCCCCTGGGAGCTTGCGCCCATAGGCCCGGGCCTACCGGGCCTATTGGGAAATCCGTCCCTGGGTCTATCGCTCAAGCAACACTCTGTTACAATATCGGATAATCTGACTTTTACGATATAAATTGGCAAAGTGTTTGCCATGGGCCATATTACGATGAATTTCAATTTAATTATCATATATAATTATTTCCTTGTTGAATTACAGATACTTTTCAGTGGAAAATAGGATGAAACTTGAAAGTCTCAAATCAAGGTAAAGAAGGCCAACCTAAAGTAAAGAAAAACAAACTATAAAATTCAACTATGTCTCGAAAGCCAAGTAACTTAGTCCTACTACTATTATTACAATTACAAATAACAATGTTCAATAGTGTCTGACGTTCTTTTTCATTTAGATATACTCATCTCAAGTAAGTAAATAGAAACAAGAATTTTAGGAATGATCAAAAAATGCATCAAAGGATTGCGGTCTTGACCAATAATTACCTTTTGGATCAGGAGCCACAAAACTTTTGAACGGCCTCTAAATTGAGTTTTTTTCTTTCTTTACGGAATAAGCACATCATACTAACTTAAGTGATAGTTTGGGTTTGGCTACACTATATGTAGTTCTGCAGATATAAGGCCTACAAGAAAATTTTTGCCTGAAATATATTGGATCTTTTGATCCAACAAATGGAAAAGGGAGAAAAATGGAGGCCTTGAAAGTAAATCGTAGGAAAATTCACCAGTGTTTAGAAAATGCTGTCTACAATGCACTGAGCAGCGTGGGTCGTAGGTCAGAATGAGTCGTGATGAGTGGTAGGTCGCAGTGTGTCACGTCCTATTGACCCACGACCCAGTCTCAAATCTTGACCCATGACCCACTGACCTATTTCATTTCTGGGTTGGGTTTAACCTCTCCCTCCTACTGAGAAAGACATAACACGAATATAAAAAATTACTATATCAAAATACATAGTAAGACTATTCATGGCTTTGGATTGATTGTTTTAACAAAAGAGACACTGACCAAAGCTTAAAACCCACTTTATTTTAAATTATAATTTGTAACTGTTTCGGATATCTAGCAAATCCTTCTTCAGACACTATCGAAATTAATGAAAATACAGACATATATATAAATAATGTTATAACAAATTATAATTTAAAGTAAAGTGGGTTTTAAGCTTTGGTCAGTGTCTCTTTTGTTAAAATCAAAATACATATACAAAAACTACACTTGTCCTGAAAGGATATGAGATTAGGTGTTTGAACTCCCCTTTCCTTGATGAAATTCTGCGTACGCACCATACAGCATTAGATTTATTGTAAAACTTCACAGTGGGTTAAACAATAGTCTCCATTACTCGAACTCAAATACTTACTGTTCGGTTGCCAATATGGCATGAGCTGTTTCGAGTATGTTCTCTTGCAAAACTAATTTCAATAAGGTAGTGATTACCAACCGGTGTATCGGAACACACTGATGTTTCGCGAAGCCTCATGTAATGAAAATCTGTGTACAAAATTTGGTGACTCTAGGTTACTCCTTTTATGCAAAAGTCGATGAATGACAGACAAATATTGTACTAACTAACTAACTAACTCTATGGCCTATGGAATCCGGAGGTTCAATGCCGCGTTCACAAAAGCTCTCCACTGACTTCTATCCTTAGCTAACTGCATCCAGTTTCTACTTTGTATTCCTATCTCTGCGAGATCCATCTTAATATCGTCCTCCTATCTGCGCCTAAGTCTTCATAATAGTCGTTTTCCGATTGGTCCTCCAGTCAAGACTTTGAAAGCGTTTCTACTTTCTTCCATTCTAGCTACATGACCTGCCCATCTAAGCCTAGACTTGACGACCCTAACAATGTTGGGTAAACCGTATAAATTATGTAGTTCCTCGTTATGAAGTTTCCGCCATTCCCCATTCCCGTTCCTCTTGGGTCCGAATATTCGTCTCAGGATCTTGTTCTCAAATACTTTCAGTCTATGTTCTTCCCTCAGAGTAAGCGACCATGTTTCGCAACCATACAGAACAACAGGCATGATTATCGTTTTGTATATTTTAAGCTTCAAATTTCTCGACAGAATTCGCGACGACAAGAGATTCTGAATCGAATAGTAACACGAATTCCCTGCTTTTAGTCGACATTTAATTTCTTCGTGAATATGATTTTCGTCTGTTAATATTGATCCTAGATATTTGAAAGTATCCACTTTATCAAAAGTATTTAATATTTTAACGCATCCACAATTTGCCGTATTACGGTCCCGACGCACTTCCATGTATTTAGTTTTCTCTGCATTTACTCTTAAACCCATGTCCCTGCAAGCGTTTAACAAGATCTCTGCATTTCTTTCTATTGTTCTTCTATCATCCCCTATTAAATTTACATCATCAGCATATGCTATAACCTGGTGAATACCGTTCAACTCTAGGCCCTGGTTGTTATTTTTGATTTTCCTTATAGCGTATTCCAGAACAAAGTTAAATAATAATGGCGACAACACATCTCCTTGTTTTAGACCATTTTCGACGTGAAAGCTCGTGAACAAAACTTTTCCTACCCGGACTTTACTTTGGGAGTCATTTAAACAGGGGCGTCATTTAGGGGGGGCAGGAGGGGGCAATTGCCCCCCCCCAAGAGTTTGAGGAATACATATACTTTAATAGATTGTCTACTAATATAATAGTACAAACCGTGAAAGTCTTATGTCGGTGGTGCTCTTGCCCCCCCCCAAGCGAAGTCTGAAATGACGCCCCTGCATTTAAACATATCTTAATTAACCTAATTAACTTTCTCGGTATTCCAAGTTCTGTAAGAACGATGTATAATGTTTCTCTCCTAACCGAGTCGTACGCCTTTCTGAAATCAATAAATAGTTGATGTACCGGGGTATTGTATTCCCACTTTCTTTCGAGTATTTGGCGAATGGTAAATATTTGGTCGATAGTTGATCGATTTCGTCTAAATCCGCACTGATAATCTCCAATAATTTCATCTGGGTATGGGGTCAGTCTTGCTAATAGAATATTTGAAAGGATTTTATAGGATGTTGACAGAAGAGAAATGCCTCGATAATTATTACAGTCAGTTTTATCGCCTTTCTTGAGAATTGGAACAATGATTGATTCTTTCCACTTTTGTGGCAATCCTTCCTTGTTCCAGATAAGGAGAATGAGTTTGTGTATCTTTGTTCCACAATTTTTCGCCTCCAGCTAAAATTAACTCAGCCGGAATTTCATCTACACCCGGAGATTTGTGCTTCTTTAATTTCTTTATAGCGGTTTCTACTTCTATTCGGTTGGGTTCTGGAATATACGGTTCTGCGGTGTGTATCTCTTTTTTCTCTACGCACATTAGTTTTTGGCTGCGTGTTCAGCAAATCGTCAAAGAAATCTTTCCATCTATTTAAGATGCTATCCGTATCAGTGAGAACTGTACCGTCAGCTTTCTTTAATACATAAGCATGAGGTTGATAGCCTTTCTTAAATTCGCTGATCCCCTTATACATGTCCCGTATGTTTTTATTTTTACTATTATCTTCAAGTTCCTTAATTTTAGCTTTCAAAAAATTGCTTTCTTTGTTCTAAAAGTTTTGGAAGTTTCCCGCCTGATATCTGCGAAATTTTGTGTACTTGTTTCATTCGTATTTTGTAGCCAGCGTAATTTTGCCTGTTTTCTCTTCTCTGCTAGTTTAATGCATTCCTGGTCGAAGCATGGTTTGTTCCTGCGTATTTCCGCGTGTCCCAATTTTTCTTTTGCTGAAATTTTAACGCCATCTCTAATTTCAGTCCAAGTATCCTCAACACTAGTGCACTCCGAATCTTCTAAAGCCGAGAATCCATTCAAAGCTTCAATCTGATATTTCTCTCTTACTTGGCTCTCTTCTAATTTCTTTAAATTAAATCTCTCCGTTTTCGGACATTGAATATTACCTTTATTCAATGATAATCTCTCTCGTATTATCGCTGCTACCAGGTATTGATCAGTGTCACAATCAGCCCCTCTAAACGACTGGATATCAATTATGCTAGATTGTCTTCTCTCTACTAAAACGTGATCAATTTGATTATGCGTTTTTCCGTCTGGTGATGTCCAAGTGTATTTATGAACGTCGCGGTGTGGGAATTTTGTACTCTTCACGATTAGGTTTTTGGATGTTGCAAAGTTCACGAGTCTAACACCGTTGTCATTACTTTCCTTATGCAAACTTTCGTTCCCTATAATCGGTTTTAAAATATCCTCTCATCCTACCTTCGCATTGAAATCCCCTAACAGAATTTTCATATGGTATCGCGGGAGTTGGTCAAATATCCGTTCCACTTCTTCGTAAAAACTGTCTTTTATATCGTCATCCTTATCTTCAGTTGGGGCATGCATATTTAAAACAATCATATCACACCACCATCCCTTAAGAGTAATAAAAGAAAGTATGTCGGTAAGAACGTAAAATTTCCGAAATTCACAGATCCGGACAGACAGATGATAGACAGATACACACAGATTAAAGATAGTTATATATATATATATATATATATATATATATATATATATATATATATATATATATATATATATATATATATATATATATATATATATATATATCGGGTGTTGCAAAATAAGTGTTACAACTCTTGGGAGGTGACTCCTGCCACTGCCACTGAGACTATCTGCTATCGGACATAGTTTCAGACCTACAAGGTGCCGAAACCGTGGGAAAATGGCTTTCGGACGCCAATAGTTCGGAAACTATCCAACATAAAGAGGGCGGGTAAAAAATTCACTGAAGAAGTCATACCTGCTCTATTGAATTTTGCATGTTTTACAATCCTACCGTGCACGCGCAAGGGATTCCCCAAAGGAACGTAGGGAGTCCCGGATAATCTGCCAAATGAAACTTGGTCTAAATGGATATGAATTGATAGGCTTTCTACCAGGTAACAATAATTCATTTGTCTTAAGTCGATATCTGGAACAAATACAAAATGGTGGACACCTTTATGCCCGTTGTGTGTGGTTGCATAATCGCCAGGTACGGATGCTGGCCAACAGTGACGTTCTGAGTATTAATTGTAGCGAATTTGTACTCAAATGTATAACGAAATACTTTAGTTTGTATAATATTTACCTGTACCGTGGGCAAAAAGTGCTCATAAATATGTAATATACTTAGTAGAATGTTCATTTTAAATTAACAGAAAAGAAGAATGTTTTTAATATATGTAAGAGATTATTATGGGATAGTTGTGGCTATGTACATGTTATGTGTTGACCTAGTCAAGTAAATTTATGTATTTTACGGTCTTAAAAAGAATATTTAAGACATATCAAGCAATAAAGGTGAGACTAATAATCTTTGAATATCTGAGTTGATTTTTGCATAAAGAATAGTTATTATCGCTTCGTAACTGATATTTTACAAGACGAACCAGGTTGACGACGCTTTTCTATAGAGTCGTTATAAAAATTTGGTTTACCAAACCCGGGATCTTTTGAAAATTCAGTTCCCGAAGAAGGAAAGTAGGGCTGAATTTACTTGGATATTACCATTTATGAATACGAACTTAACCGTATTACGAAGCGGTAAGGTCATCAAAAGAAAAATGGATAGTGAAATAGTGCCACAGGAATCTAATACCAGTAATCCAGGTGAAATTAGTGCAACACCAAGTTTGTCATCTGAGGATCGACTTTTGTTAGCTGTGCAGCGACAAATTATGCAAATGACGACTGAGATAAAACAAACCATGGAACAGAAGCTCAATGAATCTAACACAAACATGGAACAGAAGTTCTATGAAGCTAACCAGACCATGGAACAGAAGATAGAACTGAAGTTCTATGAAGCTAACCAGACCATGGAAAAGAAGATAGAACTGAAATTTAATGAAGCTAGCAAGCAGTATGAAGAATTAAGTAAACGAATAGAACGGATAGAACTGAAATCAGACGATACGAAACAAACAATCGTCCAGGTGATGAACGACATATCCTCGCAGTTTGAAGAGAAGTTAAAAAGGTTAGCCGATGAGTGTCACGAAAAGCACGATCATCAAAATCATGAAATCTGTGCTGTAAAAAAGGATTTAACGTTAATAGAATCTTCCGTTAAACATCATAAGATCCAGTTGGCTACTATGCAGGAAGAAATTAAAACGTTACAGGCTAGAGACACCATTCATCGCAATAATCTGGGCAGTGATCGCTTCGAGTTTCCCCAATCACCGGATATAAATACGCCTTCGCCGGAATCTGAGGAGGATATTATATTAGAGGAAAATTGTCCGAAGATCACTGATGAACGAAATATAAATGGTATCATGACACAGCACGCTACGGACCGGAACAATCACACCACAAGAACAAGGAGTGAGAAAAGAAAGGTAAAGCTAAGTGTCAAGATGAGCGAAATCAAAGCCATGAGTAAATTTAGTGGTAAGTGCAATGAAAATGCTAGTTCTTTCTTAGAGAAATTCCAAGACGAATGTAATATAATGTCTATCGACCGATCACAGTACATGAAATTAATACCCCATGTATTACTCCCACCTTGTTCCTTATGGTTTAAGGCAATACGTGATCACATTAGTACATATGAGGAATTTAAAGCGGCATTGATCGCGAATTACGAAAATGACTTTTTGCTGGCAAACAGAGATGCCACTCTTAGAAATCAACATTTCAATCCTCGATTGCACAAATCTATTGTAGAGTTTGTTATAAATGTCTATAATGAATTAAAGGTTGTTAATCCCTTGCAATCGGAATCAAGAATAATTGCATCGATTCACAATTTGCTTCCATTTAAATTACAGCAGATCTTATTTTCCACACAGTGTATGAGTTTCAGTCATTTATTAATGCTTGTACAATGCTACGAAACTCAATACCATGCTATGAATCTAACACAATCAGGAATGGGTAAAAATAAGAATAATACAGATCATTTGGTCCCTGTTCGGAATTTGAATATCCGAAGTATGAATAATAATGAACCGAACCTAAGACGAGTATACTCTAGCAATCAAAATGAACAAAGTAGACAAGGTTATGTAGGGAATCCGCCTAACCTAATCAACCGAAGTAGACACAAAAGTAATAGAAATACATGTCGAAATCCTAGAGATGCTATCAATCCTATGTATAGACATAATCATTGTTCACGAGATGGTACTTCGTATCCAAATTCAAATCACGATGAAAGACATGTACAACCTAATGTAGAACCTAACCACGATTGTGCGGTACAATGCACTTTATTAGATTCATATGCCAGTGCGAATGTAACATGATTACCGTTAACGAAATTAGGTTAAACCCATGTTGGTTATAGATTCTTGTGAATTTTCGTTTTAAAGTTTGTGTTAATATTAATAATGAAAACGATGGTTATAAATATTTGAAATGCATCTAGTTAAAGAGTTAGTAGCACCCAACATTCTTGATCAAATAAATAAGAATGAAAAATAACAATAATAATGAAAAATGTGTTTATTTAATAACAAAAAGGTGTCTTTTGTTTCTGTAAAATAAATTTATTTACTTCCATTTGATTATTCAAACGTAGGTTATGTTTAATTTTTATTCTTTCTTATTAATGTGAAGAATCATAATTCAATTTATAATTAGTTAAAGGCAAAAAAAAAAATTACTTTATATCAGATTGATTTGTGTTTAATTGTCAAAGATTATGTTAAGAATAAGATCCATTCTATAAAATCCATTATTCAATAACTACCTTGAATGAAATTCTTCATTATTTATGACATCTTAGTGCTACTATGTATACATTACAATTGCAACACCTAACTTATTTGTTATACAATGCGCCCGAAAAGAATAAATATTATTTGTCACATCATCGTTTGTAATAATGATCGAAACTAGTAATCTTGATAATTTGTGTTTCACCCTCGTTAATTATATTTCTAAGCGACGATGTTTTTAATGATAAAGAATAAATAATAATGTAATAAAAGAGAAATATTAATGAAATCAAAGATTTATTGTAAATGTATTTATGTGAATGATAATAACTAATATTTTATATATATATGAGGGTTAACCAAAAAATAATGAAGATATATACGAGGTGTGATCAAAATATAAAGAACATATGTAATGTACGAACATTAATCTAATCAGACCAGTGGTTCTTGAATATAAAAGCCAAGTCTACTCATGACTTTTATATTCAGTCCCTTTGTCGGGCGACATTTTCTATAACGAAATACTTTAGTTTGTATAATATTTACCTGTACCGTGGGCAAAAAGTGCTCATAAATATGTAATATACTTAGTAGAATGTTCATTTTAAATTAACAGAAAAGAAGAATGTTTTTAATATATGTAAGAGATTATTATGGGATAGTTGTGGCTATGTACATGTTATGTGTTGACCTAGTCAAGTAAATTTATGTATTTTACGGTCTTAAAAAGAATATTTAAGACATATCAAGCAATAAAGGTGAGACTAATAATCTTTGAATATCTGAGTTGATTTTTGCATAAAGAATAGTTATTATCGCTTCGTAACTGATATTTTACAAGACGAACCAGGTTGACGACGCTTTTCTATAGAGTCGTTATAAATGCTCTAGAAATACATCTGGAATGTCGGTAGAGATAACAGATGAAGCAGGGTGATTCACATGTGGAAACACTTAACGAAAAATGCCCAGAAATGCACTCATACTCAGTAAACGTGAGTTCAAACCGTCGGAAATGTAAGGATTAGTGTCAAGAACATGAAATCCATTGCCAATTCACCAATAATATTCCTTCAAACCGATGCAATATGATGTGCACGGTTGCATACCAATAAGGATGCAACAACTGAGGCCAAGTTCAAATTGTGCAATGGACTCACAAAGAAACTGGGTAAACTAAAGGAATGTCACTAGTGGGATCGCATGATCGATACTGAAATGTGGCCGATGTGTGTGTTGATTTCAACATGTAGCTAATGGACAAATGTCAACATGTCGCACTACTGCTGGGACACCATCTCACGTGCGAAAACTAGGAAAATAACGTTGTACATTCTACTATTACATCTGGTGCACCTTTTGGTAGAACGTATCTAGAACACGATTGTATTAATGTCCCTCTTTGTTTGAGACATTGTCCCACAGTCGACACATATGAAAAGAAATCTCTTAATGCATGAATCAAATTCTGATAGAGCGTGAAAATAACAAACTTGTATCATGTCCCACGTCTTCTGAGACATATGACGTACTCGAAATATAGGAAAATACCTCCAGAAATTCGTATCTTACACACAGTGCACATGCCAAGACAAAGACGGAAATGAACCAATTTGGCATATTTAACACTACAGTTGGAACACCATACATGTGGAAAATAAAATGACATGAGAAATAGGAAGAAACGTCTTAAAGCTCTGATTGTTTACAACTGTGCAGTAGGAGTAGCAAAATGAAACACACAAGTATGTCGGGAGGCTGCACAAAAGGGCTTGCCAAACAAAGTGGGTACTCCTCAAAGAAATGAATACACAGAAAGTGAGGTTCCTTCGAACCTCAGGGCTAGAACGCTCGCTTTTGCTCGCGTGGTCGCAGTTTCCAATCCTACTGGGAGCCCACGGCCTCAGATTCAAGACCCGAGTAGTTATTTTCCTATTTTTCGCACGTGGGACGATGTCCCGGCAGTAGTGGGGCATGTTGACATTTGTTCATTAGCTACATGTTGATATCAACACACACATTGGCCACATTTCAATATCAATCATGCGATCCCACTAGTGGCATTCCTTTAGTTTACCCAGTTTCTTTGTGAGTCCATTGCACAATTTGAACTTGGCCTCAGTTGTTGCATCCTTATTGGTATGCAACCGTGCACATCATATTGCATCGGTTTGAAGGAATATTAAACATGCAAAATTAAATAGAGTCGGTATGACTTCTTCAGTGAATTTTTTACCCGCCCTCTTTATGTTGGATAGTTTCCGAACTATTGGCGTCCGAAAGTCATTTTCCCACGCTGTCGGCACCTTGTAGATCTGAAACTATGTCCGATAGCAGAAAGTTGAAGAGAACTTTTTTTCTTGTCTCAGTGGCAGGAGTCACCTCCCAAGAGTTGTAACAATTTATTTATATTTATATATATTGAGTTGAGTTGATTGGCAGATTAACGTCCCTTTCGGCATCGAGGCTATATGAAACGGGTGTTAATAAACTATATCAGCAAACTGAACAGGTGATTCAACACATGTTATTTCGAATTCGAAAAACCGTAGAGTAGCGGTCCATATCAACGTAATGTAAGTCTCACATCGGCAATTCAAAATTACATGTTTCATCAATGAGCAATGGGTGTGCAGGAGGTTAGCTATAGAGTGTATTTCCAGACATGTTTCTCATGACTGCGGTATTTATCAAGAATCCTTGTTAACAATCTGTGGGTAATTTTCTTGCACTTAAAGAATACTTACTAATATAGGTGGCGGGATCGTGACAACACACACTTTTCATTAGTTCTATGATATCAACGTGATTCATATTCATAGGCGGCATTATGGGGGTGGGGGTATTGCTCCCCAACTTTTTGACAAAAATAAAAATGCCACCTATAAGATGGCCACATACCAAGACCTCCGAGACCGACCAAAAGATCTACCCCCTAGCAGACAATTCCTAGCTCCGCTTCATGTTCATATTTGGCTTAGTAGTGGGTACAAAAACATTTTTTTAAGTTAAAAATGTCTCTGTTTTAACTGGTTTTGAAAACCAGTTTCGGTTTATCAAAATCGGTTCAGTTTGCTATGAAACTTGTTCCGGTGAAAAAATGAACAGTTTTAAAAATCGAAATTGATTTTGATAGAAAATTGATTGAATCGATTTCTTAAAAAAAAAAAAAAAAACGAAACCGGTTTCGGTGATAAACCAAACATGTTTTGGAGAAAACCGTAATATCAATTTTTTGTTTTTTTTTCTAAAAAACATTTTCTCCATTCTTAATTTGTATATCACTAAAGACATTTATTCCTTTTTTTCATACCCTTGGCAGAGGTAGCAAACATTCGTTTCCTGAAAAGATACTCACAGTGCTGTAGTCCTGGAATTTTCACAAACTATAGTACTCGCGCAGAGTCGTGAAGCTTGACCTAGTTCTACCGATTTCACCACTCAATAGAACGCGAGGGTGTGTTCCGGTCGTCAACCCCCAACCATCAGATTTTGTCAGTGTCTTCTCTCGCGCTACACGGAAAACATCTCTCGAGAGTACAGTGTTGTCGGATTGGCGTCAAGTTCCGTTTTGCCAATTCTTTTTTGTTGCGTTATATTTTCGTTGTAACTATTTATGCTATTGTTACCATTTTAGAATAGTTGTTGTGCAGTGTTATTATTAGTAGTTTTTAAATGCCTTTTTTTAAATATATATAATCGTTTGCTATGTCTTTAAAGTTTGGCAACATTGTTGGTGAATTTCAGCTATTCGACGTTTCCCGAAGTGTGCGCTCGGGAAGTGGCTTCACGAATTGCTCCGAAGTTTTCCGATGTGTTGGAGCTCAAGCAAACTATTTCTATGATTGGTTTAGAGCCCAAGCTTTACAACTCGGTGCGAGTACTATAGGCCCATATGCTGTTTCATGAACATCTATGATGACATAGAAGACGTATACGACAATAGGGAAGGCATTTTTTAAAACTGAATAATGTAAAACGCCTTATTAATAATTCAATTGAAATATAAAATCTGCGATACTATTTTATTGTCTATTATTTTATACTACTTTCTTGATAGTGCGCCTTAAATAAATAAATCCGTTATAATAACACAGTAAATGGATGTAGGTTGGCACAAGAACCAAATTTCTGCGAGATGTAACAGAGAAAATCGCGCCGAATGTACCAGAAGGAATTAAGAAAGTTGTGGTGAAAGGTTAGTTTAAAGGGACAAGTTTTGCCGATAGATGTCACTACAGTCTTCGTATCTCTTTCATGTATTTTTTATCTTTCACGAAAATTCACGATTTCTCTTACAAATTTCAACCTAGAGATTTCAAATTTTTAGGGAAGGAACTTCATAATCTATCGAAGACAACAATCTGTGCCGATTTTTATTTAGAATTTTCTTCATTGTTGAAATGGTTTGTTTGTTGAAAGGGATATCCAAACCTTTAACAATATAACTGTTTCAACAATGAAGATAATTCTAAATAAGAAATCGGCATGGATTGTTGCATTCGATAGGTTATGAAGTTCGTTCTCCAAACATTTGAAATCTCTAGGTTGAAATTTGTAAGAGAAATTGTAAATTTTCGTGAAAGGTAAAAAATACATGAGAGAGATACGGATTGTAGTGACATTTGTTGGCAAAACTTGTCCCTTTACACTAGGGTGACCAAATCGTAAACTAGAAAAAACGGGACACCTTTTATTTCTGGATAGACTGCTCCCCTAAATATACTTTTTAGCCTCTCCTCTCTCTATCTCTCTCTCTTTGTATCTCACAAAAAAGGGCACACTTTTTCCTTCCTTTTAAAACCTATCGAAAAGGTTGTGGAGTTAATTAGATAATAAGTAACTATCAGCAGCTAACAAAAAATGAAATATTTGAAAACATTACTGAAAATATATGAGCGCTCAAATCTATCACCGACAGGATTTATAATTACTCTCAGCATCGGATTTCAACTCCTTTTATTTGCATTTTCTTACTTTTAAACATTATTTCATTTACAACTAGTTTCCTTTTTACTTTCACTTTTATAGTTCTATACTTCTGTTCAACTTTCGTAAATGGAAGTATGTTACATCTTAATCAAATCACGTAAACACTGTAGTGTACTGATGACAGCGCCTCAATATTCCACCGCCCGAAACAGAGAGTAAAAACAGGTTATATTTGTTTTTTATAAGACTTTCAGTCCCTTGCACTGCCATCTGCGGAGTGGGGAGGCCTAGGAGTGAAAACAGTGCAGCCACCACATCCAATATTGCAAACGTCGTAATGACGTTGCTCAGTAATTAGACATATTCCAATGTAATCACATAGTTTAGAAAATAATATAAATTAGGAAATTTTAGTGATTCGAAAGGTTTTTTGTACCCAATGTACGTAAATACGAGACATTTTCGCGTCCCGGGAGAAGTTTACGGGACACCGGGAATGGTAGTGAAAAAAACGGGACAATCCCGTTTTTACGGGACGGTTGGTCACCCTACTTTACACCAACCTTTTCGCGCTATATTCACTGCTCAAAATTATACAAATTTAAACAGACAGAGCTTACTTTTTTTAAATTTTCTCCCCCCCCCCCCCCCCCGTCTTTTGTGGTTTTCACTCGTGGATATATGGTTAACTTCATATGGTTCGGATTCCACGTTGAGTTGTATTTGCACGTTCCGTGTAGCCTCGATGCTGTAACAGACGCTGAACTCTAATCCTATCTAGGTAATCTCTTTTGTGATTGAAGAGTAGTGAGAAAGAATTGATTTTTTCGCATGATCGATATGCCTGAACAGTGGTTAAAAATAGAATAGAAAAGAAAGTGATACGAGGGTCACTACGAAAGTTTTGAGACACGCATTGTTGTTGCACAGTATTTGAATTACAACAATTGCGTTCAGTAGTGGTATCCAGAGCAAAGAAGCGAAGCAATTTTCAACTCGCCTCGCTTATCGGCGTGGCCGTATCGCCTTCACTTGTTTCTTGATGTGAGCAGTATTCGGCTGTCTAGAATGGAGCTAGAAAGGGAACGTTTTCGGGCAATGATCCTTTACGATTTCAAAAGTGATCCTTTACGAGACACAAAGCCTTGACCGTTTGCAGGGGGCACTTGAAGACCTTGCTCCTTCCCGTGCAATAATTTTTCGGTGGTTTGGTGAATTCAAGAAGAGGCCGGACATCGCTTAAAAATGAAGAGAGAGCTGGACGTCCGGCAACAGCTGTGTCAGATGAAAACATTGCCGCTGTGGAACAAATGATTCGAGAAAATCCTCTAACAACTTTCAAGGACATTGAATCTACAGTGAACATTGGATCGCCAGCAGTAACAAAAATTCTTCATGATCATCTTCGGCTCAGGAAGGTTTCATCTCGTTGGGTGCCTCACACTTTGACTGAACAGCAGAAGCGCATGCGTGTGGAATGGTGTGAAGAAATGCTTGCAAGATTTGATGGGGGCAATTCTCGACGCGTCTCTGACATTGTTACTGGTGATGAGACTTGGATCTATTAATTTGACCCTGAAAATAAACGCCAGTCTACAGTTTGGATCTTTCCAGACGAAAATCCACCCACGAAAGTGAAGCGACCGCGAAGTGTGGGGAAGAAGATGGTCGTAACTTTCTTCTCGAAATCTGGCCATGTTGCAACTATTCCACTTGAAGAACAAAGGACTGTTACTGCTCAGAGGTACACCACTGTTTGCCTAACAAAAGTGTTCCAGAAGCTTCGGGAACGGCGTCCAAGAACTGGATTGCGTGGAATCCTGTTTCATCATGATAACGCGTCCACACACACGGCCAACATCACAATTCAGTTTTTAGAATCCACGGAGGTCAAACTTATTACTCATCTGCCGTATACCCCTGACCTGGTCCCATGTGATTTTTTTCTGTTCCCCAGGATCAAAAATCGCATGCGTGGGAAGAGATTTTGCAGCCCTGGAGAAGCTGTAGTGGCTTACGACCAAAAGTATGTACACTGTAATGGTGAATACTTTGAGAAAATGTAAGTCAGGGGTGCCCACAAGGGGGGGCTATGACGCAAACTGCGTTATTCAAATATTTGGGGGGGTAAAAATCTATATAAATATTTTGAGGGGTGTAAAAATTAATCGAAAAGATTTTTTTCATGGAAGAACACCTATGGATAGACAATTGCGGGGGGCGCGTCATGGACATAAGGGGGGTACCACTGTGTAAGTGTCAAATTGATTTTAAGTGTGTAAGTTATTTCACATCTCAGAACTTTCGTAGTTACCCTCGTATAGTTTCTTTATCATTGGAGTCATGATACGATTAAATAAATAAGTAAACAAATGTAAAATGAGACAAAATTACTATACATCTTGAAGCAGAAAGCATACTCTAATAATTAAGATTCAGCAGAACGTGTACTGTGTATACTGCCGTACACCATTGATTACAGCCATGGATACTCATTTACTTACTTCTACTGTAATTAGGGATATATTATCTATGTACTATTAAAGTTTATGGCATTTTATCTCAGGCAGATTAATTTTCGTAACTTCAGTAATAAGTTAGGCAATACTAAATTCAATTTACACAAATCGTTGTTAACATCGACTAAACCGTAACATTTAGAAAATTTCTTCAGAGTCGAAACAGCAGAATTAAAACGTTCTATTACCTTTAGAACGTTTGGTTATTTAAAGATTAGGTAAACTATTATATACACTGAGGGAACACATTAAGAATACCGAGCATTCATTGTCAGTTTACAAACGTTATTCTCAACTAGGGATGAGCAAAAACTGTTTACCGCTGTGCCCAGAAACCGCTTTCAAGCGAAACCTAGATTTGTTTTCTCCAAAACCGGTTTGATAGAAAACCGAAACCGATTTTTGATAGAAAGTCGATCGGGTTTTTGATAGAAAATGGACCTGTTTTGAAAACCCTGTTTTTTGTGTGTGTGTGTGTGTTTTCCTGAAAAACCACTGTTTGTGGCCAACATTATTCACAACAAAGAATGTGCACGTATAGAGGGCATGATTGTAGTTCGCTGGTTCTCACAAGGTACCATTCTTTTTTTGACAATTCGATTTCTGAAAATGCTTGCTATCATCGGATGCAGCATCCAAAGAAACCGAGAAAAACAAGTTTTTAACGGCAGACCGTAAACAGGGCCGGAAATAAAGGGGTCCAAAGTTCGAATACAGGACGCAGACAGTTCTTATAAACATCATGTAATTTTGAAACGAGAGGAGAAATTGAGATAAAATTTGAGGTATGAGCTGATAGGTATATTGCGCATCATGTCGGCCATCTTTAAAATCGCCGTATTGGAGTTACTGAAAATAAAGAAAAGGAAAGGAAATCATGTGGCATATCAATTTAGGCTAGCTTGCTCCCAGAAATTCAAATATGAAGTTAGTTTTTACCAATCCTTATGTGTTGGGCAGTTACGGATTCTGGAAATTTTGAACAGGCAAAATTAATGGTAGTGTCTTCTGCCATTTCAGTCGATTAAACGTAAACCAAGAATAAGATCAAAATAGTGCTTGAGAACAGTTCTACAATTATTACAGTTGATAAGAAACTATTATGTCGTTAAGGCAATCTTGAAAGGAGAATAGAAGCAACCGATATAAAACCTTAAGTGTCAGAAGTTCAGAAGTAAGTAGGAATAATCTTGGATTGACACATTTAGTTACATCTGTTGTGTATCTTAAGAATGATTGATATGCCACATAATTTCCTTCCCGTTTCTTTATTTTCGATAAGTTTAATATGGCGACTTTTAAGATGGCCGACATGATGTACAATATACCTATTCCGAAAAGTTTCACACTTGATACTCACACCTCAAATTTGATCGCAATTTCTCCACTCGTTTTTAAAATTTACATGGTGTTTATATGCACTTTCTGTGTCTTGTATTCGAACTTTGGACCCCTTTATCTCCGGCCCTGTTTGCGGTCTGTCGCTAAAAATTTGCTTTTCTCGGTTTCTTTGGATGCTGCATCCGATGATAGCAAGCATTTTTAGAAATCGAATTGTCAAAAAAAGAATGGTTCCTTCTCAGTGCATGGGCCACTTTAGAGAATAGAGTGACCATAGTGTCTGTAAAGAGCATGCTCCTACTGTTTTGAGGGTCGTTGGACAACATGACTAGTGTATTTGTGTGTGCATCAAGGTTTGTTTTTGGACTGACAAGACGATGCCAGAGAATGCATATTGTGAACTTATATGACTCCGAGAGTATCAGTAAAGCGAGGTTGCAAGAAACTCGTTAGAAGTTCCGCGGAATTGCCGCTTTCGTGGGTCGTAACGTGTCCGTGGTTCATTGGTGGTGTACAAGATTGAAGCCAGAGGGTTTGCACATCAGATGTCTCTCCGTGAAGCGACTGAACAGAAGAATCGTATAATTTGAGCGTACGAATACTAAACTTTTAGTGATGGAGGCAGATCTACGTTCCTACGTTGCTCTTGTACGTTTATCCTAACATTCCCTAATCGCCGAGAATACTTTTAATGATGTCATGAGACCACAGTGGCCAAGTGAATGCACGTTATGATGTTTAGCAGTGATGAGTTTCGTTTCTGTCTCGGTCATAGTGTGTGTGCCTATGCGAGACTTTTCAGACAAGCTGTACATTTAAGGATGCATTGATAAACTGCTCAATATGATGTAGTTAAAAAAAAAAAAAAAAAAGCCGTTAGTACATTTCAGTGAAAAAGGTGTGAGAATACCACTTCTTTTTATAAGATGTTACAAATTATGGATTAGACCGGTTGTAAATATCACATTTAATCCAGTTATAAAAACAAAGTAAATTAATGTGGCACTATTTGTTTTCATTTTTCGGCATTTTTAATGTTTTGCTCATTTTAAGTAATAAACTTGACAAATCTGATTTTTAAGAAACATTTGTAACCCTTAATAGTGCTCCGAAGGTCACGTATCATCTTATTTGATTCACATTAAGAGCAAACAATACAAAATGAACTTAATTGCTCGTTTGATGTTAGCAAACTTTTATGATAGGAAAGGAAACGTGTTTTACACGTCTTCAAATCAATTGTAGTTTAACATCTAAGATAGAATTCCTGTGAAGATATTTTCTTTTCTTCCCTTTTTAAGACTCATATTAAACTATGATCATCATACGGTATTCAGCCATTATTAAATATCTTTCTTGTATCTATCAGGGGCGAATCCAGGGGGGGGGCAATTGCCCCGATCACCCCCCCCCCCCAGAAGAGGAATCTTTCTTATTTTACATATACAAATAAAACCCATCCCAAAGTTTGGAGCCCTTAAAAGTAGCAGTATGACAACCCACCGCCCCCCCCCCAGAAGTCGGTCCTGGATCCGCCCCTGGTATCTATGCCAATTTTAACCTCATAATGCACTTTGCTTTCTATAATATTCGGAATTGGTATTCCGTTAGAAAAAGGCGTTTATTTATTAATAATTACTTGTAATTGCCCTTGTATGAAGGTTTTACCAATGGAGTAACTTACACCCTTGCAGAGCTCGCGTTGAGGTGGGTATCGAGGCAACCCACATTACACAGGTTGTTTTCATAATAATAATAATAATAATAATAATAATAATAATAATAATAATAATAATAATAATAATAATAATAATAATAATAATAATAATAATAATAAAATCATTATCACTTGTAATGTTCATTCTATCTCATTTTAAAATTTTACGTACTTATTCGTAAAGCTTCTATTATTATTATTGAAAAAATGCGAGACAAGACGAGATTTCTCGCGTTCTCGTGTCCATCACTACCTTTTGGTACCCCTGGACTCTCGTAAACACCCATGGACACATCGTTGTTGACTACATCACATATGCAGATCGAAACTATGACTCTTTGCACCAAAGATGAGGGCCTTATTGCAGACTTTAGTTACAAAATATTCGTAAGAGTGGAATTTTACACTTTTACGTTACGCGCAGTCGGAGTTTTCCGCGAGCTTCATTGTAGATCATGGTAAAGAGAGAAAAAGAACTCGCGCTACACTAGAAAAGCTAGTATGAAGTTCCACCAGCAACATGTATTGTTTTCCAATTTATTTAGAGGTGAGTGGATGAATGGTCTGTCTGATATGAGTCATCCTACTCACGCACACGCTCACACGTAATTGTGAAGCGTTTCAGCGTATACATCTCAGCATGAAGCAAAGCAAATGTCATAGCGTGATCATGTATGTAAATTGACAAGGCGGATTACTTTCCTCTCTGGGGCACAAAACACTGAAAAACAGTCACAAAATAAGAGGCAGTGGATTAAGAAGTACATGTTCGCTCTTTTTGGTTTGGGTTTGTTTTTTTAGGGAATTAAACTCAGCATTTATTTGAGCCAATATGATTGTAAAAAGAAAAAAAAAGTTTTAAAAGCTGCCGTCATTATCATAATAATAATCAATAATTTACCCACTCTCTTTAGGAAGAGAAGGACGTTATCTATTCCACAATTTTTCCAAGGTGTGTCTTTTCTAAGTATGGTTAAAAAAAAAAAAAAAGTAAGGTGAATTGCTAGCTGCAGTAGAGAGATAATGGCACAGCCTGTTCACAGAATTGTTTCAATGGTAGTGTGAACTTTTGTTTGAGGATGTCTTCTGAGATTTGGTTATGATTGAGGTTTTGTCTTATGTTTGAGGCCTTGAAGGTTAAGAATATGGATTTTTTTTTCTCTCTGTTGACGTTAATGTTTATACTTTCGAATTTTCACGTCATACTCTATAGACGCGATAGGAAAGATGAATACAAACTGTAAGAATTCATTGATCCAAATTGATACACAAGAAGAAGGTGATGACAATTGATTTGATACTGATTCAAACATGATCCCTGTTGAACATCCCAAACATGATGTTCAGAGTGTTCAAAAACATCCGTTAACACTATTCATATTAATAGCACGTTGAGAGCAGCCATAAAAGCAGATATCGAAACCATCTCTTTACGTGAGATCGAAAGGCTTTCCACCGCTAAATACTACCGCCCCCCGTTCATTGCCACTGCAAGCACCACCGAAAATGATATGATAACATATAACATGGTTCTCTGACGCATTTAAAACAATAGAGTTAGTTATTATGATTCTGAACTTTTTGAATCATAATTTTCTTCCAAAAATTTAGTCAATACCGAAATTTTAAAGTTATTGGTTCTTGAAAGGTAAATTCTTTATTGTTACAGCAAGTTTTTGTGTAAGAGTACATAGTGTAGGACTCTCCGGCTCGAAGCCATTTCTTGCCCATGGAACCAGTGGACAAATCCAATGCAATTTCTCTTTGGAACACAACGAGGAACTGAAAAAGGTAACTTGGAGGAAGGAGAACGAGATTGTCTATATCTGGTTTCCTGGGAAAATACCATTAGGTAAGTACAACTGCTGAAATTTACTATTTGTCTTTCTAATTTTGAAATAGAATGTAATACTATGAGACTATAATTGAAAGCTAGCATAGGTTTCTGCTTAAAATGTCTTATCTCCCGTGACATTGGGAAAAAAAAGTATCAATGTTTCGCTTTTGATCGTTGCAGATATTTAATGCAGTCTTCAAAAAATATTGTCCGCCCATCTCTCTTTCGGAGGCCCTGCCCTCTTGTCTTACGTGCAGTTGGCATTAAATTAAACGAATGTGAATTTTTTTTTTTTTTGACCAATTGAAATCTTCGTATTAGAATTTTCTATTTACGTTTGCTAGAATATAGTTTTCTAAAGCAAGGTGAATGAACAAGACCTTTTGAACAAGACTACATACAAAACGCATAATAAGTTTATATTGCTCAACGTTGTAGGTCATTATTTCAGCTCGATTCTAGTTATCGAACTTTCATAGCTCGGTTAGTAGTGAGAACTGTCGTCTAACTACATTATAAAAAGTAATTTCTCGATTTATCATAATCCGATTTGAATAAGTAGTTTTAAAAAAATTGTAGTTAATTAAATTTGAAAACGAATTTAGTTCAGTTTCTTTTTTTTTTTTTTTTTTTTTTTTTTTTTTTTTTTTACAGTTTAAGAGATTTTCTGAAATCAATCAAGACAGAATTTTCAGTATGTAGAATTTTTAAAGAGAAAATAATACAGAATCGTGGCAGAGTGTTTTGTGTAAAAGGACCCCGCACTTTTCTTATGGAAAGTGGCTTTCGGCTAATGTTGTTGAAACTTCTCTGGTTGATAGTTCTTAACATGTGGATCAAAAGTCTCAATGGGCACAAAGATCGAAATCCACTCCTTCCCCCCAAAAAACGCCTCCAAGTAGCTGGGGGGATTGAACTGATTTCAGCATGTAAAACAACTTGTTGTTTTAATCAACTCAACAAGGACCCCAAACAACCACATGTTAGACTATCAAACTACCCCACTTGACGCCGCCCTTTGCCCCCCACATATCCCCCCCCCCGCGAATTACCTTACGGATGTTCCATATTACTGTAGTTTATAGTTGCGCGTATGTGTTGAAATACCTACAGTTTTGGTCTCACCTTCGATATAATGGGTTTCACGTATCGCTGATTACGAATCTGAGGTGAGATTTCTAGAATTCAAGATGGATGATCAATATGGCGGATCAAAAACATGAAACTCCTGAATGCAGCCACAAATAGCTGTTTACTAGGGTATTTTGGGTCGTTGGTTACGAATCTGAGGTCAAAATCCTTGAATTCAAGATTGCAGATCCAATATGGTGGATAAAAACGTCGAAGCCACAAATCGTAGTAGACTAGAGTGTTTTTAGATCGTTGTTTAAGTACGCAACATTCCTTGATACTTCAGCCACCATGTAGAATTATTCTTCACCCTTGCCCTTTACCAAAACCCACCACAGATATCTTAATGCTGAACGGTGTTAAAATAACTCATCAATTATCTGTTCATTATTTTCATCATTTCGGTTTGCAGCATCTAATGTGGTACTTAGCAATGAGTCATCGGGATATCTAATATTCTGTAAATGTCATGCATGGCCTAAATACCACAAGACACTTGCAACGTGCGCACATGTACCTAATGTACGAGCACCACTTTGACATGTACAGTAGTAACCTTGAATAACATTTTGATCATAATCCTGGTCATTGTGTTAGTAGACAGAGGATACCACGATGCAATTCCTTTACTGGAATATTTAGGAATTGATCATAGAATGCCCGCACTCCTACTACCACGTGAAAGACAACTATCAACAGAAGATGAGAATACTTCTCGACTAGTTACTAAAAGTCGATGGATAGTCGAGGCAAGAAACGGGCATCTAAGATCTGTTTTTAAATTTCTAGCACAAACGTTGAATCTTCAACATGCAAAGAAACTGAATAGTTTCTATCGCATAGCTGGAGCTATTTTGAACAGATACCATCCCGTTATTTTCATGCAAGATGCAACCATTGAATTAGCTAGAAAAATGAGAAATAGGTCAATCATGCCGAACGTTGTTAAAGCAAGAGTGGAGGTAGATAATCTTATAAGAAGGAACGGTCAATGGGTACCGCTGAATGATCAAGGCCTAATTGATTTCTCTGTACTTAACTTAAACTACTTACGAGATTTGACTGTAGCCACATATCAAGTAGATCTCTCATCCTCTTAGGTCGAAGATAAACTAATACGAGATAAGGATGAGCAATTCCAGCTTGACGAAAACGTAACTGAACCGGGATTCCTGAGCATACGTCTCTACTCAAGGTTCCGCAATGCAACTAAGCTTCAAGTTTTCATAGCATATGTAGCCAATGATGAAGATGACCAGGATTATGATCAAAATGTTATTCAAGGTTACTACTGTACATGTCAAAGCGGTGCTCGTACATTAGGTACATGTGCGCACGTTGCAAGTGTCTTGTGGTATTTAGGCCATGCATGACATTTACAGAATATTAGATATCCCGATGACTCATTGCTAAGTACCACATTAGATGCTGCAAACCGAAATGATGAAAATAATGAACAGATAATTGATGAATTATTTTAACACCGTTCAGCATTAAGATATCTGTGGTGCGTTTTGGTAAAGGGCAAGGGAACAAAATAATTCTACATGGTGGCTGAAGTATCAAGGAATGTTGCGTACTTAAAAATCGATCTAAAAACACTCTAGTCTACTACGGTTTGTGGCTTCGACGTTTTTATCCACCATATTGGATCTGCAATCTTGAATTCAAGGATTTTGACCTCAGATTCGTAACCAACGACCCAAAATACCCTAGTAAACAGCTATTTGTGGCTACATTCAGGAGTTTCATGTTTTTGATCCGCCATATTGATCATCCATCTTGAATTCTAGAAATCTCACCTCAGATTCGTAATCAGCCAGTGGCGTAGGGAAGGGGGGTGCCCGGAGGGGCCGGGCCCCCCCCAAAGAGGTCCGACAATGTACTTTGGTACTTTGATGTTTGTAACTTTTTATATATTTTTATGTTTATATATTTTCTTGTTTGTAATTTTTCTATATGTACCTATAACAGCACTTGGCCCCCCCAAACACACATCCTGGCTACGCTACTGTAATCAGCGATACGTGAAACCCATTATATCGAAGGTGAGACCAAAACTGTAGGTATTTCAACACATACGCGCAACTATAAACTACAGTAATATGGAACATCCGTAAGGTAATTCGCGGGGGGGAAGATATGTGGGGGGCAAAGGGCGGTGTCAAGCGGGGTAGTTTGATAGTCTAACATGTGGTTGTTTGGGGTTCTTGTTGAGTTGATTAAAACAACAAATTGTTTTACATGCTGAAATCAGTTCAATCCCCCCCAGCTACTTGGAGGCGGTTTTTTGGGGGGAAGGAGTGGATTTCGGTCTTTGTGCCCATTGAGACTTTTGATCCACATGTTAAGAACTATCAACCAGAGAAGTTTCAACAACATTAGCCGAAAGCCACTTTCCGTAAGAAAAGTGCGGGGTCCTTTTATAAATAAAGCATACGAAAAAGAAACAAAAAGTTGCAGAGGGCAGTTTCTAGAACATCAGTACCCGTGTATCTGATTTACGTTCTATCGAACACGTCAGCCATTCCTAAAAGTGTCCAAGAGTTGAAGATCACGGTAAGTAAAAGGAGAGCCCATTCACACCTTAATAGTTGTAATACGAATAACCACGTGAATAGTATGCCCAACTGTTCAAAGACATATGTTGGTAATGCAAATTTACACAATCGTTTCGCGAGTTTTCTGATGTTACGGATACCTTGCAGCGACTCTTATTCTCCGCTCCCCCCATAAAATCGAAAAGATATATATCAGCGTTTCCCAACCGGTGTGCCGCGGCACACTGGTGTGCCGCGAATGGGCCGCTGGTGTGCCGCGAAAAAATCGAAACAAATTATTAATTCTATACGAACCAAATTGCAAGACAGGGGAAAATGTATATTTATATTTCACATTACTATGAACCTCTACTATAAATCTACAATTTTAAATTTCATATTGTGTTACTTTTCTGTACATTTTTAATGTTGAAAAACGTATTTATCATTGTCATGACCATTATTACTTCTTTATTGTTGCAGACTATTTCGTAACTTGAAATTTTAACATATCATTCAATAAATTCAACAAAGCAAGCATGCATACAAATTACCTACATTTGTGTTTTAAAAGTATAGAAGATTTGTTTATTTGTTCGTTATTTAGTAATCTTCCCTTTTAGTTAGAGGTTAGATACAGTTTTCGAAAGAGAAAGTGGATTTTTAAAAACCCGAGTCCTATATTTCATTGCTATTGTTTTCTATTTTAAAATTAGAATGAAAAATAAGTATAATGATTTAGCACGGGGGAAAATCAGTGATCGAGCTTTCTTCTCTGTAAGAAAGAAATTAGTAATCACATTAAAATACCACGGTAATTATATATATATATATATGGGTGTGCCGCGAGAATTCAAGTTACACCTGTAGTGTGCCGCAAGTTGAAAAAGGTTGGGAAACGCTGATATATATATTTAAATATAGTATGTTATTATTATAAAAATAAAGTGCTAAATTATAATTGAAGACGAGATGCCTCAAATCTTATTTCATAGTGAACACTACGGTAGGGGAAATCACGACGTTTATTTCCTGATTACGTCCTCTTTTTCCCACGGAGCCCCTTCCAATCTCTCTCAGCTCTCCGAGGGTCCGCGGACCACAGATGGAAAAACACTGCACTAGGCTATAAATCTTTTCATTTACAGTGCAGTGATGAAACAGATCTCGAATTGTGATCCGTGACCCGGAAGCAATCAGATCCAGTGACTCATACAGACCAGTTACTAGTGCTGGCGCAAATCCCGGGAGGATGAGGGGACATACCTCCAATCTTGAAACTGGGGGAATGTTCCCCCAATAATCCTATTTGAAATGTGTTTTTTGAGGAGAAATATGATGATATTTGTCCGACTTACACAAAGGTATGTGAAATGAAATTGCTGTCCCCCAGAATAACCCTCAAATCTAACCGCCTCTCAATGTTGAAGACAACTCTGCTCACCTGATCTTCCACAGCATTGGTTTTAAAGGAAAAGATTATGGGAACGGTCTTACGCGTTCCCGCCCTTCCCCAATGTTGAAGACAGATTTGTGCCGCTGGTTACCGATCTGTATGATTTGGGATGACCCGTGACTCAAACATCGTCATCCGGGTTCGATCCCAACCCCCGCCAAGTGAACTTTGTGGTGGAGAAACACCGTGTGCGTGGGTTTTCTCGGGGTTCTCCCGTTTCCTCCCACTTTCTTCATTCCACCATTTCATTCATTACTCATAATCACCGTCTCCTTTAGCCTAACCGGCATATCCGTGGGACGTAAAACTCAAAGATTTCATTTCATTTTCATTTTCAAACATCGTCATATAGATAGAGAATATGTACGGGGTTAATAAGGTATTTCTAACAAATGTACTTCTCTCACCCCTCTCTCTTTCTTTTCTCATTAAATCGATAATTTATTTCTCTCTTGTACGCCATTGCATTGCACTGAAAGATAACTGCAGGGTCTGTTAGAGAATCACTGAAATGAAAAATTACATGGTTTTCTTATGAGAGATTGTCAAAATATAGTCGAACGAGCTTGTAAAACTTGTCGTGTAGAATATGACATCGCTGAGTCCAAATAGTGTCATGTGGAATCTTTTTGTGTAGTTTGAATTTAAAACTACTGCATTAGTTTTCAGTCTGGGAAGGTGAATTATGTTTGAAATAGTGAAAATATGGTACTATCTTGATTACGAAATGTCCTTCAGGAAGTCAAACCTGTGAATATTTAGGTTCGAATAGTGGAAATCATTAATCTATTATAAACTTTGCAGTAACGCTGTAGAATTTATATTTCAGATGCATTTGGGATATCGGTCTATGTGGGTCACTGAGTCAGTCCGGTTTGAGCCGCATCATATTGGGTGAGACCAGTGGTGTAATGCTAGAATTTTTGGTATGTATACACTCGATCGTTTTCAAAAGTATACTATACGCAAGACTACTTGGCGTACACGCACCCCAATATACGCTCTTTCTTTCGTAAATTTAAGATGAGTATACGCTGGACTATAAAAAATTTAGGTGGGTATACGCCGGATACTCCCGTATACGCCCCATTACATCACTGGGTGAGACCGGATCTGAGAAGCGGGACCCAGACGAAAGTCGTGACTCAAGTGAATCGGTGACTCGTGTCATCACTGCTCCAGCAAAAGGCTTTCGCGCTTCTTCCCAGGAGCTCCTTTCACTCTACTGACTCCAGTACAGTTATTTATTACTCTTATGTCTGTAACTGAGCTCCTTCTTAGGTTAGCGGTAAGCGTACGCGCCTTTAGCGTGGGACAGTTGGGTTCGATCTCACGCAAAGCTGTAGCCTTAAGTCTTACATACCCTCGTTGCTGAAAGGGACGGTAAACTCAAAGTAAAAATCTTATGTCAGTAGGCCTTATCTAGTGTTTGCACTCGTAATTGTTATATCTAGGTATCGTATTTGGGTGTATTATGGTGTAACGAAATGATTACGAAAGGCGTAAATTACTTTATTCTTAGTTTTTCAGAGTAATATTACAATAATCTTGTGTTGCTTCTAAGTTCATTACTGTTAATCTTGATCTTTGTCTAAAAGATTCTCTTCTGGTTATTGTTTCAGGTGAACACTTTGATACAAATTACCATAAACAAAAGCAAAGCTGAACTTGCTATGAAACAGCGAATCTTTTAACTCTTGAGTGAAAATAGTCTGATTGTCACGCTACGCAAATGAAATCGAAACATTGCAAACAGTTGCATTTTTCCAGTTTGCTTATCTTCAATTCTGCTGTATAGAACGTACCTTCACAATAATCTTAGTGAGCTGTTAATAAGTAAGCTTGTTATAACGTTTCAAAAACAAGTTCATATTATTTTATTTAAAAAGAAAAGTTACAACAGTAAACAATCTTACTTTTTTTCTTTTAATTGAGAAAATGCAGCTTTCAGCAACCAAGTATGGTAACATGATTGAAGTGATATATAGGTTAAACTAAGACGATTTGGGAATTTGGTTGTCAATTTGTTGACTTTTTTTTTTTTTTTTTTTTTTTAAGTAAAAACCTCGTCAATCACCTCGTTGGTGCAACCTAGCGAAAAAGACTGGCACCTTAGAATAAGAGAAAGCATATTAGCAGTCAATGGCAATTATAGCTGCTTGGTCACTTCAACTCTAGGAGAAGATTTTGAATTGTTTCATCTTGTAGTTTTCTGTAAGTAAGTATAGTACACAGTGCGGCAATTAGAAAACGAGATTGAATTATTTTGCTGGGAAGTTAAATTTATTGGCACTCTAGTTTTTCTTAGTGGTGAATCTTGCGTGTGACTTTGGGACATCTTGCAAATATTTCCATCTCGGCTGGTCACCTGTTTGGGGTGTGATGATGCTAAGTATAAACTATAGGGATGGGCACGAGTCGAGCTAAAACTCGACTCGACTCGAAACTCGAAGCGAATACGAGTCGACTTTCGAGTCGAATCAAAGGTAATTTTCTCGAGTCGAGTTCCGAGCCGAGCCACTGTTTTGAGGTCGAGTTTCGAGTCGAGTCGAATTTGATAATCGCCTCGCTCGTTTAGTTCGTTTCAACTCGTTTTAAAATCATGACCTAATTAGACTGGAAAGGGATATGTATAAGAAATGTAAGCAGTAATGTGGAATATTTTTAGTGTTACTCACGAAATGGGACACTGCTCGCATCTTGTCTCCTCTCGAATAACAAGACGACAATGGATTTTCATAACGAGACAGCCTCAAATGTCGTGAACACTAATGTAAATACCGTATGTACTGTAGTTTTTACCACCAAGGCTGAGACCTGCACGAACTAACTTTTGAGCCGAAGCAGAAGCACAACCCAGGTAGTGATGTTTTAACTGACTCAGTTTGGTTCAACTGAGCAAGCAGCTCGAGCCGTCTCGGTTGAGATGAGGCACCGACTCAGCTCAGGTGAGCCATCGGCTCGAGACGGCTCGGTTGTAGTGAGCCATTAGCTTGGTTTGTTTCGGCTCGAGCCGACTCGCTTGGGTGAGCTGTTGGCTGGGGTCGATAGTGAATGAGCTGTAAGCCGAGCCGCTTTAAGACGTTGAGAACCCTAAGCCCGAGCCGAGCAGGTTTGAACATGTTTGGCTGGCGCCTTCTAACTTCTAACGATTTTTGGTTCGAGCCCGGATACTTGCTCCTCCGGACCTTCACGACTACCGAGGTCATCAGTCAACTAGTTTTTTGGTATTCAGATACAAACCGATTATCATTCATGTTAATAATAATAATAATAATAATAATAATAATAATAATAATAATAATAATAATAATAATAATAATAATAATAATAATAATAATAATAATAATAATAAAGTTGTGATAGGATTAAGAATCATTGATAATAATTATATTATCTATGTAGGATAAATGAAGGAAGTACTTGAAATTACATACAACATTTGGCTCCATTTGGCTCGTTTTGACTCGACTCGACTCGAAACTCGAGTCAAATTCGAGTCGAGTTTCGTGTCGAGTTGGAGGAAATTTTTCGAGCCAAGTTCTTGGGTCGAGCTCGAAGATGTTTGTTTCGAGTCGAGTCGAGTTTCAATGAAAACTCGCTCGAACTCGCTCGTGCCCATCCCTAATAAACTAGTGTTGTGATACCTTGTCACTGATATCAAATACAACAAAGAGCGAATACGAAGTTCTGTGCGTGCTTAGGGAAGACTCAACGGAAACATGTTAAATGATGTGAACGTAATGATAATTGCCGTTCTCGTTGCCGTATTTGTGAATGGCATAAGAGGTTCAGTTGTAGCAAGGAATCTGTGCAGGACGAGTGCTCGCAGCTTCATTAATTATCGAACATGCTCCTTATTCATTACCAAGAGGTGTGGTATTACTTTGAGACTGGCTTCTCTGTCAGTTAAAATATGCCGAACTTAGTCAATCATTTGAATTATTCTAGCAGACCTGCTTGAACTCTCTTGCTAGCATTGAACCTGTTGCCAGTCAAAAACACGGCAAAGAAAAATTGTATTGTTCCCATAAACCTTTTTCAACATCTCAAGTGTTTTCATTAGAACTTTTTTTTAAGAGTGCACGGACTTGATATGTACTCTCTGTTCATTTGTTGGAATAGTGATAAGCTACCACAACATCAGTCTATACTTAGCCGCCTCATGCCACATTGGCGACTAGCCGACCTGGAAATTTCTACATGTGTTCCTGAGGTCATATACAAGATTCACTGCTATGAAAAATCTTCCGTACTAAGACTAACTTTGCAACAAAAAGTCAGTCTCGTTTCCTAATTGCCGTACTATGTACTAGTTTTCTTCTTTCTTTCTCTCTCTCTCTCTCTCTCTTTAATAATCTAGTATCAATGGGCCTTATGCAGAGACGTTTTGATGTATGATTAGCGCCATACTAAATGCCTGACTACTGCAGGAAACATATATTAGTCGAACTCTTTAATATTGCATTAATCACGCGTTAGAACGACTCTGCGTAAGGCCCCATGTGTCTTGGTTTGACTTCCCTTTGAAGCCATCATAGACTTATATTCCATCCTCAATTCAGATAGGAGCTCCTTCGTGGCTAAGCGGTTAGCGTACGCGCCTATGGCGTGGGAGACCTAGGTTCGATTCCCAGCGGGAGCTCATGTGGTTCGGATTTCACGTTAATCAGTAGGTCCACGTCTCATATAGCCTCGCTGCTGAACGGGACGTTAAACTTAAAATCAAATCAAAATCAATTCAGTATGATAGTTGAACGTTCTGGAAAAAAGAAAATGAATTGTAATTTTTTTGTTGTTGTTGTTTTGTCATAATTCTCCTTTTGAGCCAGGGGTGTCATTTGAAGAGGGGAGGGAAACAGTACTCTTCCTGAAGGTTGAGAAATCCATACTTTTTGATCAAGGATGTATTAATACCTAATAAAAACGTGAAACTTTTATGACAGTGTGGAGCATCTTGTCTCTCCCCCCTGCCAAAATCTGAAATGACTATACAATTTTGGGAATTACTGATCTCGAAATTTAAAATTTTTTATCATTATATTTTTCAAAAATCAGTTAATTAAGATTTTGAATTATCTGTAAGGTGGACTTTTGTAATGCCCATTATTATTATTATTATTATTATTATTATTATTATTATTATTATTATTATTATTATTATTATTATTATTATTATTATTATTATTATTATTATTATTTACACATTTATTGAACTGAGAATAGAAATAAATGTTGCATGTTTGTGAAAATACATAAAAAAGTTTTATGGTAAAATGATATTTTCTTCAGTACTTTGCTATAACCTGACAATATTAATTAATTTTATTGTTTTCTTCATAGATGCGCCCTCTTCCGTTCTGAATGTAAACACTCCAACATGGCCCACATGCCTTGTTCAGTGGAATTTTCATATTCCTAAAATCTCTCCGAGACCAAACATTTGGTGTGGATTCTATTTAGAAAGAGAAGATAGATGGTTCAGCGTATCCATAAATCCTCATGTGGAACAGATTGGAAAGAATCTATATACATTTAATCTTACTGCAGAAACATTGGTAAGTTCCTATCGTGATTATGAGGCAAGATACTGTGTAACAAGACTCCTATTTCCTATGTTCCTTTTATGCTGAGAATATCGGAAAAGCGAAAAGTATACTAGGTAGTTCATATTCCAAAATCTCTCTGGAAACGAGAATCAACAATGCAAAATCGTTCCCAACATGAAAACATATTCTAGCTAAAATGCCGTTCTTCGTATGGGAAGAACAGGTTTGCAGAAAATACTTGAGCTGCTCTTCCCCCTTAGGATATGCATTTCAATGAAAGTTAATTTTAAAAACTTTTAAAGTATTCTATTTTTGGCATAAATTTTGACCTCCTCTACCCCCTTAGGATTCGCCTGTTAATCAATGTGATATGATAACAATTTTGAGGCAGTATCTATGTTCCAAGACTCATTTCAAACGTGTAAGTCATTTTTCGTGGCGCGATCACAAACAATAGGCAACGTCTATACCAGTGTGACATAATAATAATAATAATAATAATAATAATAATAATAATAATAATAATAATAATAATAATAATAATAATAAGAAGAAGAAGAAGAAGAAGAAGAAGAAGAAGAAGAAGGAGGAGGAGGAGGAGGAGGAGGAGGAGGAGCCGCGGTGGCTCAGTGGTAGAGCGTTCACCTCTGGTACTTGGGGTCCCGGGTTCGATTTCAGCCCCCGTCAAGTGAACCTTGTGGTGGACAAACACCGTGTGCGTGGGTTTCCTCGGGGTTCTACCGTTTCCTCCCACTTTCTTCATTCCACCATTTCATTCATTACTCATCATTACCGTCTCCTTTAACCTCACCGGCATAACCATGGGACGTAAAACTCAGATTTCATTTCATTTTATTTCAATAATAGTAAGAAGAAGAAGAGGAAGAAAAAGTAGAGAGAGAGAAAGAAAGAAAGATAGTGAAACTTCTACACACTTAAAATCGGAATTTTGGAAAACGCTGGTTCACGTGTTCACTTATTTGTAATGAAGAGTTTATACAAGGATAGTACCTTCCTAATTTGAGGGGCTTATGATATACTATGTTTGCTTCATTAATTTTGAACTCTATACTTCTTTAGGATACGCCGTTAAATCAAAGTGGTGATTGAAACCTAGCTCGAGGTATATACTAAGTAGGTTCCAAAATTCATTTCAGTTTTCAATCATTTTACCGAGATGCGATTACAAACAACAGACAACATTGTTTTCAGTGCAGAGGAAAAGAAAAAAGAAAGAAATAGAAAATGCCTCTTTCCTCTTAAAACGTATTTTAAAAAAATAATGGGGTGGGGCACGTTTCTGCTTATTTTAAATGAGAAGTTTATATGCCCAGTTTCATCTTCCTAACTTTAGGGATTTATGTGGTACTCCATTCTGGGCAAAACATTTGAATCTCTTTTACCTCCCTTAGTATACTTATTTAAAAAATAATCCTTTCTTATTCATTCCTCTCGTAACAAAAAAGAGTTTTCTATCAAAATCTCACATTTCTAGGTATATTAATATGGCCTGAATTTTAGCGAATCACTCACTTTTCCACATAATCTTACCCCTTCCCCTTTCAGACGTGGAATTTTTGAAAATGCTGAAACACCTATTCTCTTATTTTTATTTACGAGTTTATGCACCGATTTTCATGGTCGTCAACTTAGTGAACCCTCACATTAGGCACTTCCCCAATTAAAAAAGAAGGGAAATTTGTATATTACAGAAACGACTCAATTGTCCATCATTAGAAGTGGGATTCTTGAAAACGCTGAAACACGTATTTCCTTATTTTTATTTAAGAATTCACTAACCAAATTTCACATTTTCAACTTATGCGAATATCTACATTTAACACCTTGTGAATAAATAAAGGGAATTTTCAATATTAAAAAAAAGTCCCCCTTTCCTGCTTAGGAGCTAAATCTTCGAAAACGCTAAAACACGAAGCATTTTTACTTTTAATCGAGAGTTTATAAACCGAATTCCACATCTTCAACTTAAATGAATCCTAAATTGAGTACTTTCTCAATAAAGAATGGGAAATTTGGATAATAGAGAAATTATTTAATTTTTCCCTCTTGGAAGAGGAATTTTCGAAAACGCTGAAACATATGCTCCCTTAATTTTTATTTTATACATCCAATTTAAGTGAATCTTCACATTCGGTACTTTGTGAATAAATAAGAGGAATTTTCCGTATGATTCAAATTTCCCTCTCCTCTTTGCAGCGAAATTATCAGAAACGCTAAAGTGTTTCCTTATTTTTAATTAAAAGCATGAATATCGAATTTTATATCTCCAGCTTTAGCGAATCTTCACAATCAGAACTTTCTGATTAAACCAAGGGAATGTTGAGCATTTTATAAATGACCTCTTTACCCCTTTTATTGCAGAATTTTCGAAAACAATGAATCACATGATCTCTTAATTTTAACAAAGTGTTCATATGACAACTTTTCATCTTTGTTATGCCAGAGATGTGAGATACGCTAATTTGGAGAAAATTTTCAACAGGGTGGATTGATTTAAATCAGTCTGATCTAAATCACGATTAATTAAATTAATTGATTTTTTAAATAAAGATCGTTGATTTAAATCGAATTCCAAAAGAAATTAATTTAAAATGAAAATAAATAAAATCAGGTTTCTGTTCTGTTATTTCTATTATGGAAGATCATAATCATAATACAATGAGCTCGATGGAAACGATTGCCATGCAAAAGATGATTAGGGAAAATCCCGTTTTGAACGAGTAACCGGGTCATCCTGGTTTCTTCTCTTCGTAACACAGGATTTTAAAATTAACTATTCCAACGGGGAAATTACCATCGACATTTAAGATGAAAATTCTTTTGTGTGCGCATCTGTTTGTTTATTCCCAAATAATAGGGGTATATTTAGAGGGGTCCGATCTCTTCTACGAAACTTTTTTTTTTAAAGATTTTATAACTTTAGGCGAAATTTATATATTTTATATGTATTTCATGCCGCAAGCTAGTTCCGATTTTTTTTAAAAATATGCCCCTGCCAAATAGTAACTTTTGTGAGAAAAAAAGTGTCATGTTGATAAACGTTGCTGTACTTTTTCCTTATTGTTTAAGAAACATTGTTTGGGATTGAAATAGGCTAACGATTGGGGATTAATTCAAAATTCAACCCCAATACGTTCACTTAAATTGCATAATTAACATTTAATACTAACTCCTAATGTTTTTTTTTTTTAAATTCAGTTCGCGACTTGTATTACACGAGAAAGTTTTGATTTAAATTTTAAAAAATCAACAAAAATGATTTTTAAGAATAAATCATGATTTTTTTCCCACCCTGATTTTCAACCTCTTTTACTCCTTTTCCAAAAATACTCCCTTATTTCTAATTGAATCGCTTTCTGTTAAAAAGGCGTATGTAACATTTTTCACAATTTTAACTTTTTTAAAGAACTTAATATTCTAGAGGCAGTGTGACAATTTGTGTTAAAAAGACGTGTGTTTCTTGAAACGTGTTATAAATATATGGCATTTTTCTTTCTTTTTTTTCATAAACCAAACCAGTTTTTGTAATTTCTCGAAAAATTTGTTTATTGCACATACGTCCTTTTAACAGAAAACTATTCAATTTTCGTGATAGTATTGTTTTGAGTCGTAGATTCCATTAATGTATCACTGGATGTGCAGCAGGGAAGCGAAAAGGTTAATGTCTAGGTGTAATAGAAAGTTCATAACGTACCAGAAGTGATAAATCTGGAACTGTAAACTAGTACATATTCGATATTTGATTGTCAACCTCATAGCTGTAATCAACCCAAAGAAATTTGTCGGCCCTCTGTCGGCCCATGGCGACATCTACGGATGAATTAAATTTGCTGTCAACTCACAGGTCTGATCATAATTATGAGCCTAGCGGCCTACCCTCTCCTAATATTGTCATTGAGGAACTTAAACATCCTCAATATTTCTAATGTTTTCGTGCTTTCATTTCTATATTGTTTCTTTTTAACTGACTTTGTGACTACTATCCATTAAATATTGAAAGTATTTATATTTAAAGAAATTAGCAGAAACTATTATGCAATAAGACTTTACAGTAACTAGTCCCTGCCAACGGCACCGACGTTTCAAAATTTATGTGAGTGCTTATCAATGGCGGGACGTGTTAGTCTCTATGTTTTCAGGGAAGTCTCGATATGTGATTGATTTATTTTTAGTTAAAATCTTTTATGAGCACTGATATAAAGGGCTGTGCTCTGATAAAGTAAAATATGCCGTTACTATAAGGATAAGTTGGGGCTGCCCTAGCTCAGTCGGTAACACGGCTGACTTAAACGCAACAGGAACGGGTTCTAACCCTGGTCCAACTAAATAATCTTGTGGATGCGGCTACCCACAAGATTATTTGTGTAGGTGTCGGAGCCCCAGAGCACCCACGTAGTCGGCGCGCATAGTCCCTGCCCTCTCTCCAAATGTTTTCTTCCCGCCGAGGCTTATAAGTTTGATTTTCTTTCCTTTCTTTTCTATTTTTGTAAACAATATCTTGAGTAAAGTCTTGAAATAAATATAAAAAACGAACAAACGTAACTGAACTCCACTTACAAGTTGCACTCACCACCGAAAATGCTTCAGGTAATTAATTCGAAACGCGTAAGATAGGCGAAAGAGCGCGATGTATAGAATGTTAATTGATAAATATTTGGCAAAAACAAATCAATCTAAGAATAGATCAGCACCAATAGTCTGATTAAATTGCTTTGGCAACGAACAAAACTCACTGATGCGTTTTGTTTCAGTCGCGATGATCCTTCGGGTCTTTAACAAGCCATAGAAACCTTTAATAAGCCTTCTTATTTCAAACAAGGAAGAGATAAAAAGAAAGAGAATAAAACTTATTTGTAAAATAAAGAGACGGAAGAGGAACTGTTAATATTTCAAGTTGATGTGGAAATGAACTGTGGTTTCTGTCTAGCAAAGTTGGAATGATCACTGCGTGATTAAGTTGATAAACAAACGTTCAGTGTGATGAAACACAACCTATTGGGAAATACTACAAGAGTATCTATGATGTACTTTACTTAAAGTACAAGTTCTTTTATATATATAAAAAAGGAGAAACTTGTAAAGGAAAATATTGTATGTCGACTTCTCGAGGCTACGTAATCGCGTCTTACGTTTCCGTATGTATGCACACGCCCTCTAGGCACGTATTAGAAGGAATGAAAAAACACAAATGAGGCAGAAGGAATGATTGCAACATCAAGATACTACTTCATGTTCGCTACCTATAAGTAATGATGACATTCACCTTAAAAATCTCGAGTTGACGGCTACATTTTGCCTGGCAAACAGCCATTATGCATACATTCGCAAGGATCAACCTTCACCAGAGTTATATTTGGATAACGTAATGAGGAATAGTATGGAGTTAACAGACACTATACAATGCGTGCGTAAGTCAACGAAACGATAAGACAAAAACTTGACAGACGGGCAAATATATATATACATACACTCATACAAGGATATCATAGAGTACATGGCTCTTTTGTTGATAAATAAATAGGCGGCTTTTGTTCTTGATTATCTTATGTACTATTAAAGTGTGTGTGTGTACTGAAATGTTTTTGTTCTCGTTAAGGGGCTTACCGTTCTGTTTGTTCTTGTCGTGCTCAAACACACAACATGGGATATTTTTTTTACGCAATAAAGCAGTCCGTACCGAGGAAGGGGTTGAGCCAATGAATTAGTAGTGCACGTAAACATTCTTTTTTCGGGTTTAACCCCCCACCCTAAACAGGATATAATAATAATAATAATAATAATAATAATAATAATAATAATAATAATAATAATAATAATAATAATAATAATAATAATAATAATAATAATAATAATATTTGGTCTAGGAATTAATTCGTGCGGTTGGTACGCACACATTGAAGCTGTAGTACAAACACAAAATACATAAATACCTTAAGAAAAATATTGTCCATCGTTAGCCACCACTTTCGCCCATCTGTCAGGCAATGTACGGATTCCGTGGCGAAAGAAGTCCTCATCCTTGGAAGCGATCCAGTCAGAGACCCATGTTTCGATATCTTCTGAAGAAGTAAACCGCTGTCCAATCAAATCGTTGTTGATGCAATCGAACAAGTAGTAGTCCGAAGGAGCAACGTCTGGTGAATACGGCGGGTGGGGTAAAACTTCCCATCCGACGTTTTCTAAATAGGTTTTGACCGGTTTTGCGACATGTGGGCGAGCGTTATCATGTTGAACAATAAGTTTATCATGTCTGTTCTCCCATTCTGGTCGTGTTCTGGCCAGAGCTTGCTTCAAACGCATTAATTGTCGTCGATAACGTTCTCCATTCATAGTTTCACCCGGTTGCAGCAGCTCATAGTACACCACACCTTTCATATCCCACCATATGCACAGCATAACCTTTACACAGTGAATATCTCGTTTTGGTTGTGATGGACCTGGTTCACCTGGTTTCACCCAGGCCTTTTTTTCGTTTAGGGTTCTCGTAATGAATCCACTTCTCATCACCCGTAATAATTTGATGCAGAAACCCCTTTCTGCTCTGTCGTTGAAGCAGCAATTCGCAAATGGTTTTTCGTCTTTCAACGTCTCTGTCTTTCAATTCATGTGGAACCCAATGTGACATCTTTTGAATCATTCCCATGGCTTTCAAGCGTTTGGAGACTGTTGTTTGATCAACGCCTAATGCTGCTGCAAGTTGTTCCTGCGTTTGACACGAATCCTGCTCGAGCAATGCTGTCAATTCTTCGTCTTGAAATTTTTTTGGCTGTCCAGCTCGCTCTTGGTCTGCCAAGCCGAAATCACCACTTCTAAACCGTGCAAAGCACTTCTGACACGTTCGCTCAGCTAGAGCATGGTCACCATACACTTCCACCAAAATACGATGACTTTCAGTCGCACTTTTCTGCATGTTAAAGTAATGCAGCAGGACACCCCGCAAAAACACTTTATCAGGCACAAATTGCGCCATGTTCACTTAACTACAAACTGGTGTTGTTGACGCTTTAATCCACTGCCCTATACTACGAACGATACGCGATGACAGGGGTTTGCAACACATGTGTGGATACACGGAACTGTGGGACGCTCCGTTCGTTGCGCCATCTCTTGTCCACCCGCACGAATTAATTCCTAGACCAAATAATAATAATAATAATAATAATAATAATAATAATAATAATAATAATAATAATAATAATAATAATAATAATAATTATTATTATTATTATTATTATTATTATTATTATTATTATTATTATTATTATTATTATTATTATTATTATTATTATTATTATTATTATTATTATTATTATTATTATTATTATACAAGTAATAATTTATCACATTAAAGTATGTATACAAAATCCTGAAACGATAGTAATTGGGAGCTTGAACCCTCTTGATGAAATTCTGAGTTCGCTACTGTTGTTGTTGATTTGGAGTTGAGCGTTCTGTTTAACACTGATTATATACCAGACATAGATTTCAACTTAATGTGGAATACGAATCACATGTGCTCCCTCCGGGAATCGAACCCGGATGTCCCGCGGCAAAGGCGCGTACGCTAATCATAAATAGCGACGAAGAAATTCTAGGTGCACTGCTGGACTGAACCAAAATATTTTAGTTATTTTACATAGGTACGTAGCAACAGCAATAGAACCAAGCCTGAGAGGTGGGAAAACAGGATCAAACAACATGGGAATTGTCAATGTGATATTGGTAGCCTAGGTCCGTGAAAGGACAGATCTCAGAGATCGGCCTTTCTGGGATTTGTGACTCAATTACCGCATCTGTTTTTTGAGCAGATAGATTCAGTTAGTTTGAAGTTTTTACGCCCCTTTCAGCAGTGGTGCCGCCCCTTATGTTCATGACGCACCCCCCAACTGTCTGACTTACCCCCCCCCCCCTTCCCAGCCTGATCGTATAATTATGACAATTCAAATTTAAATGTTATGTATATACAAACACTTTCTCTTGCCAAATCGTCTGTTCTACTATCCATAATTTTAAGTTCAAATACAAAATTCTTCCTGCGACCCACAAACAGTTCTCAGCAAGCAAAATCCAAAGAACACTGGCTAAAATTCAGGCTCAACTACATTATGCCAAAAGTAAAAAATAAATCCTGAAACAGTTTCAAAATAGCGGGCCAGGATAACAAATATCTTATCTGAGGCTACTGATACGTGGAAGTTGTCGTCACTATAAAACATTTAAAATGCTGTTACATAAAGAAGCCACTATAACCGACTAATTCAAATATCAACCTGGTCTGATGCGACGAATTTTAACGCATATAGAATATAAATCAAACCAACGCTTTAATCAAAGAGGATTGATGACTGGTTAAACATGGACACGAGTAATGACTGGTCTAGGATCTGCTATCTAAATACCACTTTCCATATTCCAAACTCTGGACAAAACACACGTGAACTTCAAGCTAAAGTTGGATGATTAGTTACTTAATTAACAGGGCTTTCGACATCGAAATTAAACTATCAGCTAATTTTTAAAAAATTCGTAAATATCCCCTAATGTAATAAAGTTCAGAAAAAGTGCAGATTGAAGTGGCGTAGACAAGATGATTTTCAGCTAAGGAATGCAACTGAAAACCTTAAAACCGTTTCAACCATTAACCAAAATGGTCAGTATCGTGGTTAAAGGACAGAAGAAAAAAATTATGCATTGTGTTATCCGTAGGTATTCTTCCATGAAAATAAAATATTCTTTTCGATTAATTTGTACATTCCCTTCAAACATATTTAAATAGATTTTAACCCCCCAAATATTTCAATGACGCGGTTTGCGTCATAGACCCCCCTTGTGGGCACCCCTGCTTTCAGCAGCAAGAGTATATAAAACAGACACCTATATCTTGAGATCCGAATCTTATGAACTTTCGATAATTGAATCCGGATTTCAACGTAGAAAGCGTGTATGCTATTCATAGTATGTGCTATTCTGTGCTCAAGCACAGGGTGGAGAATTAACGGGGGGGAGGGGGGAATTTTTTGGATTTTTTAAAATTAAATGAAATGAAATCTTTAAGTTTTACGTTCCACGGTTAAAAAGGGGTAAAGGAGATGGTGATGATGAACGAAATGATGGAGTGAAGAAAGTGGGGGTAAACGCGAGAAACCCTAGGAAACCCACTTACACGTTGTTTGTCCACCACAAAGCTCATTTGGCGCGAGCTGGGATTGAACCTAGGACCCTTGGCACCAGAGATGAACGCTCTACCATTAAGCCACCGCGGCCCTCAGGATTTTTTTTTAAGATTCACAATAAAGTAATATTTAAAACTAGCAACCCTCAGAGTCCCACGCAAGCACGAGAAAATATGTTAATGTGTTCAATTCGCTCTAATTACAGTAGTTACTAATTAGCTAGCTTAACTGATTATTTTTAAAAAAGCCATCCTCTCCCACCCCGACCCAAACGGGTGAGGATGAACTTTGACATCATGAAAACTGATACCATTGAACTCATCGATCTGGAAAACTATGAATTCAACACTAATATCTATCGTTTTCGATTACTTATAAAATCTCGCCCCCTCCCCGGGGAATGGAGTATGACCTTGAAGTTGAATTTGATTAAAACTGTTACTATTCATTTCAGTGACCCCAAAAACTATAAATTAAATCTAATATTGGTCATTTTCAGGGAGAGTGGGAAGGGTGGCAAATTATTTAGAGCACAGGGGCGCACAATATATAAATACGGGCCTGGCTATTCATATAGCCACGGTGGAGCTCTTGAGAAAGCAGAATCGTTACAAAAATGTCCAATATGAGCTCAATATATTAATCAATGTTGACTATATCATTGACTGTATTTACGCGTTAATGAATTTATGTTTTGCTACTCTTGCACGTTACTGATATGATCGCAGCATTGTACGAGTATAAAATATAAATTTCACAATTAAAATATCACATATTTACTAAATTATATTAATAAATATTTAACCTGCTTCGTGCAGTACATGACAACCTAATGTTTTTTATTAAGTGCAAGAACAGGAAGAGATAAATTCATTGTTTTATAAACACTTCACAACATGAAGTCGTAGACTGAAAACAGAAATTCTGAGTCGAAACCCGAAGCCAAGCATGAAATATACGCATTAATAAAATAATCAACTTGGCTAACTGACTACAGACCAAGGATGCAAAATCTTACGGAAGAGGGAAAGGAATCTCCCCATGATTTAATAAATTTGGAAGCAAATTTTATCCCACTAACAACTTACTGGACGTGTGTGTGAATCAATAAAGTGATATTGTGGTCAGAAGTTTGCCAATTAATTACAGGAATTCATATATAATTAACAAATGTTTTATATGTAACTAATTGTTGTGCTAGTGCTTAGTAGTATTCTGCAAACGATCAGCTTCCCAGGAATAGGTTCTATATTCTCCACGAATCCTCTATTCCAATCAGAAGTGGTTCAAAATAACGATGTCGAGTTTTTTTTTTTTTTCAATAGATTCTGTTTCCTAAATGTAGGTTCTATCTTCTCCCTTAACCATCTATTCAAATCGGAAGAGGTTGAAAATTGTTTTAACCTTTATCGCTTAGAAGAAGAACAGTAATGGCTTTTTGATAGATTCAGTGTCCAAGAACCATGTTCTATCTTTGATTTTATCACTCTCTTGTAACCTTAATTATAGAGTACTACTTCAAGTTTAAATATTGAATTCGTATAATTTGGAAGTCTATTGTAGTTCCAAACCGTGAAGCGAAACTCACTTGTCTTTTACTTACAGATCGCAAGATTTACTTTACTTCTCGAATTTACTTTACTTCTCGACAAGCAGTCTGATAAGCATTTAGTGCTACAACACATATATAAGCCCTATTTGTATGTTAATTGAATAATTTCTTAGTGATGTATTGTGTGGAAGAAACCGTAATAGCAAAACCTATTGAACCTATGTACAGGATACCGTAATCATTGGATAACTTACCAATCGTTGAATCAGAAAGACAAGTATTTGGCTGCGTTTTAAAATGTTACGGTACTTAATTTGTATGAGACGGGAATCTTGTTTATTGACTCTTCATAGGATATTTCGCATATTATCATTTGCAAGTTATTATTGGGCCAACGTTTTTCGAGAATTATTTCCTTCAATTCGCCAACCATTTGCCAACTTGGCTCAACCATATTTGATACTGGGGCGCATCGGTTGACAGTTCACTAAAGGCAGTGTCATTCAATGAGGTTTTTCGATGTTAACCAGTTGTGGATTCCTTGACAACAGTAAAGATTTTTTAAAAAAATGACATGGTAGATACTTTGTTTTCGTTCTGCAAGTGGAACACTGAAAACTGTAATCACATCCCCTTTTCTTCTCACACCTTGAAGAGACAAACCTACCCCACTCTTGTTGTTACACATAGGATAATTTAAAAAAAATGCAATAAATGTGTTCTTAAAACGTGATGTACGATACAAGGCTAGATTAACCTATCTGGAGGCCCGGAGCTAGAAAAAATATGTGGCTCCTGCTGACTTCACCTAGTTCATCTAATACCTTTCTCTGAAAGTATAGTAGGAAATAGGAATAGTAGGAAACGTATCCATATAGTAGGGATATGTTTCATATTTTTGGTCTTATTTTATTTTATTATGATGATTGTATCTTCATGATTCTTTTTTAGACAGCCAGTTGAAATTTTGATCAGAGTGGAGGTCCCTGTCCATCTGAAGACCCACCTAAGTCCCTCCCTTAATCCGGCCGTGGGTAGTCTAGATGAATCTGGCGCTGTAAGAAAAGAAGTAACATCATAATTGCTAACTTAATAATTTAAAACACGTCTCAATAGCTTAAGAATCTTCATTCCGGCGAAATTAAAATACCGCTAATTTTACAGTATTTATGTGATATCTTCAAATAGATAAAAGATAATTGAAATGTGAAACAAGAGCGCCCTAGACAATATTATTTTGCGTGAGGTACCGTTATCACAAGTCACTTAGTGGCTTTATGTTTTCAGCTGTTTAGAAACGCGAAAATAAATGCCGATTTTCAAAATGGCTCGAAATCGAAAGCAGATGAGTGAGTCGTGATAACGGTTTCTCATGTACAATGATATTGTCTAGGGCGCTCTTGTTCCACATTTCGTTTATCTTTTATCTATTTGAAGATATCACATAATTAATGTAAAATTAGCAGTATTTTAATTTCGCCGGGATGAAGACTCTTAACGTCATCAATTTCTGTAATTGATAACGATGAAAAGCAAGTGTGTTCAACTCTTTTTTGCTTATTGCAAATATTTCGATAGAAATTCTTTTATGATTAATTTTCTATTTTAAAATCTATAAGAATATACTGTATATTTTTCTTTTTAACCCTAGATTGAAGAAATACCTCTTGAAGCATTCTTTGTGTGCACGAACACTATCAACGGTTACAGATTTAAATTACTTCTTCTCGGATCTCCATCTCGTAAGTATAAAGCTCTAATGTTTCAAAATACGTATAGACAATTTCTTTGTTTCATTAACTAATTTTGATATAGTTAATAGATATTTTATGGAAGTTAGGAAATGACATACCCCGCATTCCTCCTCACTTTTACCCTTTCCTCTTCCTAAAGTTTCGTATTTTATTAAAACAAAAGAAAAATAAAAGCCGAAGACGCCGAATAATCAAACCATTTCAGATTTCAACAAGCCTACACTCGATAAAATGACAGAATGTAGAAGGGATTTATCAGAAGCGGTACCATCTAAGACCACAACAAATTTCTGAAATATTAATGGCAACAAATTTTGAAGAACATAAAATTCTGATTTCAGAAAATAGCAACATGTAATCTACCCAAGGCTAGTTAGACATGATCGTTCTTATCCTCTTTACTATATACTTTAATGAACGTGTCTCAAGTTGGCCCCCCACCTCTCCCAAATTACACCAAACGTCGCACATCGTTAGTGCATGTTAGTGCACTAAGAACTAACGTTAGTGCTGTGAGAATTTACGAGTTATTGGAGATTTTTGGTGTGGGGCCAACTTCAGAAATATCAAATTCCATACAAATTGACGTAAAAACATGGAATTAACAGCAATCGTTACTACATTATTAGTGCACATAAACGCACTAAGCACTAACATTAGTGCTACCACATTTTGAGATTTATTCAAGATTTTTGGTGGGGGGGGGCAACTTCAGAAACAACAAAATCTATACAAATTGAAGTAGAAAAATGGGGTTAATGGCAATCGTTAGTACATCGTTAATGCACTGAAACGTACTAAGCACTAACCGTAATGCTACCATATTTTGAGATTTATTCAAGATTTTTGGTGGGGATTAACTTCAGAAATATCAAACTCCATACAAATTGACGTAAAAACATGGGGTTAACGGCAATCGTTAGCGCATCGTTAGTCCACTGAAACGCACTAAGCACTAACATTAGTGCTACCATATTTTGGAATTTACTCAAGACTTTTGGTGGTGGTAACCAACTTCAGAAATATCAAAATCTATACAAATTAACGTAGAAACTTGTAGTTAAAGGCAATCGTTAGTGCACCGTTAGTGCACTTAAAGGCATTAAAGCACTAACGTTCCTATTACCACATTTTGGGATTTATTCAAAATTTTTGGTGGGGCAAACTTCAAAAATATCAAATTTCATACAAACTGTCAGTGTTTTCTAGAAGCCCTAACGATGGACTAATGAATGCACTAATTATTTTGTTAGTGCTTGAAGTGGGGGCGAGTTCACGCTGACCACCAAAAATATTTTACTTGTACCACCTACATTAATGAAGCACTAACGTTAGAGGTTTGTGCACTAAGAAGCACTAACGATGCACTAGAAGAGATCTTTTTAATTTGGCGGAAACACAATGAAAATCCTCCTTATTTCTTATGTGAGTTTCGTGACATGTAACTGCCCATAACAACGCTAATAGTAAAGCACTTTTTTTTTTTATCATTCGCTCAGCCGCGTGTATTCTCAGTCGGTTACCTTGAGCATTCAAAAACTAGGGATGGCCACAAAGTTCCGGTTCCGGCGGAACCGGTTCCACGAGGAACCGGTTCTCGGAGATCCGGTTTTCAGAACCGGTTCCATACCTGGATTTGAAAGCCCCCAAAGACCCGTAAAGGAGGCACAAAGTTCACCTTCAAAACACTGCAAAAAGGACCATGCGCTTGTGCCCTCCCCACCCAGACCCGCTTGTGTTCCCCAGAAAAAAAATTTGGTCCTCCAGTGGATGTTTAGCCAAATAAGTTGGCCAGTTTGCCTGTTTAGCCAATGAGTTTACCAGTTACCCAGTTTATTTAGCCAAATGAGACAAGCGGCCACCGCCTAGGCGCCTGCCTGTCGCTTTCACCAATTCATCTAGCACACTGTTCACAGCCTGCCAGCAGCTCGGGTTTAGCGTAGGGATGGTCAGAAAGTTTCGGTTTCAGCGGAACCGGTTCTTGGAGATCTGGTTTTGAGAACCGGTTCCAGACCTGCATCCGAAGAACCGGTTCCAGACATGGATCCGAAAAACCGGTTCCGGAACCGGATCTTCTAGAATCGGATCCGTTCAGACCCGAAAACCGGTTCCACCAGGAACCGGTTCTGGCCATCCCTGTCAAAAACCGACGAGTTATCATCATTGCGAATGGTTCATATTGTATATTTTTCTTTATTTGAAAAAATGAAAAAATAAAGGGAAAAAATGGGAAAGGAAAAGGAATTGGAGGGGAAGGTGCTGAAAAACTAGCAAGGGAAATTAACAACAAAACTGAACAGAAAATAGAGAAATAAAAATAAACTAACAAAAATCAACAAAAGCTTAACTCTAAATTATGTCTTATGGTTGGTGTATATTTCTGTGTGTGTTATGTTTGTTTTGTTTCTATGTCAGTGTGTGATTGTCTCTTCGGCATCATCTTCTTTTCTTCTTTCTTCTTGTGATGGGTTTTTCCTGTATGTTTATGGCTTTCCCCTGTATTTTTTTTTGTTTCTCTTCTGTGCGGTATTTTGCACTACTTGGTTTTTCACCTGAAAAACTTTTTCACTAACACTATAATTTCACTAATACATTATTTCCACTAATATTTTCACTTAAACTTACACTTTTCACTATCACTAATACTTTGGAAGCAATACTTTCTACTAGTACTGTTATTGTCACTAATGCTTCAACACTAAATTCACTAATTTATTCCACTTTCATTTCTTGGTTTTCCCTGTATGTTGTACTTAATTTCACTCAGGTTTTCTCTCCTGTATTTTAGTGTTGTGCTTACTGATTTGTCACCTGTTTTATTTACTAAATTAATATTTTCTTTGTTTATTACTGGCCTTATCATAATTTTTTCTACCGCTTGCAAAGTGTTTTTGAGTGTTCTCATCGGTTCCTAATGGTCTGGGTCCAGGGTCCACTCGGAGCACTTAGTGTGAACCCCGGTCCGTTGTATCCCAAAACCATCTTCGCCAATTTTACTCAAGGCCAGAGCGGTAGCCCCCTATTTCCACTTCACTTCCCCTCCAAGGACCCGCCACCACAAGAACATTCACTCACCCACGTCTCACACTTCACATCGCACCGGAATTCCTGTCCAGTCCCTAGGCTGGAGGTGCTAGTCACACATTCCTGTTTCCGGTGGAATACACGTTTTTTCAGTGTTTCCAATCCTGGAGTCTTTTACCCGGTCCGGGAACCCCTCATCCATTCCTTTTTTCTTTCACACTTTCCACTCACTCTCGTCTCCTTATGTAGGTTTGTTTCCTTAGTTCAGAATACTCATTTGTAAGTTTCCTTAGTTCCTCACAACCTTCTTTATTCATTAAAATTTCCTGTAGGGGTTGCCCTCGTAAATTTTCTTTTAATCTCAGAGTATCTTTTAGTATTGGGCACCACATTATGTGGTGCTCAGAGTGCCAATTTCCCCGCAGTCACAATTTGGAGTTTGTCTTGCATTTATTTTGTGAAGAAATTCATCGAAAGGTCCGTGCCCTGTTAAGAAATGAATCATTCCGAAGGTTGGGTTTAAATGTCCTATCTGTAATCTATCATCTACATTTGGAAAAATTTGATGCACCCTGTGTGATCCGTCGTATTTTTGCCATTCTTTATTCCATGTCTGTATAATATGGCTATTTATTTCATTTTTGTCTTTTAATTCTTTGTCAAATATTTCTCTAATTTTCTCATTATTTCCTTTTCTTAACCAATAATTTGCTGCCCTGTATTATACATAATGCACTATGAGATGTAGTTGAAAATGCTCCACTTAGCCTAATCAATAAGTTCCTTTGTGGTCTATTTATTCTATTTTTGTAGATTTTATTTTGTAAGGTTCTTTCGATCCATACATTTGAAGCATATGCCATTGCGGCCGCTAGTATTGTTTCCTGATATAGTTTGATTATTTTTAAAGGTAATCTATATTTATTTTTTGCAATCGTTATTAGCTTATTTCCAATATTATTTCTTATTTTTGCTATATATTTTATATGTGCATCAAAATTTAATTTATCAACTAATAATAATCCAATATACCTAATTTTCTGTTCTCTACCTATTGTTTTACCATTCAATTTAATTCAACTGTGTCCCAAAAATTAAATATTTAGTTTTAGTAGGAGAAATTTTTGGTTTACTTTCCTTACTCCATTTTTCCAATATTTCTATTATGCTATTCGTATTTTGTTCTCATTCTCTACGGCTGTTACCAGTAGTCGTTATTGCAACGTCATCAGCGAATGCCACTACTAGATCTACTTCTTTCATTTTATCTAACTGCTCTAAGCAAGGCTGCAATTCAATATCCCAAAGTGTTGGTCCCATAATCGAACCTTGTGGGCATCCTTTTTCTGCAGTGATTTCTAAGTCCCCTTCTTTATTTGGAATCATGATTTTTCTGTTTAGCAAATAACTCCTTATTATATTTGTTAAATAGTCAGGTAGTGCCAATTTTCTAATATTATTCAATAAGGAAGGAAACCAAAGGTTATCAAAAACTCCTTCTATATCTATAAAAAGGACTAGTGCATATTTATTTGCATATCTTTTTTCTTTTACATTGTGTACTAATCGATTAATTGCATCTTCCGTTGACTTCCCAGATCTGAAACCGTATTGTAGTAGATCTTCTTTAACATTTCTATACTTTTGTATTCTATTCAAAATGATTCTTTCAAAAATTTTTGAAATGTTTTTTTAAAGAGGCAAATAGGTCTATAGGAGCCAACTTCCGATGCATCTCTGTCTGATCCTTTGAACAAAATACTTAATTTTGATATCTTCCAGGAGTCTGGAAAACATTGTATGGTGTCCATATATCTTTAGCCTTTTTATAATTTCATTTTGTTAAGCCATCTATTCCTGGTGCTTTTTATTTTTTTAATTTTTTAATAATCTTCTCTATTTCCTCATTCGTTACCCAGTCTTCTTCTGGTATGTTACCCATGTTTCTTTAAAACTTCTTATTTCTTAGTTCTGTGTTGCTTGCTGTATCAGTCATTTGTTGATCTTTAGGAAAGAATTTGTTTGCTAGGATTCCCAAAGTTTCTTCTCTATTCGAACAAAATTGATAGTGTTTTCTAGAAGCACTAACGATGCACTAACGAACAGCACTATTTTTTCGCTAAAGTGGGGGCGCCAACTTCACGCTGGTCCCCAAAAGTTTCTTACTTGTAGCACCTACTTTAATGAAGCAATAACGTTTATTTATTTATTGGACACCTATTACAGGAAAAGAATATTCCCATTTACAATAGGCTTACATAATTACAAGCTTTATAAATATTGAAACACACAACAAAAGGAAAAAATAAAATAAACATGCAATTAACATCACGAACATGAGAAAACACAAGTAAGAGATATATTTGTATTAATTCCTCCAATAAGAAATGCAAATACAGTGGAACCTGTCTATGTTGGCCACCATCGGTTCCATCGAAAAGTGGCCAACTTAGACAAGTGGCCAACTTACAGAAAATACGTGTGATTTGTGTATTTTTAGAATAGTATTTTTTAGTATTACTTAATTGTAAAATTTTAATAAGCAGTGGCACGACAACTACTTATAAATAATGTATATATAGTATACTAATCATAACAATATAAGTACTAGAAAATATTACTATAGTATGCGAGAGCGCCGATTTCTCTGTAAATTTGGGGGGTCCATTCAGATGCAGAAGGTATATATATGAAGATTTTAAGACAAATTACACTCAAATTATACCAAATATTGTATACTCATAAATAAAATAGGGGCCACATGAGCTTGGGGGGCCCCTCGGTCCCCCCAGGATCGGCGCTCGTGATAGTATGTTTATTATATATGCATACCTTTCTCTTCCTGAAAATTAGTCTGGTACATCAGATTATTCGGATTGAAAACACAATAACACAAACAACCATGAAATAGAAGTGTATGTAAGCAGTTTATTGAAATTGATATTATAGCACACTGAGTTATTCAGATTGAAAACAAGAAAAGCTAAGTTATAAATTGAGAAATTCATATGCAATTTATATGACTTATTTTCAGTTGTTACTGAATGGTGGTTCATTCTAGACACATTTGCTTTATTCTTTTTGGCAGATATGCACATTCTAATATTGTAGTTAACTACCTCTTGTTAATAACATAGAAGTGTTTCCTTTGGAGCAAAAGATGTTTTGAGAAAATCTTAAGGGAATTCATATCTCAAAACCTCCGCTACCTTTTGACATGCAGTCAGGTGCCAATAAATAACAATTGAGCTTTAACCTTGAGAATTTTCCGGAATTACTAAAGCTTCCCACTGATGAAAGGAGCCGATATAGCTAATGGTTTTACCAAAACAGACAGTGTAAACAAATACGTACAACCATTTTCTGAATTCCTGTACGTGCTTTTTCTTATTCACATCTTCCTTCAACACCCTATGAGGGTAGTGTTCTGGCCATTGACTTCCAACAACAAATCGTGCGAATCTATGCTTCTTTGTGTCCTGTCACAAATACAGAACATCTGCCTCTCATATGGGAATTCGAAAGAGTTAAGAATAATAACAAAACTGTATTTTTCGTGGCCAAGATACACAGGTAAATTTATCATTATCATCATAGGGTAAACTTGCTTCAGTGTGGCCAACTTCCAAGATAGACAGGTGGCCAACTTATAGAGTAGTAAGTAACGAATTTCTTATGGGAAATGCAGGTTCAAGACGAACTAGGCCAAGATAAGCAGGTGGCCAACTTAGAGAGGTGGCCAAGTTGACAGGTTTCACTGTATACAAATAGAACCTAGTAAAGACGACATGTGTTGGTGCACTAAGAAACACTAACGATGCACTAACAATCGCTTTAGAAGAGGCCATTATTGCTTTTGACTTTGGTGGAAATTTGACACAATAAAAAATTCCCCATGAATTTCTTATGGGAATTTCCTGACATGTAATTAGCCATATCTACATCAATAGTTAAGCATTAACGAAACTATGAGTGTTTTCTAGAAGCACTAACGATGCATTAACGAATTGCACTTATTTTTCGTTAGTGCTTGAAGCGGGAGCCAAGTTCAACTAGTAGCACCTACACTAATGAAGCTCTAACGTTAGGTGTTGGTGCAGTAGGAAGCACAAACGAATGACACTAATTTTTTCTTAGTGTTTGAAATGGCTGTGGCAGCGTGAATTTGGCCCCCCAAAAGGTTTTTATTTGTAGCACCTATACTAATGAAGCACTAACGTTAGGCATTGATGCACTAAGAAGCACTAATGATGTACTAGCAATTGACACTAAAATTATCATTAGTGTGTCATATGGGGGCCAAGTTCACGGACGTCGTTAGTGCTTCATTAGTGTATGTGCTACAAGTAAAAACTTTTTCGGGGAAAAGTTCACGCTACCACAGCCACTTCAAGCACTAATGAAAAAATGATGCCATTTGTTAGCGCATCACTAGTGCTTCTTAAGTGTGCCAACACCTAACGTTAGTGCTTCATTAGTGTAGGTGTTACAAGTAAAAACACCTTTCGGGGTCAGCGTGAACTTCACACCCACACTTTAAGCACTAACGAAAAAATAGTGCCATTTTAGTGCTTCTATAAATACTAACTATTTCGTTAGTGTTTCACTATTAGTGTAATTATGGCCAATTATGACAATTATGACAAAATTCAACTTCAAAAAATTTTTCTGTATGAAAGCAGGTGTTCTTTATAGTTTTTGAGCTGCTGAAAACGAATCTGATCTTAATTTTGGTCCTGCACCCTCAGATTTTGGTTAAAATTTTAAGGAAATCGCAGAAGGACAGGTTTGAAGCCTCTCTACTCCTTTTCTAACTATCCCAGAATAACAAATGATACCTCGTTGGAAAGGGCATGGAACACACATTCCAACGGTAAATATTTATTACGCATCGCGCTCAATGTGTAGAAGAAGAAGAAGAAAAATGGAAAAACTGGGAAAAACTGGTCTTTTGAAGAAATTTAGAGACGTTTGCAACACTGACAGTCACGCTACGCAAACATAAGCTCAGTAACCGATATCTCATACATTCAGGTGTGCTATATTAAAAACTCAAAGAGATATCCCAAACACAATGGGAGTAAAACAATGTGAAAGTAATTTAAAAAGGAGGGAAAATTTAATATTTGGAGAAATTGAAAAAAGTCTGCAACACTTAAACTTGCGATACTTATACATAAGCTCAGTAACACACATCCAATACATTCATTATATTAAAAGAGTCATAGAGATTGCTGTTTACTAGGCGAGAAAATATTGGTTAACTCGAGTAAACAAAGAAATATATGTACAATATAAATATTCACATTGTGATACAGAAATATGTATGTGACCAAAGAACACTACATATGATTCACCTAGTTCATTGTTTTGCGTTTCACCTTCTTCCTGTGGGTGTCTTCGGTGACCACCAACCTTTGGATTACTAGCCGTGTGCTCTACTGAATTGGCCACGGAGGCAATGAAGATAATGTCGCTTGTAGAGGGATAAATTATTGTGGTTTTTTGAATTTGGCTAATCAGAGTGCTCCTTTAATCGCATATATTCGACGATAACCGTTTGGGATCAGATAAAATCTACTCGCCATGTAATTTTATAACAAAATGACGAGTGTCTATTTACTTTATTTCATGGTTCTTCTATATTCACTTTCAAATGATCGGCGACAGTTACCATCTAATGAATTTGATGTGTTTGTTGCTTCTAGTACACAATCGCTTAGAAAAAGAAGCAACAAATGCATCAAATGTGGGAGATGAATTTAGAACACCTAAATGGCGAATACCTAGCACATCTTGTGCTGTTAGGGTATCTGAAACAATATGTACCTAAAGGACATACCTAGAACATGACAGATATATGTCCCAAGTGACGACATAAAAACAAATGACTGTTAGAGTGCGAAACTGAGCCAGGTATATAAATGCTATATTTGTAGTACATAGTTGCAAATATCAATTAAGTGTAACAAGTAGTATACCTAAAACTGTAGGTAGCTGAAGTACATACTTAGCACATGAATATCATATGTACCAAGTGTCGGGTATCTAAAAAGTAGGTGGGATGCTTAAATGGCACATGCCTAGCACATCCTGTGTTGTTAGGGCCATTAGTGGTTAGAGATTTTAAGTGCATTAACGTTGCACTAACGATGTGATAAGTTTAATGAAAATCTGTATAAAGATGAGTGGGGGGCTAACTACACGTGAAGTTAGCCCCTCCACGAAAAATCTTCAGTAACTCGTAAACTCTAACAGCACTACCGTTAGTTCTTAGTACTCTAACGTGCACTAAGGATGCACTAACGGTATGCAACGTTTGGTGTAATTTGGGAGAGGTGGTGGGGACCAACTTCAGGCACGTCTTTAATACCATATGTTGTTTCTAATATTTCTTGTGTAGAATTTCGAAGTAACAAGTGGAATGAAACTTCTGTAGATCTCATGCACGACCAAATACCTATGTATTCAAAAAAAAATATAAATAAAAAGAAAAATACAGTTATTTGTAAATATTTCTTAATAAGAATGTTAATTCAGATGGATAATTCCATAGATTTTATATGTAAATAGGGAGATTCTTGCCAATTTCTCAATGTACCAAGTAGTTGTCCACGAGACAAGACGCATCTCGTTTCGTAAGTTTTGTAAGAGTTTTGTCTCGTTTTGACTCAAAACTTTATCGTCTCATTCTGTAAGTTTATATATTTGACTTTTAGAAGTATTAACAGTATTCGTACCTGTATTATTCTTAAAATATTTCCATATTACACAGTTAGTTTTTGAAGAGTTTTTGCTTTTCGTTTCTGAGTTGCATAGATTCCATATTATACAAAAAAAAAAAAAAAAAAAGTAACTTGTATAATCTATTTTCTTGGCTAGGACCAGCATTTTTTTTTACATTGAGCAAGAGCAAGTTTCCGTCATATCCACATTCGAGCTTGGTTAAGTTATATATATATATATATATATATATATATATATATATGTATATATATATATATATATATATATATATTAGGTTTCCCTTACTTTGGGTAATTTCGTGTTGCGATGCGCACACCCCCCAAATTTATTCCATGTGACCCTAAACACGTGTTAGTGAAATAGCAGCTCTCTACGAGAACGTTAACCCGTGCCGACTTGACGACGAAGTTCTAAAATGACGTTTCCACATTATAATATAATTTAGAATTACCAACCATGATAACAGAGAAACTAAAAGAGACAGAGAAACGAAACTTTGCAAGAGACAACTATAAACAGGACCACAATTATCCGTGTATTGAAGAACATCACCGGATGAACAGTGTTGCCAACTAAAGAGAAAGTTATCTTTTTGTAAATTAGATGACCTAAATTGGATATCATCGTTAGAAGCCACAATAAAAATAAAGGAAAATGAGATGGTAAACGCAGATCAGTGTCGCAAACTTTTCGAGAAATAACGTGAAGCATGTGCAACTACCGTTGGCGCATACAGAAAGTGAAGTACTAACTTTTTGTACACCCTAATATATATATACCAATGCTCCTATCCAAACGAACTTAAATGTCGCCACAGTATATCAGAACTACTAGTAACTAATTTGAAGAAGGGGAATTTTCGGAGAAGTATATAAGAAATGCAAAGATGCTGACGATACTTTTGACCTCTTACAGATTTAAGTACAGTAACAGGAATAATGTACTAGAACTAATCAAATATTAGACAAAAGGATTCCAATAAAAAGATGGTGTAGAAAGTAGCTGCCTTACTTTTTTTAAAACACGGAGATAATTTTCTTAATGAAAAATAACTGAATACCTCATAAATAATTTAAGTAGCTTAATAGTTGAATATTATTTCATATATAGTTTAAAACTAAACCATTAAATCATGTAATGACACAAGACGAGGGTTTAAGTACACATTGTCATTATTTATTATCTAATCTAGTTACAAAAAGAAATTAAATATTCAGAATGCATCAGGTATTCAGATGATGTTACATTATATAGGAAACAAAATACGAATAGGCCTATATAATGTATTAAATTCCAGGATTTACATTTAAACCATAATTATAATTGAAGAAGGATATATATATTGTGTAATGATTTGCTTATCTTTAAACGTTGATACATGCTCTTTTATTACATTTACAACCACTTTATCAATTGATAATTTTATATAGTATGAATCATGTAACAGTGAAACAGTGCTTGCAATCTAAAATTTGGGTGAATTAGTATTGTCCACGACACTTGTAAAATTTCTCGACTCGTCTTGACAACGGTACAAGAATTACGTTTCTCGTCTTGGCATGAATTTCAAAATGCACTTTTCTCGTATCATAAGCAACACTAGCTCAGAGCATGTAAAACTATTATAAGCGTTTTTAACACAGAGTTAAATTCTATAATATTATTTAACGAAAAAGAAAACTTTGTTCAGAGGTGTGACATGGGGGGCATGGTAGCTTAGTGGTAGACTACTTACCTCTGGTGTGTAGGGTTCCTGGTTCTATCACCTAGTAAGTTTGTGATGAACAAGATCATGTCCGTAGGTTTCCTTTCGATACTCCCTTTCCTCCCACTTTCTCATTCCACCAATTCTTCCATCATCATTCACTTGCTTTAATCATCGTCTCCCTTAACCTAAAAGGCAATAATAATGAGACGTTAAACTGAAATTATTATTATTATTCAAAGATGGGACACATACAAATAGACATACATAAACACATCTATCTATCTATCTATCTATCTATCTATCTATCTATCTATCTATATATATATATATATATATATATATATATATATATATATATATATATATATATATATATATATACACTACCCCCGAAAAGTTTCCGAACAAACACGAAATAAAGAAATTTTCAAAATGTGACATAAGAATGCATTATAATTTGCTCACAAATAAAAGGTGAAACATTTTAGAATCCGACGGGAAAAAAGGTCTTGGCCTGTCGTTGATGAATTAAGAAAAATAAACTTAAATATCGCGCCGCTCTGGTGGTGCATTACGTACGCGTGCGATACAAAATGGCCATTACACTGCAAATCGAAGGTCGAACACACAATAAATGCCTCATAGGTGTCTCTTAAGCTGCTCTGTATATTTCTCTCTCAGATCTCACTGTTGGGAGTTGTCTACTGCACGCTAGTTGTTGTGTGTGTGTGTTGAAGCGAGGTGTAAAGTGTTCCCTATTAGTCAGCATAATGCCCCGTACGAAAAGGGAATTGGGCATTGAAACGAGAGCAAAAATAGTTACTTTACGTGAAGAAGGCTATACAATACGGGAAATAGCCGCAAAAGTGAAAATACCCCATACTACAGTGCATGATATATTAAAACGATTTGCTGAAACAGGGGAAAATGGGGAAAATCGCTCTCGAGCAAGATTTGGAAGGCCTAGAGCTTCTATTGCAAGGGAGCACAAGTACATTATAGTGACAAGCAAACGCGACAGGTTGAAAACAGTGCGCCAAATACAAGCTGAAGTGAACGAAACTCGCGAAAACCCGATCAGCTATGAAACTGTCCGGACGCGGTTAGTTAATGCGGGACTAAACGGTCGTGTAGCAACTAGCAAACCGCTCTTGCGCCCTCAAAATAAAAAGAAGAGATGGCTGTGGGCAAGGAAATTTGCAAGCTGGGGGCAGAGCAGTGGAACAAGTGCTTATTTACTGACGAATCAAAGTTTGAGCTCTTCAGTCATAGACGCAGGGTTTTCGTGCGTCGCTCCAAGGGCGAAAGGCTGCTTCCGTCGTGTATTTTGCCAACGGTAAAGCACGGGGTTGGTTCTGTGATGGTGTGGGGTTTCTTTGGTAACAATCAAGTGGGGGATTTATTGCAAATACAGGGTACAATGCAGAAAGAACAGTACCATCAGATTTATATCAGACACGCAGTGCCATCTGGGAAGAGCCTCATTGGTAATGGGTTCATCATGCAGCAAGACAATGACCCAAAACACACATCCCGACTTTGTAGAAGGTATTTGTCAGCAAAAGAGCAACAGGGAGATCTCAAGAATATGGTGTGGCCTCCACAATCACCGGATTGTAATCCACTTGAGTTACTGTGGGATGAGCTTAATAGGGCAGTTCGAAAGATGCGCCCTCTAGCAAGAAACACTTATTTGAGTGTCTTCGGAAAGCCTGGATAGCAATCACGCTTGAAACTCTACAGAAACTGATACGGCGAATGCCCAAAGTCTGTAAAGCTGTTATCACAGGACATGGAGGCTACTTTGATGAATCAAAGATTTAAATTTTTGACAAAACAATGGTCCATTTCTGTTAAATTTCTGTATATTCCTCTCAAATACGTATTGTAGGTTCCAGATAAAATTAAATTCCATTGATATGTCTTTGTTTCTTCTCGAATACACGTAAAGTGTACATAAACCTACTTTGTACGGAAACTTTTCGGGGGTAGTGTATATAGATAGATAGATAGATAGATAGATAGATAGATAGATAGATAGATAGATAGATAAATAGATATATATAGATATAGATATAGATATAGATATAGATATAGATATTGTAAACCATCATGTGTAGTTTTCGAGAATTTTTTCAAATTAAGGTGAACTTGAAACAGAAGCACACACTAATCTAGCTTTTCATTCTGATATGCAAGGTGATATTAAACTTAAAATACTACAGTTAATGAAATATACTTGAAAATTATAACTCTGAAAGATTTAATTATGGTTTAAGCTATAAAATTATACAAACATAAGACATATATGAATCGATAGTTCAAATCAAACTGAAGAAAATGACATGCTTGGGAGTAAACTCTTACGTGTAGTTTTGGAAAACAAAACAAAACCGAGAAAATATTTTTTTAATGAAGTTAAGAACAAATGTGATGCAGTAGATAAATTTATTATTATGCGAGAATAGGATACATATTTATGCACTGCTTATGACGAGATTGCATCGATTCGTTTCCCGGTAACAGCGGGAGAGAGACAAAGAATAAAAACAGTGACGCACTGTACCGGTAAGTTTCAAGAGAGCAAGATTGTAGGTCGTGTATTAATATATATAGTACAATTTCTATCTATCAAATATTATTGCTTCTCCTAGATAGCATTAAGGCTTTCTATTTATATATAAACTACTAGCTAAATATCTGTTACTCGCACGGAGAGGAAAAACTTTATGCAATAGAGTAAAGAAATGAGTTATATAAATAAATAATGAGAGAAAAGCAACTCCTTCGGCGTTGTCCCTGTCAATTCCCAGACCAGCTGACATACCCCCTTTTCCCCCAAAACTTGGGCTTAAACGTCATCAGGATTGTCATCAATCACCTTGGTGATTCAGAAAACTATGGATTCGGCACTAATGCGGTCGTTTTTGGCATGCTAATTTTCACCTCTCCCCTAGGGCTGTTCCGATAATCGAGTAATCGATAACAATTCGATAAAATTTCAAAACCGTTTCATCGATAAAGCATTTTAATTTTATCGAATTATCGAACTTTCGAGACTCCCGAAATGTTTGAGACTCTCGAAATGTTCGAGACTCTAGAAATGATCGAGACTCCCGAAATGTTCGAGACTCCCGAAATGTTCAAGACTCTCGAAATGATCGAGACTCCCGAAATGTTCAAGACTCTCGAAATGATCGAGACTCCCGAAATATTCGGGACTCTCGAAGTGTTCGAGGCACTCGAAATATAGGAAACATTAGACAACTACGAGACACTCGAATTGTTTGAAAGCAGCAAATACAGAAATATATCAATATGATCGCATTTGTCGAGTCGCTTGAATATTTAGAAAAGTTCGGGATTATCAGAGTGTTCGAAAGAAACGATGTATTCGAGGTTATCATAGTTGTATATAATATGTATTACATACTGTATATGCAGAGTGTTCATTTTAAAACTTCTCTCCTTAGCAATGTAGTGGAGGAAAAGTTTTTACCCCACAGATCTGTACAAGGTTTAAGCAGTCTGTCAGAAGAGAGTCACTTTGGCGATTGCGCCAATAACGGGGCAGGCAAAAAAATAATTTTACATATGATTTCGACAAATACAACTTTGTAATAACTTATCAGATGAAAAAAGTTGTTTGAATAGTTGGGCTGCAAGAAGAAATCATTGGAGAGGTGAAGGAACCAAACTGTTCATCACTACTTTTGATAATACCCGAAACTTCGATAATACTCGAATTGTTGACAATACTCGAAACTTTGATAATACTCGAAATGTCGATAATACCCGAAACTTCGATAATACCCGAAACTTCGATAATTTCAAATACTCGAACGGTTTCGAGTAACCGATGACAACTCGATAAATTTTCACTCCCGAAGTTCGATAGGTCTTCAGCCTTATCGAACACCCCTACTCTCCCCTTGAACTTTAACGACACCAGGAGGGTTATTGTTCATCTTGGATGTGACCCAAAAACTATGGATTTGACACTAATATCCATCGGCAGCTTCTTCGTGGCTAAATGGTTAACGTAGCTACCTTTAAAGTGGAAGACAAGGGTTAGATTCCCGGCCGTAGCTCATGGTGTTCGGATCCCCCGTTAAGCTGTAGAGGTTCATGCCTCATATAGCCTTGCTACTGAAAGGGACACTAAATTCCAGTTCGCAATCACTAAAATTTGTTGTCCTGTATCTTTATCCTCTCCTTTTATGCATTCATTTTGTCCCCCTGAACTGAGTCGAAAATCAAAAAGGCTTCGAATGCACTTAGGTCTTGTGAACATCTTTCTGTGTACAAAATTTTGTGTCCCTAGGTAACTATTTCTATATGAAAATCTATTCGTAGACACACACATACACAAACACAAACACAAACACACACACACACATGGTTTACGGAGAACTTAATCCCGCTCCACTTATCAACACACATGGTTTACGGAAAACTTAATCCCGATTTAGTGACCGGCACGCACACACACACACACACACATACACACACACACACACACACACACATACACACAGTATTTCATATATAAGTATAGATTTATCTGAACGCGACTATTATATCTACTAAATATATAATCTAAACAAACAACTGAATGGAGAAATGTTGTAACTGGCGATACACTTCGTGGGCATTACGTGGGCTAGTGGTTGACACGCTTGGGAGTTGGTAATTGAAAACATAAAGTTGGCCCAGCATAGTTTAAAGTGTAGTTGGCCAACCAACAATTTGTCATCGCGGTTCTGATTTCGCAGTTGAAATCGGAATTCCTCTTCTTTTACATTGAAAATTGAGTTTGTTAAGAAAATTTTCAGTTGCAATCAATGACTACGTAGGGCCAGCTTTGGCAGTTGGCTAGCCTATCAATTCTCACAGTTGGGCCATCTGTGCTGTTAGGGAAATAACTAACAAAGATCATTTGGAGTACGTGACTCTGTGTTAGGGTAATAGAAGATTCATTCAACTTGTATCATATAGTCACTTCAGACGTCCAAACAAGAATAAATTAATACAACACAAAGAAACAAATGATAAAAGTCTAATCTACATAAAGGTAACATGAAGAGTGTCTACCTAACGGAGACGGTAATGAAAAACGTGTTCCAATTACCCCGAAAAAAAAATTAAAGGAAATCTCTTTCAACAAAGATATCTTTGAAAACAAACGATAATAGGTACAAAATATCTTGGGTTATACTGAACCTAAGTCAAATACTAATTATATTATTTTATATTTCAGTGAGTGGAAGAACATGTCCACCTCTTGAGGTAGAAGAAGACCTGCGACTGGATCTAAGTTCAGCTAAGGAATCATGTAGAGGAGGTTATACACAAGGATCCATTGCTGTTGTCTATTGTAATTCAGGGAGATCGTATAAAAATATTCGTTGTGAGGAAGATGGCTCGTGGGAATCCATAGATCAGGTTCCTTGGCCTGAATGCGGCTATTTGCAAGAACTTGAACTAAATCACGCAGGTATAATTGTTTCCTAACTTGTATATAATAATAATAATAATAATAATAATAATAATAATAATAATAATAATAATAATAATAATAATAATAATAATAATAATAATAATAATGTTATAATGTTAAAATGATGTATTATTTGAAAAAGTAATCATGTCTATTTCATCTTCCGTAAAAGCATACAATAGTACAATAGATTGTGCGTTGCTGCACTACTGTTTTGTAATAGTAGGGCTACGCTGATATGTGTCGTTGTGGGTGAAGTGGTTCAGTTTATATGATTTAAATATAGGTCTACATCCGTTTTTACTTGTTTCTTTTAAGTAGTAATGCAGTATACTTTGTCAGTTTTGTGTGATATATGTGTGTTAGTAAAGTGACATATGTCGATCTATTACTGCATTATCGCGAAACTTAGCGGACGATCTCATTGAGACCAAGACAATGTCATTCATCTCACATTACAGGAAAAAACTGAAAGAAAGAATAAGCGACCCGCTCTATTTCTCTTGCTTGCGGAAAAAGATGAAAAGCAAGTAAGACATTTCTTGCTTACTAGCCAGTCTAAGTGATACCGTACAAGAGTATGGTTAACTGTAAGTGCAGAGAAAAATGAGGGGGGGAGGGGCTAACTTCAGTTCACTTTGCAGTCATACATGTATGCAACAAACAACTGGAAGTTTCAGGAGGCTGACAGTGATCGCAAGAAGACTGGGACCCTCCTAGCCACCAGGGGCGGATCCAGGACCGACTTCTGGGGGGGCGGTGGGTTGTCATAATGCTACTTTTAAGGGCTCCAAACTCTGGGATGGATTTAATTTATATATAAAAAACAAAAATATTTCCTCTTCTGGGGGGGCGATCGCCCCGATCGCCCCCCCCTGGATCCGCCCCTGCTAGCCACACCCTGGCTGCGGGCCTGATTTCAGCATACCTATTTCGAAACTTCACGCTACGAGTACGTTATTGTATTTGCAACAAAGAAAAAAACACTGATCATACTGTATGTGAGTAAGGCTAGTTTTAGACGGAAGCATTTATCGTAGCATTTCTGGTAGCAGAAGTCGTATCATCGATATCCTACCGTGTAAAGTAGCAAATGCTATAGCATTTCCCATGCCATGGCATATCCTATGGCATTTCTTGTCGATAGAACCTGCTCTATTTCGTAGCATTTTCCCCAGCATTTCTGCTCAGATTGCAGCGCCGTGGTGTATTAAAAGGAAGCGAAAGATTCTGTGTCAAATATCCATGCTCTTTGTTTTGTTTGGGAAATTGAACTGTAGTAAAGAAAAATGAGTTGGAGTAGGGATACTATTATTATGTTGATTAAAAAATATGAGGAGCATCCTTGTGTACAAAGTTACAAGCGTGCAATTTCACTATACGAATTCACACAGAAATTCATTAAAAAAAAAAAACGTTCTCGTTTCATTTATTGTACCTTCAGCAATCATTTCTGAGGTGTGCTCTTGCGTTCTCCGGTGCAGGTTCACTTTAACAGGTGACAACGTGTAGTTTTACTATACGGATCCATAGTATAAGTAGTAGTAGTAGTAGTAGGAGGAGGAGGAGGGGGAGTAAGTAATAGTAGTAGTAGTAGCAGCAGTAGAAGTAGTAGTAGTAGTAGTAAGAGTAATAGTAGTAGAAGTAAGTGGTACTAATAGGGGTAGGAGGAGTAAGTAGTAGTAAGAGTAGGAGTACTTAGTAATAGTAACAGTAGCAGTAGGTGTAGTAATAGTAAGAGTAGTAGTAGAAATAGGAGTAGGAGTAGGAACGGGTAGTAGTACCGGTAGTAGTTAGAATAGGAGTAGAAGTAGGAACGGGTAGTAGTAATAGTTGGAATAGTAGTAGTAGTAGTAGTAGGGGAAACGGGTTAGAAGCCCCGAAGGGGTTGGTTGGGTTCCGTTCTCTATACAAAATGGGGCAATTACAGAATTGCCAAAATTTTATGACAGTTTATTGAAAATTACGTGCATTTCAGGTTCGACTTTAATTTCTATATTTCCACGTAAATACGCATTTCAGATGTAAGTGCACACCATATTTCCATTATTTATATACACTACTCTATTAAAATATTAGAAATTCCTTCTGTAAATTTTAAAATCTATGGACCTGTATAGTATAACTGCACCGTTAAAAGTCCTTTCTATCATAATAAGCATATGCGAAAAAGGGCTTTAGAAGAAATAGTGACTGAAATATCTATTTTTAGTTTTGGAGCCATAATTGTGCTCTTCTCCAGTGATTTGTATGCTACGTCACGACAAAATGCTTATCAAAAGGCTACCGTGTAAAAGCACAATATACTTTTGATGCCATAGAATATTATACGAGATTTTTGGCAGCACATCTGCTACGAGAAATGCTACGATAAATGCTTTCGTCTAAAACTAGCCTTAGAAAATGGTTTAAATTAACTCAAATTTTATCAAATCTGGTAGGACTGAAGAAAACAAGTTTGTAAACATTTTTCTCCATTGCATATCACACAGAGTGTAGATTGAAATTGAAGCATATTAAAAATTTCGGACCTGTGGAGATTCGAACTCAGGCTAACTTCCTAAAAAGCATTGATACCGGTACGGTAACCACTTACCTACCCGGACCGTTTACTTGGTATTGTACAAAAACTGTTAGCTAGTTGGAAACCTTTCATGTAACACTAGTCCGTACACTAAGACCTGTATGAAGAGACAATGATTAGTTAAGTTGCCCTTCTTCAACTCAGAAACAGGACAAATAGACTTTTCTCAAGGAGGAAAATGTCTTGAAATTCTTCAAGTTAAGATTGATGTTTTGATGTTGGTTCCGCAACCTAGGAAGAAGAAAATATTTCAAACTTTGTTTTGTAATTATGTAAATGGCATCAAGATGTACAGGAATATTAGTTAAATTTCGAGTTAAATTTAAATATACTTAGCAAATGTACTTTAATTTGTCACTTTGATTGTACAAAGGACTTACAGCGAGAGGTATCGTACGAAAATATCAAGCAGAAGACGAAAGTTTGAGTCCCGAGTTTACACCACGGGACTCAAACTTTCGTCACTATATTTTAATGTTTAGGTAACTGTCATTGTAATTCTGTTACTGCTTTACTATTATTATTATTATTATTATTATTATTATTATTATTATTATTATTATTATTATTATTATTATTATTATTATTATTATTATTATTATTATTAACGATCATTCCAAACCCTCACCAGTTCACGGATTCTCCTTTACATAAGTGCTTGTGATGTAAAATAAAATATGGCTTGTGTGAAATACATGTAAACGTTGCAAGAGCTGTAACCTCCAATTATTCGCCGCAAACTCAGTTGTGTCTGACTGACAAAACCTAGTATGAAGCAGGAGAGAAGGAACTATGATGATCGTGAAAATAATCGAATTCCAAATTTCAAACGATTTACACAATTCCTCACATGGCCTCTATATACCGATAAAGTGATTTTGAATATCAAGTCGTCCGTCCCAATCTAATGTGTTCACTCTCCTATAATTCATATTGTTCAGCGAATCTGCACCACATTTTGAACTTAATGTTCTCTTGAAGAGTTTCTCGAATTTTCTTCCTAACATAAAATAAGAGAGGCTTACTGAAGGGTGAAAATAGGAAAAAAAAAATACGATTTTTCTCGAAAACAGCTCTAATGGTTTTCTTTATATTTCATACAACAATATTGTATTAATAACTCTATACTGTGGTACAAGTCATTTCTCTGGAAAAATCTACGAATGGTAGTTTATTCATGGCAGAGAGTATTTTTGAACGAATTTCTCAAAACTGACTCAAATGATTTTGTTTATCATAAATATACAGTATATTTCATGAATAATATAACAATGCATAACTTATTTGTTTTGAACAAATTTAGGAGGGTAGTGGTTTTGATCGGAATATTTTTTTTTCAAAAATCACTCAGGAAATTTTGTTCACATTTCACAAATAAATTTTTAATTAACACCCTAAGAATACAACATAATTTATTTGTCCTAGAAAAAAGTTCACGAAGGATATTTTATTGTTGATGGTGACATATTTTCGGATGATTTCCTCAGAAAAATTCAGGTGATTTTGTTCATATTTCTTAAATTAATATTTCATTAATAACTATAATGGTGAATAAATTACTTCATACGTAAATATCTACAATGGCTAATTTACTCTTGAAGTGAGTGTCTTTCTGACAATTTTCTCGAAACCGACTTATGTTTACAGAAAACATTTTCTTAATAACCCTACAAACATCATTCAACAAATCCGCACCAAAATTTTAAGCTAAAAATGGCATAAATCATCTCTTATGAAAAATCTAAAATATAGTTTAATTTTGAGGGAGAGTTGTCTTTCGAAAATTTCCCGAAAACATCTTATGATTTAGTTTCTTTTTTATATAAAAAAAATGCTTCGTTAATAACTGAGCATAACACGATTTAATGTAAGGAATAGGAACGGAAAATTTTAGTGCGCTGGTCAGCACCTTTTAATGCTTTTCTTGAACACGTTTACAAATTCAACTTATTTTCACTTCATTTCTTAACTTCAGTTCTGGAAGATCATAAAGCTACAATTCATTTATTTCGTATTGAACGCATTTTTCCTTTTAAAGAACGAAACGATGCATGATAAGGAATGAAGGTATGGATATACTTATACCCTCCACATCTACTAATTATCAACTGAATGCTCTGAAATTCACGATTTACCCGTCGTATTTGCAATAAACAAGATACAAGAGAACAAACATCCCAGACAACACGTACGTGTACGACACATGTGCCCTATCCATGCATAAGCCGTACATGTGCACATGTGCATTTGTGTGGATGATGAACACATACATAACCAGTGCATAAGCCGTACATGTGAATTTACGTGAATGAAGCACACATACATAACTCGTGTATGTGCACATGTACATTTGCGTGGGTTATGCACACGTATATAACCAGTGACTAAGTCGTGCATGTGCACATGTGCATTTGCACGGATAAAGCATACATTTATATAACCCGTGTCTAAGCCGTTACGTGCACATGTGCATTTGCGTGGATGAAGCTCACGTACAGAACTCGTGCTTAAGCCGTTATGTCTACATGTGCATTTTCATGGATGAATCACACATTTATATAACCCGTGCTTAAGCCGTTATGTACACATGTGTATTTGCATGGATGCAGCGCATGTATGTAACCCGTGCTTAAGCCGTTATATGTACATGTGCATTTGCATGGATGAAGCACACATTTATATAACCCGTGCTTAAGCCGTTATATACACATGTGTATTTGCATGGATGCAGCGCACGTATGTAACCCGTGCTTAAGCCGTTATGTGTACATGTGCATTTGCATGGATGAAGCACACATTTATATAACCCGTACCTAAGCTGTTATGTACACATGTGTATTTGCATGGATACAGCGCACGCACGTAACCCGTGCTTAAGCCGTTATGTGCACATGTGCATTTGCATGGATGAAGCACACATTTATATAACCCGTGCTTAAGCCGTTATGTACACATGTGTATTTGCGTGGATGCAGCGCACGTACATAACCCATTCTTGAGCTGTGCATGTGCACATGTGCACATGTGTATTTGGGAAGATGAAGCACATTTAAATTACCGGTGCTTAAGCCGTTGTGTGCACATGTGCAATTGCACGGCTACTGCACGTGTGTATGAGACATCCATAATACCGTACAAGTGTATACTTTTACTTTCATTCTTTTACTCTCATTTTCATCAATAATATAAAGTAACCTCCAATTTTGGTAGGTGTCGTTTTTCCTCCAGGCGGTGTTACAGAAACTTTTCGACGAATGACAGCTGAGTGATTGTAGAAACTCCATAACTTCCGCTGAGCTAGGATACAAGATCAACAGGTGACTGCACTGTACTGTTGTAACTACTGTCGGACAGTTCATAGCTTTACAAAATTATTTTCGTGACCGATTACAGCAGAATATGTTGCGTTATTTATTACTTGGCAAATATGTCAAAGATACTACTTAAAGCTTTGCTCGTTGCAAGTAATAAAGTCCAAAAGTAAAAGTCTCACTGACGAATATTAGTTACTTGTGATATACCTTGAAGGTGATGTCTTTGGTGTTATAGATGGTATTACTGCGTAAGTCACCAAATATATAAACTGTTTTTCGTTGCATCTTGAATATGCTTTTATATCACCTCTGCACTACGAGGAAATCATCTGTGTCCTACATGTAAGTCATCTGGGTACTGCGTGTAAATCACCTGGGTACTGCGTGTCAATCATCTGTGTGCTATGTGTAAATCACCTCTGTCGTACATGCAAATCATCTAGGTACTGCGTGTAAATCACCTATGTGCTACGTGTAAATCACCTCTGTCCTACATGTAAACCATCTGGGTGCTGCGTGTAAATCATCTCTGTCATACATGTAACTCACCTGGTTACTGCGTGTAAATCACCTGTGTGCTACGAGTAAATCAGCGCTGTCCTAAATGTAAATCACCTGTGCACTACATGTAAATCGAATACGTGCTACTTGTAAATCACCTGCGCAGTAGGTGTAAATCACTTGTGCAGGACGTGTAAGTGTGCATTGCACATGTCCTGTGCACGTGAAGATGTTGAATAGGATTTGTGATGTATATGTGCATCACATGTACAGGCTTGCATTTATACAGATGATGCACATGTTGCATCCGTGCAATTGTACATGTATTATACGGGTACTGTACGTGCATTGTGCTGTCTGGGATAGCGTTGATGGAATACATTAGTAATTTGCATACAAATCTCTGTCATGTTTTTTACATTCACTGCTCTAGACTTCATGAGTAACGGTAATTCTGACATTACGAATTTTATTCCAACACACCTATCCCCGTCTTTTTTTTTTTTTTTTTTGTCCAAACCACTTTGCCCCGTCCAGGTTATAATCATCATAACTTGACCAATTCAAAACACCTTTTCGACTTTGCAATTCATGTAGTCAACACCTTCCTCCTATATTTTTACTTCCCTTGATTTCCAAAGATTTCATTGCCTAAAATTTTCGTTTTCAGCGAATTTGAATAGCGCTTTTCGTTGCGATCTTTTCTTTTCTAACGCTTTGTCTTGGATGGCGCCACAAGTTCAGTGGCGCTTCGAGCAAGCTAACCTGATTATGTTTATTTCAAGAGTAATGGACAGTAAAAATTACCTACCACAGTCAGTGCATAGTTGACTGGCTTGTCTGGCTGAAGGACATAACCAATTACGTTCGTCTCCATTACCATAACTGTCTTCATTAGCATCGGAATATAATTGTCGGATGTTAAACCACCAAAAATTTAACCACTTCTGTGAACCTGGGAAATTTTAACAACGGGTACAAACCAGCTAAATAATATTTCTGCATAAAACCAATTCGACCACTGGGTGGCCTTCCAATTTGAGAACATATGTTTGTTTCATTCGCTCAGCCGCGTAACTCTCAGCCGGTGCCTTGAGCATTCAAATCCGGCGAGGTATCATCATAGCGAATGTTTCTTTATTTTTTCGTGTCTTTTATTTCTTAAATAAATGAAAAGGGAGAGGAAAAAGGAAAGGGAAAGGAAGGTATTGGCCAACCAAACACAAGGGATTGACAAACAAACAAACAAACAAAACAAAACAAAAAACGAAGAAAAACAAAACAACTAAAACATAATTATGTCTTGACTTTAGTTTTAGGGTGTTACTATGTACTATGTTGTATTATGTGTGTTTTGTATTTTGTTATTATATGTGTGTTTATGTGGTTTAACTACGGCCATCTTCTTTTCTTCTTCCTTCGTTTTCCACTCTGTATGACTATTAGATTTCTCTCCGTTTGTTTTTCTATTTATTGTTTCACCTCATTTACTTAATCACGTCATTCAATTGGATATTTACCTGTAGTCATTAATCTTAACACTTATTTACTCACTTAATTCACTTGGTTATTTAACTGTAGTCTCTAACCCTAAGACTTATTTGCTCATTTAATTCACTTGGTTATTCACCTGTAGTCACTAACCCTAACACTTATTTAATAACATTGTAACTTATTCACTAGCACTACTTCATGTTTCTCTCCTGTGTATTATTTCTATTACATATTTCATTTCATCCACTTGGTTTTTATCTATATAATTTAAATCCCTAAATCTCCACTAATCCCATGCACCATTAATTTCCTGTAATCTTACTAGGGTTTGTTCCTTGAGTGTTTTATGTGGTGGTGCTGATGGTTTGGGTCCGGGGCCCACTCGGAGCACTTAGTGTGGACCCCAGTCCATTGTATCCCATTCCATCATCACCAGCCCTTCATGCACCTAATACTGAAACAATCCTTGTGCCAAGGACCCCTGCGTATTAGTGCATTCACTTCTCTCATGATGCAGAGTCACTTTTGTACCATCTAATTATTCCAAATTATAGTTTTACTACTAATGTTTTCCCCTGTATATTCTATTGTTCCTTTTCCTTGCACTGCGCTACATTACTATAATTATTTACTACATAATTCCTTCCCTTCCACCAGTCAACCAGACACCCCAAAAGAAAAGCATTCACGCAACACACATTTGCACACGTTTGCACCGAAATTCCAGTCCAGTCCCGTAGGCTGGGGTGCAACCATTCATTCCTATCCTCGGCGAGCGGCACGCTATTCCGGTGCATCTCGTTCCTGGAGGCCTTTCTCCGGTTCGAGGACTACCTGTTCGTTCTTCCATTCAACACTTAATTTCTTCTTCTAAAAGTTTGTCTTCTTAATTCAGAATAGTCATTAGTGAATTTCTTTAGTTTCTCACAATCCGCTTTATCTCCTAGAATTCCTTCTAAGGTTTTCCCACGTAATTGTACTCTTATAATCAAGTTTTCTTCCAGTAACGGGCACCACATAATGTGGTGCTCAGGAGTTCCAGTATTCCCCGCATTCAGAAGTTGGTGTTTGATTTTATTTTATTTTATACAAATGTTGATCATAATGTCCGTGACCCGACAAATAGTGAATCAATCCAAATGTTGGGTTTAAATGTTTTATCTTCAATCTGTTTTCAACATTAGTAAAAATTCTATGTACTCTCTGTGCACCATTATATTCTTGTCAATCATTATTCCACATCTGTATTATATTATTATTGACTTTAGTTTCATCCCTTAAATCTTTATTGAATATATCTCTTATCTTCCTTGTATTTCCTTTCCGTAGCCAGTAGTTGGCTGCCCGTTGCAGTATCGCGTAACTCATGGGTTTGATCCCTAAAATTATACAGAGTGCACTATGGGATATTGTTGAAAAAGCACCACTCATCCTAATCAATAAGTTTCTTTGAGGTGTATTTCAATAAATTTGATTTTTAAAAGTTTTATTGCTCAGCGTCCTTTCTACCCACACACTCGATGTATATGCCATTGCTGCCGATAGAATGGTTTCTTAATATAGCTTTATTATTTGTAACGGCAACTTATATTTGTTCCTTGCTATCGTGATTAATTTGCAACGTTATTTCCTCTATTAACTATGTACTTAAGATGTTCACCAAAATTTAATTTGTCATCTAATATTAGCCTAAGATATTTGATATATTGTTCTCTTTTTATGCCAATACAATTCAATTTGATAATAGGATTTCGTTGTAGTTTTGTTCCGAAAATTAAATATTTTGTCTTTTTAGATGAAATTCTTATTTGCTTTCTCTACTGCATTTTTCTAATGAATCCGTTATTTTACTTGTTTTCTCCTCTAGTTCTCGACGACTATTTGCACTAGTTGTTATTACAATATCGTCTGCGAAGGCTACTGTTTTGACTACCTCTTTCATGTTATTTAATTTCTCTAAACAGGGCTGTATTTTTATATCCCATAAAGTGGGCACTAAGATTGATCCCTGTGGACATCCTCTTTCTGCTAATATCTCTAAGTTGCCTTCTTAGTTCGGAATAATAATTGTCCTGTTTTCTAGATAGATTTTTACGATATTTATAAAGTATTCAGGTAATTCCAATTTCTTTATGTCGTTTATCAACGAAGGGAACCATAGGTTGTCAAATGGTTCTTCAATATCTATAAATAATGCTAACACATTTTTCATACCTTCTTTCTTTAATGCTATCCACTAAATGATTAATCGCGTCTTTTGTTGATTTCCCCGCTCTAAACCCAAACTGCAAATCATCATCACTCATATTTCTGCATTTTCGGATCCTTTTTAATATAATTCGTTCAAAGATTTTTGATATATTCTTCAATAAACAAATAGGTCTGTAGGAACCAACTTCAGATAAATCTCTCTCTGGTCCTTTTGACAATATGCTTAATCTCGATATTTTCCAAGAGTCTGGGAATTTTTGTTCTTTTAAAAGCCAGTTAAAGAGTTTTATTAAATAGGGAATCCAACTATCTTCTGTTTGTTTTGTAGAGTTCATTTTTAGGGCCATCTATTCCGGGCGCTTCTTTATTCTTCAGTTTTCCTATAAACTGCTCTGTTTCATCATTTGTTACTTTATCTGTTTCTGGTACGGTTCCTATATACACTTCACCCATCCTGTTGCTCAGTTCTATAAGTCCTACTGTATCAGTATCTTGTTCGTCTTTGGGAAAAAAAATTGTTTGCTAAAGTTTATAATGTTTCCTGTCTATTAGTAGTGAAAGTTCCGTCAGGTTTCTTCATGGTACTTAGTATTAGTGGGTTAATTTTTTGCATTATAATATTGTAGGGTACCCCTCAAAGATCTAACTCTATATTTTTAAAGATATAAATCCCAGATTTTCTTTTTTGCTTCTAAGAGTTCTTTATATTTTTGTTTCACATTTCTATATTTTTCTAGTCTTCTTTCCTTTAGTGTTGGATGAAAGGTTGCCTGGTAACTTTTCCTCATAGAAGTCACTATCCTTTTTAGTCTTTGTAATTTTGGATTCCAAGTCCTCGTAAACTCCTTTTTCTTTATTTACAGGGGTGGTTTCTTTCACTGCATTTTTTGTTGCCTTTTCGATTTCATCTATTGTTTCTATTAAATTTCCATTTTCGTCTATTTGAGGTAACTAAGTTATTTTTAAAGGTAGTCCAATTTGTTTTGATAATATTATGTTTCTTGCCCCTTTTTCTCTCATTTTTATCTGTATTACAAATGAGATTGTTTCATGGTCACTTATTGTGAGCTTATCTCCTAATTGCCAATTTTGAATTTTATTAGCTAATTCTGGTGTTCTACATATTATGTAAATATGTGATGTACCTCTACTCCCTACAAAGGTTATCCTTTTTCCAATATTTAAAATTTGAAGGCCATTTTGCATAATGAAGTCTTCTACGATTTCTCCTCTATCGTCAGTTTCTGGGGCTCCCCATAAGGTTGATTTAGCATTGGTATCGGCTAGGATTAGGATGTTATTATTTTTTGCCAGATTATTTGCTGAATTTTTTCTATAAATTCCCGTGTTTCCAAATTATATTGGAAATATGCATTAATTAGCCAGAATTTAATATTTTTGACCATATAATTTCAACCACCACTATCCAATTGTCGCTGTTCTGTGTCAACTTAAGTATTTCAATTTCTTTATTCATAACGACAGTGGCTGCGTTCGGTTCGTCACCACCATATATAATTCTAGTTCCAACTGGAAATGTTAATTTTCCTTTTAGTAGGTACGGTTCTTGTATTGACACTATATCAATTTTATAGATTTCGGCTTAAACTCCTTAGTTCCATTGTCGCTAGCTTCTTTCCGTACGCATTATTTTGCATTAATTTCAAATTCGGCTGATTATCATCAATATCTCGTATACACATAGGCATCCGTACCAGTTTTCATAGGGTCATAGTATACTCGGCCACGTGCTCTTACTAATTGTTTATAAACATTGTTCAAATTCCCATACATTCCACGCCTTTCGAAAATTACATCAACAAGATCGAGTAATTCAAAGGCATTTGCCGGAAGATCATATATTTTTAATTCTATCCTGTCCACTTCTTCTAGCGTTGAATAAGCTATTGTTCTTCCATTGACATGGAGATCCTTTACTATTTGTCTCAATGCTGTCATTAATATCTGTTTCTCTTCTAGTTTTACCAATCTATAACTATGATTTATATTTTCATATGATTGATTGTTGTCTCTCTATATATTATTACTTTTTTGTTTCTCTGATTTCTTTTCGAAATTTTGTGTCGTACCTGTTATTTGCGTATCTTGAATTTGTCATTCTTGTTCTTCTTGTATTGGAAAAAGGTATTTTTCCTCACCATTGGCGAAAGATTCATATAGATTAGGGATTTTTTCCATACACTTCTAATTTTCCTCTTTAAAGACTTTTTTACTATTCTCTTCTCTGCTTTCCAGTAGTATAGCCAACTCTCCTTTTCCTCTTAAGCTATTTTCTAAGTTTTCTCTTACTGTCTTTATTTCGGTTTGTACTTTTTCTCTTCAATATAATCTTCTAATAGTCTTTTATCTACATTCTCTGTTTGTATTCTTATGTCTATTTTAATTATCAGTTCTTTTCTTTTCCTTTCAAGGAAGGTTTTCAGTCTTTGTTGGTCCCTTCGTTTGTTACTTGGGCTTTTTTCTTATTCTTAATTTTCGTTAAATTACTCTCCATAATTGATCTTAGAAATTATCCTTTCGCGTGCAACCCTATAAGAAACACATTCTTCTGTTTGTGGGCTCTGGCAGATCTTATGCCTTAGTTTGCATGGCACGCATATTTATTTCCTTTGTTCTCGCATTCTTAACTCTTGTGTCATAAAGAACCACAATATCTATATCTTACTTTCTCCTTGTTGTCGCAGTGTTTAGTTACATGACCAAACTCTTGACAAATATATAACATTGCGGAACAGCTAAAAATCCTTAATTCGATGCGCTTCGTAGTCAATATATTTTTTCTTTTTCTAGTAGTATTTTCCTTATTCGAGGTTCCACTTCAATTACCCAGTGACATCTTTATTGCTTTTTGCCTGCTCTAATCTTATCTTACTTCTTTTTGCCTTGTCGATTTCCTCATCTTCAAAGTTTTGTTCTATAAAAGCTTGCAATAACTCTTCGTCCTTAAAGTCTGATGGAACACTATAGATTATCATTAATGGATTTCTTTTTCGTATTTTCTTCGCAGTTAAAGTTCTGCAAGAACATATGTATTATTTTTCTGCTTGTGAGTGCTAAGAATTGTTTCTATTTATTTAGGATATGAGAATACGTTTATTTTGTTCTTTTTTCCGCCAAGTAAGTGTATGGTGGACAATATCGTGTCTGTGGGATTTCTAGGTGCACTTCTATCATTCCACATTCTCATTCCACCAATTATTATATCATTATCCATTTGCCTTAATTATCTTTCTCTCTTAATCTAAAGGGCATAAACGTGGTATGCTAAACTGAAGGAATTTTTATTTTTATCTTAACAGGAAATGGTGTCACATATTATTCCTTATTTCTCTGTGGCTGCCTAATATCAATGACGTTGCTGTTTACCCGATGATAGGAGTACATACATCAAGAAAGAAGCTACATGATTACTGGAAATATTTTGTGAAATAAGAAGAAAATGTCACTATTTTTCCATGTGTTTTGAAATAAATTATTTATTATTTAATTGGAATATTATTGTTTTTAATATTTCCATTATAAAGCTTCCTCCTTGCATTATGCAATCATTACAAACAATATGTCAAAATAATGCTCCGAGCAGGGTGGAAATTATTTACAGTAACTCATATGGAGTTAATGGGTGAACTAGTGGTCGAAATAATTCCAATGTGAAGTGAAGTCATTTTCTTTTTCACACTCACTTCCTTTCAACTATTTCACGCTGTTATCATGCGGTCCCGATTTCAGACAACTGCATGCAATTTTAGAACTAAATAATTTCATACTTGTTGCTATCAATATCCTAAACTAGGTACCCGAAAACGTTTTGTCCGATTTTGACAATCCAAAGAGAAAGGCAACACATGAAGACCTACCTGGAAAATCATAAATAGGCCCCATACGCATTAATCTCCAAGTCTCGTTCACATTACGAATATCACGTGACAGAACTCAACGGACCGTAAACCAAAGTAGTCGCCCGTTATGTGCATGGCCGTCACTAGGACGGCAAGAGAAAAGGGTGGTTACCTGTATTGCTTATACTGCTTGTAACTGTTACCTGTATACCTTATTGCAGTATACCTGTATCGGGTTATTCAAAAAGAATAAGAATTAAAATATGTTTTTTTAATGAACGACAATAGATAGAGACACACACTATACATCACGGGACAGAGAAAAGTTTGAAGTTTTAAACCCCACCTATTAGTTCCATTTAATGCCTACAGAGGTCCTATGGTTGCTGTACGAGAAAAAGGCGACATCCCAAAACAGTTGTTTTTTGTGCTGCAGTACGCAAAGAGTGAATATATTATTGTAGTGCAGTGTGCAATTTCGTTCTAAGTTGAACAGTCACCTCGTAATAAACAGATTTACAATTAGTACAAACAATTAGAAGATTTTTGCATCTGCAAAGGGAAAAGCACTGGTCGTCCTCGCAAGTCAGATGGAAATGTTGAGCATATTCTAACTCCTTTGGAACCTTAAAATAATAGAATTTTGCGCTGCAATTTTGCAAGATTTGGAAGATGATACTTTGTCTGAAAGGCTAGTTTTTGCACTGAATCAATATTTCATATCCCTGGCAAAGTGAATCGCCATAATGTCAGAGTTTATGGAACTTAAAATAATGGAACATAAGATAGACTTCCCAAAGCTGAATGTGAAGCACCATTTCCGTCAACAAAGTTTATGACCCTTTCCTTTTTTTTTTACTTTTTCTTTTACAGAGGAAACAAATTGTAAATTAGTAGAGTAGTCGGCATTTGTATTCTCTTTCAATTAATGTATCGCCTTTTGTAATTACTTTTGTACGTACACCCTAAGTACTTACATTTTAAGTACTCTAAATACCCTTGTAGATGTAATGAATGTTTCTATTCCATTCTCGTTGAAGGAACGAATGATTTAATTGAAGTACAAGGACCCTTTGTAATTGAACTCACACAAGATTATGGATTTCACTGGTACTTTCAGAACGATTACTATCTTTAATGTATGTAATTACATCATTTCGTGTGGTAGTGATGAACATACATTGAAAGTACGTAGTCATATTACTCCTATGTCGCGTTTGCGGGTATGTAACATTAAAAGCACTTAGTTTTTGTACTTACATCCATTACCCGTACTTAGTCTCACTATCTGTACACATTGTATTGCCCTTTGGGCGTATGTATCCTTGAAGATATACAATTTTCTTACTCATATTTAACCTACATTTTCGCGTATTTAATTTCACTTGCAGATTGTCATTAAGTTCGATGAATACCCATATGGTACATTTCATTGTATTCTACATTTGATTTAAAGTTGTGGTATTATGCTAATTATTAACTTATTACCTTTCATAGCAATGTACAGCTAAAAGGAACTTACTTTTTACAGTAAACCTTCTCCGACGGTGGGGAGTATTTTATCTTTGAGGATGATGGTATCCAAAATCGAAAGTACGCGAGTTAACCGCTTCATAAACGGAATTATCGTGTTTGTATGTTCTTTCGTAATTATAGAATTATTTTGCGTATAACGACCACATATTATTGCATATATGATAATTATGAAATGTTATTTGTAGGCCTATGTATTAGTATACAGACTTAGCAGATGATCTTTTTCATACGTATATTTGTTTAAGTATTATCTTACCGATGAGGTAGATAAAACAATATTTTAAACGGTATAATTTTTGTTCAAATTATGTTTCTAAGAAAAGGCTAAAAGAAATAAAAAATAAAGTTGCATATCTAGTTATTGATTTATTAATTCTTATATAGAATGATATATATATTAATTAAATATAAGTTATAATTAATGGTGTGCAAGAGAATATGTTTTTTGTCATTTACTATTACGAATATAATTTTAAAGTGTATGATCTTGGTAACCAATGTGATATTTATATAAAACTATACACATAATAATGCTGTACAGTTCAGTTAGAATAATAAATGTGTTACCTACACGTTATTTTAATACATGGAATTTTCAGGAAATTTTATAATGTATTATATATAAAAATACTATGAGGTACTAACACTAGGCATGATTATGAGAAACGTTTTCATTTCTCGTGTCTATTATATTTTACTGGTTTAACAAAAATTCATATTCATGCATGCATTATGATTCACTGAGAAAAGTTTTAACCGTATCCTATGGTATTATCTATAGACTGGTTTACTGTGGAGATTTCACTGTCTCTTGTTGTTTATTACTCTATGCGTTTTAGTTGCAGGTCTTATAACCAGTAAATCTATGCTTACGAACAACTTTGAATTTAACAATGCTTTACTTTCAATTTTTTCTACTAAATTTTAATAATGTTCAAGGTAATTACTTTACGACCCCTAGAATATAAAGTTATCTCTAATTTTAATTACATACTTGATTCTCCTTTTGAACGTTTTTCAGTGCATAATTTCTCGTTCCACGTCTTATGTTTTCCATCCTTGTAGAACCTCGTTTGTTAATTCTTCTAAGAAAGATCTATTGCAAGCTTTGAATTCTTATCACAGATCACATGGCCTGACGGCCTCGTAAAATTAATCTGCATACATGAAAGTTGAAAGTTAGGAAAGATCTGCTAATATTATAGCTATTCATGCGCAGGTCTGAACTAAATCTGTACGCAGTTTCGCTTTCATTTGTTTTCATAGTTTCAATCACTTGTTTTGGACTGCTACCTATCAACAAGTATATAAAACATGATTCAATACATCTATGATCATGTAAAAGTTGTTTCAAGTTCATTCGAGACTTGTTCAAGTGTCTGGAACAATACTCCTTTGAACGTATAAATTTGAGGTATTGAATGGTCTTGTTCAAGCTTTCTTTTACCGTCTATAAACAGCATAAGAAAGTTCTAAATTGAACGCTATCCTGTTCTGCTAGTATAAATTGTTGTTTTATAATTTGTAGAACAAATTCAAGATATCAAACTATTCTTAATTATGTTCTTTAAAACGTAATTGTGTAATATTTAACAAATAAAACTGCTTCTTAGGAAGGGAAAGAAAATGTCGTTATTAGCCTACTGGCATCCTATCCCAATTTTATAAAACTATGGTATTAATACAAGTTAAGAATAACTTGGCCTAAGATAAATTCCTAAAATTCGTAAGTATTAGTTATAATAACTATTAACAATATAAAAGAGTAAGTATATTTAAGAATGACACGGCATAAATTAACAATAAAACAAATGACTATAAAGGATGAATAACTGTTCGTTACAAATTTTATCAGTCACTGAAAAGGCCTGAGTGATACGTAGAGGTAAATTGAAGTCGTATTTCCCTAGTACGCGTTTGTTCTTGCTGAATAGATACATTCTTTAATAAAATAAAAATAACAATGTCAGCAATAACAAGACTAAACAAATTATCACCAATCAAATGCTATTATTTCATCTCCTAAAATGTCGGTGATGAAAGGGGTGTTCAACTCAAATCAGTTCAATTCACCTCCTAAATAAGAGGTTTCTACTATCAATTAACACGACAATAAAAGTAATAAAGAAGAAAGTGCTTGAATTGATTCTTACGCAATAATTTTCATATTCGAAGTTAAATAATCTCTGATTCATATGAAAATAGATAAAACTTTATCTAGTGTAGGCGTGAAAAACAAGTATGATGTCTAGTTCATATTACGTATCCAGTTCGTATTGTTGTGGATTTAGAGACAAATATCCAAACCATGCAAATAGCGTATTTCATTAAGAGTAAGTTTAATTTTAAAAATACACAGTAAATAGTCTAAAAGTAATTGTAAAGATGTGGAACGCAGAATTAGTTATTTGCTCTAATTGTAACCAGAAAAGTCATGGTGCGGAGCCCTGTGTAGCTACCAAATCCTATTCTTTTAATTGTAAGTTATCAATCTCCTAGGTCCAGATTTTCAAAAAGAGAAACAAGTTCCAGAATTCACAATAGCTGAAAAAGATTTCCGCTACTGATGCAATAAAAGACGAATCTACTGGATCCTGAACGTATTCAAGCATTGACATCTCCCTACGTAGTGTTTTAACGACTTCCTCTACGTGGAGAGTGAATCCAGATCTATGCGGCAGTGATTCTTTTACAGTGATCACTGGTGTTCCGTCTAATTCATACGACCTTCGAAGCTTCCATTCTAAGCGTGTTCATTGACCAGTCTTTCGGGAGCTTAGTTTCATCCTCCTGAAGATTTGCCCGTATGTGTTGCTTTAGACCTATTTGACTAGACTGTGATCGGCACTGCGTATAGTTCTATATGTAATGGTTCACAGTGACGAATTGCATAGTGATTAGCGGAAATCCGTGAAGCTATTCTGGGTTACTTCGTGCTTGTTCTAAATACCTGACAAAATTTTCCGAAAGATCACGTAACGTCTCTCAGTGGTCGAACCTTAAAGGCATGGGTTTGCTCCAGAAATAGTCACTGTTCTTCTAGTGCGTCTGCTCTATCAGCAAACGAGTTCTGGAAACTAACCCTTCAGATATAACCAACATATTGAATTTCATCTATCTCTAACTCTTAAACTATTCGAACGAGTTTAATCGCTTTTGCACTCGTACCAACACTGTTCCAGAAATGTATCATACGTGTCCACAACTTAAGGGAAGGGAAGAGAATTTCGAATGTAACCCATATGTCATATTGATCCTATGAATACCAGACATCGGACTGGCACGTCTGACTGAAATAACGTATATCTAGCCCACTTCTGTGACTGCGATCATACAAAGAAAGTCCGTAGCGGAAGAAACACATCATCAGTGAGTTAGTTTTCGGAGTGTGCAGTGGATATCGGTCGTAATGAACGATATCCTAGGAGCACGATGAGCCAGATAGCACGTGGAAACAGTCAGATTATGGATAGAATAGAAATGGAACAAAGTTAGGGTGTAGTTAGGGGCTTGAATGTTCCTCATAGTGTTATAACACGACTGCCATCTGTTCCTGGCTGCCTGGCTGGTGAAAACGTTGAAAGGTAATATGGAAGTCGTCAACGTACAAAAACTCGGCGTGAGGATCCTTATCTGATCTTAAATATCCGAATAAGACTAACAAGCACAGCATGTCGAGCTCGAGGTCTTACAGCTCCCACTGTGGTGCCCAAGTATTGCATCAAAGTGCATACCGATGGTTACACGAATGTACACCGACCGTCCAGGTGCATTCCCCTTATACAACAGCAGCGCCAGCCACACATACAGTGATGTATGGCCTACAGTGAGTGGACCTCAGAACAACGAAGTAGTGTACTCCTCAGTGACGTGTCACGATTCAGTTTGAAGAGCAATTCTCACAGTATTTGTTGGAAGGACACCGAGCAAACTACCAGAATAATGTTGAAAGAGACATATATGGAAGTCTTGGAGAGATGGTATAGGGCGGCATCATGTTAAAAGGTCCGTAAACCACTTCATGTGTTCTAGCTAGAGATGCAAGGGCTCGGAAAAAAAACGGCTTTTTTGAAAAAAAAACTCGGTTTTTTCTGCTTCGCTTTTTTGCTTGGGAAATTTTGGGCTTTTTTCAAAATTCTGCTTTAAATCGATAAAGCAGACTTTGTTTCGTTTCTCTATAACCCAGAAAGTCATTTAATTAGTGGTTGATGCCGATAATAATATAAAACCTCGAAAGTAAACCATGAATTTCGAAAAGATATTTTAAACAATTTTACTTCAACATTTTTACATTATGAATTCCAAAGGATTAACCAATGTATATAATAAACACATTTTAACCTCCTATATACAAAAGTAAGCAGAGTTGGCAAGAACCATGGTTGTTTCTGAAAGTGCCAAAAACCCGTTTTTGGGGGGCAGTTTAAACCAGGCTTTTTGGGGGTTTAAACCAGGTTTTTTGATTTAGATATTTTGAATTATGTATTTATATTACATATTCACAGAAATAAGTTTGTTTCGCCTTGGTGTTATTATTCAACAACGGGGTTATGCTGGAAGAGGTCCCATAAGCTTAAAGAAGTCCGGTCAGTAAATTTCTTAAATTGAGAAACTCCCGCCCTAGGCATCGGGAAAATCCCGTCATTCTTTTAAATGTAAAACAATACCGGGAAAATCCTGTAAAATTTAATTTGCATGTAAAATTTAAAGGTCAACGTATTATAATCAGTACGCTAAAACTGAGGTATTAAATTACAAATTTAGTAAGTAGATATCATTGAAAGTCCAATCCAAGCTAATGTTGGAAGCTAAGTAGGCAATCGATAAATTTTACCAATTTTAATCAATATATTTAAGCAATCTTCGCTTCTTTATAAAACAACAGGCATGCAGAAATATATAATTTGGTTTCGTTTCGTATGTTTAGGCTTAACATCCTTACGTAATACCGAGGTTATCAAGGAGAATTCTTTCGCTTAAAGTGACATCCGAAAGAGTACTTGGTTTACACATGAAAGAAGGGTTGTGGTTCGACCAAGAATTGAACATGGGACATCTTGATTAAAAGGTGAAAAGGAAATAAGACTAATGCAGATGGTTTGACATGTGAAACGTCACCATGAAGTTCACACGATTCGCATTTTTGTTCTTTTAATTTTTTTTAGTTTAAACCAGTTATTAAAAAAAACAGCTGGTGTAAACAAGCCAACCCTAAGAGTAAAAACTTCTTAAAAAATAAACAAATAACTAGCAAAATTGTATGTAGTATTTTTACTTCAAAATATTCCATACCCTCTTTTTGAAACAAAATAAAATTAAACATAAGAGAAATACTTAGATTTATATGATACAATTAAAGGCTGCACATCTGGAACTTTTGGTTCTGTATATTCTTGAAATTCTACAGTCAAGTTTTTTATAACTACCATCAAGGGCGCCCATCAGGGGGGTTAAGAGGGCGCTTGCCCCCCCCCTAGAGGAAAATGTACTTCAGAATATTGAAAATCCAATAGGATTTTTACATTAGTTACAGCAAAATTTGAAACTATTTTTGAAACGTCGCTTATACTTGCCCCTCCTTGGAAACCACAACATGGGCGCCCTTGACCACCATCACGGTTTACCCAGTCCTCAAGTTTTCTGGATTTTTAACAAGAGGGATTCAACATATCATTACGGAACTTCAAAAAAAAAAAGACTACGGAATATATTTAAGTTAAGCTAAATACAACTGCACAACAAACGTGACTGAGTGGTTGGCTTTTGCGCTTCTATCGGGAAGTCCGGGATTCAACCCAGCATTCGACCATTCTGACAAAGCCTTCCTTCATTCCATCTGAGAATGTAGAAATAGTGCGTGTACTGGCCGACAAGGAGTGTAGGAGTTGGCCGACTTCCTTTCTTATTTTTTTAAAATCGTTATTATTACTAATTACCAGCAGTGACGGTTTTGCGAAGGTTAGAGGATCGGTCTTTCGAACTGAAGGCTGTTCTCCAAAGTTGTGGAATGTCTAAAACGAACGAAATATCTATTAGTTATGCCTTTACTCATAAACTTTAAGCTCCCGTCAAATAAAAATTACGAATTTTTAGAAAAACTAAACATTAGTAGTAAGAAAACCCCTCCCAAAACACTTTTATTCGCCACTGATTCTCAGTATAAAATGATCTTCAAGGTTGTATCCGGAAGATTATTGCTAAACATATAAACGAAACGAAATATTAGTTATGCCTGTACTCATAAACTTCGAGCACCTCCCAAATAAAATTAGGACGTTTTAGAAAACGAAACAATGAGAGAAACCCCTCCCAAAGTACTTTTCTAAATCCGCTATTGATTATTTGTATAAATTGGTATTCAAGGTTGTATCTGAAAAATTATTGCTAAATCATTGCACAACTACAGTATAACAGAAATGTGGAAATACGGTTTGACGGACATATTGAAAAATGTATGCTTTGACGGATATATAGAAAAACGTAAGTTTAACTTTCGTGCTAGAAGCTGGAGTACTAAGCTCTTAGAAATGAAACACAGATGACAAACTAAAATGACCTAGAGAAGGAAAAAATGTCGATGACTCAAAAGTTAAAATAAAGTTAAATAGCCTGTAAAATTGCCCTCAAATACTACATGTTAGCTTTAATTCGTAAAATATGTGCTCCATCCATTTTGATGGTGAATTACAGAGCTAAATATGGCATTCAGGTCGTGGAAATCTTATCTAACTATAGAATATACTATAAGAAAGCTATTTGGATAGTCATCATCATCATCATAGGTATTCTGCCTTTATTGGCAGGTCACTTGCCGCAGCTAAGAAGCTTCCATGCTCCACGATCCTCCGCTAACCTTTTCGTCTTCGCGTATGATCTTTCTGTTTTAATATCATCCATTAATTGTAGTCTCTTTCGCCCCCTCCCTCTCTTTCCCGCCACCATACCCTCTAGGACGTCCCTCATGATACAATCTCTTCTTAGGCAATGTCCCAACCAATTTGGATAGAAAAATCATGAAAATGAAAAAAGCCAAAATTTCCAAAATTCTCGGTTTTTTTCCAAAAAAGCCGGCTTTTTATGTGAAAAAAACTATCGATTCAAAAAAGCCGGCTTTTTTGCATCTCTAGTTCTAGCAGTAGGCGGAAACAATTGAGATCTACAGCAACGTCAACCTTGCACAGTATGTTCGACTGTTCCGTGCTACATACTGTCTGTCACCGGAACTCAATTCCATTTAGCATGTATGGGATGCCCACTGCCGACGGATTGCACCCTTGTGACCTCAACACGGTCAATTATTGAACTGCGCAGGGTGCTTGTGCAAGAGTGGGATGTTTTACCACAGACGCTGGTTGAAGGTATCATTAATAGTACACACTGTGCAGTCTGCTAGCTGTTCACGGTAATCACCTCGTATTGAAAACTCCTGTCCACAAAAACCTAGACTTGTGACGGCCAACAGATGGTGACCTACATGATATAAATGTCTTTAGTCAGACTTCTCAGTATTTACGTGCAATTACAAACGTTTGATTTGTTCTCAGGTATGTCTCACTCTCCTGAGCACACACAAAAAAATATACGAACCAATAAGTATAATGATATTTATCCGCGAACTCCTCCTAGACCACTGGATCGAGTTTCATTATTCTTGGTTCATGAATTGACCCAGGCCTAGCTTAGTTTTTATCACGTTATTTTAACTAAAAGGCGTATCCTCCCTAGAGTAGAGGGTGTTCGAAATTTACGCTAAATATTCAGCATCTCACGAGCCCGTCAAGTTAGAAAGGTGAAATTCGATATATAATCTATTGATTAAAAATAAGGGGAAACATGCCCTAGTGTTTTTGAAAATTTCCATTTTAAGGAGGAATGGGGGCATTTTCTATCTACACCGATCTATATAAATAAAGATGAGGGTAATGATGTTAATCTGCATACACCCTCCAGACTGCTAGACCTATGTTGATTATTTTTGGTGTTAAGCTGGTCTAACGTAAGTTTTTATTCCATTTCTGACATGGGAGAAGGGGTGAAAATGGGATCGACATGTAAAAATAATCGAAAACGAGCGATATTAGTGTTCAATCAAGTTTTCGGGATCGCTGAGATTAATAGTGACACTCACGATGCCGTTTACGTCCAAATTCATTCCCATCGTTGTGGTGGTGAAGGATGGGGAAGAAAGTGTGATGAGGGATTTTTATCATTACATTTTTATTGAAATGCATGTCCTAAAGGTACAGGGGTTAAAATATTCCCATAAATCTGTCTTCTCGGTGTGATGAACAGGGATTTCAGCTAGAAAGATAGACGTTGTACAATATCTCAATCGATTCACAGCATGCAGCTGTTTAATCGCAGTGTTTCTACCTCGACGGAATGAGACTGGTGCTTCCAATCTTCAAACCAGAGAAAAGCGAAAAAAAAGCCACGAATTGCAAATTCCTTGTTCTTACGAGCTGTGTTTGTAATCTTTTTGAGCGTTGAACAAGCTTTTCGTTAAGCCATTTCTGTAGAACCAAATTCTCTGTTGGGTAAGTTCAGTATGGCTTTCGCTCCTTTCGATCCACTACAAACAATCTGCTAACCTCAAAAACTAGATTCAAGAAAATTTCTTCTATTGTCAGCACTTTATTGCTTTATTTTTGGATTTGTAAAACACTTGTCGCAAATTGGCGTTACTGAACTCTAAAAGATCTATATGAATGGTGTCTTGGTGACCACATGGCAACATTCATTTTTAAAAGTCCTACATGAACGTTATTTCAAGGTGCGTGTGGGTACTAGTCTCTCAGGGTGATTTCCGCAGGAATGAGGAACTGCAACGACAGTTGTGAAGAATCCCAAATGCAGTACTCGTCGTCTCTAACTGGAAAGTAGTATCAGCAAGTCCCCAATTATCCATATATTCCACACAGTAGTGTTGGCGTCACCTGAGAACGCTTTTGTTGCGCTGGATCCCTGGAGTACGTAGAATCACTCTTTAAATTTTGGCATGGGGAGGGGTGCATAGAACCATTTCTTAAATTTTGGAAATTGCCAAAACAAAAAATGTGATAGGCTAGTATAGGACCATCGTATGTACACTTATATCCAAAATTATTATCGCATATCTATAACTGTCTTCTTGTAACAATATACTGTAATTTGATAATGATTTTGCAGGGTACTTTTAATATTGATGCTATGTGTATAATCAGGAAATGTATATTAGTGGTAAATTTCATTGGAAAAGAATTATAAATACGAAAATTAGAATGAGTAAAACAAAATGTTGCTAAATGGACAAGAAAGTTTTATTTTCGTTTCATTGTTCTTATTTACTGCTCTTTTGACATAAAATTTGTCACATACATGTCTGTCGATTATACACATATTAGCATAATAAGAAATACTGGGCGAATTCGTTATAAATTTATATTCCTACAACAACATATTTATAGACATGCGACAATAATTTTGAACATGAGTGTACCTTTAAAAGTACGAGTGGTCCATCTCGATCCCTTTTATAGGAAAAAAAATGGCAAATATATTCAAATTTTGGAGGTTTTTGTTCTTATTTATTCTTTAAAATTTAGGATGGCGTACATTGGATCACCCTTTAAATACGGAAAATCGATAATTGTTCTACAAAACTAAAGTCTATACCTCTGTAAATTTAGGTGGTCCACTTTGTCTTCTTCTATGATTAGGAAATGATCAAAAATATACCTAAACAATTTTACCATGTCGGTAATCTCAATTTATCCTCTAAGGTGAGGCTGTATTACATCATATGGTTGTATGGAGGTTACAAAGGTTCACTCTTTTTCATGAGACAAGTAGCATGATTCACCCCTCTCAAAGTTTAGGCAGAGGGACATTGGTCACTTCTTAAATTTGGGAACTGCGAAAAGTAAAAATTGGTAAATGTTATATAGGACCTGGGTACATACCCCTGTAAATTTGGGTAGTTCCTCTTGTTCCCTTCGATAGGTACAGAATTGCCAAAAATATTTTTGTTAGGGGTGTGACAAGATTCACTCTTTAATCTGGAACTTCATTATAGCTTATAGTAGTATTGAATGTTGGATTCCCGGAATATAGGACTAGGGGTATATTTGAATAGCCTTAAAAATTGCCAAATATCTTGAAAGGGAGGCGTTATAAATTCATTTCTTAATTTGGGAACTGCATTTGAAGATGTATATTATGATTTATTCATTAATTTTGAATTTTATCACAGCTTATAGTACATTGAATACTAGGTTCCTGGAAGATAGTTTATGATGTAAATTTGGGTAGTCCATCTGGATCTATAAAATTACCAAAAACAATATTTTGGAAGGGATACGTAATGATTAATCTGAATTATACTATAGCTTATGATACATTGAATATTGTTAAGATACAGATAGGTTCTGGATTTGTTTGAAAGATTAAAGTATTCCCGTGGTACAAGGTATCCCTTCTAAATTTTCGGAACCAAATTAAGGAGATATAACTTTAGGGGTTTATTTAAACGTAAAATAATAAGTTGACATAGCTTGAATGTTAAGTTCCAGAATATATTTGAAAAGTAGGTGTCAATTGGCGTAAGGTACCTCTCCTGAAATTTAAGAACCATATTAGAAATAGGATGATTTTGAAACCATCTTACGACTTAACATTTCCATAGTACATACATGGTACGTTTAACCACGCGTAACAAAAAAATGTGATTTTGATTATGTTAATATATAGGTCCTTAGGTGTATTTCAAAGTGTACAACATATACCTCGATAAGGCTTAACTTCTAAAAAGAAGAGGAACCAAAAGTTGTGGAGCTTGTATATATATCATCATCAATATGTACAATCCGCGGCAAAAAAACCTGCAACATGAGCATATAAGTTTATTGTGAAATGACGAAGTCTTTTGCTCCAAAGTAAGTGTGCACGGGAGGGGGCCGAGGTTTATCCTGGCGTGATTCGTTCCACTTAGACGTTATGTTCATTCCCTGTGCTGTTAGGCGTAGTTTCACAATAAACTTACATCCTCATGTTGCAGGTTTTTTGCCGCGGATTGTACCAAGTGTGTTCTACCATTGTGTAAAAAAATTAAGGCACCTTTCGTGATTAAAATCATATTAATGTTGTTTTGTAAATAAACCTATCAAATTCATTGATGTTTTGGTCATTCACACATACCAGGTCCAAGATTTCCTTTCAAAATTTTGGAATCTTATTTGGTAGAAAGAAAGAAATTGAAAGTACTTTTCTACAACTTAAACGTCTTGTATGAATGTTTGAATTTAGAAGCGTATCTGAAAATTAAGTGTATATTCTCCCAAAATTTGAAAGTATATCTGTTCGATATTATTTAGAAGACACTTTTTTCTACGTTGAAATCGTCTTAGATGATGCTTTATAATATGTACATCAACTTCATCATGGTCTGGGTCCATGACTAAGGTAAGGCTTCTGAAAATGTAGTAATCAAATTAGTAAAATTTGAATTTATTAATGATTTAACATTCATTTAAATGTTTAATAGGAACAATTATTTTAAAAGAAAAAATATGAATTCACCACATCTGCATATTTCTTGTCTTCAAAAGTAGAGCTTATATGTTGTTATGAATTTAAATGTGGTACAGATACCCCGATTCATGTAAAAAATGTTGACAATATCATTCATTTTAAATCTGAAACCTGGTAGTTTTACTGGTAATTAGTAAGACTGTAGTACCTTTAACTTAATATGAAACAATTCACACTTCAAGCCTCAGAATTCGCAGTCACGACTTGTAGTCTAAGATCGTTGGCGGAAAGTTATAGTTGGAAAAAAAATTGATTGGATGATTACCTTCATTTGAACGATGTCCTTGTGTCTGATTAATAATTTAATGTTTTCAAACAACTTTTATCACTGCAATGCACGTTTTTATAAACTATAAATATTTCACTGATTTTTTTTTTGCCCAACCATCTTTAATTTGATAAATTACTACGGAGCCATCTGTCCGAAAATATGAAACTATTTTACAAAATTTCAAAATCCACCCATCACCCGTTTAATGGACAAAAAGGATATAATAGCAGTCAGTGTTGCCGATGTAATGTTTTTTTATTATTATTGTTATTATATTCTAAATCTGGCCACCCTATCCTACACGGTTGAGATTGTGTTATATTCTGCTGTGTCCATTCCCTTCGTCTGGCCTTTCAGTGATCGCAAGTTTCACTGAAAAAAGCAACTTTAACTGAAAAAACCGGTTGCCAATAATCTCTTTCTTATCGCTTTTTGCGAATAACCATGTTGTTTTGTTTTGCTTAAGAAGATAGATGTGTGGCCTAAAGGCCTTTCCCTATATTTGCACCTAATTGCTTATCTACAGCGCACAGTGGTTCAATTGCCACATCTAGCTGGACAAAATTCATAACCAAAGAAAACACGGCCGAGCACGTACAAAACCATGCACAGAGCGACAAGAAGCGATAAGGAGTCACATATCCTCACTGGAAGAACTATTATTGTGTTCAGTAGTATGATCAGCTGAAATGTATGCTTGACAAGTGGGAGGAAATTGTAACAATAGACGTATTTCTTCGGGAAGATGTTCACTGTGTTTGAGTGTCAATTTGCTAAGGTTTGTTATGCAGGGATCCGACGTGATTAACAACATGTGCCTTAAACCTTCTATGTTGTTGTGACGAGAACTTTTCATGGCATGATGTTCGCGGAACCTACGACAATCTTTATTCCAAGCTTCTTCTGCCTCCTAGGAAAGCTGTCCAATAGGAACCAGCGCAGATTCTACGATGTCCTTCGTTCAATAATATATGCCCAGATGACGGCATGTAATACCAGTTATAAAGGTCCACATATAATCGTGCAGTTTACAGAGAATACATACCAAGTGCGTCATAGTTAATTGCATAACAACTAGCAATGGTACGTAAGAGAACTTCAAATCGTTTAATCAACTCTTCATTGATGATAGTAATGGACGCTGATAATGACGGATTCAAGAAAAACTTGCGGGCAGTATTACCTCATTGCTTGTTCCGTAGCCTGGTTTCGGCACATCCACCAGGAGACCTATTACCTCACGAAAACTCTTCTGAAACAATTTCTTTCGTTGATAAACATTTGGATGATCCCTCTTTCTCACTTGCCAGGTTTTGATGTCCAGTCTATATGCAATGTGCAACAGACACTTAAAGCATCTTATCCAGGAATGCAAACTTGTCAACCAGAATTCAAATGTTGTTGTGTCAGGTGGTAGAGCTGTAGTTTTGTCTAGATCGTTCATTTGCTTTGAAGATGCACCACAGATGTAACATTGTCGATATGATTGTTTTGTGATATCACTACAGACCTTCCTATCTACCATTGTCAGCATTAATCTGTGTTTCACTACTATTTGCTGATCATTATAAGTGATAGTTGTTGGTGAGAGAACTTGTATTTGCTGCTGTATCTTTGTAAATTCTGAACGTATTAATGCTGCTGTTTCTTTCATGAACAGTAGCTAGATTGGCCGACAATAGCGTATTGGCAATGGCCGTGGATTACGTCAGAGCGTCTCTTAACCATATTGTAGTTTTAGACACACTAACGAAATAACAAACAAATATGTATCATCATGTATATCTTCTTCTGTATCTGAACTATACCATTGTTTGTATGCGCTCTGACCTGACGTGCCATCACAAACCCCATTTGAAGAACATGGTCATTTCTACTCCCTGATTGATCTCTCCCAGTATAGTACTGTTGCTGGTGATCAACCGCTCGATAGTATGATCAAGTAACGCTTGCACCTGCACTTCCGCGTATACGTCTGTAATAATATCGGCTGGGTAACACGCTTTGTTTGCCTCTAACAGTTTATGGTATGACGGATAGATATTTGCATTGTGAACTTTTGCCTGGTTATGAAATAACTGGTATTGTTTCTTTGTCAAATTCGCGTCAACATATGATGCTAATGCCTCATCGTTTGTAATCTTAATTGGTACTCTTGTCTCTGGACTCTTCTACGCCTTTTTGATTCGCGACCCCCTCCTGGGTGACACATCAATCTCTTTCACAATATAAGAAGCATCACGTTTTCCTTTTGCACGTAAACCCATGTGTGCTGCATACACCAACTCTGCAGCCGTTGATGTTGTACTAACGACTGTAACCGTCTTCTCTTTGTTTTCTCACTTGCTTCTTCAAACAGTTTTCTTGGACGCCCTATAGGTGTTCTCGGTGTCACACCTATACAAAATAATCCTGATCGTCGTAATGCCGCAGCATTCCATATGTTTGCAGGAAACTCCACTATACTGTCGAGCCACTTACCATATTTGGTTACAAAGTTAGTGTCTACTCATTGCACAACGACATTTTTGCCATTTCTCTTTGAGATGTATACAAAAACTAGCTGGAAACCTTTCTGACGCACTCTGCTGCATCCTCATCACAGTTCTGTAACCTTAATTTGTCTATTACACAGGTGTAAACAGTATTGGTTCTCTTGCTGCTATTGGGTTCACATCTAAATGCGTCGAAGAAGACTCGTTGTGTCAGCGTACCCTCCATTTTTGAAAGTACAAAAAGCAACAATTATGCAAACATATGCACGTCATAGTAATTATGCACACACTACAATTATTACTCTACACATCTATAGTCATTAGAAGCTGGAGACTGGTGGAGAATTGTTTCTACGCGTCAATTCACTATATCTACTCCTAAGTACATTGTACGTTCTTATTCGCTAGTGTTTCCCATCCCGCCATAGCTCACCCATAAATCCACAGCACTCCTCATTCATGTCACATGCACGTCACTCCTTCATCTATAGTTGCCATACTATATTCCTGGCATTGATCAACAGATGTCTGTGTTATATGCTGCAGACGTAAGGTCTAGCACGGAAACTGTCGATCAGCTGATTCTACATTGCATACAATTCATCTTGTTCGTCGGACCCGACATACTTCCCCATGTGTAATTGGGCACCTTACTGGTCTTTTCCCACCACTTGGGACCTTGCCCCAGGAATTCCCATCGTTTTCTCACTATTTCTCAGAACTCACTTTTTTACATTTTGTCCGGCTAGATGTGGCAATTGAACCACTGTGCAACGCCAGGCTTTCTATACCGTCGTGAACATGTGAACCATTCATCCCCTTTTTCCACGTTGTTGAATTGGGTCTAGGTTACGAACACCACATGTCATACATACCACATCACAGGAGCTGGTATAGACATCAACGATCGATGCAGCCACAAACGAATGAAAAAAAAATAAATAAAATAAAGTGGATAAAACAGACTTTTAAATATTTAATAAAAGCGTGGTAATTTGTTTGATGTTTTCTTCATTTGTAATGGTACCAGGAAGGAAATTTTATCTTTAAAAATTCAGCATATGCGAAACATAGTCTTTTAAAACTCATTTCGAAGTACTCAACAAATATTCTGAATTTTAGTGATTTCGATAATAATAATTTGTTACCCAATATTTTCTATTAGAATCACACAAGTGGGACTCATTATATCAGTACGCCCGTTACTTCACACTTTCGAATTCTGTTTACTGCAATAGATAGCTAGAGCGTTTATCTCGGCCGAGTTCGTTAATGGAGTTAATCCGTTAATACCTTAACGGGTAACGGTAGCTATCCCATTTTCTACTATTAGTTACACTCTCGTCCTTATATGACAACAAACATCCTTTAGGAACTGAGTTTTACCGGACGAAATTGAAGCTTAAAATGCTAATCCCTTTTATTACCTGACTAGGATAGCAGTGCTGATTTTGGCTGGGGATGCTAGTGTTGTTTACCTCAGTTATTGAGCGAGCAGAGTAGAACAGGAGAATGCCACTGCTGCACGGTATCCAACGCTTTTTCGAAGTTACAGTTTAAATGTTATCAGTAACCTAATCTGATTACGCTTAATAAAGAACGACATAAATTACACAGTATAGTTATTGAATGTAGAAATGATTCACCATTCCAGCAGTAATGAAAACATATTGTGGATAGTAATACATATACATGGTTATAGTTGTATGTGTGTGTAAGCCTAACACACATATACAACTCCGCAAGGAATAACAAAGAATCCCAAACGAAATCAATTGCTTGCTAAATGTCAACGAAATGACTTCTCCAATGTTGGTTTATGAAAAAAAAATGTTTATCACAATAAGAGATTCAAAATAACCCTTAAAAGACATATTTTCCGCTGCCAGATTCTAATTACTTGTACACTTACTTTTTCACCTCTCTTCGCGATCCTCATGTATTCCTCTCGTGACACACAGATTGAGAAACCTGGCGACAGAGGGATAAAGGCAGAAATGAAATTTGTCCGTGGGAATACAAGCCTTTGGTGCGGAAGACCTAGGTTCGATTTCCAGTGGCAGCCCATGTGGTTCGGATCTCATGTTAAACAGTAGGTGACATGAAAAGGGATGCTAAATTACAAATCAAGCAACCAACTAACTTATCCTTTGGACGCAGAATTCAATATCGATGAAACAAGTTCTCTTTTATATATATATTTATATTTATATTTATTACGATTTCCGCTGTTTGGAAATCTATATTGAAACTGAAGGAGCGTTTATACATGTACAATAAGATAACATAGTTATTTTATATGTATAAAATTTTTTATTGACGGATAAATTGATGACATAATATTGGATTTCCTAATCGATTATTGCTAATTCCTCGTATGGAATTAGTTAACTAGTTTGTAAATTAGCTAAGGTAATAATTCACATGGTCGTAAGTGTGGACAACTCCTGGTAATGATCATCAGAGGCGAATGACCTAGATTTTCCATGAATAGAATAGAATTTATTAGTATATAATGATTCCAAAACAATTATTTAACAATCTTTATGAACGATTCAGGGAGAGGCTGAGCTTCTGCTATTTGTGGTTCTCCCTTTCAGATTTTTTTATATATTATAGGATGGCGGGTAAATGCTTAATACATGTAGCTAAGGCAAAATTACATGAGGTTATAAATAATAATAATAATAATGACACACTAATATGGTAGTGTCTCAATTTTCTAACACTCTTTCGGCTGTTTTTCGAATTTGCTAGAAGTTTGCATTCTCTAATACTTAGTGGTATGGCACTCCAGACCTTAATACATTGGTAACTGATATTTTTGATGCCATAATTTAATCGTAATCTTGGTCTTTCAACTTGTTTGTTTGTCTTTGCACGTGTAGTAACTGAGTGCCTTACTTTAACAAATTGTGGTGAAAATATAACTGGATCTTTCTTGAAGATCCTGTACATTAGGCAATTTATCCTATAAAAATACAGTCTATCTAATTTTAGTATGTTCAATTCGTGGAATAGCGGTTCTGTATGCGCAAGGAAATGTTCATTTTTTTTATTTTTCTTATTACATTCTTCTGAAGAAATAGGAACAAGTTTCCATACCAGGTTTCGATTCCATATGAAAGGTATGAAATGAAATGAAATCTTTGAGTTTTACGTCCCACGGTTATGCCGGTTAGGCTAAAGGAGACGGTGATGATGAGTAATGAATGAAATGGTGGAATGAATAAAGTAGGAGGAAACGGGAGAACCCCGAGGAAACCCACGAACACGCTGTTTGTCCACCACAAAGTTCACTTGGCGGGGATGAAAGGTATGAGTAGATGAATCATAGTAATGTATTCTTCTGATTAATTGTAGAAACATGTTTGATATTATAAACATTAACGCAGTGTGTAGCGAAACTTTTTTCTGGTTTCAGACCAATGCTTTTCCCATGTGAAATGTTCATGAAACCAAACAAGTAGGTATTTTATGTTTTCAGCAACTGTTACTTTTTGAGAGCTTATTGTAATAGGATAATCAATAATGATTTTCATTTTATGTCTGTTCCTAAAGAATATGCACTTAGTTTTATCAACATTTAAGGTTAATTTGTTGATTCGAAACCACTGTAATAATCTAACTCAAAATTAATCGACTTCTGTATTAAGCCATGGTCCATGTTGCAAGACCAGCGGCATACTAAGGGAGTTAAGGTTTAAACAGCCAATTTACTACATTAAGATATACACACAAAAATCAAGCTTGACCTGAAAGAATTCGAGATTGAGTGCTCGAATCCCCTTGATGAAATTCTGCGTATGCCACTGTGTAAGATAAATATTGAATGGACCTTACAGCGGAAATAAAATTTTCATTCGTGGGGCAAAGCTGAATTAAGGACTGTAAAAGGCCAGAGAACTGCTCGATTAAAGCAGCGAAAAAATTGGATCTAATACATCTTGTATTTAAATCGGATCCTTACACTCTTCCCACTGTTATGCCGGCCAGGCTAAAGGAGACGGTGATGATAAATGAATGCAATGGTGGAATAAATAAAGTGGAAGGAAATGGGAAAACTCCGCGAAAACCCACGGACACGGTATTTGTCCACCATCAAACTCTAAAGAATCGAGATAAAAAAAGGCATCAACCCATTATATTATTTTTAAAATGCTGGTAGTGTTATGTTCCTTGTGCGTAATCATCGTAACTGGTTGATCGGACGATGTCTTGCAATTAATACGGTTGATAAGAAATGGTGCGGAAAAGCATATTAAATTAGGATTAAATAAATATATTTTAAAATGACAATGGAAAAAACGTGCAGGAACGTTTTTCATAAACTGCTTTATATCACATTGTTTCTAGTTGTATGTGGCATTCCAAGATAATAAAGATGATTTATTTTCACTTAGTACAGAATATTTGGCTAATTAAACTTTCTTGCATTTTTTCTTTCTGTTTTATTGCAGTAAGAAATAGCTATCTCTAAACTGAAGTAGGAAATACTTCTCTCAACATCATACGAGTGCTGAAGAAGAAAGTATTTTGTGATATAATAATAAACCAATGAGTTCAACTATAATTAGTAGGAGTTGTAGAAATTAATTTGGATAAAGATACACAATGATTTTTTGGTATCTATTCTTGATATACACAGTATACTTGCCTTCTTATATCATGATAGCGCTGGTGATATACTGTATTTTCCCAAGCAGCTATGCAAAACGTTTAGTCTGTTATCAGTGTATGTCAGTGACTACCGACAGACATCCTACATGTGACAATGAGTTTTGGAAAGGACTTACCGAAAAGGAAAAGCAACAACTACAGACTTCCTGCCCAAAATCAAGGTCGGACTTTTGCTTGAAGAGAGTGACATCTGTAGGTTCGGCTACATCGACTGAGCGAGGCTGCACGGGCAAGGAAGATCAATTAAACAAACAACGCAGTGTTGGCTGCCTTACAAATAAACACGGTGTAACAATTTGTCTCTGTAATTCTAACTTATGCAATAGAGTTAGTGATATAAACCTCAATAACAAATTGATATTAATGAGTTTGTTGTTTTTGTATATCTGTACATGATATTTTAATGCTTATCCTTGGTTAAAATCAATGATTATAACTTATATTTGTCGATATTTCTGTTTTATAATCTTGCCTTATGGTATCGTTTTATAATTAACGTGACTGCAGACTACAGCTTAAAGAAAGAAAAATCTAAGGTTTGAAACTGGAAGATCAAACTGTTCATTCAAACAAGAAACAAGCATATTGCTTACGTTGTCTCCAGTATCTCTGTTTATCGAAATGGGGAAATTACAATAATACTTAACATTAAATAATGCAGACACCAGTGAGAAGAAATTGGGATCTCAAAATCAACCTTCGGATATATTTGTTACGACTTTTTTCCTTACATACACAACACCTGCCCGCACTATTATTAACCTTCAATTTTACCTGCTTTATCGTGATTACAAGAAAGGTATGACAATTTTGATTTGCTAATAGAATAGTAACCTGTATTCATTTAGTTATCAGAAATATACAACTCAAGGGGGCTGCCGCCTGAGACTTTCCCCTCTTCGAATGGTGAAAGGCTTCTTAAACAGAAGGCTAGCAGGTTCTCTATTTTACTCTAGAACGAACGCTGTCTCTCACTGCAAAGTTTTAGAGGTGATTATTTCCAGAAACAGTACAATATTACTTTTTCAAAAGAAAATTCACCCAACATATCATTATCTTCTTGGCTCTCAAAGAATCGTATATTTTATATTGACTTGGCAACTAATCTCATTGACTAAGGACAACCTTAATCCAATTATCTTGTTTTACAGAATTTCAAGAGAATTATCTGTAAAATATACAGAATTTGCGATGCACATTTTAATCCTAAAGTTTACAATAGTTTCCAACTATGTAAAGTAAATTAGTTTTTGATATACGATTTTCAAACCCATTACCAGGACCAAATGAACAAAAAAATGGACTTCAAAGTCACGTAATTGTTTTTTAAATGGCTTCTGCTTTCACTATTTCATGGCTTCTGCTTTCGCAGTATTATTACACGTTCTATGATCTTCCTAATGATATATTTATATGAAGTTGATATATCCAAAGTTAAAGGAGTATTTACAGACATATTTTTTGTTTCATGACACCTTTTCATTTGTAACTAAACAAATCTTAATTAATTTAATTTGGTTACGGAATAAAACATATCTCTATTGAGAATGACATAAGATATATATATATAAAATTAGTAGCCTTAGTTCAATTACATACACTTAATACAATTATTCTAAAATATCTCTAAAATACGGGGACGTCCTGTTTTCAACGCGACTCTCTCCCTTCACAGAAAATTGTCCTGTATTTCAAGAAGAATGCAAACGGAACGAAAATGTCCCAGTTAAAAAAACTGCCTGTTTTTTGGCTCGTGGTTACGTGGTATAATTACAAAGTATTCTAAACATACTTCTTGTACGGACTTAATGAAAGATCAACATTTCTTAAAGAAGTTCAGTCATTAAAAAAAAATAAAAAAAAAATCAAGTGATAATGCCTCTAATCCAGGTTTCTGTTAAATGTTAAAAGGCAATGTAAAATGAAAATTAGAATAAGATTAAATACATAAAAATCTGGTTATTTTGAAAAGCTGAAATAGCTTTGGCTTACTGGCTTTTCTCCTTTTCCCTCATAGCGTGAATAAAGACACACACACAAACAAGACAATCGATGTGTGTTATAAAACTATACCAGTTTATTGAGTGTCCTTTTTTCATTAAGGTCTATAAGAAATTTATCTATATCAAAGATTCATCCAAGTACAATAAACAAATACAACATATTCATCGAAGTCTATGTAGAAATAATACGTAATGTCATACAAGAAAGTGTCGCCCAAACCTTATCGCTCTACAATTAGTGTGTCTATAAGGTTGCTTTGAATCATCCTACTTTTAAGCAATGCGGTAACTTAGCTAGACAAAAGTCTATTATGAATTTCAAATGATGATCATCTTACTGTGCATGTCTCGAGCAGCTGTTTCCCTGGACGACGACGGATTCTGACCCGGCCATCCATGTTATGAAGGCAGTATTGTGATTCGTCAGACTATGCAACTTGTGCCAATGCTCTCCAGTCCAACGACGATGTGTACTGCCCATTCCAGTATACCGTGGATACCGTGTGGTTTACATTGATACATGTGTGGGGCGTTGGCTGCGGAGTTCCATATCTAACATTGTGCGATGAACTGTGTGCTCAGACATTTGTGTTTTCTTCACCGTTAAAATCTGCTGTTAATTGCGCCACAGTTTACGCCGTACCTTATTGTACCAAATTCGACAGTCTACGATGACCGACTTCTTTAATAAGGGGGGTGGTTGTTCCATGTCATGTGGTGAGGTGTTGGTTCCACTGTCCTTTGACCAACTTTGGAAGATGCTAACCACAGCAGCTTGCAAACTCTCGACAAGTCGCTCTGTTTTCCCAGATGCTCTTTCTCAGCTGTCTAGTCATCAAAATCTGGCCCCTATTTAACTGATATATCGCCAGTCTTCCCCATTTTACACAAAAGCATCATGGTGACTGATCGAGAAAGATCCCTGACACCGTCTAGTGGGTGTACGTGCTGTACCCCGTGCCTCTTACATCAATCCAACAACCTTGTTCAAAGGACAGCGGGTGGTCAATGGTTTGCCTGGTCAATCATATATATTAGTGGGTGTGCAGAAAATAAGCTCAGCCACTTCATTAACAGGTCGAACATTTTAGTTTATATTGTAATATTTATTTCATGCAAACTATAACACAGCTTTATTAAATTTATAGCATGATTGTTCTGCTTATAGTAAAACCGAGTTATATAGTTAACAAGTAATGAATTACATACCTAGGTATATATATACATTTTTGATATAGTTACTTATAGCTTTATAGATTGAATTGACAATAACTTAAAGTTGGGAATATATGATTGAATGGAAAAGTATCGTTTGGGGTACGCGAAAAAAAAAAAAAAAAAAAAAAAAAAAAAAAAAAAAAGATTGAATATGAAGGAACCTCAGAAAATTGGAGAAAAAGAAAATACTAGCATGTTTAACATAAGCAATGTATGAAGATTTTTATAAGGTTGAAACACAGAAATCCCACTGAGGGTACGGAAAACATGTTACTTTAAGAAATAATGAAAAATATTGTCACGTACCATACTTTTCTGACCAGAGTATATACTTATTTATTAAAATAACTCGTAACAGTTTCAATAACTTAACGTTGTTTTCATCAGACGTTAACTAGAAGAAATATTCTCATAACATTCTTCAGTCTCATTCAATACCAAAAGTTATTGAAAATGTTTCGACTTATTTTAATTTTAATTACAGTATACTCTGGTCAGAAAAGTATTAATTATTCGTTAGATATGGAAGGAAAGAAATAAAAAATAAATAAATAAATAAAGACTTAAAAACAGTCAGCAGCTGCAGTAAACATGGTGCCCAACTAGACACTTCATGGCTACTTTCCTGTTAATTTCTTTCTTATATACCTAGGTAAATTTATCAATCTTATTACAGGTTTAATGAAAGAAGATCGAATCAACTTAAATCAACCTTTTTAAGCTCAAGGAAGACAAGCGACAAATAATTTATGACCTCAAAGGACTGAAAACTAAGCACAAATAAGAATGGGGCCTATTATTCTTACTGCCATTCTGTGTCTTTATCTGCAAAGTGTGCAAGGTCTCAGATGTTATTATTGCATAGGAAATAGTACAAACGTCTTGTCCCTCTGTAATACTGGCTTCTGGCGCAACGATACGAAGAAGTTAAGCAAGCAACTTGAAGTTGCATGTCCAGAAAAAGAATCAAAATTTTGTGTGAAAACAGTGTATCCCAAAACAGACCATTATGTGACAATTCGAGGATGTAAACGATCTATAGATGACAGGAAGATGGAATTGAAACCAGGATGTACAACGTTAGAAAATCAGGTCATGGTTTGCTTATGTGATACAGATTTGTGTAACTTAACACCCAGAAAAAAACTTAACGTAAATGTTTTACTGCTATTGTTAACTACAGCCTTAATTGCTGGCCATTGATAGTGCAGTGCTAGTACGTTTTTCACATTACGGCCGTCAATATCTTTTCCTGAATAATGGTATCAAGAAGTGTATCCGAGAAAGAGGAATATGCTGAAGTGTTAACTACTGGACACACCTTAAGAATTCTGAATAGACAACATCAACATCAATCTTTTTGATCTATTCGGGACGACATTATTTCAGAACAACTTCAGGACCTTGGCAGAATAAGGCTGCGACAAATCTAGACAAACAGTAAAATTTTTGTTCTCGCACTCGGCTAGTATATAATCCGCATCTTTCACATTTACACGTTCTTGTTATGTATTGTTGTATATTTACAAGGAAATGTATATTTCCTTGCAATTTGATAGTAAATAAAAAGAATAATTAAATATGTCGTCTCATTCCGTAGTTTGATCATATAAAGAGAAACGATAAAATTGAGTTTAAAAAAATAATCTATTTATGTAGGAAAACACTGTTAAACTTTTTGGTATCTTTGTTTTAAATAAACAATTTCAACTTTATACACAGTCACATTTAGTCACAATCCAAATTACCCATGATACAGGAGATTTATTCTCCTGTAACGAACATATGCACAGAACGTTCTGATGTGATCATTCGAGAGGCTCTTTCACTGTTCACGATGCCTGCCAACTGCTGGGCGTCGTATTTCGAATAGAGCATTGTAACAGTCATGTTGCTCTCACTTCCTCCTCGAGGATTCTGGTTGAATTCCTATAATAAATAAATGCGTAAGTCAGTGATATAGTAATACCTTACAATGAGAATACATTTTGAAATAGGAAAAAAAAGAAAAAATCACGAATATTGGAAATATTTCGGATTTCTATTTAATTTTCTTTTCATAAAAATTAAAGTCGACTCAGTAAAATACAGCTTGCCAAGTAATGTTATTCTTTCGTTTCTATATCCACCTCCCTTAGCATAAAGGGTATAATTGTGGGAACGTTATACTGAAAGATTTCAATTGATTTCTTTTGTTTCTATAAGACAGACATTTCAGCTATGTCCAATCTTCCGATCAACCTCCTTGTTAGAGCATAACAACTGCACACTATCTTGATTACATTCCAAAGATCTTCCACTCTTTCTATTTTATTTTTAAGTTTTACAATTATGATTTATACATTTAATATTTTTATACCCTTCCTTTGCTGTAACGTAGGTACTACACCTTAGGGTGGTCCTTATACATATAGTGAAATTTCAAAATAAAGCAATTTACTCTCTGACCCTCTCAAAAGTTTTCTTTTCATATAAAAATAATATGTGCAAAATATCATGTAAGAATTTTAATATTTAGAGGTGGCTCAACAATGTTAAAGTTTTGCCATGTAAAAGCCTAATGCTAATTGTTCGAGTATTCCATGTTTCACACAGTCAGTTACTCACAGTAAATCGATGTAAAAGTTTCGTATAGTCTCTACTGAATTATTACAGAACAACATATTTCGATTTTGAATAATCCCATAGAGGTTTGCAATCACTGATCCTGAAGAAAAGTAGATTTCCTTACAACAGGGAACTTTTCCCGTGTGTGTTCGATTACTTGGATCGCGTACTGCAAATGTTCTTTAGTCTTAAAGCGTCCTGACTAAGTCGCTTCTTATATTGGGGCGACACCACACTGCATGATCATTTGTGGTTGATGTTAAGCAAATAATTAACTTACCGGCCTTAAATCCATCCTTATCATTTCATACATCAGAATCTTCACTGAGTATACCATCTGGAATGTCAAGAAGAGCAAATATATTTCTGTTTCTTTTTGTCACAAAATCGACGTGTCTTACTTTCTACCATCGCACCTCTGCTCGGGTTGATAGATCTTCTCCCCCGTCTATCTCTGCTGAAGATTGCACCATAGCTCATTTTGTGTTAGAGTCTAACTCTGGATCAGAGAGACTAAAGAAGATCAAATCTTCCGACAGGTACCATAGATGTGTCAATGTTGCTTCACCAATCTCACGTTAGGATAAGCACAAAGTTCCTTAAGGAGTTGGAGATTATTTCTACCTGTCGTAGAAGCCTGGGGTACCAGAAAACATTATTTAACATAAATCCTCGCGAGAAATATGTTGAGATCTCGCAATCCTTGCAGCTCTGTCTGTGTCAACTTAAATTGGGAACGGAACAACCAAACTTAAGACTGTAGATTGCCTTCGCCATCCAGCGAGCTTGATGCATTGACCCAGGAGCTCGGAACTTGATCTGTGTTGATGGACCAGATGGTGAACTTCCCAAGAAGATTATCAACAAGAACAGTTCGCAATAATCATCTTGCGATTGATGATCCTGCAGTTAGTGTTCATAGAAAGGAAATACTCCATCCTGGACACTACGAATTTATGCTGCTGGAAAATCATCTGAGATGACATCCTCATACTTTCCCTGGTTAATGGATGGCCACTGTTGCTTGAAACGTTTGACCATGAGAATGACTGGTGAGCAGATGTGTCCTAAGCATGCTCCAAAGCAGAGAACAATATAAGTTTCAGGATGTGATGTCGACATCCGAAGTGAAGAAGACTATGGCCTAATAGCTGTTCAAGAGTGATACACGCTCCTTATGACAGCAACGGACAGAAGAGAACTGCGCCCATCGACGATCGAGCAGTGGATTATGCAATGTAATCACACCATGGGATTCAGCCATCTTGGAGCACTGGTCATGGCGGATCATGGTGTTGGCTCGACGATGAAGCACGACAACGGTGTGAACTTGTTTGCGTCATGGGCTCGATTGCGTCTGCTGAATGCTGGATTAGACATACTTATGCCTTTGGATTGGCTTCATTGACTCTAAACTACAAACGCTTCCTGATATGCTGACTGGAAGAGGGTCTGTTTTGGGGCAATTCTTCCTTCAACTTTTTTACAGAATTGTCCAGTCACAGCGACAGAATGGAAGTACTGATGTGCAACGTCATTAAGTATAAATAGTCTCGGACGCTAACTATTGATAACTCTGCCAGTAACCATTTCATCATCCCTTTCTTCAGACAACTCCGGACGCCATATTTCTGCACAACAACAATGCCTGGCCACATGTATCATGGGATGTGCAAGCTTTCTGCGAGGAATGACGGGTATTCCTGCTTTAATGACTTGCACGGTAGCTTAACAACGTCCGTCTAATACGTGTAAGATATGATTGGTCGTACCTGCTCGCCGCAGTATCTAGTACGGTGTCTATATCTTGTAGTCTCGCCGCAAGAACAAATCCAAGGTCTATTTAATTCGATGTCATGAAGTATTGTGTCTAATTGTAACACGTAGAACCTTTCGCCATACTGCTTTATCAAGGTTAAAATGGTTGTTCAGTTCTGAAACTGTAATCATTTTTGTATAATCATGTACTGAATCTGTGGCATAAATTTCACCGTCTCTCTCGGTGTTTCAACTTTCAAAAACAGCCATGTATTTAATGTCAAGTTTACATAAAATCATATGACACTGAAAATTTGCAATAACCAGATCTTTGAAGTTAATTAGTTTTAACTCAATCAATGAAACACAGAATGGATTTACTCTGTTCCGATAATACTGCGACTTATGAACAATATATCTTATTATTTTCTTTTTCCTTAGCGAAATTCTACATATATTTTCGGTTCTGATACAGATCAATGTTACTTAGCTTTATTTTCCTATACTTTTTCCACGTTATCCATTGCAAACATTTTCCAGCCGATGAAATCAGAATACACTTTTCGGCGTCAAACTTCGTTCTATACAAAAACATCTTGTAAATTACAGTCATCAACTTATTTATCCATAATTCTACCTAATTTCTTTTCTATATCAACTTGACTTAAAGAAATGATATACAAAGAGTGAAAAATTGTACGACTGTATATCACTGAATTCGGACCTACAGAGGATTTAGAGTAGTATAAAATGAAGTATTTCCTTTACTTCTTATACATAATTGGATAAATAAAGTTCAAAGGGAGTCATGTAGAGACCCATAGGCAAAAAGAAATTAAGAACATTGATCTGTGCTGGTAACTCTTATGCTTAGTATACTATGATCTAATTAAAGCTACAAGTACAGATATCAAAGAAAACGACAGTACCTGCATCAAATTGCACATTTCGCTATAGAAGATGGGATACGTTGGTGGCTGATAGAACACAAGATGCCTGATACCTTTGATCCGGAGACGTCGAAAGAAATGACACCTTTCACTATACAACAAGAAATGAGCTTTGTTGTGAAAGAAATAGTCCCTGGCTCTTGCAATTTTTCCCTCCTGCAAGAAAACATATATTTATCTAGATTAAGATTTAGTTACAGAATATTTGATCAAAAACGGAAATGCGATACAGTGAGCACTTTACAAGACAATCATATGAGTATACAATTCTCGTATACTCTATTTTTAACACTTTAGAATGTACGCAGAACACAAACAGATAAAATCAATAAACCTGAAATAAATAAATTCGTATACCTATATATTACTAAGTGGTGTTTCGTTATCTACTCAAAATGTATATTACTGAGTGGATACTTTCAAATATTTAGGATCAATATTAACAGACGAAAACCATATTCACGAAGAAATTAAATGTCGATTAAAAGTAGAGAATTCGTGTTATTATTCACTTCAAAATCTCTTGTTGTCGCGAATTTTGTCGAGAAATTTGAAGCTTAAAATATGCAAAACGATAATCATGCCTATTGTTCTGTATGGTTGCGAAACATGTTCGCTTGCTCGAAGAACGCAGCTTCAAAGTATTTAAGAATGAGATCCTGAGACGAATATTCGGACCTAAGAGGAACAGGAATGTAGAATGGCATAAATTTCATAACAAGGAACTACATAATTTATACCGTTTATCAAACATTGTTAGAGTCACCAAATCGAGTAGTCTCAGGTGGGCATGTCCTGTAGCCAGAATGGACGAAAGTAGAAACACTTTCAAAGTTTTAACTGGAAGTCCAGTTGGGAAACGACCATTAGGGAGATCTAGGTGCAGATGGGAGGACAATATTAAGATGGATCTTGCAGAAATACGACTACAAAGTAGAAACTGGATACAGTTGGCTAAGGATACAAGTCAGTGGAGAGCTTTTGTGAACGCGGGATTGAAAGTTTTCGTTAGATATTTCGTAATCAACTGTAGAAATACCCATGAATTTACCACTCCTACCGGCTTTACACAAACAACTGTTTTGAACCTACACGTGGTTCATCTTCAGATTTCTGAGGAATATAAATGGGAAGTAAAATTAAAAGGAAAACTTGCATGAACTCCTTCCCACTCTGTAGGTAATTATTAAAAAAAAAAAAAAAATAGCAATTTGGATGGTAAAGGATCTCACACTTCCCTTATGGAAAAACTCTTAGGTTATTGTTTTTTAAATTTGTGATATTTCAATTCTTCCCATCTTAATGAACTAAGGTCATAGTGGGTACAACCGTCGGAAAGGTCTCCTAAGCCCTTTAATTAAGCACTTAATTACTGCAAGAAAGATCACGAAAATGAGGCTTTCAAGATTGAACTATTAATACATTACTCCGCACGATAACTCTTGAACGAAAGTGATTTTTTTAAATTTTGTTTTTTTGCAATAGATAAATAGAGCAATTAGTTCTACAGAGTTTGTTAATGAAGACAATCTTGTGCAGTTTAAAAATATAGAAGCCATTTCTTTATGTCTTCCGTGATCTTTCTTGCTGTCTTTACTAGAGTTTATTTTCTTCTTTTTGCTATTATATTGTTAATATGAAGTGAAAAGAGGTTTATAGGAATATATAAAGCTTGTTGTTCTTTGCTATTTTGAAATAATGTTAAAGAATTTAATATTTTTGTTTTCTTTAGAAAAGAAAGAAAAAAAGATATTTCGCACGAACTTACAATACATTAAGAAATAGCTTAGATTAATTGATTTAACAAATAAATTGTTATAGTATAATTGGATTAAAAAGATAATTGAATGGTGAATGATTGGAAGATCGGGTAATGGTATGATTCGATGATCAGATGACCAGTTGGTGGACCATTGCATGATAAATGGATAGATAGTAGATAATGGATGATTGGGTGCTGTACGCTTGAATTTAAAGGATGAACGATAAATGATTGAATGCTAAATGGATGAATGATGGATGGTTAGAAGATGGATGTTTCATTGATCGAATGATAGATGTCTGAATTATAAATGAATGGATGAAGAGTTATTAGATGATAGAATAGTGGATGACTCAATGATGAAATGGAGAATAATAAATGACTGGACGATCGAACAGTAATTCAATTATACATCATTGAATCGTCTACTTGTTAGATCACTTAATTCACGTTAATCCTTAAGGTACTGTGGTTCTTTTACAAAAGACACTTTTTTTTCCTCTCCTCTAATATGAATACAAAATCAAAAAAAAAAAAAAAAAAACAATTATTTTAAAATAGCAGAAAAGAACAAGCTTACATATTCCTACATTCCCTTTTTCACTTTATATTAACACAATAATAGGCAAAATCCAAAAAAAATAAATTAGATAAAGATAATAAGGAAGATCACGCAAAAAAATAAATAAATAAAGAAGATCCCCATATTCTTAATCTCAATAGGATTGACTCTATTAACAAACTCGACCGAGATAATCGTTCTAACTATATACTGAAAAAAAAAAAAAAATCCTTCAAGAGGTATCGTGTGGAGTAGTTCTACACTACACATGATTGACTCCATTAACGAACTCAGTAGAGATAATTGCTCTCCATAAATTCTGTTTTTTTGTAATTTATAGCTATCATGTCCAAGCGTTTTGTCCAAGAACTATTGTGTGGATTCGAATGTAAAGAGTGGCTCAATATGCTTACTCTGCACGGGATTGTCTCCATTAACAAACTCGTTAGAGATGATTCCTTCTATTGCAAAAACAGAATTTAAAAATTCAGCTTCGTTCAAGAGTTATCGTGCGGAGTATGCACTAACAGTACAATCTTGTACGTCTCACTTTCGTGATCCTATTAATTTAGGGCTCGATTAGAAGGCTTGCAAGATCTTTCCGCTTATTGCGCTTATTATGACTTGTTAAGTCAAATATTAAGAATCGAAATATAACATTTAAAAAAAATAATAAATAAATAAAAATAAAAAAAATAACCGAAGCGTTTTTCCACAAGGAACAGCAGGGATCCTTTTAAGGTTTTGAAAGTATCTACTTGTTTTTCTCCCCCTTCCCCCCTCCCCCTTCATTCCTTCAGAAACCTAACGATGATTCTTGAGTAAGTTCGGAACGTTGTTAACGTATAAGGAAGACAAGAGTCGATAATCGTATAGTAAGTTTGTTTTAATTACATAATGTCAATGTTATTACTAAATGCTATTACCCTCAAACTGTAATCTGTCTGCCAATCTTAAAATCATACCGATATCTCTTCATGCCACATTACGGCAAAATGGCATTCCTCGGAGAAAAAAAGTCTTATGAAAGGACTCTACTGACTGTAACAAACATCATCAATGGCTCTAAAACTAAACAAACAACAGAGATCTCAATAAGAATTTACAGGACTTAATTCCCTCGCCTTCCTATTCCCGGAGTTAAGGTCAAAGGCATACAGTCTAGAATTCTAAAATTCTGAATATGTATTGTGTATGATAAAGATGCTCCACAAGCCTTTTCGGACTACATAAGACGACAAATGCTTTTCCACATTTAACGAATGTCAAAGGATGTCAAGCACTACCCCTCTCTTGGGGCAAGGTTCACATTTCGAGCACGAATACCTTGATTTTCCAGGATTTACGATTTACAAATTTGCAGGCCTATATATAGTGTAAAAAAACAAAACAATATTTCCCTAGAGCAGAGGCTTCCTCATTTATGTATGTACCTGTATATATAGTGTGTGTATAGGTAAACTAACTCATTTTACAAAATATCTTCTGCCAAATAGCCGATTAAGGGAAAAAGAGAAATGGACTCTGAGAAGTAAAAATTCATACTTAAAATTCTCTGACTTTTCCAGGACTTTTATGACTAAAATGAATTCTATGGTTTTCCCAAGTTTTCCAATCCTATAGAAACCCTGTAGGGGTTGTGGGAATTATTGCTTTCCCAGATGTTGATTTCGATGGGTACCTTACACTTTTGACCCCACCACCACTCATTAGCAAGGTAATGAAGAGAGTACCAGACTATGCCTGAGTCCCAGGGGACCGAAATCCCCCTACCAATTTTGGTCACTGGTGTATTGAATCTTACTACCATCAACATATTATATTTTCTAAATTACTCGATTTGAGTGTCCCCACAGACCGCAGAGTCCATTCCAAACTGGGAACCTCTAGAAACAAGAGGGATCTCTAGTCCCAGCCCTACCTACTTACCTCTGTTGCTCAAAGTCTCCAACGAGATATCGTGCAGATGTGCCAGGAACACGTCAAGATGCTCCCGCACATCATCCCGGATCCAATAGTACGTTTGAGTTTAAGACCGAAGTCTCTTTACCTAGATAAGAACCTCCCTTCGATTGGAATCGGAAACCTTTACCCAGTTAATCTGGAATCAGCACCTTCTCGTAATCTCGGCTCAATCCTCTCGGGGTCAGACTACTGTTTCTCTCCCCCGAAAGGATCGTCCAAGCAATACCTAATTACGGGAGAGGAACACCACACATTAGTGGATCCAATGACAGATGTTGGAATGGTAATTTCACTTGTAATTTTCTATTTGTTATTTCTTTTTCTTGAAGATATTCTTACATAAGGTAACGAGCACACGCCGAAGTGGCCCAAGAGTGATATGGAGGTATGGCACCAGGCTATGGTCGCCTTTAACCTCTTACGTACCCGTTTTACAAAAGATAGGTGAATCCCCGGGTCGTTTAGAACAAGGACAGATCCGAAAGTAATTTCCGCCTCCGCAGGAGACCAAACCAGGGTCATTCGGTTAGTAGGTACACTATGGCGCTGTATTCTGTCGTATTACCATGAAATTAGACAGCGTGACTCAAATATCCTTACAGTGTACAAGTTAGCAACGGCTGTATAATACACATTGAAAGGTACTTACATATGTAATGCAAAATTTACTTTATTTGCAACTAATACCAATAAATATAGAAATACTCGTCCAAATTAGTCATTGCACTAACTATTAATCCAATATTTCGACTCATGATGGCTCTGCTCTCGAATGCTTACTTCCTGTAGGAAAAATCCCTAATTCAATTGCGGAATGTGTAAGCCTCTGGTGGAGAAAATCGCATCCATAGATTATCTCACAGTTTTCCGATTTCTCCACCTGCTCATTCCATTAACTGCTCTATCATTATTCACTTACAATTACCATCTGCTTTCATAAGTTTATAAACTATAACTACAGATGTTAGCCTAAAACAGAAAATTTCGGATGGTAATACACGATTCCATGTCATTTGAAAGATAATCAAAATAAATAAATAAAATAAAAATATTCCATTCCTTTCTTTCTCCCAAATTCCCCAGCTGAGGCTAAATTAACCCTTACATGTGACGGGTTAACATGGCCACAGATGCCGGAAGCTCAGAAATCTAATTCCTAACAAGTTCAACAATATTCTACAAACACGACACTAATGATGGTTATCAAAATAATAGAAACATACATAGGCGAGAATGCGAGTGCAGTGCCTGGCTGTTCTTAACAGTGTTTAGGTGATCGTCTGTAGTAAATCAGATGAGAAAGAATGAAGCCTGGTAGACGGTGATGATGCAAAATGAAAGAAGACTTTCAGTTTCGAAGAGTTCAAATTGCGGGTGCGTGGTTAGTTGGTGCAAGTGTATCTCAGGTGAATACTGTGTTAGGTATGTCGCGAGGAATAGTGCCCAAGGTGATGCTGGCCTACGGAACTCAATTACAAAACAACATCGGCGAAGGATAATAGTGGACGGAAGAGACGGATCGCCAAGCATTGAAGACAATTCTCACCACGGACCACAAGAATGCGAGGAAAATAACTGTGGAACTCAGTCTGCAGCTAAAACAGTTTATCGGAACATAATACCCCGATGCGAGTTGGTCGGGTTACAATTTTCAAACCGCTGTTTACCACTAACAACACTTTAGCGCACAAAGAATGTGTCGAGAGGCCCCGAAACGCGTAATATAGTTCGATTCTTACTCGTAGGAATTTCCAACAGGCCACGTTTATGTATGGCGCACGCCCAAAGAAGTTTATGCTCCGAATTGTGTTCTCCCTATCGTGAAATCTGGCGTCGACTCTGTGATATTAGTAACTATTTTCTGGTGTATCATGGGCCTCGTGATTGCGCTCATAATTACTGCCAGTGATTATCTGGACATCTTTAGTAACTATCTGCATCCTATGGTACAGATGTTGTTTCCAACCAATAATGACAATGCGCCAATTCACACTGATGAAGCTGTTGATGTAATGGTTTCATGAACAGCAGAATGATCTACAGTACATTTGCCGTCCCGTTCCACTCCAGACCTCAGAATTATTGAACATCTGTGGTCAGTTCTGGAGCTCAGAATCCAAACAGAAATCCTCCACGCTCGCTGATGGAAATCAGTAGACACACTATATGAGTAGCTTAACAAATAAAACACAGTTCTGACCAGAGCAGAATGAAATATATTAAAAACTATACTTACAATGTGTTACAGTTTCAAGGACCTAACGTCCTCTTCATCAGACACCAACACTCAGAGTGTTGGTGTCTGATGAAGAGGACGTTAGGTCCTTGAAACTGTAACACATTGTAAGTATAGTTTTTAATATATTTCATTCTGCTCTGGTCAGAACTGTGTTTTATTTGTTAAGCTACTTATCCAGAGCTATGGAGTTTGTTCACTATATGAGTAATGGTACAATAATCTTCTGGAAACTTTATCATATCACGACGAGTCAGAGTTGTTCTCCGCACTAACCAAGTAAGCTGGATTTTCTTCAGATGTTTCCAATGTTTCGATAACCATCTCTTTATTGTATATAAAGTGATTCTAAGAAACAAATTATCAGCACAGTTCTCGTTGAGTCCCTATGATCCGGCTTGACATTATCGTACTACAAGAGGTTTACATCTTACATTCTTATATAATGGTAAGAAGATAATGGCAACAAAACTTACCTTAGAATATTCGCATATCTGCACAAAACTAATTTCTTCCCTTTTAAAATAGTTTCGTAATCTAACGAAGTCAAAATATGAGGGAACATAAATCAGAACATGATTCATTATTTTGTCCTTAAATTGCGGCAGTATCTTTGATATAAAGAAATCAAATCTTTTGTCGATAACTTCTTGAGCTGATTTCGTTTCAAACCGTTGGAACACCTGCATAAGAAGAGAAAATATAATGTGATAAATATAAAAAATGACACACCAATTACGTAAAAATTTTAACGCAATTTTAGAGAAAAATACAAACAGGCGGTGTTTTTAATATGATTATTGTAAGCAGTTGGGGACACGTCAAGTGGTTAGAGCGTTAGATTCATGTCTGTGTGGTCCCAGGTTCGATTCCCAGCTGGTGCTTCCTCAATTTTCGGCGTCCACTAGCGTCGTGAGGCAAACTGGGAAGTCACGTGACGGCCACTAGGTCTAGAAGGCTCCCGATACGCCGGCTAACGATAGGGCGACGGCCCGTCGCTAGGCTGGACGTAGTTCCACCAATCGATAACAGATGGCGTGGAGAGGCTCAGACCCACAAATCGGGCCGTTACGCCACCTAGTTTGGTTTCTATTGTAAGCAGTTACTAACCTCAAGCTTCTAGTACACGAATACTAAAAGTGGTTAACATTTGTAGTAAAAATGTGTTGCTTGCATATTATCTAGTTACAAGTTCCTACACGTTAATTTGGACTCGATATTCGATTCCGCAAAAAATACTGCACATTTATTTTAACAGAAATAATTATACAAAAAGTAAGCTAGCTAATTATTTTGGGATACATAGGAAAAGAGCGATTATCATATTATCTTCATTTCGAATTCATCTGTCGAAAATTCTGCAAGGTTTGTTTTTTCCTTTTTCTGGAAACTACTCAACAAGTGTACTGAAAACAAATATTTCTATATTGTAGCTAAACTCGTGTGACTAATTTCGGTCTCTTTCTAAAAAATAAGCTATCTGCACAATATAATAACGAAATCACTTGCATAGGAGCTTAACAATACTTTTCAACTGATAAGCTATTTGTCTTGAGGAGCTAGCTTTATGCTTAATCCAACTGGGTTCACGCGGTGTTGTCAATTTACGACAGGAGGTAATGTAAATTCCCACACTACTGCGAATGTTATTGAAACTAGATGCGCTACTTACAAGTATTGTATTTGGTCTAGGAATTAATTCGTGCGGTTGGTACGCACACATTGAAGCTGTAGTACAAACACAAAATACATAAATACCTTAAGAAAAATATTGTCCATCGCTAGCAACCACTTTCGCCCATCTGTCAGGCAATGTACGGATTCCGTGGCGAAAGAAGTCCTCATCCTTGGAAGCGATCCAGTCAGAGACCCATGTTTCGATATCTTCTGAAGAAGTAAACCGCTGTCCAATCAAATCGTTGTTCATGCAATCGAACAAGTAGTAGTCCGAAGGAGCAACGTCTGGTGAATACGGCGGGTGGGGTAAAACTTCCCATCCGACATTTTCGAAATAGGTTTTGACCGGTTTTGCGACATGTGGGCGAGCGTTATCATGTTGAACAATAAGTTTATCATGTCTGTTCTCCCATTCTGGTCGTGTTCTGGCCAGAGCTTGCTTCAAACGCATTAATTGTCGTCGATAACGTTCTCCATTCATAGTTTCACCCGGTTGCAGCAGCCCATAGTACACCACACCTTTCATATCCCACCATATGCACAGCATAACCTTTGCACAGTGAATATCTCGTTTTGGTTGTGATGGACCTGGTTCACCTGGTTTCACCCAGGCCTTTTTTCGTTTAGGGTTCTCGTAATGGATCCACTTCTCATCACCCGTAATAATTCGATGCAGAAACCCCTTTCTGCTCTGTCGTTGAAGCAGCAATTCGCAAATGGTTTTTCGTCTTTCAACGTCTCTGTCTTTCAATTCATGTGGAACCCAATGTGACATCTTTTGAATCATTCCCATGGCTTTCAAGCGTTTGGAGACTGTTGTTTGATCAACGCCTAATGCTACTGCAAGTTGTTCCTCCGTTTGACACGAATCCTGCTCGAGCAATGCTGTCAATTCTTCGTCTTGAAATTTTTTTGGCTGTCCAGCTCGCTCTTGGTCTGCCAAGCCGAAATCACCACTTCTAAACCGTGCAAACCACTTCTGACACGTTCGCTCAGCTAGAGCATGGTCACCATACACTTCCACCAAAATACGATGACTTTCAGTCGCACTTTTCTGCATGTTAAAGTAATGCAGCAGGACACCCCGCAAAAACACTTTATCAGGCACAAATTGCGCCATGTTCACTTAACTACAAACTAGTGTTGTTGACGCTTTAATCCACTGCCCTATACTATGAACGATACGCGATGACAGGGGTTTGCGACACATGTGTGGATACACGGAACTGTGGGACGCTCCGTTCGTTGCGCCATCTCTTGTCCACCCGCACGAATTAATTCCTAGACCAAATATTAGTATAATAATTGCTCACTCCTGCAAGTAAGTGAAAACTTCATGTTTCTATATCAACTAATGGTCATGATATAGACTTAAGTTTCCATATAAAACAATTAAATAATTTAGGTCTTATGTATAACTTCGACTGATTTGATTCAAGTTTTTGTTCAATGTTTGTTTTTAGAAAATTGATTCCATAATTCTAGAAAAGAATAGTAAACAAAATAATTCACCACCTGCAGACTCTGTTTGCACTTAGATGCAGATGCAGCAGCATATCTTAGAACTACTTCCTACATACAAGTACTTTAAGAAAAGAAAGTCATGAGATTCTCTTGAAAAAAATCTTTTCAAAAGAAATACCTATTCTTGTCTGATGTGAGTAATGTAATTTTTTTTAAAAAAATTATTAGCTCATAGCCCATCCCACTCATCTTCTCAGCTCTCACTCATTAGCTCATAGCCTTCTCTTCATCCTATATAAAGACGGCAAGGCATAAATGATACATAATAAATCATAGTACCCAAACTAACTCAACTGTTTTGCGATACGCAGAAATTACGGGGACCACTGAGTTGAGTTGAGTTGAGTTTGGAGTTTAACATCTCGTTTAGCAGCGAAGCTACATGAGACGTAGTCCTACAGCTTAAGGTGGAATCCGAATCACATGAGAATGGGACCTGGTCTTCCCGCGCCCACGACGCGTAAGCCAACCATACAGCCACGAAGAAGTTCAGCGGGACCATTCTGAAATTCATACCGTTGTATACCATGAAAGCTGATTCAGTTGGATGGGAACATAGCCTCCTTGTTGTATAATATTCATCTGTTATTATTATTATTATTATTATTATTATTAAGTGAACGCACTTTGTATCAATCATACATTCTTGTAAGCTGTAGAAACTGAAGTAGTAATCGAAATAAAAGAAAAGCAAATGACAAAATTTATTTTTAGTGTTTAAAATTACAAAAACAAAAGAACGAAAGAGAAAGAAAGAAAGAAATATCAAGCAATAGTTGCCAAAACTTAATTTCCGAATAAGTCAAAGTCTTAGAGCAAAAACTTATATAGTTCTGTTCCTCAAAAACGTAATTAACGAGGAAACAGACCACCTAAACAAAAGACTGAGGATTATGTAAATAATATGCAGAAAAATCATGAGAAAAAGATTTAATGAAAGAGAGTAACAAATTTAGAGCATTATACAAAGTTTCAAAGATCAAGCTGAAACAGCAACAGAAAATATGAAGTGACACAGACAACGGTAACAGCAAAACAAAACACACGATGGGCTCTTAGCAGTTCTAGCGAAATAAATTAGCAGATAATTCATGTATGTTTAAACTATTTTTATATTTCTACAACGGACAGTAAATCTGCAAATTATTATTGGAATAAGGTGTATAAAATTACTGGTAATACTGCTAATGCATTTTTCGTAACGTTGAAGGGACAGTCAAAAGAGAAAAGAGTCTACACGCCGGCAACGTTGTACTAAAACTCACGCATCGTATCACTGGTTATTTGTTCATGTACTTTCTCATCTGAAAGGCCCTGTAGTTCATCTTATGCGTAAGTATGGTTTCAATAAGTTGTCACAAATATAGAAACAGTAACTCCTATGATTCATAATTCGTAATGAGTTAAGAAGTAGTGAACAACGTAAATGGTGTTTACATCTGGTGTTCTATTTAATATTTTTTTTTTCAAAAATAGTTATAAACAATTATCAACCCATTGAAGAATAACTTTTGCTTCTATTGAATTTGACAACTGATCTGTAATATTCATAGAATACGTCGCAAAGTATTGTGGATTTACGACATATCACAACAATAGGCATAATACAATTAATCTTACCTGTGGCAACTGAACGACAACTTGACATATAGCTCCTGTAGTTACTGGATTAACTGAACGCACTTTCCCAGCATAATTACGACAATGACGATTAAACAACGAATTTATAACTGGGAGTGGAACTGAACTTAATAGCAGAGTTTGTCTATAGTAACGACTCCACCCATTCAATGTCCACAAGCGCACCCGAGAAAAGTCCGCACCATGTGAGTCTCTGGGTTGAAGGTGGAGATGTTCGAAGATATGGAGAACGTGATTCCAATTCTGCATAAAGAAGATATCAGCTTGATCAAGAATTAAAACTTCAATCGATGTTAGGAAATCATAATCTCGTTCGCTGTCCCCTTCTGCCCCGACGATCATTCGAAGTCCAAGAGGTGAGGCAACTATGATGTCTGATGAATAAAAATCAGCATATAACTGGAATTATAAAAATAAAAATTCGTATAATAGAACGTTTCTCTACTAATTAAAATAATTAAATATTACGATGCAGTAAACTAAGTAATAAACAAAATAGGAAATATATTTTGGTTAAAACTAGGGAATTACAAGTTCATTCATTGAAATTCATGAAAATATATATATATATATATATATATATATATATATATATATACGTTAAAAACGTGTTGGTAATCAAACTTTCCTTTCCCCTCCTATCCCCGAAGAAATTAGTCACAGTTAATGAATGAGCAGAATATCTTGCTTCTGCCACAAAAGAAACTATAAATAGTAATATCATGACCCAGCCCGTGGTATTGTACGGAATGTAGCTCAAATACGATCCACGAACACAGTCTTCATTTATTGTTTTAATGTTGGTAATTTTATATATCACGCATGTACCTACAGGCGATTAAGTTAAGATGTATTTAATGTAAATTATATGTGTCTTTAAACTGCGTGTGTCTCAGTTGTCGAAGAGTGATATGTTATAAGGAGGATTATCACTAGCACACTTATTACTATAGTTCAGATTTCTAAGCAAAATGCTTATTTCTTTGAACACTTCTAAAGATATGCAGAAACGTTGTACTTCGTAGTACGCACTCTGACAAGCAATTTAAATTATGGTTTATAGTGCTTAAAACGCTTATTCTGATAAATTATTTTGCTTGCTTATTTTATGATTTTCAATTAAAAATTGCACATTTTACTAAAAAAATATCACATTAAAAATGCATATTGAACTCCTATGCACTACTTTTATTATCACTCATTCCATATTTTCCGTATTACATTCATAACCACTTCTCCAAACTACTTGATTTTATAAAGCATTAGAAAATTCGAAATAATTCCTTACAACATTCACTTTCTCTTGACAGAAGAAATTTCAGTAATATTTTCAGGGGACCTAAGGTGTTGCTAAAACTGAATTCGATAAGTTTAGCCAAGTACTACTAAAAAATCCTGATTACAAAACACTGTGCAAAATTTCTGCAAAGCATTTCGGTGAAGAAACAAATATTGCAGAGGAATCCATCAAAAAAGAATTGTGTTGCTTTCCACATGCTCCTGTGACGGCATGCAATGTGAAAACAGCACTTTCACTGCACAAATCATTTTTCAGTGACAAACGCAAGAAAATCTCAGTATGACCTTATATACTGTAATATCCTCGAATAAGGCAGTATTTTACCAAAATAAATATTTCGTTTGATTTTCGTGTATTTGTTTTTGCTTATTCTGATGCTTATTATTATTATTATTATTATTATTATTATTATTATTATTATTATTAATAATAATAATAATAATAATAATAATAATAATAATAATAATAATAATAATAATAATAATAATAATAATAATAATAATAATTTATCGAGCATATTTGCATGCTTACGTTATTATTTGATGTACTTATAAATCCGAGTACAAATAAGAATCGAGCCTTTGGTTGTCCAAATTGGTACTCAGCTTAACTCTTATATCTGATGGTGAACCTGCTAGTCCCTTTCCACATAGTCTTGGATGCTGACTATTTATAACAGATTTACTTTCCTGAAGCTTTACTAATAGATGTTAGTATGGTTTAAAAAGTTGACACCTGTCAAACTTAAGTCTGAAGTTGATTTGAGGTCCTCGCTATATGTCTACTTGACTTCACTACTTCCTCTGGTTTTGAATTTCAGACCAGAAGTTTTTGTATAGAACTGAATGGCGAGCTCTTAACATATGTCACATGCAGTTAGACATAACTCTCACTTGCAATATGATGTGCTCATGTTTTCAGCTTATGGAATTGTAGTTTGAAGAAGAACTAAAATGTCCACATACAAATTTACGTGAAGAAGCAATTTTAATGCACGAAGTTGCAATATCAGCGTGTACGATCTCATCCACAAACACACATCACATGTTTCAGGAACGAACACATACTTTTCTGTTATGTAAAATTAATAAACTAAAAAATAAATGTAAGTACAATAATAATACATATTATCACCATCTAAGTATTCTGTCACTCGTACATCACTTGCTGCAAATTTAAAAGTTTCCGTGCGTTACAATTCTCTCTCAAGTTTCTTCTTTGACATTTCCTCTTTGATTTCATTCATCAACTGCAATCATCTTCTTCTTCTTTTAAATTCTACCCCATCTAAATTTAAAAATCAATAACCAAGCCTCAAAATCAATCAACATATATTTATGTGCATTTATTACCTTTAAACTTTTCTTCGTTACTGTAAGACCAACGCGGAAAGTGTCATCAGTGTTCCCTGCAAAAGTCATTTCATAATCCTCCGGTTTGGGATTTTTCCGAGGCATTGCTATCTCTTCTCCACTGAATTCATCAACAAAACGTTTCTTGTTAAGTACATTTGCTTTCTCATCCGGCATCAGAATACTGATGATATTTTTCACCACCCTGGAAAACAAATATCAACGTTACCATAACATGTATAACACACATAACTTCCAGATTTAAATAGATAGAACTGTAGAAAATTAATTAAAGATTGACAAATAAAATAAGGTATGTATTTGCTTGTACGGACTAGTGATGCTGTGCACTGTTGAATCGAATGATCCTCCCTCTCATGAATTTCAACACAAAACTATAGAAGGTCTCTAATCTCCGACAAAATACATACAATGTTCTATTAAAAATTGAGTGTTATTAATAAATATTCAGGAAAATGTGTTATATAAAATTGAGGATTACGTTCTCCCTCATTATTGGCCTCAATTGAGACGATTGGAAATTCTTAAAAAAAATTAGAACATCCGACTTTTTTTTTTAACGAAAGTAATTATGGAATTTTTATTCAAATTCTCGGCGGGTAGGTTAAGTAAGTCCTCATATTTGATCAAGTTCAACTGAAAAAGTGGGTATTATATCAAAACCTCAATAAACACATATTTTATTTTGTGTTTACGAAAATTATCATAGAATATACTTTTTTAAACCTTGGGGAGAAAAGTTCCTTATCTTGTTATCGATTGATTTTAAATGCAAGTAGCAGGAATCACTGTGAATCCTCGAAAAGCATACTCCATATTAAATGAAATTATATTTCTACGAAAGATATCTAGGATCATATTTTTAATCGGAGGCGGGGGGGGGGGGGGGCAGTAATCCTTATCCTTTTAGGGCCTGATTTTACCGTTCATTCTGGACTGATTTTAATCCCAAGCACTAGGTATTACGGAAAAAATCAAAGAAAATATGCATTATATTATTGTAAAACCGAATGAATTTGAACATTTATTGGTGAACTATAAACGAACTCGGGGGAGAGGGTGACAGAAGGTACATCCACTATTTTATTCTTTACTGATTTTATCTCCATGCAAAGAGGATGATTGGTTAACCTTAAAGAAAATGTCAACATGTTACGCCAAAATCAAACACTTTTAGCGAAAATTATCGTGAAACACATTTTGAACTTGAGGGGCAGGAGGAGGAATAATTCACCCTTTTATTCTTGGTAGATTTTAACTCCAAGCTGTAGGGATATTCACAATACTATTAAAAAAATATACGATAAGTTTTTTCATAATCAAATAACTTTTACGTAGTCTATATTGGAAAATTGTCTTACATGTCAATGTGTAAACTTGCAACATACGGTGAGTTTCACCCCCCTTTACCCTTATTACTTACTGGATTGCAACCCCAAACAACAAGGTTATTTCTGCATGTTGAAGGAAGGTCCATAGCAAGTTTTGTTAAAATAAGGTAGTTTTACGACTTATCATGGAATACATGAGTAGAACACACAAATGCCAAGCGAGTCGAATTCTAGAAGCTTCATTAATGTTCGCTTCAACTAGAATATTAATGTGTAATAAAGCAAAATATTTGTCTTAATTAGTTGGTAGTAGTTTTTCTTCCTCTATATTTCGGTATCAGTCCAAAGACACCGAAATATAGGAAAGAAAAACTACCCCGCATTTAAGGTAAATATTTTATTTTACTTCATGATACACACTGTTTTTGTTTTCTAAAATATAGTTTAAGCGTACGATCGGTTTAACTGTACAGCTAATTTAACTTAACCCTTGTGCTTGTAAGCAATGTGTTCAAGGGCACACAACCACTTACAAAACGGTTCCTATAATTTTAACAAAAGTATGCATTATGTATTCTGTGCTTAGTAAATACAACAAAGAGAAAGGCTATTTTTTACAATATTTTCTCTTATTGTCTTACAACGAATTTCGAACTGGCACCAGGATGTAATCACTGCAATGTAGAAATTATTTCTGATTATTCGGCGAAGTAGCAGAATCCAACACTTTGGTCCCTTCAGGTATTTCACAGTCCTCAGTAGTTAACAGGCAGCTCTCCATACGTTTCCTCAGACTATCATAAAATTTTGACATTAATGTGATTTTCTTGACGATGTTTTGTACCTCTCTTAAGCGGGACTTCTATGAACCTTAACACTAAGTGCTTCAAGATAAAAGAGCCCACTCGTCAATTGCCTTTCCTTAAACTGCTGGACTTAATTGCTATTTTTTAAATTTAATTTTGTGGGCCAAGTAAACTGTTATGCCACGCGCTTTTAATTCTAGACAGATCTGGCAATTCCTGAAGCACGTCACACATCACTCCAAGATTCGAAATCAACATTTGTTAAGTTTTCTTCAGAAGACCTTTATACGCACTTCTTTTATTTCTTTCCCTTCTTTCATCACTTCTGAAGTATGCAATAAACACTTCAAAATATTTTTACACTGCGGACATACTTCTAAGCTAGAAGTTACACACGTGCTATCTAAAATTCTTCCAGTTTTCCAGATTTCAATGTCAAGCTGTTCCGCTTTTGCTCTTAACTTTCTAGCATTTTTTGTTGATTAAGATATAATATGTATTTGTCCCGAAAAGATTTGAGATGATTCACATGAGAAGGAAAATCTTTATTTAGTAGATCTGCTAACCTGTGATTTGCACAGTGCCAAAGTATGTGTAATATTTGAGGAAACTGTTGCTTGAGTAAGATACCTACTTCTGATTTTCTACCAAGCTGCCCCATAAGTTGCAACTGTAACAGGATTTTATTTCAAAAAAGTCATTGTGAAACCCAGCTGCTGTTAAACGCATCATCAATGAGGTGAACACGCTTTCGGCAGTAGTGTCTTCTCAAGGAAGATGTCGGTGGATGGGCCCATGACATTTGAGCGCGGCCGTTTGGGCGCAAAACCTTTTATCCAAATAGGTTTACCTACCTACATATGTTATAATGTATTTCATAACTAGAGCCCAAATGTTTAAGCATTGGAAATTTCGAAAAAACTTCCGCAAATGAGTCTGCAAAAACTAAAAATAACATCCTGAACACAGCGAAGTTTTTGCATATCATGCACAACTTGTCTCTACCAGTTGAGAAGAAATGGGAAGAAACCGTAGCAAACTATTGACTGCCCGGTCTCCGTACTATGCGGCTTAGTTTTAAAAGAATATTTTCTTTTAATAAAATAAGACATATGTAACAAAGACATGTAATTTATGTATAAAAAAAAATCGTTAATGTTTAGTAATTATAAAGATGTGACTATATATTCATACTGTATTGTGCACTTGATTTTTGAGTCAGACATTATTAAATTTATTATAATAGTGTACATATTTTCATTTTCTATAATAAATTATACCAATATAATACGTACCAAGAGGTCAGAAGAAACGAATAAGAGCTGTTTTTGGAACAAAAATGGGTGATTCAGAAAGTATTTAGTGAATGCTTTTTGTTATTTGATCTGCCCATTAGGCCGGATAGTTGATACTCTATTGTATCAATAAAAAGTTATTTCGGATTTCATAAAAATACACACTTATAGGCACTAGCTATACATTGAAATAGGAAGAATTTGGCCAAACAAAATTTACTGTAGGAAGTCTGTGACACTCCAAAACAATTTTTTGTCCTTTATGATATATCTAACGTAAAGGAACGATACAAGTGGGCGGCAAAAAAACAGCATTATTTCCAATGAGAATATGCAATCTGTATGACAGTATGACAGAATTCTCAATGACCAGTTAAGAACGAACAACCACGCCGAAGCAGCTCATCGTGTTGCTTTGCGCCCAAACGGCCGCGCCTAAACGTCTGCCCCCAAGCGTCCTGCTCCGTAGTGGGTTCACTCATGCCTGGAAGCACTGTTCTGAGGTACACAATGAGTGATGACAGATGGCTAATTGTTGAGTTCTGTCTATAAGAAGGGCTATTTTACTGTTCGAAGTTGAGTATTTTCTTAAATAATTTGCTTTTCATTTTCGGTAGTAATGTGATTAACGATATTGATATATGCGTTAGTTGGACGACCCATACAGATTGCATTCAGTTCTTGCATATCAATTTTAAACTCAAAATCATGAAACGCTTGATACTTTTTAATCAATAACTTCTGCCATAGAAACGATTTCCTTTCAATTTTCATATGCTTTCGTGCACATTGCTTCTACAGATTTCAGTTTTGTTGTGCTCAATATTTTAACAGCGACCTGGTGAACTGCACTTTCTTTATATTTGATTTTTTTTTTTTTATGACGTACAGAAACCATTTGCTCTCATTTATCACTATCTGCGGCATTGATACAAATTGAAGCCAATGGGTGTGAAATAGTCATCTCACATAGCGTTCTGTTTGGTTCTAGCATACCAACTTCTTTGCAAGTTTTGCAAACCAGTATTTAACCTTTTACAATTACTCACTCATATATAATCTGGACATAATATATATTGTCCAGATTCCAACTTCCGGAAGATCATTTGGGTTACTAGTTTGAAGTCTGCAGCGGAGGATCACTGATAACGTCACTAACATTACACCCACTTCTGTTTGTAAAGTATTCGGTTTATATACCTCCTCAGAATTACCCTGGGCTTCTTTGCTGTCTGAGAAGGTGCAAAACAGTTTCTAATTTTTGTGTTCGTATTGAAATTCCACAGCGAATTAAGGACAAAGAAATAGAAACACAATGAACGATGTAATATATACGGAGCTAGGTCAAATATACAGCAGCGCTATAATTAAGCGAGCTCTACAAGCACAGCGTTGCCAGATCCGATAATTCGGATTATGCTAAGATACTTGAAGACTACACGAGATGAATCTCTACGTATAAACTCTTGAATTGTAATGGTGTTTAGCCTTCATTTTGATATAAGCAAAATACAACAAATAGATTAATTTTTTATTCTCTTGTTGATCCGACACCAAAATGTGCCGTCACAAGGATTCTAGAGCAATTGGTGGCTGTGTTCGGCTTGTTGTTGTGTCATCTCGTAAGGCACAAGTCGAGGCCATCTACAAACAAACTACATACAGTTGATGAAGTTGAACACACTGTGCTTTGAGATGATCCCATCTAATCGACGTGTACTTGTGCATGAATTGGATATTAGTCTTCTCCAGGAGAATTGTATTTATAGCAACTGTTTTCCCAGCTCGAGGTTGGTATTCAACGCTCATATCACCTGTCATGAATCGTGTTAACCAGTTTTGGGTTATCCGGATATTCAAAAGTTCCCTCCCCTTCCAAAGTATAGATTTCCTTTGCAATTTCCGAGGCGTTCACCATTTTCTTCCAAAAATGTCTTAACGGTATCGAGTAGCCACTTGATCGAGTTCCCATATTTGAAAATGAAATGAAATCTTTGAGTTTTACGTCCCACGGTTATGCCGGTTAGGCTAAAGGAGACGGTGATTATGAGAAATGAATGAAATGGTGGAATGAAGAAAGTGGGAGGAAACGGGAGAACCCCGAGAAAACCCACGCACACGGTGTTTGTCCACCACAAAGTTTACTTGGCGAGGGCGGGGACCGAACCCAAGACCCCAAGCACCAGAGGTGAACGCTCTACCACTGAGCCACAGCGGCCCCAAGTTCCCATATTTGATCGTGTCAGTTGACTAATACGGAAACAGGAGCTGATACGCTGTCTACGTAACGATTGACATACGCACTATGTCATACTAACTCCTGGTTAAATTTAGTACTTCCACATGACGGAACAATATAATACATTTGAATGGGTTCAAATACAAACGAATATATGCCTCACTCTGTTATATATGCAAGACAAATTATTTTGACCTGCAGGACATAATGTTCGTATCATCAGACATAATGGTACGAATTTTGGTACTTAGGAGATTTCTGGCTTGAAGCATTTATACTTATCACCGGAGTTAATATGAACGAGTCATGGAGTGATAGTGAGGATAGCTTCCTTTGTCTCAAAGAATATATTCGTATCTCTTGACCCACCAATGATATTTGGTATGTGGAGATTTTGTTACAGAAAGCAGAAATCTGTAATCCATCGTTACAAATGCAATGCATGAGCGATTGGGACACAAACTACAGACTTTCACCGAAATTCCAGACTGCTAGACACTCTGTTTAACTCATAGTAATAGGTAAAATACTATGTATTATAAATTTGAAAGGAATAATGTAGATAAGAGGTTAGTCGTCTGCTCCAGCAACTAAGAGGCTCCAGTTTCAACCTTTCCGACAAGATTTCTCCTCATCTTTACCTTTAGTATATAGATCCTGGATAACATTCTTTTAAGAAAAGATCAAGCTCCACATCTTATACTGTCACTGATCCAGTGTAAAATGACTCCCGCTGCTAAGCTCTAAATTAACTAATTAAATCAGAAATACTTTTATTTAATACAATGGGACCTTAAAGACTTTTGATAGAGCGATAAATTGTCCGAGGTCATAATATTGATTAAACAGTAGCAATACTAGTAAGTTTGTGGAAAAAGTTACCTGAGTGCAGCTTCTTTAAAAGGCACAAGTATTAACACTTTAGGTCTAGTGAGGCCTTGGTCCCGAAACTCCTCAGGAGTTTCATCACGTTTGGTTATTTTTGCATTGTGATGCAAAATTTTAGTTCGAGTTTTTAAAATATGATTCACAGCATGAAGACAATATACAAATCTAATTTCTTCTCCATTTTTATGAGTCCTTTCACAATAATACAGGTCTTGGTAGTTGTTAATAACAGAAAATAGTTCCTTTTGCAAAGTAGTAAAAATCTCAGATGAATCTAAATCTTGGTCTTTCAGATTACCAGAATTCGCACTACTTATGTTGTTTTGAATTTGCTGTTTCACGTAGAGTGTGGACAAGTCTACAGTTTTTATTGGCTTGGGTACGGTACCAAGTTCTGCGTATTTTGTATCTCCATCTATAAGTGTCTTAGGTTCAGATTTTACATTTGTACTGGAAACTTTGCCTGATTCACTAGCCGGTCGTGGAAGTTGGATGATAAGTTGCCCGAGCATTTGCCAAGTCACTTCATGCACTTTCTCTGACGGTGGATCACTGGTTATGCCTTTGAAAGTATCTTCACTCAGTTCATATTCAAGATGACGGCTAAATGGATCTTGACAGCTCTCGATCTCCTCCTAATAAAAGAATAAAATAAATCATTTTCTTACTGTTACTTCACCAAAAACTAATTCTATGCACTTTACTGTTAAACCTTACCCTAATTCCTTCTACACTTTCAGGCTATGATGGACACAATTACTAAAATATTCCTTTTGAAACGTTCTTCTGCCTTGTACCTGTTCTTCAAGGGAAACCGTTTAGCAATCATGTCCATCATAACATTGAAGTATGGAAACTGGTACAGGATGTCATTTAAAAGCATTTTATTCAAGTTTTGAGATTTTTCAGAGTAAAAAATTCCATCATCATCTAATATGTTTAGTAACGCTAATAAGGTACACCGAGAAACAGGTAAGAGAAGCTTTGAAACTGTATGGATAATAATATATTGTTTTTGCCTTTTCAAATATCAGGTTGTCTAGAAAGTGTTGAGCCTTTTGTGTATGAGATGGCGTTAGTGCGTTAAATCTTGGGATATATGACTCGCAGCAGGTCAGGTTTAATGTCATTTGCCACATTAAGTTAGATTTGGAAACAGTGGAGAAATTCTTATAATCAGACTAAGGTATTGCGCCGTGAAGATATTATGACTTTCTACAAAACTGCACTACATTTTACAATTTTATTTCGATAAAGGGGTAAATGCTGCGCAGGCCCGTGAAGAAATTTGTAATGTTTATCGGCAAGATATGTTTACAAAAGCAATAACCAAAAGACGATTCAGTCGCCTTCGTTCTGGAAATTTCGATGTACCAGATGCTTCTAACAGACAGCGACCAATCAGAAAAAAGAAAGAATGATATTCTGGAAAAAGTCGAGCAGCACTGGCATGCAAGCAATCACGACATCGTCTACGACCTAAACATCTACCACCAAATGGTATTAAACCATTTGGGAAAAGCTGGCTACAAAAAGAATCTTGACATTTGAGTGCCACATGATCTCACAAAAGAATAATTTACTCGATCGAATTTCTATCTGCGTATCTCTACGGAAACGTAACGAACTTGATCCATTTCTGAAGCAGATCATCACAAGTGATGAAAAGTGGATAACCTACAATAACAAATGTGCAAAACGGATCGTGGTTGAAGGGAGAAAAAATTAAATAAACAGTTTCTGGCTAAGCCGACAATGACGCCCAGAAACGCTATATTCTTCGTTTGGGGCACTGGAAGACCATCATATATCACGAGCTGCTGCCGCTGGACAAAACGATAGATTCGAACTATACCGTCAACAATTAGCACGACCGCACCCATCAATTAAAAAAAAAAAAAAAAAAAAAAAAGCCGAAACTGGCCAACAGAAAAGATGTCATATAGCATGCTCACAACGAAGGTCAGACTGCATACATCTTTAACGACACATCAGAAATTAAAAGAAATTCGCTGGGAGATTTTAATGCTTCCAGCGTATAACCCGGACCTGGCACTGTGAGACAATCATTTGCGAACCATGTGTCACAATCATTTGACTAGAAACGAAGGTCTACAGCGACGGGATTACGATGTTGTCAGAAAAATGGCGAAAAGTCATCTAACAAAATGGTGCATGCGTGGTCTCATTATGTTATTTTCAAATCAGAATAAATGTCTTCTCAATTATGACCTCCAACGGCTCAATACTTTTTAGACAACCTGGTATTAAATGTTTATCGTATAGCATCCATCGGTAAATATAAGTAAAGAATATTTCACTAAGATTCTAGAAAATTCCATTTTTAAATCAATTCTAGCGTAACAAGTTTTGTAAGTCTTGAAAATGTTCGTCTGATTTAAAGAGTTTTACGTTTGTAAATACTTTCATAGCTTTTAAAAGTAAAGAGTCAATGGATATTTTTTTCGTGAGTGTCAATTACACTTTTTCCACATTTTTTTTTTTTTTTTAATGCATAATATTCTTTCGTGAGTAAGTTCGGAATTAATGGACCAATCTGAATATTGTTTCGGTTTTGACATTTAGTCTTATCAAAATTACAACTCTCTCTGTCTATCAAAAAAGTGTCTATTGACTTGAAGCCAGTGACAACAGAATGAGAGGTGAGAACGCACTTTTGCTGGCGGTTGTAGAAATCATGATATTTTTCTACGAGTTTTTAAGAACTTTATAAAATTCTTTCACAGCAAATCATTTCAGAATGGTGTGTATCAGTACCTATTATAATTATTATTATTTAACCCTAGGAACACCCACGTATTTTGGCTTACATTAAAAACTAATGGGTGTGAGCCTCAAGCAGTCCCCTTCCCCCTTGGTGTTCTTACGGTTAACACTCAGGTTTCTTCCCCATACCTATCTTTCTAAACCTTTTCTAGACAGCTGAAAAAATTCGTACTTAACTTCTAAAAACTATATAAAAAGTTATACATTAACTTTGGGGAAATATTTCTCTATTTATGGGTGATACAAAATAGAAATACTATGCACTACACTAAAAAGATGTTGCTACTACATTACTGTAGCGATACAAATATAAAAATATTAAGTCATATTAAAAACAAATCTTCTTTTCTGAGCCCACTATTCTTACTATAAGTAACATGTTTCGACATTTAGACTTTAAAGCACGGCTTGTAAGTGTGCAAGCCTGTTATTTAAAAAACTGTTTTTAAATCGCAAACCAGTAAGGAATGACATTTTCTGGTGAACTGCAAGATAGTCTGTTTCGAGTAATCTGTGGCTGAACTTGTGTGAATTTATACTAGTGTGAGTAAATCTTCCGGTGCAAAATCACATCCTAATTTAGTAAAGGTATGCGTCCAGGAACCGTGAGTAAACTTGCGGAGGACTAGAATGTTCTTGTGAAAAAGTAGTTCTTATGAATCTTCAATCATTGTAATATAACTATAAAAATATTAAAATTAACTATTTACTTCTTCAATATTGATTCATCAAGTTTGAAGAAATACATATAATTAGTGAATTAATTATATTACGTGTACATGATGTATGATGTAGCAGTTTAGCAGTGGCGGAAGAATACAATCGAACAAGTCATGCATTCATTCTGAATAATGACACGAAAACCGGAGGAATAAACACTTCAACATAGTGCAGATATTATGTAAAATTAGTGAAGAGAAAAACATCAGATGAAGTTAAATTAATACTAAACTTGTTTATACTTTTATAGTGATCACTAAAGTTTATTAAATATGTGAATCAACGATTTACAGTGCGAATTTCGCGTCCGTAACCGTAATCGTCCGTGTGCGTGTTGCGTCAGTTTATTCCTTTACTATAAGCTAAAGGACTGCTATTCATAAATACAGGTTTGAAGTGAAAATTAATATTAAAATGTCTACTCTATAATATTGTGAAATGTAAAACATATGTAAGTATTTGTGAACAGTAAAGAGGGCAGTAAAACAAATGTCACTAAGACAGCCCGAAAATATACATGTTAAACTAAATTGAATTTGCTTAATGAAAGTGTTCCTATTTTATTGCATGATTAGTTATAAGTTGTCTGCATGTTAAATTCGTAATGTTTGTGCTTCAATGTAAATAACTGAATGAAAATCATACCGGAATTTCATACAGTTATTCACATGGTGATTCTTAGTATGTTCGCGCTATTGAAGGATCTGATCACTGAGTAGTTCATAGTTTTGGTTCGAATCCCAACGTGGTAATATAGCGCACCGAACAGGATCCGAACCCCTCACGGTCACAGGATTCAACGGACTAATGCTGTTTATCAGAGGAACGTAAGAACAGAAAAGTTACTGTGTTATCCTGATTATTATGATCAAGACCTTTTCTGGAAATATGGGCCTTGCATGAATAAAGCAATAAAAAGAACAACTTAATGATAATCAACCCACAACGATGCTGATAATAGTATATCCAATTAAGCAACAGTTATCTGAAATGTGATGTTCAGATTTCACGAAATTTATAGATCTCCAGCATAGATAGCAGAAGTGTAATAGCATATAAGAATAACGACTATAATTATTCAGTCCAGTCATTTTGAGAGTATGTACTGAAAAATCTATTTAGTGTGGAAAAAATTCTTTCGATATATTTGAAAAACATGATTACATCATCTGAAATTGTAAATAGGCCTATTGCGGGCGTGTATAGTGTTCTTGTACGAGCATTTGTGTGTATATATTGTTCGGTTTCAAATTATGCCCATTATATAAAATATGCAGCTAAGAAAAGATTTATGTCTACTACTGGCTTGTGCTCTGACTTCTAAAAGTAGTTATAAAAATAAGCAAGTAGGAAAGTATTTCTTATCAGTGTACATCTTTTTCCCTTTTTTAAAAAATGTTCTTTGCTTTAAGAATATTTTTGTATAAATCTTCACAACACACAATAACAAATAAAAAATAACACTTCACATTAACTACTATAAAACACAAAATAGTAGAACTTTCGAGAGATACACCCCCTATCTTCAACTGACATGAGTTTGGAAAAGGTTAAACTCAAGTCTAGAACCCTTTAAAACCTCAAGTCAGTTAAAGATGAAGGGCGTGTCCCTTGAAAGTTCTACTGTTTTATGATTTATAGCGGTGAATATGAAGCGTTATATTTTACTTACTACTGTAACAATTATCACTGCTAGCAACTTACACTACTTTAGTTTTCAATAGTTCATCAGTCAATCAATTAGAAATGATTGCTATGTACAAATAATGAGAGGCAAGCGCAGAATAAGTGGACTCAGAATAGCAGGAATTGTCCATCCAAAGAGAGACCACATGAAAACACAAACTGCCCATAGAGAATTACCACAAACAATTATGTTCCCCACGCGCCACTCCACTGCATCTTTTGTTAAAATATAAATGCTATTCAAGAGACACATAACATAATTTTCTGTGTCATGCTTCATAATATTTGCAGCTTAGTTATAGACTACATTCTTCATTCAAAAAATGAAATTCCAACTTACTTTTTCCATTATTTCATCTTCTGAATCAGTATCGTTTGAGTCTTTTTCCTCGACTTCACCATCTTCACTGTCACCAACTGCCTCCGTTTCTTCTTCAGCTTTCTCCTCCGTGTTGTTCTCGTCTCCACTACTCTCTGATTCATCACTATCAATCACCTTGGGCTTAGCTCGGCCAGAAGAACCAGAAAAGGTGGCAAGCAACTGAGTGTAGGCACTTTGTTCACTTTCTGACTCAGAGGACGCTTCACTAATTGCAGTTTCCTCCACTTGAGGTACAGAACTTCTCTCCTCCTTAAATTCCTCATCTTTTCGCACAGCATGTTCTACATCAACTTTTCTACGTTTGTGTTTACGTCTAGGATTAAAATTACCTTTTCTTCTGTATTTACCCTTCATTCTTGACGAGTTTGACTGTTTCCTCACAAACAATTCAAATCTGAAAATGATTACAAAATGTTTTAATTTCTAAGAGTAACCAAAATGTATTTTACAAGCATTCTTAATTTCCAAAAAATTCCATTAAACCTATAATTGCTCTTTGTTACTTATTACCTGGCATTTGGCAATACCACCGAATAAACAAACATAAGAAGCATAGTATTTTAAGGTTTTCATATTTGTGCAATATGTATATAAATATGATAAATTATAGTACTTTATCTTATGCGTGCTTAAATTTTATTATTGTGCTATTTCGATGTCTTACTAATACTGACATCATTACGTAGGTACTTTAGAGTGTGTAACCAAGATGCCTGATTTAACACATTTTAAATCTCTTAATTTTCCTTTTTTTTTTCCCAAAGATTTATAAAGTTTTCTTCTGCTAAAAGCACTGAACTTCCAGATTTGTTCAATCACTGAAATGCACTAATTAAAATTTCCTGCAAAAATTACTGACACTATGTACAAACCTTATAAAATTATAGAAACTAAAATTTTGGCAAATTATAGTACTTTGTATTCATTATTATTATTTTCAGGACTTCAGGAATTTAGTGAAGTTCAGGGGCTGGACAGAGATGGAAGTTCAGTGCTTTTAACAAGAGCAAAGCTTATAAATCTTTGGTTTAAAAAAAAAAAAAAGAAAAAAAGGTAACTTGATTAGGCTCTTTAAGGTAGTGTGACCCTGGAAGATGTCAGTAGATTAGAAAGAAATCGAAATGATAGGTATATTAACAGAACTCCAATATGCATTCGGTGAAGTACTATAATTCTACATATTTATATATATACAAAGCATTTTGTTTATTAGAGATGGAACATATTATCTTACGCCTCCTTATCAACTGATATCTTTCGAAAAGTTACTAGAAGTGAACTCTCCCTTTCTTTTCTATTTTAATTTTATTTTAAAGGAAAACAATATCGTAATGATTCTTTGAAGACAGAGATTTAGTATTTAGGAAAAGCTACGAATTAAATCGATGGTTTATCAAATTTGAAGTTTCTTATTTATTAAAAAAAAAAAAAAAAAAAAAAAAAAAACTTTACGAAGCCAATTCAATCCAAGGATGTTAATAAGAACGGAAGCAAACCCCCTCCCTACAAAAAAAAAAAAAAAAAAAAAAAAAAATCGCAGCGCGGAGCCGAAACCGATAACATCAGTTCCAAACACACAACAGATTTTTCGAGGAACACATTCATTGAATACGTCAGAAGAACTGACATTGACCTTAAAACAGGTTTTACAGAAAAATGACAAATAGATATAACGAAACCGTTGTAGGGTGCTCCCTCGAGTTCTCGTTTCACAGTTGCTCAACAACTTTTGCAGCTTGTAACAATCTTAAGCTAACGACATTTGCAAACGATAATGAAAAACTTTCAAAACATAATTCATTGCGAGCTTTATTTTCAGTTTCGTGAAGAGAACCAATATATCAGAATGTATTTCGCTTCTATTCTCAAAACAAGTGAAATTATGGTTTTCGGCTCTGTGAACAAAAATTATTATTATTATTATTATTATTTCAGTTAACTAGGATTGGCTTTTTGGATCGTTGTTCACCTGTTTCTATCTTGTGGCGTACCCACTGTGACACCACACTGCAGCATATCGTTCTTCACACACTCTCTCTCTCTTTTCCTTTTCCATTCCATTCTTATACCATTCACTCGGTGAGCTACGAATTCCGAAGATCTTCTCCTTACCTGTCCAAACCATCGAAGTCTACTTTCTTGTAGTTTCTTTGCTGCTGGTCTCACCTTTACTGTTTCTCGCATCGCTTCACTCTTAATTTTGTCCTTGTGCATCACTTTACACATTCCCCACAGCATTTTATCTCCGCAACATGCAACTTCTATTTCTCTCTTTTCTTCGTCATCCAACATTTTGCTTCGTATATGGCAGGTCTCACTATTGTTTAGTAAACTTTTCCTTTAAGGCGTATTGGCACCCTACGATCACCATTACTCCTGCTGCTTCTGTCCATTTAGTCCAACCGCTGCTAATTCTGCTGTTTATGTCTTCTTCTATACCTGCATTTTCCTGCAGTATTGATCCCAAGGACTTGGATTTCCCCATCATTACCACTTCTTCTTCATCTAGTCGTATTCTCGATTATATGTCTTTGATAGGGGACTGCATCCTCAAACGCCCCTGAAAAAGCGCATACTCAGTGGATTCAGTCAATGTAGAGAACAAGTAGTAATTACATCCTCACACAAGGCAAGAAGACGGAACACTTCGGTAGATATTTGCACAATATCTACTCAAACACGAGAGCTCCTTCGTGGCTAAGCGATTAGCGTACGCGCCTTTGGCGTGGGAGACCCGGGTTCGATTCCCGGCGGGAGCTCATGTGATTCGGTCCCGTCTCATATAGCCTCGCTGCTGAAAAGGACGTTAAACTCAACTATTCAAACACGCAACAAGGAAGGATATCATTCACGAATTCTTAGTTTCAGTTTCGAAGCTACGTATATCCTCCATCGCAGTGAGAAGGTTCATAGTTTCAGTAATTTCTGAGCAGTGCGTAGTTTGAAACACTTAACAGTTCCCAGGGTACTAATTTTGCGCAGTAATACTATATAGATGCATATGGATGTAGGAAAGAAATGAAATGAAATCTTTGAGTTTTACGTCCCGCGGTTATGCCGGTTAGGCTAAAGGAGACGGTGATGATGAGTAATGAATGAAATGGTGGAATGAAGAAAGTGGGAGGAAACGGGAGAACCCCGAGAAAACCCACGCACACGGTGTTTGTCCACCACAAAGTTCACTTGGCGGGGGCTGGGATCGAACCCGGAACCCCAAGCACCAGAGGTGAACGCTCTACCACTGAGCCACCGCGGCCCCTGGATGTAGGAAAGAGTAAAGGAAGGATGAAAATAAGAAATATTTGCGATTAACAGTGTATTTGACAGGGGGTTCTGCCCTTAATTCTCTTCTGAAAGTTTATTTACGTAACATTGTATTCGGATGTTTATAGTGCTGGTTGGAAACAGGAGAAGGTAAGGATTCACTGTTTTCGTTATTTCTCAATAGTGCGTAGTTTGCAACACTTAATAGTTGGAAGGTACCAATTTTGCGAAGCAATACAATACTGCGAATAGATATCTAGCGAAGAGCAAAGAAAGCATGAAATATTTGTGATCAATAGCTAAGAATGAACGACGGAAATGAAAGAAGAGTAATTCTAGGTAAGATATAATAAAATGCAATACAACGTTGAAAACAGCTTCATACGAGTCTAATCCTGGGCCGCTATCTGCGGAAAATGAGCCCTTCAGGAGGGTAACTCCTGTATCCCCGGACAAATTTTAGAAAATTTACCAGATGAACTGGAGAATCTATTTTGGATTGTGAGGAAGAGTGAATGAAAGTTAGGTGAGAAGAATAGTTGAAGTCAGGCCCACTTTAAAACCCACCTGGGTTTTTGAGCATTTTGTATTGGTACAATTAAGGTGACCACATTGCAAGTAATTTTTATCAGATTTTGGACTTCTTGTGGGAGAATTAAATGCTTTCGTGTTAAGGTATACAACTTCAACATAAGACCTTTATAAAGTTCTGAATGCACTGAATGAGTTAAAAAAGAAAGAAAAAAAATTAGCTTGCGATAATTATAAAACAAATTAATGTATGGATTACGCTTATAGCCTATTTGAAGTAAAATATGTAATTTTATATTTTCGAAGATACTTCCGTGAATAGTGTGCTCGCCAACTCAGCGACGCCAAGGGGCATTATCCTTCATACGTTTGACGGATTCAAGGCCAGATGCACCGGTACTACCAGTAAATGCATTAGTAGTAAAACTATTAGTATTATTTCTTACCTTTGATGAGAACACAAGTACTTTTCAGTAAAAATTTGGTTTTCAAACAATAGTTTAGTTCAGTCATTTATTACTACTCTTCAAATAAGCATTCTGTACAATCAACACCAGTAATAGGGTAAAAATTCTTGTCAAATTTAAGAAGCTTAATGCTCAGAGTCCCGAAGACTATGTAATGCTTACTATTTCAAGTGTTGAATTCAAACTTCCATACTAGTGGAAGTTTCGATGTAAAGTAAAGAGACCTGCATTTTCGGGAAATTACCGTCGTGAAAGAAGAATCGCAATCTTCGAATTTTAAAGTTGAAATATTGGGGGTAGAAGCACGAGACGTTCTAAATTTGCTACATAGATTTTCTCGACGATCCAATGTAAAATTTCAAAATAGCAGTCATTTTTTTTTAAAAAACAGCAGTGAATAGAAAATTGTTGCAAGCTGTGACAATGATCACATTTTATCACTTTTACCACAAAGACATTGAAATATTTCGAAAAAACCTGAAAATACTCTTAAAATCCCATATGGGCCCAGGTGGGTTGGGTCTTTTCAAACCCTGGTCAAGTTATGAAAATACTTGTTAGCTGTTTTTTGACACTGTAAGCGGGACTATAAATGGAGGTCGAAAGGATTATTTGGCGGAGAGGTAAACTTGATATGATTTATGGAAAGGGAAGTGTGGAAATGGTGCGTAAATGACAAGATTGTGACAAATCGTGTTTGAGTTTTATGACTTATACAAAAATAAAGTGTGTCAATTGTTGAAATTTTGTGAAAGGCATGGTAAAGAGCAGAACAGTTTACCGTAAGTGTGGAAACAAATAGAAAGTACAGTAAAGAGGAGGAAAATCTAACCAAACCTAACCTAATACAATTTAGTCTTTTTCTGGATGGCATTTAGTATCTCCACCAATGCCGTCCAACACATAAGCCAAGTATGTTTCTACCATTTTCGTTTGTGCATATACCCACTGCCGCTGACGCGCCTGTTTCATACGGACGCAACCCCTCGCTCCGCCAGGCGCCCTGCTTCGCTCCTACCTGATTTGGTTAGATAGCATTACTGCTTTTTAGTGGCCGCCTAGCATAAGTTGGTTCATGTTTTATACACTAGTTTTTATGCCATATGCTCACACTGTATTTCGAAAAATAATCACTACCAAGTGAGCCAAGATTACAACCTAGTATTTTGGGGGAGAAACTAAGTAATACTCTTTTTTATTATTGTTATTTTTCCTGTGGTCCGGCGATACAGCAGTAATACCCCTTCAGATCACATTCTGATGGTAGGCCTAAACTTCCTATTTTACATTTTCGGAGTTGCGTGAACTAATGATGTTTTCAATAAGTGGCCCGGGAAGGGAATTCCCCCTAAAAGTTGTAAAATTTTACTCAATGAATATGTCCACCTACACTCAAGGTATGTTATTATATTTTCCCAGTACTATTTTCACTCCCCTTTCCATCTAATGGTCTTATAATCTCTTAGTTGTACTATTGCTGACAAAGTGAGCTTGCTACTATTTCATCGATCTTTATAGCTGTTTCTAAAGAAATTTTCACTACTGTACTTAAAAAAAAAAAAAAAAAAAAAACACGCCATGTAAAACTCCAAAGGGCTATGTATTATGTCTTAATATTCTGCATCTAGCCCTGGCAAAGTAACTCTACATTTATTGAGCGATTTTATAGAACATACGTAATCAGTTATTGAGCGACTCTTCAAATAACAGATACAAATATTAAAATTTACATACGACATTAGAACATCTATTTTCCACACTGCATCTTTAACTGCAATACAGCAAATACTTACATTCTTACATAAGTGTTATAAGAACTTGACACGTCTTACGTTACATCAATTTACTACAGAATTTGCACTAACACACGTCAAAGATACTTCTAACATAGTACAAGAGTAGATTCTCGTTAAAACACACCAATGAATGACGAAATCAAATAATACGCACTACACACTGTAATTACGTTGTAAGCAATATTAAACTCATCTTCTCAGATGTATTCTGTCTTCAACTTTATGTAACAACATACATAATGGGAAATCCCACTTATATATGGGATCATTCCATGCATTTTTTTTTTTTTTTTTTTTGCAAAACAGTGTAGGAAAAGCAAAGCGAATAATGCAAAGCATGATTATAACACTGGCTATTCTGATTATCGCGACTCTAAATTTACTTTGTGTTTTCGTAAACCGTTACAGATCGTGCCAAGAGAATTTCATATTTAAATAAGGATTTTCACTCTTTTTTTTTTAAATTTAAAAGAACAGTGTGTGGAATGAATAAATATATATATATATATATTTTTAGTGCATATTTACTATACGAATCCACAGATGTAATATTTCCAGAACAAATTCATAATAATCTTTTAATAGATTAGAATGTTAATAATCTTAATGGGCCTTATGCAGAGACGTTTTGACGCCCGATTAAAGCCATACTAAGTGGTTGACTAACGGGTGGTTATCAAAATTGTATTCAGAGTCACTGATTAGGACGTAGTATTTGACGAAGTTAATCACATGTGACTAATTAATCTAGAGCAGAGGCTAATCTTTTACCCACGGTTTAGCGTGCGACACAACATTTCATATTTCGTATTTCATATATTTTCATTTTTACAGACTACGCATGCGCTCATCTACTCTTCCGTAGTTGCTACATTTATTTTTCTCACCCGATGCATTAGGGTTATATAAGTTAATCATACCCAAATCATCATTTTAGTTGTACTCAAAGTAGACTCTGAATACCATAACGTGCATCTCCCTTAGTAAATTGTTAGTATGTCCCTCTTCATATTCAGCCACTGCAGTGGCGCAACTCGGTGGAGCAACTGCTTGTGAAGCATTGCTTTAAATTGCTGCCTTCGTTTGTTTCCACTGCAGTTGCTTCCACTAAAACGGTTGCCGCCACCGACCGCTCTCGCGCAACTGTCTCGAGCAACTCTCAGTGTCCGTCACTCGAGGTAAAGCATTGCTTTAAATTGTAGCCTTCGTACGGAGACACTGGAGTGGCGGTCACCGCACAAGGTTGCCAGTGTATCTCGATGCCAATGTATGTATATGTTGTTAAAAAAAAAAAAGGAAAAAAGAAAAGAAGAAAAGGTACGGATCAGACGAAACATGCACACTTGATCTTTCCGTGCCTGCCCTAGTCGCGGGTTTACTACCCCTCCCCGATGGGGGAAATTTTTAACACAATAGAAAATAACAATGAAAAACTTATTTTATGCATACCTTTATTTCGTTATAGTATAAGTTTTAATGAATTTTCATTTTACATATGTTGTGAAGAAAGACTTAATTATTATAAATTAACGATCTTTTCTTGTTGTTTGAAATAGTTACAGAGAATGATGAGTTTTACAATATGCGTTGGCGCAATAATGAAATAAATTCGTTTTGAATTTTCGCCCGTAATAGTTTGAATATTCCAACACTAAGAATTTCATTAAAGGAAATAAAATAATCGGATTGCAAGGGCACCAATCAGGAGGGGCAAGGTGGGGCGATCGCCCCCTAGAGGAAATTGTACTTCAGAATATCGAAAATCCAATAGAATTTTTACATTAGTTACAGCAAAATTTGAAACTATCTTTGAAACGTCGCTTATACTGCCCCCCTTGTAAACCACAACATGGGCGCCCTTGTTGGATTGTTGAATTTTATCTAGATTTATATTGTGACAAGGTGTTGAGGAGCACATGCACAGAGGGTTGCGAGGGAAGTGCAGTACACCATAATTACCCGCCTCTTCGCTACTGTCTACTGCAAGTAGAACGTTAAAATTCTATTTAGCTTCGACGACCAATGATTAACGCCAATAGACTTCCTAAATCAATTATTATTTGGAGACTGTTTGACTTATGTTATTATTATTATTATTATTTATTATTATTATTATTATTATTATTATTATTATTATTATTATTATTAATAATAATAATAATAATAATAATAATAATAATATTTTTGCACTTTCCTTCGTCTTGCTAATTAAATTTTTATTCAAAGTGCTCCCCTCAAAACGTTGCTCCCCTAGACTCGGCCCTAGTGGTAAATCCAACTCTGCCTAGTCGTTTATTATGTTTTGTTCTTTGGGTATTAGTCATTCATCACCTGATTAGCAGCCACCCCTTATGCCAAATGAATCATTTCCGGGTACGTTTATAACTATTATTATTATCACGTAACGGGGCTTATAATATTGTATTCTTAGTCCGTCCGTTACTCCTACGATAAATCTGGACAAATGCCAAATTGTTATTTTCTGTTTTTGCAGTAGATATGTGGAGCGATTATAGTATCTCGTCCGAGTTCGTTAATGGAGACGATTAATCAACCGGACGTGGTAAAAATCAACCATTTCCGGTTTTAACGTTGCCATTATAGAGCGAAAGCCATAATAGATAGCGAGAAGGGGTTTTCTCAAATCGATTAAGTGTTCCAAGAATATCTTCCATGTCCATCCTTAATACTGTATTGAAACCGGAAGTGGTAGAAATCCAGTACGACTTCAGATTTCAATATTAATCTATATAAAGAAAACCGATAAGAGAACAAGTTCGATTTCCTTGGAATCGTAGCATTCTAAGAATAGTTCGCATTTTCTCTTTTAACACTTTATTCAAATCGGTAGTGGCAGAAATCAACCATTTCCGCTTTCAGTGTTGATCGCCATAGAATAAAAATGATAATAGATAGCGAAAAGTGTTTTTGTAATCAATTTAGCATTTCAAATATATGTACTATCTCCTCTCTTAACCCTCTATTTAAACCAGAAGTGGCATAAATCAACTACTTCCGGTTTAAACGTTGATTACTATAAGGTAAAAACAGTAATAGGTAGGAGAAGCGGTTTCTGTAATCAATTGTGTCCCAAGAATAATATTCCATCTCGACTCTAATCTGTTTACTAAAACCAAACCTGGTACACATGTACCATTTTTAATTTCCAGACTAATTTGAAAAAACATATTGGCACGCTCCACTTTATTATCTTTACAGAATTATGTATTATTATTATTATTATTATTATTATTATTATTATTATTATTATTATTATTATTATTATTATTATTATTATTATTATTATTATTATTATTATTATTATTATTATTATTATTATTATTATTAAATCATTAAGGAAAGAAGAATGTGAATCCTCAGGAATCTCATTGAAGCTAGTTCAGACCAACTGTCATCCGGGGAATCTAAAATATTCCCCTTCATGTCAGCATCTTCAAAACCCAGGGAACTCACTCAATTAAAAGGATTTAGTTCTAAATATCTAAAAATTTTCGACATACGGAAGTAGTTAAAGAACTTCATTTTGTCTGCACAGAGATCACGATACAAAGTATGATACAGGCCAGTTTGCAATCTCATTGATAGCATAGGATGCACGGACATTCGTTTTTTCCCTCTACGTTTCTTCTTTTTGAGCAGCAAAATAAGAAGAAGTGCTTGCTTACTATTAACAGCCATAACACAAAGTGGAATAACTTGAGACAGTGGAAATGCTTCTACGAACTATATGAACCGGATAGTCGCCGAATGGACACTGAAATCTCGAACCATGAATGGTTGTATGTGTGTTTATGCGTGTTCCATGTATTTCTGTGTGTCCTGGCAACACCACTCATAGCTTGGGCAATAAAAGGGGGGGGAACAGAAAATAACAAGAAGCCCTGGTACCTGCTGTCGGTTGCTCGTCTTTTCACAAACAGTGGCGTAACTCAGTGTTTCCACTCAGTGGCCGCGAATGAAGGGGACCTATGAGTACTAACTAGTCTGAGACTAACCCTAGATAAACGAATTCTCTCTGAATACCGCCCAATATGTTGTGTTCTTACCTATGAGATGCTTATCTACGTAATAATACATAAATGTAAGTCGAACTTGTTATTCACGGATTTGGCGATATCTACTAACCACAAAGGAAAGTGAGGTGATGTATCTAGTTAATGTGCTATGACGCGAAACTATAGAAATGTTCAAGAAGTAAGGGATCCACATAATTGTAAAACTTACGATAAAGAAATGTTGTGATACTTTGGAACACTAATATACGAGCAATTGAATCATACTAGAATATCACCTATAACGTCTTTAAAGATATAAATATATAATTCAATATATAAGGTAATTTTATGCCATATACAGTTTTGCGCTATCCTTGTTTATGTGTATACACCAAGGGCGCCGATCCTGGGGACCGAGGGAGCCCCCCAAAGCTCATGTGAGTCCCCGTATTGTATTTATCAATATATAATATTTGGTATAATTTGAATGCAATGTGTCTTAAAATCCTCATATATGTCTTCTACATCTGATTGCCCCCCCCCCCCCCGAATTTACAGAGAAATTGGCGCCCTTGCTATACCCACACTCGCTGATGTGCCTGCTCTCTACGGACGGAGCCCTAGTATTATTCGGGCCCTACTGCTGCGATCCTTCCTTGACTCGGTTAGGTAACACTCGTGCTTTCTAGTGATCTCATAGCACAAGTTGGTTACTTTTTTTTTTTTTTTTTTTTTTTTTTTTTTTTTTACACAATAAGTCTTATCATATACATACACTAAAGCCCCGATAAACCAAATCTGAAAAAGAATTATATACGCAATGAATTTATTATGGATTCGTAAAATACATGTGTACATTTCTTCTATATATGCAATACTAACGAAGTAAATGGACTTCGAAAAATTCTTGAAGCTTTCCCACTGAAAATAACAGTGCCATACGCCTGTGGAAATGACGTAAGAGGTGACCAAACGTGACCCACGTGCCCAAAGACCGTAGGTGTGGTGGTATCAGAACTCAAAGGGATTATTTGAATATAGAGTAAATAAAAGAAGTTCATTGTCTTTTTTTTTTTTTTTTTTTAACTTGACAACATATTGTAAAATTGAACTATAATAATTTGCTTTTAACTATTTACAATATGGGAAAAGTACCGAATTTCGTCCCCTGGTTTATCTACGTTGATAAATGCCGCAACCTCGTTGCATCTAACTGAAATTTCCGTAAAGGAGGAAATAGTGAGCTGGACGTATCGGCGCGAGAAGTCGTTTTGTTTTGTAGTGAGTATTCTGTTGTTTAATAATTATCAAAAGCAAGAATGTTGTTTTTCCAGTGTTGCCAGATCTACTGATTTTGCAGGAGATCTGCTGCTTTTTCTACGTTCTACTGATCTACTGCGAAAGAAAATGAAAAGTGAACAATCTCCTGCTTTTTCCTTACTTCGAGAAGTTGAAGAAATATTATTAGTCTATTATTAATATTGAATCTTCAATGTTTCCTCACATAAAAAGACGGAATTTCTCTGTTATAATACACAAAGCTCTGTAGAGCATATAGTTATAGAGCTTTACTGTATATAATATGAGTCCAAAGAATACAACTGTACGTCATTCTCTATATGCATTATGGTTAGCGTTTTTATGGCTTTCTGTAAGATTTACAAGTAAGTGTTGTTTAAATTAGGACTTGGGCTGGAAGAGTGGTTTAGATCGTTTCTCCGCGATCGTCAACAAGAAATCGTCTTACGCCACGGTCACGTGTGACTGCACAATATAGCTACGTTATCGCTATGTACATGAAAAGACATTTTCCCACTCCACTTTGCTCTTTCACTACGTTTTACTTCACACATATTTGTATCAAATAATATTAATATAAATCGGGACTTTTCACTTTCATTTGCTCAACGTAGTTCATCGGAAATGAATTCTGGATTGCTTGTTTTGACTACTGCCCCTTTAATAATGACAAATTTTATTGCCCCCCCCCCCCCGGATTTACATTCAAACACCACCACTGTCTGTGTCTACTGCTTTCTCCTGTTTTTTATCTTCGAATCTCCTGCTTTTCCAAGTGATTGGTCTGGCATCACTGTGTTTTTCTGGTTGTGACAACACATTTAGCTCCAAAGTTAGGTAAACGCACTACAATTTTCTGTCTAATGCCTATTTTAAGATTGGAAAGTTGTAATTGTTTAAAGCACGAGTGCTATGCGCACTTGTCGTCATATTGGACAATGAGTGAGTTCCTAATTTCGTTCCCTTAGGTATACCTAATTTTCATCCCCGGGACGAAATTTGGAACAAATATTTCTCTCTCGTCTCGGTTTAGATGTTAATACAATGGAATCTGATTATTCGCTTCCCTTCTAATTTCAGATGCCCTTGACACCGGACCTCCTCATATGACAAACGTCAGAAGATGGATAAGAAAAAAAATATTTCTAGTCGTGTATCTACTGATATAAATCAACCTTTAGAAAGGGGCACGAAAAGAAGGCTTCTTTTGGAAGTTGTGCAGAAAGTAGCCATAAAGGGCCTTATGCAGAGTCGTTTTGACGTCTGATTAAGGCAATACTACAAGATTGACTAACGGATGGTTATCAAAAGTGTATTCAGAGTCTCTGATTTAGGACGTAGTAATCGACGGAGTTCATAACATGTGACTAATTTATCTAGAGCAGAGGGCATCACTTAACTACGGTTTAGCTTGTGCGACACATTTCGGAATTCGTATGTCATGTATTTCCAATTTTACAGACCACGCATGCGCACATCTCTTCTCCGTAGTTGCCACATTTATTTTTCTCACCGATGCATTGGGGTTCTATAAGTTAATCATCGTTTTAGTTCTACTCAAAGTAAACTCTGAATACCAAAAAGCGCACCTTCCTTAGTAAAGATTTAGTATCCTTACTAACTAATTTGTGACTAACCCTCGATTAACGAATTCTCTCTGAATACCGCCCAAAGTATCTAGGCCTACTGAGCCAAGCACCTCTACGTTTTGCCTTGAGTCTCAGCAGGGATCATTTAGACCTAGAAAACGAGCAAATACTGTTTTTGTGAAGAACAAGAAACCGAGAAGATGACTAAATGTTCCGCCATCAAGTGAGAAAAAATAAGAAGACGAAGATACTCCATATATATCGACTGACAATGAAGATAGCGAGAACAAGGATGTAATACTGTTGTTAGACACCGAACAGATTGCGACTTGAGGGCTTTTGCACATGGCGATGTTTAGGCGTGACCAACAGGCCCGTAGCCAGCCCAAAAATGTAGGTAGGGCCCGGCAGAAGTTAGGGACGGCCCGATCCAACCATATTATAGTCCATCACTATATTATAGTTCATTTGCAAGCCTACCATGAAAATTTTAGGAGCCCACAAAAATTTAGGGGGCACCGACCCCGTGAATACGGGCCTGGTGACCAAGTGTTTAAGTTGAAATTTAAATATGTCTATTGAGTGAATAATTCAACCTACAAAGTATTGTCGGAAGTACAAGACACTAATAAGTGCATTGTAATATTAGTGAGTATATTAATTCTGAAGTAATTAATAGAATACAAAAACAGTAAAACTATTAAGCATAGTTATTAGTGTGATTCTAAACTTTCGGGTAAGATCCATTTTGATTATTTCTCTCCATTATCTTGAAGTAATTTGCATCTATATTTTTACTTATTTTGTCTTATCCTGTGGTGTTATATAAGTTTACTTGTTATGTTATTCTTTGTGCTTCAAGTTTAATTTAGATTATTATGAAAGTTAAGGATAAAACTTCTTTGGAAGTTTTGGAAAAGACAGATTGCATCTCAATGGAAGTAGAACAAATAGCGGAAGTTTTGGTATCTTCCAATAGTACAGGAAATCAAATCTCCAAAACATTTTCAGAAATGGAATCAAAGGTCACAGGAAATACGGAAACTACATTTATTAACCCGGAATCTAATGTAATACATATAGCTAATAACATATATCAATCACACCACTTGGTATCCTATTACATCTTCCTAAAATCACTATCTGATGACATAGGAAAAAACATATAATGTCAATCAGCCGTAAAATATTTTACGCCGAAATACCTGGAATTGAGTGTATTGAAAAAATAGGCCGCAATTTAATAAAACTTAAATTCCGTTCCGGAGATGAAGCTAATAAATTCATGACTCATCCTATTTTGACAAATAACCAATGGGAGGCTTTTATCCCAAATCACCTTATTTACTCTTCAGGTGTAATCCACGATATAGACACGGATGTAACTTGGATGAACTACTATCAGACATTCAGAGTGACGTTCAAGTTACTTCAGCACGTAGAATTTATCGCAGAAATGATAATAACGAACTTCAACCAACATCGACTGTTATTTTAACTTCTGACGCTCAAAATCTGCCCTCAGATATAAAATTATATTATATGAAACGTGACGTACCTTTATACATACCAACCACCAAACAATGTCTTTTTGGATGCTATAAATTTGGTCACAGAAAAAATAGTTTGCGGTGTTAAAAAACCCACATGCGTCAAGTGTGGTCAATTTCATCAATCCGACTCATGCAATAGCCCAGTTCATTGTCTAAACTGTGGGGCTAGTCATAGAGCTGATTCTAATCAATGTGTAGAACGCCTTCGTCAAATCAAAACCATGGAATTAATGGCCAAAGAGAAAATCTCTTTCAATGAAGCCAACATAATTATAAAACGCTCTCCAGCACCAGACAACTCAACTTTTCGTATTGAAACTTACAGAAATCCAACAACACAAACTTCTATGTTGTCTTCTCCTTCTAAAGATAAACATTTCACCTACTCGGAAGCTCTTTCACATCAATCCACTATTTCATTAGAATTCCTGCGTAGACAAGTACCTGGGAGTCCTACACGAAAAAAGAGGAAAAACATTGTGGAACATAAATCTACAAAATTTATGAGTGACAATAATTCCAAGAAAACTGTGCAATCCAACATCGACTCAGAATCTAACTCTAAATGTCAACAACCTACTACATCTAAAAACTTCTCTCAGAATACCAACAGTATAAAGAAGGACAGAAGTAGGATCTTTCCTGGACCAAGAGAAGATATTTCTTCTTTTAAAAGGAAAATATATTCCCACCCACATTCACAACCTACTAATTTTAACAATGATCTTCCTCAAGGGAAAGACTTTCCGAACAGAATAAAAACCTTTCACCCAACATCCCTTGTGCCTAAACATGTAGACTCGGTTGTAGCATCTCATGATATAGGTCGCAGAATTGACTTATCAGGGAAATTTCAAAATAAAACATTTAAATTAAGAGAAATTCTCCAACATTGTCTGACTTTATTACAAGCAGAAAATGAATCACAACTGAAGGTGGACACAGTCATACAAGAACTATACTCAATTTTTGATATATAAAAAAATGTTTTCCAAAAATCCTTTATAAAGTTTAGGAAAAAAATATTGTTCATTTAGTGTAATTATAAATGGATAACATAATGAATAGAAAGTTAATTATTTTACAATGGAATGCACAAAGCATGTATGGAAAACTCTTTTATTTAAAATCATTGATTAATATATATATTCACCTGACAGTACTTTTACAAGAAACATGGTGTACTCCGAAAATCCCATTAAAAATTAAGGGATATAATTGTATTAATCATTTGAGACAAGACTCACATGGAGGAATTGCTATTTGTATAAAATCTAATTTACAATACCAATCACTCAATTTACAACTAACTAATCACCACAATCATATTCAATATATTGGCATTCAAATGCACAACATAAAGTTGATAAATCTATAGATGCTGCCCAAAATAAAAGTTAATACTTGATTTTGGAAATTATTATTACTAAATAAACAAGAAATTGATTATATATGTGGATATTTTAACGTATCGCATACAATATGGGGCTCAAATAGAACAGATCCCGCGGGGCGAATTTTTTTAAAAGTACTGACAGAATCACCATTCACTTTTCTCAATAACGGTTCTCCAACCAGAGTACAAAACAATTCCTTCAGTGCTCCTGATATAACCTTGGCTAAGAGAGAGCATTACATAGAAACAGAATGGTCAACGTATTTTCATATGTGTAATAGTAATCACTATCCAATTATTTTTAAATCACACAATAAATCAGTTACCTGTTCACTCTCATAACAATGAATTATTTAAATGAAAACTTCAACATGTTGCAAAGGATATAAATTGGACAGCATACAGCAATATGATTCAGGAAAATATCATGAACCCAACTAAAGAACAGGACCTTTTCAAGCTAACTAAAACCTCTTCTTCCATTCTATCAGCAAAACAAAAACAAGTGTGGAACAGAAATAATAATTCAAATCAACGACCACGTAATAAACCAACATGGTGGAATACTGAATGTCAAAAAAGTGTTAATAAGTGTATATCTGCTTTCAATCAGTGAAATCTCCTTCAAATTTTGTTAATTATCAACAACAGAAAGCTCTGTCTAAAATTATTATTAATAATACCTAGAGACAACATTGGCAAAATTTTTGCAATACCTTGTCAGATCGTACCTCAACGTATAAAATATGGAACTTCTGGAAGAAGTTCAGAAATTATTATACAAGTAATGAAAGTACATTCCCAACATTTGACTTCAGTTGGATTGAGCTATTTCATTGTAAACTAACACCTTGTTCAGTCAACAACGACAGAATACTTTTAAGCACATACTTATTCAACAATACCAATCCTCTATTAGAGAAGGATTTTACAATGAAAGAACTGGAAATTGTTCTTAAAAATTTACATAGAAATTCATCTCCAGGTATTGATGGTATTGGATTTAATCATTACAAACATCTTCCAGATGGTCTCCAAATTTTGCTTAACGATTACAACAATATTTGGAACTCTGGTATTATTCCATTACAATGGAAAAAATCCTAGTGATTCCCATACCAAAATCCAAACATCCGAATAATATGACAAATAACTTTCGACCTATAGCTTTATTAATTTGTTCAATGAAAATATTCAAAAATCTTTTATTAAATCGACGTATGTGGTTCATAGAACACCACCAACTTCTTCCCTTTAATGTAACAGGCTTCAGAAAAAAATTCAACATACGATGCATTAACATTACTGATATCAGATATTTACAAATCTTTTTACTTAAGACAATCACTACTAGTTATATCCCTGGATATTCAAGGTGCATTTGACAATGTTATATTAGACATTCTTATTCAAAAAATGCACGAACTAAAAATTCCAGGGAAAATGATAAGAATCGTACACAATTCTTTAATTAACAGGAAACTTTTTATCAAATGGAACAATTCTTACTCCACCCATAGGGAAACATCATTGGGACTTCTACAAGAAAGTAAACTAAGTCCCATCCTCTTCAATATATATATATATCTCGGATTTGCTGAAAAACAACTGGTATCCATGCCAGATGATTGGTTTTTGCAGATGATGTCCTGCTAAACATTTAAACTAACAATATTAAAGAAAGTCTTCCTATATTAGAAAGGAGCCTAAATAAAATAAATAACTGGATGATTCAAAATGGCTTAGAACTCAACTGTAAAAGAACCAAATTCATCTTTATCAGGAAGAGGAATTTTCAACAATATATCATACAAATGCAAAATATCAAGATTAACTCTGATAGTGCAATGAAATATTTAGAAATGCATCTTCACAGGAAATTAAACTAGAGAAAATATATTCAATTCCTTTTGAACGAATCAACAAAATATCAAAATTTACTCAGTTGTCTATCATCAAAAAAATGGGGAATTAATTCTATATCCCTAGCAACTATTCTCAAACAAGGATTTATGTCAAAGGTAGCTTATGGCATTATATTTATGAATCATATCCACTCTCATTATACTAAACTGGAACAAACCTTATATTTGTTAGCGAAATCAATTTTTTCACAACCAGCATTCTGTCCGAAAGGAGCTCTTTTAACAGAAATTGGATGCAACCCAATCCAAATTTTTATTTCTAAATATGGATACCAATATATTTTAAACGCTTTAGGAAAATCTAACTCTCCGATCATGAATAAATTACAACAAATTGATTTAATTCTGCAAAAAAGTACACCTTACTGTAAAAAAAAAAAAAAAAAAAAAAAAAAAAAAAAAAAACGTGGTTCATTCAAGCATACATGAACTTAAATATTAATATATATATATTCAGAAAGTTTATACCGTAAGTTGTTTTGTTTGGGACTATCAAGTTAATATGACGCAGATCAAACCCATTATACCTAATTATATAAAAATTTATCATGAAGACTTAAGACAAGCAATTTACCAGAACATCTGGAAAGCTCAATTCACTCTTTTGACGAAAACACTACAATTGTTTATACTGATGCCTCTAAATTCCCAAATTCTAAAGTTGGAGCTGCAATATTTATCCCAGCAAAATCCTGTACTATTAAATATAAATTACCACAATCTACATCTATATTTGAGGAAGAAGCTTTTGCGATACGCCAGGCTCTACTGTACATAAAAAGAAATAAAATATTAAAGTCGACAATATGCTCAAACTCTTTAAGTGTGCTAATGTCTCTCAATACAACTCACTGGAACAAAAAAAAAACTACCTGGCTCATTTTAAACATCAAATATCTTTATGCAATTATGTCAAAAAAAATAAATAAATAAATATCAAATAACATTTGTGTTTAGCAAAGCACACGTCAACCTTGACCCAAACTCAACTATTATTAAGCTGCTAAAAGTGCATGTCGAGTAGGCCAAAATATAAAATTAGCACCACAAAATTTCAAATATATAATATCAGAGTACGTAAAATCAGAGTTCAATCAATGGAGATTAAAGAATACTCCATTACCTGGAAAACTTTATTGGGAGATTCACGAAAACAATACAGCAAACTTCTTCAAATGCCTATCTTCCTGGACAAGGCAAGAAGTAATAATATATTATCGCATCTTACTTAATACTGCATTAACTCCAACAAAACAATTTCAAGTTAAAAGGAAAGAAATTTACCACTGTTGGTGCGATAAAGGAATTGGCACTCTAAACCATATTATATTTGAATGCGATCTATATAAGTTACACAGAACTAATTTACTCCAACAACTATATTCGATTCTGTGACACGCACCATTTTCTTATAAATTTGTTTTCGCATCAAACAACTGGAAAGGAATAAAAGCAATGGTACAATTCATATCAAAAGCATGACTTAATTTATATATTTAAAAAAAATCTCTCATCATGTTTTTTATTCAAAACTGGTAAGTAATACGTCAAAACAAGGAAGTAATACGTCAACCTTTAATTTAAAAAAATTAAAGAATACTTGGAACAATTATCAGAATTCAAAATAATAATAATAAAAATAATATATTACTTCCAGGAAAGAAAAAAAAAACAAAAGTTTTAATCAGTTGAATAAAAACTTTTCTTCTTAACATTTGTTGCACAATACTTGGAGGGTGCATAAGTGAATAAACACCAATAATGGTGAAGGAAAGACAAGAGAACGAGGATGTTGATTGTAACATTTTTGGGATGTCCTTCTCCGCAGACAAGAAGGGGAAAAGTGGATACGGTGCTTTCAATGGTGTCACGAATTGTGTTCTCTCGTAGTAAATCATTTGTGAGAGATGTATTCCTAGTTTAAATTCTTAAAAAGAAACCTCAATGCAGTTCAGTGAAGCATAATATTTCGTTCTCTGAGTATTTCTTATGTAGTCTCTTTTTTGGGTGTGTGTGACGTTGCAAGTAGCATGCTAGTACGAAGTGGACACAGTAGCGTCATTTCAGATTTGGGTTGGGGGGGGGGCAAGTCCCTTGATATAAGTAAAATTTCGCGTTTTTCACTGACTTACTACTACTATATTGATAAAATCTATATACATCTCAAACTCAGGGGGGCAAATGCCCCTCCCTGCCCCCCTGAGTGGACATTATTTTCAAAGAAACTAGTGGCCTAATTGCCATTTTTATAGGCGTAATATTTCATTTTCCGAGAATTTCCTAAGTATTAACGGGTTTTGTAAGCGACGTTGCATGATGCAAGGTATTACAATAGTGGACATTATTTTCGAAGAAACTCATGGCCTAATTTTCATTTTTATACGCATTATATTCCAGTTTCCGAGTATTTCTTATGTATTGGCGTTTTTTGTGTAGTACCTTTATAAATAAAGCAATTTGTACACTTAAAAATGAAACTTGCACATTCTTTTCTCTCAAAATACTGGGGTACGAAATTAGGAACACTTTTTGAAAATCAAAAGTTCGTACTTTTTATTATTTTTCAGCAGTTCTTTTATTTAATTATTATCTTTCCAAAATCCAAAAATGAAATGAAATCTAAGTTTTACGTCCCACGGTTATGCCAGTTAGGCTAATGGAGACAGTGATGATGAGAGATGAGTGAAATTGTGGAATGAAGAATGTGGGAAGAAACGGGAGAACCCTGAGAAAACCCACGAGCACGGTGTTTGTGCACCACGTCCACACGGCGCGAGCTGGGATCGAACCAGGGACCCCAAGCACTGGAGGTGAACGCTCTACCACTGAGCCACCGCGCCCCCTTTCCAAAATCCAATACCGCATGTCTTAGCTAAGTGTCCAAACTATAATAGTATGTTATTTCTATGTGTCTAAACCTATTATTGTTCCAACAGGTGTAAAAAAGACAAATGGGGGACGAAATTTGGATACTTTCCCCAAAGCGAAATCACTCTTGGCAGTAAAAATTTTAATTACACCACCCACACCTCGGATTCTTCATTATTCCCTGCAGAGATTCGAAATAAGCAAGATTGATAATTAAATAATAACATGTATTTGTAGTTGTCATTGAACAAATTCTACACACAGGTAGCTAGTTCACTCACCTCTTCGTAAAAAGTGAAACTATTTTTATTAGTTTAGCGCCATGTGGTTATGAGCTATAGACTTATTTAAGGGGTGCTTTTACGTACCCCTCAAATATATTCACGTCTCAAGAAAGATTATAAATTCTGTACTGATTTATGTAAAAGTATGTTAGTAAAGTCTCATCAAATAGGATAAGACAAGTCTAAATCCTCGTCAATTTTTGGCAAATTTTTACCCATAAAAATAAACGAACCCGTCCTATACTACCATAACAAATAAGGCAATTTCCAAAATATAATAGATGGTCCTTTGTACCCATCTCAAATTTGGAAGACAGGCTGGGGCGTACGCAGGAGGTGGGTCCTAGGGGTCCGGACCCCCCCCGAAATCCCGACTTTTTTTTGTAAATGTAGTCTACTTTTAGGGGCAATTTTAGAAATCTTCATATAATCTCAAATTGTATTTGGACCCCCCCGAAACGCTTTAGACCCCTCCCAAAATAAACTCCTGCGTACGTCCCTGGAGACAGGTCAAGGTATCCTTGAAAAAATAGACTTTGACCCTTTGGACGTCACACCACGTGATGTCACTCAGCCATTCAGATCAAACTCTCCGTCAAAATGAGGCCAAAATCCTAATAGTACTCCCGGTTTGACGCACAAAAATCATACATTTTTAACCAATTGCCGTGAATACAACAAAAATTGGTGAAATTATTACTTTACGAGTCATTTTTTAGTTTTATGAACAGACCCAGGCTTTTGCAGCAGTGGTGCCTGTGCGCTGGAGGCAGTGACGTGGCGTGACAATTTAACGATTGTTACCGGTTGCTGATACTACAAGTAACTCTTGTTTCTCAATATCTGAAAATCTAGTACCGATACTCACTTTTTCTTTCAGCGTATCAGCCATTTCAAACTATAGGCATTGACAAAGTGGTCAAATTCCACTTCATTTACTCTTGACCTTTTAGAACAATGTGGCTCTTCATGTTCTTTCATTTTTTACTAAATATAATTGAAACTATCTCTCAATGATCTTAGATATTCTTCAAAGTCATTTGTTTTCTTTCTGCAGTAACCTACATCATGAACTTTCTTTCGTAAGATATTGAACAAGATTTCTTATCTTGATGTTATAACAGAAAACAGTTCAAGTAAAAAATTGAAGTCAAAACTTTGAAAGGTTTGATAGAATTTTGCTACACAAACTCTGGTTTGAGAACCCTATTCGTCGCTTTTATCCATCATGGATTTAAAGACTTCTAACAGTTCATCTTTAAAGCTATACAGCACATCATTTACCCTACTCCTATAGTTCCATACCTTGTGTTTGAGACTATTGGCGTACTTTTGTTGACTACATAATCTAGAGCATTTGTTCTTTTTGAAGATTTTGAGGAAGAAGAAGCAAGTCCCAACACAATTAAAAAAAAACACCCTTTTCCAGTAGCGTAACTTGAAACTTCAGTGCCCCCGCAACCTTTAGTTATGCGCCCTAGTTTCTATATATTTTGCGCCCCTGGAGCTCGTGCGCTCCCCGCCGCGAGGGGTGCTATTTACGCCTATGCCCTTTTGTATAATCAACGGACTTTTCTAAAACTAAATTAAGTCTATGGGCATAAGAATGAAAATATAATTAACAAGAGGCTGCCTCACCAACCATAACTGGAGTTTCATCGTATGTTTGAGCAACAAGTTTTCCGTATTGAAAATTAGTTAGACAGTGAAACTGCGACACGATGAAGACGATTGCACAGTTCTTTTTCAACACATCAAACAGCATCGAAGTCCAAATTCAATTAGTAGGTTAGCGGCTAGAGTTGGAAATTTGTTGCATCGAAAGTTTTCTATACTAAATTAAAAGCAAAATATTTTCAACTTAATTAGCATAAATCCTAAATAATAATAATTACTCGAATTGGAAGGAGCGCGGGCAACACCTCTGCTTTGCTCTAATTATCATTACTATTCCCCCTTGCTCTTGAAATAGTTCCCATATAGCACAATGTGTTTCATCAATAGGCATTTCTGTATATTTAATGACACTTCAGGGACTGACAATATCTTTGCTCCTTCAGGCATGAGACAACCATCTAAATTTATATGCTGTTTAAACAGAAATAAAATCTCAATTAAAAAAATGATAATGCCCATAAGCTCATATTAACATTCAATGAGAAACTTTATTTTGAATCAAAGTAAACCTATATTAAATTTTTGTTAGAATATCCTATGGAATATATTCTTCTCGTTCACTGTTGCTGTATTATTCAAATTTAAAGATAACGTATTAACATACAAAAGTTGTGTAAAAATGATAGATTAACATATAAATAATGCACTGGAACATCTTTCCAGTAGCATGTGTTAAATGCTATTAGTATGAAAAACCTGCTACTTATATTTGTCCGAAATTGTATGCTGTTAAGACAATGATATAACCTTATGAATACTGAAATTACAGTAAAGTTTCTATCCTTTAGAATGGGGAGGCAAACGAAACAGTATAGTAGAATTACCGCCCGCTCGATCCTCTACAGCGAGAGGAAAGCGAATAGACTCCTAAGCGGGCGGTGAGTAGAATATACATGTTGATGATATTCTAGATTCTCCTTGTTTTGACAGGGAACGTTCCTATTTTTTCCTGTTCCACTCAGCCGAACGGTAACATAAGGGCCATTCCGAAAGTCCAAATACGAGTTCACAGGATGCTTCTCGCTGGCACACTGAAAGGTGCTTCTGGAGTGAATGACCGCTATCGGGGTTCGCGTTACCTCTGAAATCCTGCGGTATCAACAGAATGCTCCTATTTGGTGTTGGCATGTTGCACTCGTTCACAATGTAAATGAAACATAGGCTATCCAAACTTAAAAAAAAAAAAAAAAAAAAAAAAAAAAAAAAAAAAAAAATGTAAACATCTTCTCATGTCGATAATGAAATTTGAAGATATATGAAAACAACGAAAAACTGTAATATTTTTATCGTTACCGCCGGTAACAGCGGTAATACGCACTACACGTCCCTGGCTGGAGGAAACGACCCCCTTTGATATCTCTATATTTCCATTATGAATGCATATTGCTTTCTAACGGTTGGTGAAAAATACTTATACTTGAGACTTTTTTTATTTACATTTAGCCTTGTTAAGCGTTATATTTCATTTACTTTTCAATATTTGCAGGTGCCAAAAGAGGATCGAGACGTCGAAGAATGCACGCTTACTTTTTTAAAAAATTAAAATACTTATACGTGCATCTCACACTTCAACGACGACCAGTAAAAGTTAAAATACGGAGCTCTGCCATAGCCTATGATACCAGAGGAGTATTCTTCAGTCTTTCATTTCTGATGAGATGCGCGATCTCCAAGTTTATATAAATTTGTATAGATTAAGTTTTTAATAGCGTGGTATTCTATCTCCTTCCCTTAAAGGAAGAAGGAATTTATTTTAACATCTCGATAATTATTCGAGCCGTTGTGCAAAGACGATCGAATATGGAGCTTTATAAATAATGACGACTTGGACGGAGAAGGTTGAATTAGAATAGCCTACAAAATGAATCAATTACACATAAGTAATTGAGAATGAGTAAGAATACTTGGATCTAGCTTATACTTGTGTGCGACTGTTGGATCTCGAGTTGATAGGCTAAAATCAATAAGTAAGGCGAGTTTATGGATGATTATGAAAATATATTTTTTTTCTCAGCAACACAAATTCATAGCTCAGATAAGTTTCCCTAGCAAAGGGTAATAATGGTATATTCAGATAAGAGGCACATGACAAACAAAAAAGGCACATATTTAATTTAAAAAAAAAAAAAAAGTGATTGACGTACAAGTGCATATCTTGGCTATTTTTCTGTATACTCACTATAAACCTCCAAATATTTCTGCTCGCGTGGCACAAACTTTGATGTACCCCTCTGTGTATTGACACTTCAGTGTGTAGTCAGTTGAAATGCTCTTATGCAAGCCACTTTTTCAGGTGAAAAAATCGCTGGGGACAAGGTTGGGGCTCTAAGAGGGATGACTGAATACCTCCCATCGAAATCTTTGAGTTCTCATCAGTACGAGCAGTTGTGTGGGGGTGAGCGTTGCCATGGGTAAGAAGAATTACAGAGTGTAGTATTTCTCTCCGCCGGTCTTGGATGGCACGACGCAGATTACTCTGTGTTTCACAATACACATCTGCTGTAATTGGCGATAGTTGTGTTGGTTTGAAAAATTCCGAGAATCACACCTTTTTTTGTCCCAAAACATGGTTGCCATGATTTTGTAAACTGATATGATTGGTTTGAATTTCTTCGCTTTAGAACTTCCGTACCATTCCATTGGGTGCCACTTCGACTCCCCAGTAATGTATGATATCCAAGTTTCATCCCGCGTTACTATATGAGAAAACATCCGCAGTGAAAAAAAAAAAAAAAAAAAAAAAAGAAATGCAGCTGTTATTCTTTGCTTTGTGTGAGTGCCTGTCAGCATTTTTGTCACTCACCTCGCACATACACAATGCCCTCCAGCAAGATACTATAGAAAAATAATCATTTGCATTTACCATATTAAGATATGTATAGAAACACACACACCAATATGAACTTGGGAGCTTGAACACTTTGGAGCTCAGTACATTTCCAGTATATTCAGTATCAGCAAAATCCGTACCTAATACAATGACTTTTTAAAAGTTTAAGGAATAATCACACTCTTGATGATTTCAGGTTTGTAATTGTTTTACCATCAAAAGAATATTTAATTTTAATACATTTAGTTTGCCTTGATTTTTTTAAATAATTTTTTAATGGGACTTCCAATTCTCCTCACAGCCCTCCACTCCATCCACTGCTTTAAATGTTTAATTAAAAATGTATACAACTTTTGCTTTGGAAAAAAATTATGATCTCAATGGATACAAAATTGTTTCTAAGACTATTAAAACAATTACAGAAAAGTATTCTTGAGAAATTACCAGTTTTATGATTTTTCCAGTATGTGGATCAAAATTCCAGTATATTTTCAGTATATCCAGTATCAAAATTAAATTCCAGTATAATTCAAGTATTTCCAGTATCAGTAGACACCCTTTACTTCTTATGATAAATTCTTTTCACAGTTTTCCACCCCCAAAACGCAGGGAAGAACGTAAATTTCAGCGCAATTACAAAGACAATCTGTATAGAATTTGACACATGGCAACTCTTCACATAGACTTACGTATTTATCTACCATATACTAATACGAAGAATGTAATGTTTGTAATCACACTGCCAAACCGATTGGCATGAATTTTTAAACAAAGTTCGTAACTACCTCTCAAACTAGGGTTTTATCATGTCACTTGCATTAACATGCCTGTAGTAAGGGGATAGGAGAGTTCAAATTTTATGCCGAAAACAATATTTCACACCGCAACAGTGGATTAATTTTTACATTCAAATAAAGGTTTTTTTATTGTTACACGCCAAAATATATTTTCAATTGTTTCTACCATAAACTTTCAACATAAACCACACAATGTAAGTGAGGAAACGAACAAATTTAGGAAGAGAAAACCACAAGACAATCAGCACTTGCGTCAGACTGGGTTCTTACCATTTCATTTCGGTTGAAATATACATCCTAAGGGGTCGAGACAGTTCATATATTTTCCATAAATCCATTTCTCCTATATCAAGAATGGTTGTTCAGCTACTTTTCTAATAAAAAGTATTTTTAAAATCCAGGAAGACATAATAAATATCTGATAGTTCACTTAGCAATATTTACATAATTCTTTATTTCTTAGAAGTATTACATAGCGAGTTTGATAACTCAATACATCATTGCTGTACTTGCTGAAATGATGTCGAATGATGATAGTTCATACTCATCCTCTTTCTGCATATCTTTGGTCATGCAGAGACCTAATACGATAGATCCACTAGATAAAACGTATTAATTTCGAAAGTTCTTAGTAAAATGACAACCACCAACAATTCTGTAACATGATAAATAAACATATCTCGTGAACACATCATTGAGCTGACAAACAATTATCCCTCTCCAAAATAATCTGTTTCGCCGTTTCGAACTTCATTAAATCAGCTACAATTTTTATGCGGTTGATGACACAGCCAACTTCTTAAGATGCTCCATGAATACTTGTAAACTAACATCGTCTGTAAGCACAGGGGCACCACTCTCCTGAAAAATGGTACAGAAATCAAATTAAATTTGCAAACAATATAAGAATGCACACTGATGGAAACTCTATTTAGGAACACCAGTACGAAGCCACGGATCTTGTCCAAAGGTGGCAGATAAGAAAGTGATAGTAGGTGGACTGATCAAAACATGGCGTCCATGAAAAATCCCAAACATGTTGTGCAAGATGTTCAAAAATCTTGCAGTACTAGCATTAATGATACGTGTAACCATCTCGACGGGCAGCTGTTCGTACAGTCTTGTTTTAAATATATCGTTGTAGATCTTGGTGTAGCGGGGGGATGGTCGCTATTAAAGTTCGAGTGGCAATCAGATACTATCTCACCATATCTTTCACGTGATCGATTATACTTAGATCCTATCATCTTAGTCATCCCCTGAATGACAACCAGAGGCAATTGGGATATGTAGCTAATTGCCCCGAATATCAGACTGCATGTGTGAGTTCTGTTCGAAGAGTGCAAATATAACTATCTCCCCGCTTGACTGCACAATAACACAGCCATCGTCATGTCCAAGACAGAAACGAGTCTCATTGTTAAATAAGTCCCCCACCTCGCCCCTGCAGTCTCTCCCCAAATCACTGAAGACGCTCTCGGCATTGAGGGTGTCACATTAATCGTGCGAAGGGAACACGAGAACGTAGCACTAACTCCATCAATCGATCGTTTCGAGTATGACGTAGGAGCTGACTTTTACGATCAGAGACAGGAGAACGAGAACAGACTGAGTAAACTGGGAGTGAACGAAGTGGAATGGCATAAAACAAGGTTAGAAGTGTTTGACTAATCATGAATCCACCAGTAGTGTACCTACAAAACTATCGACTACGGCTTCTTTGCTTGTCACATTTTAAATATCAACGATAGCTCTTGCTGCCTTCTCCTTGCTCTATGTGAGGGGCTTACTGAGAAACTGAGCAGCAAACTGTGACATCACGGAGGACCAGTTGGAAATGACTGACTTAGAGCTACGTTCAGCCTGTCATGCGGTGACTGGTGGGCTGGGTTCTCCAAATTAAGATCAGTACGTCCTTATGGACATACATTCTGTGGTACAAATTTCGTACGATGTATATGGGGTGTTCTTAAATGCGTTTCCACCAATGTATTTACCTTTTGTATTTCTAGACATTGACAAAAGTAACAGAATCTTAACTATTTTGCAACTGTATTGGTTGGTCACGAGTGCCGAGGAGGAAGAAAAAATACAAAAGGGAAGTAATTTGTTTGATATCTCTACTTGTTCATAATAATAATAATAATAATAATAATAATAATAATAATAATAATAATAATAATAATAATAATAATAATAATAATAATAATAATAATAATAATAATAAAGAAAGAAAGAAAGATGGACCAAAACTTTTTTTATTATTCTTTGAGCTCCCTTATTTTTCAGTTTAGTGTTTGTATACATTTTTATATGATATGTACGATTAATCCTAACTCATCTCTTTCAAGCTGCCTCCCTTGTTCCTTACCTTTAATAACAGCCGCTTCTAGTTTATTACTTAACTTGGACATTTTTTGTTTTACGGCACTTCATGACATTTTATCTTATATCTAAAACTTTGAGTAAATTTATTTGATCAAACTATTCCGTCCATGAGCAATTATAAACAAAACTAATCCGAAAAAAAGACTTCCACATAATCTGTACATAATATTTCTCTTGTACATAAAATTTTAAATGAAGCGTTGTTCTTTTTTCTTTTTCTTTTTTTTTTTTTAAAAAAAAGCTATATAATTCTTTAAAAATGTTCGACATGTTAATTTCTTTCCTACTATACAATAGTGATTTTGGAGTTTGTATAAATACGATGAAAAGTCTCGTCACATTTTACAAATAAATTTAAATTGTACAAGATAATTATACATTCATGCTTAAACAGCTTGTACAGCCACCTCTCTTTCGAAAGTTCTCCAATCTTACTCATACGCAGAACTGCTAAAGAACAGTACATTCTCAACTCCTTTTAACCTTTTGTAGCACAAAAGTACAACTGCTGAAAGACAGAGGAGTGTTCAAGACTTTTTGAATATGACTGAACAATGTAAATAAATCAATCTGAGTAAATATTTAATTTTAACTCCGGCGGGATTTACATATAAACATTTCTTTATCTCTCTTCCTTTGTAAATTATGTTCCTGGTTCATTGTAGAAGGAAAAAACAAACAAATTTTCCAGTTTCAGTTTAAAAAATAGCATTACGAACAGATGACAAAAGCAATAATGACACTGCATTGCAAAAGCACAATAAAAAGCAATCCGTTCATATTATAATGTGCAGAAATAAAAATGAAATGTAATTTAAAAAAATGTATTGCAAATAGTGCGAGTTCTGTAGCCTGAGAACACAGCAGCGGATAAAGATAAAATTTTGCAACAAGAAAGAAACAATAATTTCCTCATAAAATAATATTAGCAATATAACTTGTTCTTCGTAAGTCTTTATGATCCAATTCTTCCGGTTATCGCTACTGTATGTTTGATCTATGGTGTTTTCACTTCATTTGTAGAACTACAAGTGTTATGAATAAAGAAACGTAATATATATTTTACTATAAATAATAATATATGTATAATTTAATACAAAAGTTTTTTAATTATTACTGAAGTTATTTCAAATAAGTAAATAATAATAGGCACAGAACAATAATAATATAGAAAAAATGTAATAACGAGCGGGAGATCGGAGTTCGAATGCCCGTCAGTTCAATGTTCAGATGATATTCCGTAAGAATTTTTATCTTCATGTATTTATTATTCACTTATCCCTCTTTAATTAAATACGGGTATCCCTTGAATATAACCATAATGCTGACTTCAATTCTAACAGTTTCATTCATTGTCTCATAACCTAGATAATTTTAAATACTACGAAGTATTCTTTGGGCAAAGACCTACACAGTATTTAAACACGATTATCACGCAACTGTCAATGTAACGAATACTTTTTCTTTTTTAGAAAAAATAAACACTATTATGTTTGTATCTATAATAATATTCTACTGCCGTATTTCATATTCTAAAGTTGTTATAATGAAAAATTCCATCGGCAGTAATAAAATTAAGTATCATTACCAAGCATTCTGTATATTCTAGATCAGTGTTTCTCACCCTATGGTTCGTGGACCACAGGTGGTCTTCGAGGTATGTACCGGTGGTCCTCTTAGATTGAACTTTAGTCCAAAAAAGACAAAAATAAATAAATTAAAATAAAAAATATATAAATAAAAATTCAAGTGAACTGCGTACCATATACTCACTATTTTTGTCAATCTGGAACAAGTATAGATTATATAAATAATAAATGATACAACTTAATGAACTGAAGATTATACAAATTCTAACAGGATATATACTAGGGGGTGATGAAAAGTTCCTGGCTCAAGAAAAACGGATGTCAGAGGTCCGGGATTACATATTTATTCAACGTATTTCCCGTTGAGATCAATGCACTTGAGATTTTAACACAGTTACGTATTAAGTTATGAGGCTTTCCCACCCCAACAATTTTATTTGTCTACTTCAATTTAAAGGGAACAAATCCAGGAACTTTTCAGCTTCCTTGTAGATGTATATTATGATAAAATATTCTTAATACCCTTCAACCATTAAAATAATAATAATAATTATAATAATAAAATTAAAAAACCTAAGTTATTTTTTCTATTAATACAAAGTTGAGTTTAATTAATACTACTCTACAAATGTAAGTATACTGATAAAATGAAAATGAAGTCTTTCAGTTTTACGTCCCATGGTTACGCCAGCTAGGTTAAAGGAGACGGTGATGATGAGAAATGAATGAAATTGTGGAATGAAGAAAGTGAGGGAAACGGGAAAATACCGAGAAAACCTACTCACACGGTGTTTGTCCACCACAAAGATCACTTGGCGTCAGCTGGGATCGAACCAAGGACCCCACGCACCAGAGGTGAACGCTCTACCACCGAGCCACCATGGCCCTCCGTAAGTATAATGGTAGAGGACATGTTCACAGTGGTCTGTAGAATATTTGACTAATCAAAGTGATCCCCTCATGGGGAAAAAATTGAGAAACGCTCTTCTAAGTTATCATTTTGCAATATTAAGTAGCGGAATAACTAAATTTATCATTATTTTAAGACCCTTATTAAGAATCAAGCTCCTTTACCGTATGTGTCTGAGAACCTTGCGTAGGAGGAATATTAAGAGACATATAAAGCGAATGTCTGGGTAATAATTACTGCACTCTTGTACACTAGGTATCTCTAACCCTAAGGCTAGTTTTAGACGGAAGCATTTATCATAGCATTTCTCGCAGCAGATGTACTACCAAAAATTTCGTATAATATTCTATGGCATCGAAATTATATGGTGCTTTTACGTGGTAGCATTTTGATAAGCATCTTGTCGTGACGTAGCAAACAAATCACTGGAGAAGAGCGCAAGTATGGCTCCGGAACTAAAGCGTGAGGTAGCTAAAGCTATAGTAGTTGTAATAACAGTTCTCGTCGGTTCAATTAAAAAACGAAAACCACAAAAAGTATGTGGGCAAAGAGCATCCCCACTTCAACTCATTTTTCTTTACTATAATTCGATTTCCCACCCAAAACAAAGAGCATGGATATTTGGCACCAAATCTTTCGCTTCCTTTTAACACACCACGGCGCTGCAATCGAACCAGAAATGCTGGGGAAAATGCTACGAAATAGAGCAGGTTCTATCGACAAGAAATGCCATAGAATACGTCATGGCATGGGAAATGCTATAGCATTTGCTATTTTACACGGTAGGATATCGATGATAAGATTTTTGCTTCGAGAAATGATACGATAAATGCTTCCGTCTAAAACTAGCCTAATTCTCGATCTACTCATTTACTCCCGCCTTCTACAGTTTTTGTATCGTCCTATAGCACGGAAAGGAATTGGACACTCTCCCTCTCCTCTATTGACTTAGCGACCCCGTCTAGATGATCTTAGTTGCCTTCAGGCTGAACACTCACAATCTACATCATATACAGTCTTCTTCAAAAAACTTGACCATCCTTTTCTCTTTTAAATGACGAACGCACAAAAGATAAAGATCTTAGTCAAACAAGTTTCTAATTCATTTGAGTTACTTCCGCTTATGCATAGGATTTTTTTTTTTTTTTTTTTTTTAATCAAACTGTACATTTAGCTTTTTGTACACTGTACAATAACACTTAACACATTGACAACTGCTACCTTTGTCTCAGAACACGGACGAATGATATTGGTACAAAGTACCATCTAAACATGTATGTGTGTCCAAATTTGAACTTGAAATTTTATTCGGAAAGCCAGGGCGCCATCATCCGTTGACTTCATAATGTGATTCTCGTGTATCTTACCAACAGTCCTGCACCGCAACTTTTGCAGAAGACTTCTAGGAAGCACAGGAAGGGGAATCTTCTGCCATTCCTCTTTACAGGCTTCCCAGAAGCCCAAGAGAATGACACGACATGTGTGGCTTTCCTGAGGCCCACAGATATACATAGGGCTGGCATCCAATGACGTCATCGGTATGTTCCAAATGGAATAGTCTTGTCTCTGTTGGTTGGTTGATTGCATGTACAGTGTGTGCGTAGAATGAGATGTATGTGATGAGACCTTGTCTTGAAACGGACTTCATTTATGGCATTTCCATACAGACGAGGCAGGTCCTCTGTATAAATAGGTTAGCACCCCGTTCAGCACGGAGGCTATATGTAGACCTATAACTTAACGTGGAATCCGGACCACATGAGCTCCCACGGGAAACGAACCTGAGTCTTCCAACCCCAAAGCAGGTACGCTAACTATACAACCTCGAAGGAATTATTGCATAAACAGGTGTCAGTATGTGTTGCTGATAGTATACGCAGGCACCTGACAAACCTGATAATAGTGAATCTTCTATTACAACAGCATCCCGCAACAACCACAAATTTTTTCGATAAAGTTGTCTTGCAATGACGAATGAATTCTGGATGGGATTTTTAGTCGGTCGAAGTGTAAGTTGTGCGAATTTAACCCCAATCGGATAGATAAATGCAGCGTGTGACGAACTTTCACTGCCATCGAATAGATGGCACTCGTACAGTCGTTTGCATCCCTCTCCGAACGATGGACTTCACTTAGGTAATTGTTACAGATCATTTTGTGTCCACACCAGCTTTCTTCCTTTGAACGGCAATTCGTGCTAGAACAGGCTACTCCTGAGAATACGCAGTGTTACTGTTTTGAAATATAATGCCTCGATTTCGTTTTAAATAGTTTGTCACAAATATTGTAAATGTTATACTAATCCAGTTCTTTTTTCTTAATGCATATGCAGTTATCGTATGTTTATTTATTTATTAACCGTCACCGGATAGAGCTCAGAGGCCATTTTATACTGGATATTTAATAACAATAACAACAATGAAAAATATTTGGGGAGGTATCGGCCAGGGCCTGTTTTGTAAGGACCATACCGGAATTTGCCTGGTAGGAATGAGGAAAACCCTGGAAAATTCCAGTCAGGATGGTCGGCAGCGGGAATCGAACCCACGACCTCCCGAATGCGAAGCCAAGACTACCACTTGAGCTACTTCGGTCGGTTTTCATATATCTTGTCAGATTTTGGGCTGGCATTACCTATTTTTGTAAACACATGCTTTCGATGTTTTCTTTCCCTGCCAGAGATGGAAAATAATGTACTAGCAAAAATTCTATCACGACTATTGTGATTAACGTTCAACAGCTCAACTAATTACTTAATTACAAAGATAGTACCTGAGCAGGTAGTGCGCAAATACTTTCATCACGTTGATAATTACTTGTGAATTGCGTTTATTTTAACATATTGTTTATTGTGTCGATGAATCTTAGAATGATGGCATATTAAGGGCCGTTAGGCCTAAAGCTATCGTACGTTTTCGTAATGTCTCCGACGTATTAAATTCTTTCAGTAGACGTTATATATAATAAAGTTACGTTGGATGTACTGCTCATACCTCAATCACAAGGAACGGATATGGATTGTATTAACATCATAAGTGAAGTAAATTCATAATCCGCCATGAATCGGTCTGTAATATGTAACCTGTATATTTCACTTGATCCACTCGGCTACCGTGCTTTGTTGTATGTTAAGTCATGGGGATGTAAGAATAGTCGACGCAATCATGATAAATGATGTTATTTATAGATGAAATTAAGTTCTACGAAGAAATTACGAGAAATATTGATTTATGTAGAATGTATGAATCAAGAAATGAAATAATAATATCGTTTGTAGGCGTAGTAGATAGATGCTGCTTACTTTAATTTTTTATGTGGTACAACAACTATGGACTCATATCTTACGGAAAAATTAAATGAAATCTTTGAGTTTTACGTCCCACAGTTATGCCGGTTAGGATAAAGGAGACGGTGACGATGAGTAATGAATGAAATGGTGGAATGAAGAAAGTGGGATGAAACGGGAGAACCCCGAGGAAACCCATGCACACGATGTTTGTCCACCACAAACTCCACTTGGCGGGGGCTGGGATCGAACTCGGGACCCCAAGCACCAGAAGTGAACGCTCTACCACTGAGCCACCGCGGCCCCTTATGTCTTACGGATATGATCACTGGGCTGCAACACATAAAATACAAATAAACGATTTGACTGAAGAGTTATACTGCATTCTGTTATTTCGTCTTGTGATATGATCTAAAGTTATTCTAAGCCCACGTTCCGTTCCTGCGTCGTGGCGAAGTCCGCATTCTGAGAGCATCAACGAGCTTACACTGACCGTTTCACCATATACCAACCGCTGTGAGCTGAAGGTGAGGAAGTTTCTACATATTGTACGAAGTGTGCATTCATTACATAATGACCCCGCACTTAAATATATTCCTAAGATTTAATTTATTGCACAGGGTGCGGCTCGCAATTCTCTGGGACGTGTGTGGCCATCACGCGAGGAGACACTACAGCACACGGTCGCATTTAACACCCTTGGTTAATGAACTATATCTATAATTGCTTGTTTTTATATTGCTTGATCATATTCTTGATAGTAATCGATCTTATGGAGCATCCATTTTTCTACTTGATTTTAAAAAAATGGTTTGGAAAGTGGACAACATTTCCTTCCCACAACCTGTTCATTTTGAGAGTCTTGATACACAATTAGGGTTGAAAGTTCAACACGTATTCGACTCAATCTCCTGTATGATCATCGATAGCAAGAACTGAACCCTCGATCTCCCGCTTAGTTGCTGGTTAACTATCGCTCTCCTCTTCGCGTAGAATTTCGAAAATAAATAAATAAATAATTATACTTTAAAATACTGTTGCAATTACAATCATTCATTTACGATAGTATTTGAAAGTATTTAAACTGCTTGCTTGCTATCTCAGGCTACTCTAAAGCAAAAGCCAATGTTAACTACTCCCACCACCAGAAAGAAATATAATGAAAAAGAACACTACCGCATGAGGAACTGGCATCGACTGCTGGGAAAGGAAAAGGGGAAAAAAGTATTAAATATTAATTAAAATAAAACAAAAAAATATACTACATTAACTACTAACTAGTGAATTTAAAAACAATAACAAAAACACTTAACACGATAAAATCAAAACACATAAATACTATACTACGATACATGCTATATGAAATAACAGAATTTAGTATCACAAAAATTATGTGGAATACACATATCTGCACAATACACATGATTTCATACTAGCAAGAAAAGCGAACTTCTTTTTTCCTAAAATTCTGTTTCTTTTTTCTTTTTCTTTTTTTTTTAACTTATGCATGCTTAAATGATAAGAACTAACTTGCAAGATCAAATACAACTTTTATTATTCTAGCAACTACCACGAATTAACTATCATATCAGTAGTACATTCAAGCAAATTACACAATATAAAACGTATTTTACAGACATAACGTGAATACAACTTTAGTAGCTTAATATTACTAGTGAGAACAAAATATGAGTTCCGTTTATAGGCATAAATAATTTGACTACCAAGAAAAAAGAATGCTACTCAAAATTATGCTTAAAAGAGTAAAGCGTTAAAAAATTGTTAATAATTGTTAACCCCTTGATTTCGGGTTCATAAAGTTATTCAAAATAGAATCAAAATAAAAGAAAATCTTAAAGAACCAGGAAAGCATTACTTACTTAGCCTTCATATCATGCAATGCAATCCAATGTTATTTTTTTCTTTAAACATTAATGTAATACTGCACTCATACAGCAGACATTTCATAAAACTTGATCACCCACACTTAAAAGTCTTCAATTCAATCCAATTAGAAAATTTTGATACGTGCAATTCTAATTAGTTTTTTCAAAGAGAGTAACTAGTTCCTACTTTGCTTACACACACTATCCACAGATGAGTAACTAGTTTGAGAAAGAGCGACGGGTAGTTAAGCTTTTTTCGAACAAGATTGTACAATTTTCTGTATAGCGTATACTAATTTCCAAAACATCAAATGTTCAGTTTTTAGATTCTACGGTTATTTATGACTTCTACTCTAATTGTTTTTCATGCAACATAACTTACTACCTGCTACATCAATTACTGTCAAAAAACAAACATGCATAATGTAATACTTACCCCGCCGTAGGCATACATATTGTTGTGTGTTTGTGATGGATTCACCTTCGACAACAAGAATCTCGCCTGAAACGAATATTGATATTAGCATTTACTTGTAGTTTAACACAGACCATGTGGAACGTATTTACTTGGTACTCACTTGAGTATTCCAATAGTGACAGAAGAATTTATTATTGGTAATATTTCAAAAATATTCCTGTATCATCTTCATGGTCAAGAGGTGTATGTAGGCTTACATATTTGAATCAAAAACCATTACTGACCATTCGAAAAAAATGATAAAATGTATGGAAATACAAAAACCATTAATTGATGTTCACGCCAGTGAGAGATGGTTATACAATTTCATAAACGTAACATGCAACCAAGAATAACCTCTAAAAGTACGGTGGAAGTCCATTTCAGATTATGGTTCCTTATACACACAAACTTATACAGAATAGTAGACGCTGTATACAACAAAATAATTAGGCATTGACGTAATTATACATTGAAGGGAAAACAAAATCCTGTAGATACAATTATTGTTTATGGATTGCTTTCATTTGTAAAATAACCCAGAAATTTCCTTCTACACAGTTCCTTTCTCTACGATGATGTTTTATTTCTAGATAATTTCCGATTATGGTAATTTTTTGCACAATTATTTCATTATCGTTAATAAATTTAATTATTATTGTGTTCCGATCGTAAACAAAATTTCCATTTTCCGGATTCAGCCTAGAATTTTTTCTTACTTTAAGAAGGTTAAATACACTTCTTCTGTTTCATGACGAAGACTTGTATAGAACATGAACATTCTAATGTTATGTTTGGAGAAGTTAAGTGTCTTGATATAGTAGTATTACTATAGGTAGCAACAGCACTATATCAGGATTATCAAGACACTTAAAACTCTTACAAACACAACATAAGAGATGTCCAGGTTTTACATAGGTCATATTTTTTAATTGGAGACGTGCATTTAAGCTCTAATAATAGCACAGAAAAGTCCTAGCCTGAAGACGGAAACAGGAATTTGGATAACTCTTGGAATACAATACTAACTTGAATTATTAACGATCACCAAATAACCTCTCCAGTCCATAGGTGCACATATGTGCACCTCTGATGTTTATTTTTTTGCTTCTATTCTGAGGCTTGCATCGTAGTAGAAACTGCTTTGTAAGTTTGTGTACCTCGCACCTGCATTTATTACTAATCTTGTTCATTAGATGGAATCAACAATCATCATATTTCAAGCGATAGTTACAAAAAAGTGGACCGCTTAGTGCCAGGACTCTAGAGGATAAACTGTTTATTCCGTTTTAAGTTTAGCTCTTGCGCAATTGACTTGAAATCGTCCCCATCAAATATCCAATAATTAATCAATTGACTTAAAAAATTACCATACTCGGGAATTGTTCAGAAGTAAAATTTCTTCACAGCACCGTGACAACTTCAATCAGGAAACTGTTCGGTTGTTTTACAAATGGTGAATTCATGAACAATAATTGTTTCTACGAGAATTATCTTCCCTCCAATGTTTAATTATTTTAATGGCTAATTATAGTGTTCTATACAGTGTGTGCTATTCTTTATAAGTAATTTTATGTATAAGGAATCATAATTCAAACTTAGTTTTCATCGGTCTTTTTAGAAATTTTGTTCATTATTCATGCTAGTACACATTGTTTATAAAACTAAAACTATCTTACATTGGAATTAATTCCATTGACGTTTTTCTAACTCTATACATATTATTAAATTATTGTGAACAGGTCTTCTCGGGCTAGCAGCCAGGTGAATACTGTTGTATCTTGCGACGTTTCGAGGGCTGACATCGTCCTCATCTTCAGGCGAATATGATGGTGCAATGGAGTGTAAGATATAACAGTATTCACCAGGCTGCTAGCCCGAGAAGACCTGTTCACAATACGTCGCCTGGAAAGCTTCAATAGATACTTTATTAAATTATTGTTTTCAAGCCGTCGTTTTTGTGTGTAAACAAGAATTTACCTCCTAGGTTTGAAGATAAGAACAGGAACGTTTTCGAAATAAAACCCTTTTTCGTCATTGGAATACTCAGATAATTATCAACTCATGAGTCAATTAGTCACATACGGTAGAAAGCGCTACCGATAGAGAGCGCCACTGTATATGGCCAGTGAAGCAAGCACGGATAGATACGAGGAGCCGACGCGAAGTGTGTGTAACTTCGTTGTGCAAGAGTCAGTTGCAGTGGAAGCACTCTTACGGAGATATATTTGGTGTTTCTATTCCGAAACGGATACAATCGAAACAGCCGAAGAACGACAGAATCGAAAGGGACGCAAGAGAAAGGAAAATTGTGAACTCTGGCAAAGGATTGTTTGAAGGGGTCCTCAGAGAGAAAACTGTGCGAAAAATACGTTTATCAGTATTATTTCTTTTTGACAATGTTGCTATCACTTTCAGGCCCCGAAAAAAAAAAAATGTACCTAAGGGTATAACAAATTTTTTAACCAAAATATCAGCGACGCCCCCCCCCCCAAAAAAAAAATTCTACAATTTTTTTGAAATTTTCAACACGCAAAAAAATAAAGAAAATACGCATCGATGGTTTTGAAAAAATGCACATTTACATCTAGATAGTATCTACAATCTGTGAAACTTTCAAAATTTTTCGACCACTTCCACCAAATTTTTAAAAAATATTTAATTTTGAGCATGTATGATACGATAATTCGGTAAGGGGAGTTTTTTTTTTTTTTTTTTTTTTTTTTTTTTTTTTTTTTTTAAGGTCAAGGGTAACCTTTTGAGTCAATAGCTACCCAATTTGGATCAAGGACCGATTTCACTATCTTACAAGGAAAGACCCTCATGTTTCTAACCATAAGGGGTTTCGAGATATGACCATCTCAAAAATTGCAAATCACACTTTTTTCTATCCGCCTTCTTTCTTCCCATGTAGGGAAAACACGAACAAAATAATGCTGAAATACGTCTTTAATTAATTTAAATGAAAAGTCTAAATACCAAATTTCCTATTTCTAACCTTAAAAGACTTCAAGATGTTGACATTTTATTATAACAACTGCAACCCCCACCCTTTTCCCCCCGTCTACACATCCTTCAATATTTTAAATGAAAGCTCTAAATACCAAATTTCATTTCTCTAGCCTTAAAGGATTACGAGATCTGGTCATTCTGTTATAACAATTTTAACTCCACTCTTTTTATTTTACCCTTTCTTTTTTCTTTCCTTCCGAAATATCAAAAAAGTGTGTAAACAAATCTAATTATTTTAAATGGGATGTCTATATAGCAAATTTCATGTCCCTATTCTTCAGAGATTCGGAGATATGAATATTTTACTAAAATTGATATACCCCAATTCTCAGCCCTTCCTTGTCGAATATCCAAAACTCCTTCTTTAGTGGTACCTTACGTCACAAATTTCATGCACTGTCAAAATTTGAAGTTCCTAGCTTAAGTGATTTGGCCTGGCGCTGTCAGTCAGGTACTCACTCAGAACTTCTTCTATATATAAATGTTCCTATTTCCTAATCTCGGAAGGGTAGAGACCTGAAGTTTGGTATATGGACTTTCCATTTAAAATAATTAGACATGTGATTCACTATTTTTGATATTTCCCCTGGAACAGGAAAAAAAATCACTCCCATTTCCCCCTCTTCCCGTCGAATTTCCAAAAACCATTTCTTAGTAGTATCTTACGTCATAAATCCTATGAAATGTCAAAATTTCAAGCTTCTAGCTTAAGCGGTTTGCCCTAGGCGTTTATCTGTAAGTCAGTCAGTCTGGACTACTACTTTTATACAGAGAAATTTGATCACGAAAGTGCACTTTAAAGAAAGTAATACCGAAACTATTAAGAATACACATAGGCTAAATGCGCCAGTATTCACTATGTAGCATGTAAACTATATTAAAGAAGCAAATCACAGTTTCTCAGCAAACGAACAAATCGCAAACAAATTCTGAAACCGTTCCTATAGTTTGCCTTATAAATTTTGTTCTGATATACCATCTGGTGGAAGAAAAATTTCGCAAGAGATCTACCACACATGTTTTGATATAATAATAATAATACGAAGATGAAGGATACACACTTTATAGAAAAATTAAAACTATCGTATCATTCTTAGCTGTAATAAACTGCTTTTCCAATGCATTAATGTGTAGACAATATTGCAAATGCTATTGTTACAGGTGTGGGATACAATATTGCGAAGCAAAAAGGGTTGGAGGGGAGAGACCACTGGACTTTTATATGCTGAAAAACCTTTCACTAGTGAGTTGAAAATGTACGTATGTATCCTCGAACCTTCATTCCTTCTCATTACGCCCTATGAAGACATTACAATTAGAAAGTGAATATATAATCATTTTACAAAATAACATTTACAAAATAACTCTTTACATACACTGGCGCATTTACCCTACAACAGAAAATTCACTACTATACCAAAACTATACAAATATTCATATTACCTGTGAACCTCCTTGTTCCGTATCAATATACCGAGGCATGGGAAACCTATTTTGTAGAATATCCTGTGCATCATCCACTGGAGCCTGCAGTAATTGTCTGAAATTTTCATATTCCGGCATATCCTGATAGCCCAAAGCCCTCCACTGCGCTATAGTCTGGAAAATAATATAATAAAAAGCGCAACATTAGAATAAGTATCTAAAGTTAAAAGTTTGTATTTTTACGCAAATTCTATAATTAAGAATATGGCACAATTTCAGTTGATTCGTCTTCAACCTTTGACAGGTCCATTTTTTCAAGCGTAAATTGAACAGACTTGTTACATTTTCTTGTGTCTTCTAAAACAAAATATCATCCTTAATAAATACTGTTAAGTACGATGACACAGACTGTTTACATCGTGTTACATCCATTTCGCTTAGAGAATTGGATAGCTGTAAGTGATTTATGTTTACTTTAAATGCACAACAATTAAAGACGTTCTAGGTCTTGCTTATTGTTCAAGAAATAGAAGACACAAGAAGTAACAAGTTGTATTCAACCACATTTGAATACATTTGTCGAATGTTGAAGACTAATCAACCTAAATTCAGTCAAAGATAAATAAAATTTATGCAATATAGGGTAAGCTGTCATATTCTTTACTATAACTTCCCTACAATACACACACACACGCATCAGTTATTAATATAACATTCGTTACTTTTCAAGTTAAGTTGCGGTATTTCAGTGGTATCTTCTTTAACTCTCCGTTATAAAGGTACTGCACCCATCACCTCAAATAGCTTTGGCTATAATTTTAGCACATTTTTAATGCGTTGGGATATAAGATAATATTGCTATTATATGATTTTACTATTATATTATTGATTTTTTTGCTTTTCTTTCATTCTTTATTTGGCTATGGTTACATGTACACGACTATGTGCGGACCCAACTGCTTATAACAAAGTAACCTTACAAAATAAAAAAAGATAAATTTATTATTTTGCTTTATATTTTTAGTTTATCTTAGTCCTTCATAAGCTGTGTGGAAGGTTCTAGAAAGCTGACTCCCACTGGAAGTACAAGGAGTATTTTCATGAATATATATATATATATTGCTGAAAATCAATTTTCATTGTTTAATATATAGCAATAACCTACATAAATTAATCTTATTTTGAGCAATTTTCTACAAAGAACTTATTTATACCCTTGTACTTCTACTGGGGGCCAGCTCTCTAGAACCTTCCCAACTATGTGCATTCACTTACTGGTGATCTCAGGAGGCAGTCGTGACAGAATAGGTATGCATGGTTGCGCAGGCAGATGTACTGACCACAGATTTGGCACTGATAGTTGGTTTTCCGGTCATTCTTACGGCCACAGGGCTTACACCTCGAGTACTTTGTCTTCTTCGCTGCAGAAGGAGTTGAGCTACTGGGACCAGGCGTGAATCTCTGCAGTCTCTGCTGCAGGGGTTTCGGAAGGTATCTGAATGCCTCCTGACGTCTCCGAAGGATAAGGTCGAGGGCGAGAGTCTTAAGGAAGTTCTATGCAGTAGGTTTTCCTTCGTATTGGAAAAGTAGACTATGTGGGCATTGATTCCGGCAACATTGAGTAAAGAGAAAAAGATTCTGAGTAGCCATTTTCTGCAGGCTACACTAACCTCATAAGTACCACATAGCTGGTCCATGGTGTCAACTCCTCCTTTGGTAGTGTTGTAACAAGTGATTATCTCAGGATTTTTCTTGTCTCCGGTCGAGTCGTCTATCTTGCCATCAGGTGGAGAGTGGAGAGAAGAGTCACGATCTTTCATTTTTGGACACGTAAGACACCAAACTCATCCGGTTTCCACACCCGGAATGTGCTTTGTAGACTGCACGACCACTGTTGTCGGAGAACTCCTTAGGAAGTTCCCTTTTGAGGATGGTTCCTACAAGCGTCAGTTTGTACATGTCCAGGAGCGTGGTTTACCAATTATCCGTCGTAATGTTTCTTCCGGAGCCACTAATCTTGGTTATCAGCAGTTCCACCACATCACCTGGAGAGTTCCTTTGACTGAAAGGGCCATCTGGTTGTTTGCCAGCGTAAATTTCCACGTTTGAGGTGAAGAACATTTTAGAATCGGCCAAAGTGAAAACCTAAGATTCTGTATTTGGCAGGCTTAGTAGGGATATACTGAATAAAGGAGCAGTACCCGCGAAAATTCTCCAGCTTCTCGTCAATAGTGACGTTACTACCAAGGGCATAACTGTCCTGGCAACCTTGGATAAAAAGGTTGAAAACCTCCCGGATTGCAGCTGATTTAACTTCCGCACGTCGGGCCTGGCGAGTGTTCAGACATCAAACCTGAAACACTGCAGAAGGTACCTATATCGAGTGATGGTCATCGTCAGAGGGAAGATTTCCACTCCAGTTTCATCCATAGCCCAGTATTCGCACAGGCTCACTCTTCCCGACTTAAATACTCCAAGCAGGTACGGCAGACCACGAAGGGCCTTGACTTCGGTTTCAACTGCCTTTCCGTACAGGCTTGCCGTCTTGTTTTTGTAATTTTCAGTGCGCGTCTCGATCTTCTTGTCGGTACTGTTGATGATATTGATAATCTCGGCTGAATTGCAAAGGCTGAGGGCTTCTTCCGGAGTCTTATCATTCTTTGCTTGGCCTCTTAGTCCAAGAGTTCCTTTGATATTCCACGACCTGGTGCGAACCTGCTTCTGATTTGGAGGTTTCTTCATCCACTTGGTAGAATGATCCTTTCCGATGTAGTAGGCCTTACTTCTGTGTTGGGCGCCATCTTCATAGTCGTCGGCATAATCATTTGTGTTTGTGTAATGCTCTCTCTTAGAAATATGTTCATCCGACTTCTCGCCACCATCATCTTCGATCAGCACTTCCTCTAGTTCCTCATCGCCTAACTTCGTGCCTTCCTCATATTCCACTGCCCAGCTACTGACGGTTTCCTCATTATCTACTCTTTTAGTAGTTTCAGAAGTCTCTCGGCCTCCTCCTCGTCACAAGCAATTTAAATAACCAATATTGCACTAACGAAATAATGAAAAGAAGAAAGCAATCGTGATGAAAATGCATAAACACAATTAAAAAGGTGGGGTGCATAAAACCCCACTATGATAGCATGAACGTAAACGTGGGGTGTATCTACCCCAAGCACAGAGAACAGCGATGTTTATTTGACAACTTCTTCTCTCAGAGTGAAGAAGGTGGGTCACACACGTCTATGTATATGCGCACAACAGCTACTGAGACTGACAGCGGTACTCATGAACTCATCTAGTAGTTAGAACTGTAAGTAATATGACTGGGGTATAGTACATCCCATCTTTGCGACGGAGGGTTAATGATTATTCAAAATCGTGAATAATCAAACCGATCAATATGCATAAAAACTGTAACACTGAGTCACACACTGTTATTTATTTTCCGATGTTTTACATACAAATACATTACTCGGACTAGTACAGGACTCACACATTACTTTTGGGTTTTTAAATGGCTATAAGCTCCCATAAAACTTCACAAAGAAGAATACTGACTTACTACATACTTTTATCTTCCGATTTCTCTAAGGCTAGTTTCAAACTAATTATTAACTGTACTGTAAGAATCATATCCCAATTTCTCGATTCGTGTAACAAAGCGTGAAATTTAAATGGACAGTGAATTTGAATAATTTTTAGCTTACCAACAAACAATGTATAGTCTATTTTGCTTTATAGAACCTTAGTTTTGGCTCTATTACCCGGCTGATCCTATTAAACAAAATATACTATGCACAGATATCTTGCAATTGACACTCATTGACGTTATTGTTAAATAAATATACTACTCACTTCTCCGTGGAAGATAAGTATCTGGAAAAAGGTGTCCATAAGTAATATTCTGTCTGGTTGAATACTACTGGTATCCAAAAGTACAGGCTCAGGAGGACCATTGAAGCTATAGCTGTAGAGAACAGGCTGGATCATCACCAATGATTGTGTCAGATCTTCTCTCATTAGCATATGTCTGGAACAGAAATGTGAAGAGAGAAAAAATGTCAAGCATTTATTATTATTGAGCTTCATTTAATAGTTACATTAAGATTAATCTGTGAGAAAGCTGTGAATAGTCGTTTTGAGAGAAAGAACCGTTTGTTTGTAGGTTGACATGGAATCCAAATCACAAGAGCTCTAACCGGGAATCGAGGCCGACGCTAACCATATACCCACGAGGAAGCTCAAAGGACAGTAAGTTCTATCCACTTTTGTAACTCGGCTTCGAATTCTCCTTGCATAGATTGAGACACTGGATAATACGGTCTCACTACTGGTTCTTCGTCAGTGAGTTGGATTATATATAAAGCACTACTGACACGTTGAGGATGTTCAGAAAAGAGATGACATTTCATCAGAACATCGAAAAGACATGATTCTGTACTTTCGTCAAGGCTGTTCTCGAAGACAAATATTTCTGTACTTCAGATTCACAGAGTTTGAATTCGGTGGGCAGTGGCTTAACTGGTGACCAAGACTAATCCCCTAAGGAGTAACGTTTTTGAAAACTGAACGACAGTCAATTTCAGACGTGGTACCGTCTTGCTTATCAGCTGGCCACTCCGGTCGCCCAATTTCATTCTCTTTCGAAGAAATAGTAATTTGTAAAACAATAGCTTTATCCGTAGTAATGACAGGTTTCCCTGAATTATCTCGCAACCGAATCATCATTTTTTCCTTGTCAATCACGACTTGAAACTTATCTAGGAAAGGATATTCCAGAATGAGATCAGTACGAAGATATTTTATTACAAAAATAGGAATATTAAAGATGTGATTTGAAATATTCAAACTAAAGACTTGGACACCTCAACAAATTTCTTTCTACCAGCAGACGCTTCAAGGGTTAAACACAACGAGGAGTAATTTAGCAGAAGGAAATCTTGTTTTCAAACTTCCTAATCCATGAAGCATACATCGCTGCCATTGTCGATGGTATAAGAAAGATTCAAACAAACAACAGTGCCTTTTATTAGAGGGCAGGAAAAGAAATAGTGCTCACTCCACATCTCATCAACCTTCTTCTCTAGAACGAAGTTCACATTTAAAAGATTAGCTATTACTACTGTCAATGAAATTAGGCTACAAATAGCCTCATCTTATGTGTTTCCAACGGTAACAAACACTCACATGAATCCACGAGTAGTTACTCTTCTTTTACCTTTATCCTCGTCCCCCCTATGATGATCCTCGTACTAATACGAAATACAGAGATATTTTAAAAATTATGTTCGATATTATCACAATTGATTAAATATCTTAGTTTCAAAACACTCAAGATATGACTATTTTTATGTCTCATACATTTTAAATAATAAGATACGACACATACCTGTAAAACGATGTTTCATCAGGGCTGTTGTTGAACACTTGTAGAAATTGTGACCTCCGAAGATGATACATAAATTGAGGATATAAGCTAAAGTTTTCAGATAACCTAAAGCTATTTGCATCATCCTTGTTGTATTCGCCGAACTTTTGACACTGAAAGACAAAGATGAGACGATAATCAAGGCGAGGTTAGAAGTTATGATGTAAGAAGTCAATTTACTTCACCACTCATTTCATACGAAACCTGTTGGGATCATTTTCCCAATAATTTCAATTTAAATGTACTATTACTATCATTAAATGAAAGAAATCAAACTAGCGGGCAATTTACCGATAAGAACTGCTTCCTCATTTTATATCCAAGTACGGACGTACAAAAGTCCCTTTATGACCAAAATACAAAATTTTGTATCTTGCATTTTACAATTATATTATTATAATATTAAAAAAAAAAAATGAAGACGTGTTCTATGTGCAAAGAGAACACATGTAATGAAAGAAAACTCACCAAACGTATTAACATCCTATCAACCCAACGAAGAACATCTGGGCCATCATCCGTTTCAGCACGATGCACTACCATTCTTGCCATCACTACCGCTGCTGCTTCTTGATCAAAACCAGCGCTGATATGGTGAAGATTTGCCGTTGCATCAGCCCAACTGCAAGGAAGAAAAAAGAAAACACCGGTTTTGCCAACTGTCAATCGTTTAATACAATGTAATATCTAATTAAGATAATGATTACTTTGTCCAGCATTAACATTCTTTAAAACTTAAAGTAATTAGTTAAACACAGCTAGTATTAACGAATATTTATGAAATATGCTAAGTCATGAATACCGTAATAAAATGAAGTGATATCAATGACATGTAACTGGAAAATATTTTTAAAGGAAATCTGGTCAGTTTGTTCATTTTTCAACTCAATGCTATAGTGGCTGCGAGATGTTCATATGAAAGCAGTCTGTTTTAATTTTATTGCTTTTTCTTTTTCTTTTTTTCTTTTTCTTTTTTTTCTTTTTCTTTTTTTTTCTTTTTTTTTTTTTTTTTTTTTTTTTTTTTGCGGGGGAAGGTGGTAAACTTTTTAGACTACGGCGTGAATCTAAACCTTACTTTTACCTACAAAATGTCATCAGGATTGATGATCCGGACTAAATCCGAACTTCGCATATTTTCCAATTCTGTCACCCTGCTTTACACGAAAAAACTTTGCAAGATACTTCTTCAGTTAGTAGCTGCTAGGTCTTGGATGCATTATCATCGAGAGATTATCATTTTTGACGATGGAACACGAAAGGAAAACTTTAACCGTACATAGCGGCAATGATTATAATTTGATCCTCTACACTGCAATTCGAAATTCACAAAAGCTACAATGAAAAGAAGATTCAATGTTAAACCTTGTTTGTAAACGAAATAATAGTAATATACGAGGGGTATTTAACAATTATTGCCTCTGATATGGGAGTTAAACAAAAATATTGTGCTTATAATATCTTGTACTCTACAGCTTTAGAAGAATGTGTGCCAAGCTACACGGCCATGTCACAAATATTAGTTGTGTTCTCATGTTTTGCGGGTAGCAAGTACATCCGGATTATGAAAATGGAGAAAACTGAAGTGCGTACCCTGCTCAAATACTTTCAGATGAAAGGTCTAACCGACAGAGATTGCACGTTGATTTGGTTAATGTATTGGGTGATTCTGCCCCTCCTACCAAGTGATTAAAAGAAGTTTGTAACGTGAATTACGTTGTGGCAGACAAAGCTATAAGCATGTAAATGGTGCTAGTTCTCCAACAACAGTATGTACGCACGAAAACATTAATGTTGTGCATGACTTAGTAATGAATGATGAAAGAATGACTGTACGCAAAAAATCTAGTTTTCCTACATCTCTTGAACCTACTAAATATATTTGTCAAAGATGATTTCCAATAAACCTGCAAAAGCAAAATAAAGCAAAATATGCTGTTAAATACCCAAAAATAATTGGAATTACATTTTACTCGAAGTATCGTCTTTGAAGACTTGACAAAAAATACAAGGACTGACGCAGAAAATTGCATGCTAATAATGGCTGGCGACCAGATTCGTAACTACGAAACACATGTGTGTACTGATGGCATTCCGGTTATTTTTGGGCATCTCCTCGTACACATTTCAATAGTTATTAAGGAAAGAATTTAACTTACTTTCTTGCTATCGTGGTAACTCGAATACGCCGCTGGCCACTGGAATGTTGGTATTGTGTTATGAACTGAATACAACCTCTTCCTCCTTGTGGTATGGGTGCAGCGTGCTATTGTTTTGAGGAATAGAAATAGGTACAATTAGAACTGACAAGATACTAAAGCGCAAATACTGACGACGGCTTCTTTCCCTATTAATTCTACCTATGCTAAAATAAAAAGCGCATTTTTAACCAATGATAATATAAAAGAAATGAAGTACAATACACACACACACAGTGATTAATGTTGAAGCACCATCTCTCCTCTTCCGTCTGCATGAAGTCTTGACCCACCCGACCTTAACAGCTCCAAGTTAGGGGTCATTTCGTGAACACGTGAAACTATGATGTGACGGAAAATAACTAGTGTGAAAGTAGAACAACAGGATTAACATTACGTTTCTTATAAAAATTAAGTCGTCACCAAATGGAACTTCTGAACGCTAAATGAAACACATGGTGTTATGTTCAGAATGTAAGTCTTTCAGTAGCATAAACGTTTCTCAGAGGGGAGAGAAAGTGTTGAAGACAAAGATCGTTCAGGTAGGCGGTAGTCTTCAGTTACTGAGACAAACATCAACAGAATACGGAATACGCGAGGTGATCAGGAGTGACAAAAGACTGGGAGAGCGTGCAGTGGCTTGCACAGGAATCTGTTCGGCGGATTATCACAGAAAAATTAAACGCGGAAAATGTGTGCCAAGATTGAGCCAGAAAATAAAATCTCCCGCAGGAAGAAAGAGTGCCGTCAAGAAAAGGACATGTACGGAACACATTACATCGCATCGAAAATGAACTAGAATTGTTGGAATCTGTACAAAATATAGATTTCTACCTACAATCCTGAGACTAAGGGGGCAATTCATGCAGTGAAAGTTCTCGGTTACCCAGATTAAAAATAAATAAAAAAATAAAAGTAAAAAAAAAAATAAATAAATAAAGTATCGTCACGTTCAAAATTTAATGTTCTCGTGTTCTAGGTCTTCATGGAATTGTAATGTTTGAGCGAATGAGTGAGGTGTTTGAGTGGGAGTGACTTATTGGATGGATAGTAAGTCAGGATTACTACATTGAGATTTTGACCAGATTTCGCGAACGAGTGACGAGGAAGAAGCTTAAAATGTGAATGGATTCTACACTAGAACAACACACCAGGCCATACGATTCTGTCTATCAGGCTATTTTTGGCGCGTAAAAAATATCACTGTCATGGAACATCCCCATCTAGTCGCCGGATCTGGCACCATGCAACTTTTTCTTTTCCCGATACTGAAGTCCAGCCTCAGCCGCACCTGAAGATGTCAAGTTGAAAACGACATATTTCATACATGAGCTCAAATGTTGTCAGCAGTAGCAGTAGCGAATGCATTAGTGTGTGAATGCCAACAAGAACTACTTCGAAGGTGAATATCATACTAGGCAGTAGCGCTATAAGTACCAGAACCTATAAGCAAAGTTCTTCTTTCTTCATACCTCTGTGAAGTGAATATTCTTTGTGCAAGATTGATATGTTGCATTTTCCTTCAATTCAAGGAATCAAGAAGATTAATATTTTCGTATTCATGCATGCCTTTTGTACTTATTGTTCCAGCAACTCTTAGTTAAGAGGCAATTATTGCGATTAATAGATTAAGCAGTTTAGATTACACTAAAGAAGGCGACAGTAGTACGACGAAATCATCTGTATCTTTCGACAATTTTTTGGGAATATAAAATGGACATATAAAAGAGACCAATGGCATCTTCAAGCAATTTCTCTCTACTCTTTCACATTTCTTTTTACCCACTATATTTTTTTTACAATACTTCCTGCTTGTTTCTTCTACATAACAATTATTTAAAACATTTTGGACTTTTTTGCCCAAAGCTGTAGTTTACAAAATATAACAGCCTTTCAATCCCCCAACTAACGTGACACCAATATTTGCTGACAATTCCCCAACTAACATAACATCAATATTTACAGACACCTACAAAACAAATTTTTCCGGTTTGTGTTATTTCTGCCACTTTCCACCCTGTTGCTATTAAGATATCTTCTAACTCTCACTCTTATCTTACGCGTATCACATAACTACGTAATCCCTTTCTGTTCGCCGCATATTGATGAAAACCAACGAATCCAAGGGAATTTTACACCTAGAGAAAATATTTATTTAATTAATATGATCCATAAAATGGTTGCCTTCAGCACGCACAAAATGTCTTTCATCAGGCAATAATGGGATATAATTAACACGAGCAGCAATACGGGCCTCACAATGACGATGCATCTTTAAAGCTGTGAACTACACTCCCAAGGGTATATGGATTCGTTGATGACAAGGAGCCATTTGAAAACCTTACAATATTCGTGAAAGGAGACAAAAATAGCTAGGCATCTGCGCATTGCATTTCACATGTACTGGATAGCAATAAAGCCCAGGAATCTGACCACTTCTTCGGATATCATGTTCCTCTAAGTGTCGATCGACTAAATGTAACCTGTGGAGTCGGACATATCTCACAAAATGAACTCACCATCTAACTTGATCTAAAATATCTTCTGTGAACTTTCAATTTAAAGGTATCAGTCTAATACCTCTATTAGACTACATCCACTTTATTTCGAAACGGATGCTACAAGATACATACCACATAAATAAACAGCAAGTACTCATCTCTATATCATGAGAAATTTTAAATTTGATTTCGATCCTCTCTGAGACCTTTGTCAATATCATTTCTCCTAGTTGCATTTGCTTCATTATATAATCATCTTAGAGATATTTCTGGAAAATTTGAATGACACAGGATTATTCAATAAATAATTTAACTAGTAGTATCACTTGCTACCCGCACTTCTTCACTCGTAGATTTCCGTTCATAAACAATGACTTAGTGGCTACTTTAGTTATCAAAAGTTACGGTGGTTTTTCTATTGGTAAGTAAAGATATGTACTCATTATTTTTATTATTGTACTTTACAGAATAGTTCAACACATACACAGCGACATTTATAACTGAAATTTCAGTGTCTATGAACGGAAAAATACAAGTGAATAAATGAGAGTAGCAACTAATCATAGTACAACTTAAATTGTTTTTCTTATGATCTGTCTTCAAAATTTCCAGAAGTATCTCGAAGATGATTATATAATGAAGCAAATGTAACTAGAAAAAATGTTCTTAAGAAAGGTTCCAGAAAGGATCAAAATCATATAACCTTCAAAATTAAGCAGGATACAAAGATGAAAGCTTGTGATTTATTCATATCCAATTTAGTACACAATTACATACAAGAATTCATTAATATGATACTATCTACATACTACAAGCATTTAAAGTGGCCCAAAAACTTTTCTTAGTGAATCCATCATCAAAATTCAGTTTTAAACAAGCAACATATTTCAGATTTAAAGACTTTTTTAAAAAAATAAGAAACTTTTAGCCAGTCGGACTGAATTTACGATGATATTTAAAGAAAATTTTCCACCCAATAGTACTCACAGGTGACTAAAGTAGAACTATTACCTGGTTAACAACTTCGAAGAAGAAACTACAAGTTGTGTTTGGATTAAGAGTACAAAACTTCCATTGGCAAGTTCCACCCATTCCGATTTCGGTATCTGAAACACAGCTGCCTTTTACATTCAATGACACACACGGTCCAATTGCACCAGAAACTGGAAAAGAAAAGCATGTAAATTACAGCTAATTAGGAGAAATAATAATAATGATGAACTGGAGTAAATCAGAGTATATCATTTACGTGAATTAATAATTAAAAAATAATAAAATTTATGTTTATTTCCAAGCTTGAACAGAGCCAGGTGAAAGCAACACACCTGGTATTCAAGTTTTTTTCTCTCTCTCTCTCTCTTTCTGATAGGTTCTAAAATTGAGATTCCCACACTAGAATAAACCTTGAACATCAACCCCTCACTACTTACAGGACCGACTGCAGTACACATGGCCATATACATATTCTTCGTCGCTCTAGGTAGAGTTAGGTAATACCTCTGTCCATTTCGAAGAATACAAGCATGGACTTATACATGTAGTGTTATGAACTAAAAACTTAGAACTTTACGCTGTCAACATTTTCAACTTGTTTTCATTTCCCATTCTTACTGTATGAATAATACGTAAGTTTAATAAATGTGGGTTTTTGCTTAACCCTAATTTTTATATACTGGTTCTCATGTTGTAGTAAAGTTATTAGTATTATAGTTTGTGTAAATTTGGCATAGGAATAAAGCTAAGATCTGCAACAATAAAGCAACCTTAAGAAAGAGACAATTAAAAAAATGAAATCTGAGTTTTACGTCCCACGTTTATGCCGGTTAGGCTAAGGAGACGGTGATGATGAAATAATGAATGAAATGGTGGAATGAAGAAAGTGGGAGGAAACAGGAGACCCCCGAAAAAGTCCACGAGTATGGTGTTTGTCCACTACAAAGTCCACACGGCGCGAGCTGGGATCGAACCACGGACCCCAAGCACCGGAGGTGAACGCTCTACCACTGAACCACCACGCCCCCCAAGAGACAATTAAATAAGATTCGGGAAGACGTTGAAGTGTAATGGACCCAAATCTGGTGAACAAAGAGAGTAGCAGAAAACCATACGCTAATTTATTGATTTTGACTGTTGTAATGACATCTGTACAGGAAGAGCACTGTTGTGATCTGAGTTTTTTTTTTTTTTTTTTCTTTCGTAAACCAGGCCCCTTTGCCATATTTTGTTCCCTGTAATTTGTCCAAAACTTTGCTTGGACAAATTAGTAGTATTCACCGATGATGGCTTTACCATACGAGAAACAACCAATACAAAGACATCTTTTGAATCTCAAAATACCTATGATGCATGGGTCCCTGGTTCAATACCCGACCAAGTAAGTTTGGACAATATCGTGTTCATGGGTTTTCTCGGAGTACTCCCGTTTCCTCCCACATTTTCATTCCGCCAATTCTTTCATCATCAATCACTTGCCTTAATTACCAGCCTGCCTTGGCCTAACGGGTATAAACGTGGGACGTTAAACAGAAAGATTTTCGAAAAAGAATTCCAAACCACTGAAGCAATGATTTTTCCGGTAGAATTCACATATGTGGAAAATAACTTTTTATTTATTTATTTTTGTAACTTTGTAAGTTTCGTTTCTCTAATATCCATGTTTATCAGTGGTTTTAAATCGACGCATAGAACCACTTGGGTTTTTCTTAAAACTTTAGTTGTACTTAGGGTTATGCTTGTGATTCTACGGTAAGTATAAGCAATCGCAGAATTAATCTTGCACAAATTTACTATATCCATAATTCTTCGCCCAAAATGTGAAATATTTGTTTACCTGAAATGCATAGATCATTTGCAATCTTTAATCGGCTATCCTGTAGTACCGTATCGTACACTTTTTAAATGTTTGGTACAGCGAAAGAATTCAATTGTCTACTTCAGGGTCGTCATCATCAGACTTTCATAACGGCGATTGAACTCAGATGTCCATTCAGCAATAGTTGAAAATGACGGGGCCGAGTCCCCCGAAGTTTTCCATATTATTATGTATCTGTATTTCGGCTACCTTCACACCTTTTTTTCACTAAGTAATAATGACAGCTCTGTGCTCAAAATTTCTCATTTTTCAAAAACAAACACAGTGTATACGGACAATTAACTTCAGCTGTTATTTGTTGATCCAAAGTTCTCATAATGGAAAATGATTCATAATAAAGTACTCGATTTTGAAGTAGTGCTTCTATCTTTGAGCCATTCCGAGAATTTTTCAAATGACCTTTGTTTTCTAAAAACTATGTCTATAGAGAAAGTAAATATCGCTACATTCCATAAACTAGAATAAAATTTGACGAGCGGTTTTATTAAAAATTTCACTTCTTGGATAATTAAGATGATTTCCAAGTATTTACATCATATATTAACTACATCTAAACGGAAAAGACATGCAGTCACTAAAATAAGTTTACTGAAATAAGCCATCATTTTTTCATCGTTTCTCACTCATGATTCACTAATTCACAGTTTCATAGATGCAATTCTTTTTACCGATACTGTGATGCATAAGTAAACACACAGGCTCGTCAATATTAGCGACTAAGTGAGCTCCCTCCTCACTATACAGCAAGCGCACGCGCCTCTGGCGAGGGAGACCCAGGTTCAAGCTCATATGGTTTGGATTAAATGTTAAGGTGTAGATCTACGTCTCATATAGAATCTGCGCTCAAAGGAACACTTCACTCTTATCCAACTATCAGCGACTACGCGTCAAATCTGGCAATTTTCGTTTGATCTTATGTTTTCGCTTTTGATATATTTTACTATTCTATAGGGCGTAACACAAGAGAAGGTAAATATTCCAGGAGGTAAACGTATGTCACTAGCACACGAAGGTACATGGTTACAAGGGCGCCCATATTGTGGTTTCTAAGGGAAGGGGAGGGGGGCAAGTATAAGCGACGTTTCAAAAATAGTTCCAAATTTTGCTGTAACTAATGTAAAAATTCTATTGGATTTTCGATATTCTGAAGTACAATTTCCTCTAGGGGGGCAAGCGCCCCACCTTGCCCCCCTGATGAGCGCCCTTGCATGGTTATCTGAGTACATGGTTACGAAAGCTTGGTTTCTAATTATGAATGTTCAAAGTGGCCACCCTCTTTAAGAGTTAAGCAAGCTGCATTAAAACCTGTATACGTACACTGATGTAGTTTAGCCTTGGATGATTGCTGCTGCGTCTGTTATCCAGTTGAAGAGCTCCGCACAGTTGCTGAGTTTTATCAAGTCCTCTTTCCATTCCTACAGGTACTGTGTTTCGTAATTATTAAAACAAACGTATTAAGACAGTTGTAAGAATTTAGCATCATCATCATTAAAAAAAAAAAAAAATATTCACGTATTCTTCAATATTCTTCCTCTGCCTTTAGTAGATCAAATAGTAATAGTGTATCAATTACCTTTCAATTCTCTCGAAGATTTCACTTCCAATGTTCCATTGAAAGCCATCTTGAACTCTCCTTTCTGATCTCTTGCAAACACACGTTGGAAAGTTTGTTTGAACAACGATGAGTTGAATGAATCACCCATAACCATATGACCTCTGAAATAAAACAAAAGACATAATAAAATGTGTACACAGGGTGCATCTTCTCTTCTATTTCCCATGAATGATACCTTACGAATCGGGCTTTATGATACAAAAAGAAGCCAGATTGTCTTTTTAACGAAGTTCTATTATACAGGGTACTTCTAATCCTAATACTTAAAACTAATCCTTCTCGCTTTATTTCCTAAGGTTGCACGTTTCCAAACATACCTTTCTGAGCCACAGCAAAATGGAAATGGCTAAATTCCTCCTGCTTTACTTAGCTGCTCTACTACCTATGTTAAGGTAAGTGTTCATAACACACATACACGACACGATTAACCTTCAAAAATTTTGAGCAGTCTGGATAAAATATAAGTATATGGCGTGATCAAATGAAACCCGTTTGGAGACAATACCTGTGAAAGTACTAATGGTATTTAACTACCCTTTATACACTACGATGCAAAGGCATCCATGATAAGCGTGTCACAGCGTCTGTGCTTCAGAAGAAGCCACAATACAAGTTTAAAAATTTGTCCCCTTGCGTGACAAATCTACAAATGCTGTCCATCTAAAATTTGGAAGGTTGGTGTTCGAATCATTCATGGGCGGCTGTCTTCTTATCATCTAGCAGCACCACAGTTCATGCTGAATTCATCCGATACGGATCGAATGTTCAGACATCTACTCACACAAGCAGCTTCATCCACCGTTGCACAATTGTTCCTGCACATTCATGATTAAGAAATCATTACTGTTTTCAACATGTATGCGTCGCCATACATGTCTTTTATCCAACGAAATACTTCAGCTGGTTAAAATTCTTCAGTGGTGAGGAGAGCTATAACAGTACATTAAACTTGTTTGGACAGGTTGTGAATGTGGAACGCTATCTTTCAATACTTATTCTTGCGGGAAAACAAAAAATCTACTGTACAGGAACAAGAACATACTACAACTACACATTCTTTTCATCACACTATATTGTAGTTATGGTCAGCGAACGGGTTTCAGTTGATCACACTATATAAATTAATTATATTCAATTAAAAGAAAAAAAAAGAAACTGATTAACTGTTCACTATATTATAGAAAATGATGTTACCATTTAGTTTAAATTAATTATTTTAAAATTCTCCACTTACCCCGTGGAATTGCAGCACTGTTTCATTTCTAGAAGGCCTGTCTGATCCAAAGCGCATGAGTAAATATCCACGGCATGCCCATTGTTCGCAGCTCGCACCGCCAGGCCCTCATAATGTTTTATTGCCTTCTTCATATATTTGGCATTATCCTTCTGTATATCATGATGAGATCGAATAGGCTGTCGCAAATCATCATTTACTACTTGACCAGGTCCCTGAGAACATGGGCCACCAACGAAGACCATAATTCTAGCTCCAGTATTCGGATACGTACACTAGAAATACGTATTGAAAATATACGAAAATGTTCAATCAATTTAAACTATTAGAAATAATATCAATACTACTATTGTACCATGTTAAGGAAGTTATATTACATTAAGAAGGTACAAGTAGTTAAAGTATTAAGAAAAACTCCGAATTTGTACTAGTGTTAGTGGGAATATTAATAAGTACGATATCAACACAAATTTACTTAAATAACCAATTTTTTACTTTTCTAATACACATGTATTGAACTATTGATTCTATCAAGGTCTATCATAATTAGAACTTTTTTTTTTTCTAAGTGATATGAGATCAACAAATATTGGTGTTCCTAATAAACAAACAAACAAAAAAAAAAAAAATAGATTTCAAAGCAAGCATTATTATGATTAAATTTATAATTATCACTGATTTTTGAAACTTGCTATCTGTTTGTAGTTGTTCGATTGGAATTAGCACTGAGACTATATGAGGCGCCTATCTACAGCTTTGTGTGAGATCCGAGGCACATGAGGATCAGGAAATCAAACCCAGATTTCACAGGCCCAAGATGTATACGTGTAAGATAAATTTCCATATCACTTAGACATAAAAAACACATAGCCACAAGAGAACTTAATTACTTTTAGTGTATAATAACATGTTAAAATACCAAATTAGATTTACTAATCAGAGAGAGACAGAAATCAAAGTAATTCAGTATCACAATTACTCACGTACAAAACCAAATTCAGACCTCGATCGAACATAACTTATGATTTTGAAACTGAAAATTCGTTTTAGGAATATTTTAGAACTTAGTTCTCTTTGGAGAATTTCAAATTTTGACTATCAGCTTTTGCTTAACAAATTACCTGCATCTCTAAATTGAAATATATTACGACAAAGCAAAAAGAAAAAAAAATTCACAAGCAGGTATTTTCGAAGTCAACGTATCAAGAGCTACGAATTTACAAGTATTAAATAACATAATTCCATTTATTAACTTCACCATGCAGTTACATTAAACGTGCGTATGAGTAGCAAACACTGAGCACTGAGTAACCGGTTACTGTTCAAAGTACTCTTACATATAAACTAACTGCCAAAATATTCGACATGACTCCAGTCTTTTCTCTACATACTAACTCAAGTTGCTCTGTTTGATAAGAAGTGCATATGGATTAGCAAAGAAATACTATAATTATAGTAGTCATGAAAAGCATAGATAGACACTAAGAGAGTTTGCTCGCAAAAAAATTCTTGGAATACACATACGTACACAGATAATTTATACCTTGTCCTTCCTTAGCAAGAGTAACAAGGAAATCAAGTAAATTTCGGACAGATACTAGCGGTATGTTAACCTCTGGCTGCTTACAAATGTTGCAAGGACGAGACCAGTGGTGACAGACAAGGAAGATCAACATCCAGTAAGGAAACATGACACCAATTACATTTGAAGTCAAAGCTGTCTTTTAATCCGTCAATCAATGCATTATACAGTGTAGACTGAATTCTTTGGATTCGTAGATGGCAACAAATGTCACTTTTTTACATTCCGTAATCGTGTAATAAGAAAGTGTTCAATAAAAAATCGACATTGGATTTGTTTAACTTGTGAAGTGGCACGTTAGCTGAAATCAAAATGAAATGAAATGAAATCTTCGGGTTTTACGTCCCACGGATATGCCGGTTAGGTTAAAGGAGACGGTGATGATGACAAATGAATGAAATGGTGGAATGAAGAAAGTGGGAGGAAACGGGAGAACCCCGAGGAAACCCACGCACATGGTGCTTGTCCACCACAAAGTTCGACCCGGGATCGAACCAGGGACGCCATGCACCAGAGGTGAACGCTCTACCACTGATCCACCGCGGCCCTAACTGAAATAAAGTTTCAGCTGTTTTTAACAATGTCATAATCGTACTTCAAAGCGAAAGAAATAAATTGGCATTATTTGATGGTAGACTAATACAGGTTTTGGCATGTCAGTTTATATTAATTCGTTCTTTTAATATTAGCATCAAAATAACTACATAAGTTCATGCATTAAGGGAAGACTGGGGCAAAATCTGTTATACAGGTGTTGTCATATTACCCTGACAGGATTATCTTTAAAAAGAGGACCCAATCCCAGAGATACCTAAGCAACGAGAAAATATATGTTACCATTTAAATGAAAGAAACAAAGTAACAAAACGAAATAATCAGAAGAGAATTAATTTATAAGTTCGTTTGCTTTAAGAAAGTATCACATATGCAAATATAACTCATGTATTAAACCAATAATATTACACAAAATGAAAAAAAAAATGTTATTTATAACAAATATTTACCATAGCAAAGCAAAAGCAACTAAATGAAAATAAAAGAGGCTATTAGAAGAAATTATCAACATTAATTTAACATCAAACCTATAGTACAGTTATCATTATTACCATAGTTATATATTCAACAAAAATTTTAAAGAACTACTCAGCTATCAGATATATACTATACTGCATGTCACAAAATTCTGGCATAAGAAAAAAAAATATTTCCTATTTTATGTAAAAAATCCACCGAAGTGATTAGAGTAAAGCACTAAACTCATGCAACTTATATATTCTTACTAAGTTATTTACAGTGCAAAAGAAAATATTACAAATATTCAACATTTGGAGCATAGTATTTTGACACAACCAACATTATTTCTAATATTATTTGTAGTCCATAGATGGCTGTGTTACAAATCGATAAGAATTGCCAGTAAACTGCAAAAATACCGTATTTTAATTTATCTATTACGTCATAAGGAACAGATCAATTTGAGCGAGGTTTCATTGCCTTCAAGAAAATGTCAATGTGCTTATGGCAAAGTAAGTTTGGTCAAATTTATCTATCGTTCCAAAATTAACAACAGAACACTATAAAACTTCAGGACCTAAACTCCCTGATGATTACAAACATTTACTTGGACTAATCTTGGCATATGTCTATTATTTAACACTTGTTGAAATTTTTAATGAGAACTCCCATTTTCCTCTGTGGAGTTTACTTAAAGCTTTTATCGCAAACTCATCACATCACAAAGTATCTATCGTTGTAGTATAGAAATATGAAAAAAAAAAAAAAAAATTCTTTTGGTAATAAAAATACATACAAATAGCTCGATAGGCCCGCGATGGCTGTGGTAGAGCATGCACCCCTGATGCATAGGGTGCCTGATTCGACCTCACATCTTGCCAAGTGAACTTTGTGGTGGACAAACACCGCATGTGTGGGTTTTCTTGGATCCTTCCGTTTCCTCCTGCTTCCTTCATTCCACCATTATCATCCATCTTAGCATCATCGTCTCCTTTAGCCGCGGTGCATAATTGAGGGACGTTAAAAAAATCTCGATATTGTCAGAAAAAAAAAAAAACTGCACTCCTAAAAAAAAAAAAAAAAAAAAAAATTGAATTTTCACGGAACTACTCCGAAACTCTTCTTGATAATATTCCAGATTATCTTCAATAGTACAGATGTACTATACGGTTGTACTTGTTTATGTATATATTTTAATTACCATTAGAAACGTTTTTGTTTTGATATTTCTAAACGATGGATGCCCTGTGATGTGATGAGTTTACTGTGGGAGCTTTAACAAAACACGCCAAAGTCCCCATTCAAAATTTCGCCAATTACTACAGAACAAGACATATACCAGTTCAAGATGATTATATCACGATAAATGCAAAAAAACAAACAGGTAAATTTTTCCGATAATAATCGAGTTTGTTATGATGTACAGAATACATTATAAGATACACAATTATCCTTACCAATTCCCCTCAAAGTTGAACAGAACAGATCTTTAATAGGTAATTGTATCTTTCCTCTGGCTCAGAAAGGTAAGGACAGATAAACTTCATTAAATAGCTGTTTTTAATATATCTAGTAATCTAAATAAAGTCACCGCAAAATTATCGAAGAGCACATTCTGATGTTTTAACCAGTACAAATAGAGAAATGACGAGACTGCAGTTGTTGTATCACAGTTTCTGAGGAATTACACAATGCGCTAAGCTATTATTTGTATCTGTGAAAAATACTTGATAATGTTATATAAATTACCTTGACCGACATTTCACGAGGTTTCCTTGTTAATATGAAACGGATATTAATATCTTTCAGTTTGAGTTGTACAATTTTTTTTAACATCTTCAGTTTTACGCTCATGTTAAAAAACTTACCCTGTAGAAGTTTACCGTATCTTTTCTTACCTTCCATACTTTCCTTCTGAGTCAGATGAAACATGCCATGTGCAAATAAATGCATGATCTGTTACAAATTCAAATAACAGCATAAATAAATGATAACTGAAATTGTGTCGTATCGTGTATTTTTCGTTAATGTTTTTCCTTACGAAAATATGAAGTAAACGTGAGTACACCTACCTCTAGAAGACCTACAGCGATGGAAAGGGCTACTCCTGTAGAACGAAGAGGTCTTTTTCCTTGAGCAACTGGCCATGGATCACGTTGAAGTTCACCGAGAAGATCGGTCAAACTCATATCACACTTATGGACAGGTTGCAAAAACCTGCAACAAAGAGTTACCTTGATTCAAATACTACGTGGTAGAAATGTTCAGATTCTTTTCGCCTTTCTTCGTTTGGAATTGAAGATCCCTATTCAGCACCAAGACTATACTCTATGTGGAGCTACTGAACTACATATACTCCCATAGGAAATAAAACTCAGGTTTCCCCACACAACAAGTTAAGAATTTTACCATTTCTAATTTCACACATTAGTTTCGATATGGTCTAAACACTGTTATATCTATGATAGCTATAGAACAAGTTCCTTAACCCCTCAGCAGCGACCTACCAATATAGTAGCGACAGCCTCATCTTTACATGCTTTCGACATCATTATATTGTAGTTTGAGTTAAGCGAGTAAAGTCATTCTGAAAATGTGCCAATCCAAGCAGTTGAACAACAGAGTAGGGAATACGTAATCACTTTTGTGCCGGTGTATGAGCTTAAGATAGTTCTATGGAAATAGTTACAACATTTTTTTATGGATTCTTTTTCTTTCCTAGTTTTCGGCTTTTTGGGAAGATTTAGCTTGTTCACATACTCCACTAGTTACGACGACATGAACCGAGAAATCAGAATGTTAGTTTGCTACTAGTTTCTTAAATTCCTCGTCACGTTGCGCTCTAAGCTTCGAAAACAGTGTTTCAATACAAACATTTCACTTGAAAGATAACTAATATTACTGTGCTCAAATGACTGCTTCTCGTCATTCTAAGACAATGAGCTGAGCTAACAGTGCCTAAATCTAATAAAAATAATAAAAATAATTTTATCAAAAGTAAAAATAAAATGAGGATTTTTTTTTTTAATGTTCTTTTCTTCGCTTAGTGGTGGTTTGTGAGAGAAGTCACGTAGAAAAAACTTAACTTATATCGCTTCAAACTAACGGAAAGAAACACTTTATGTCTTAATTCTTGTATACATGGGTTAGTACATTGGATAAGATTTCTTCCGCTAGTTTGAAACGATAAAAGTTTTATTTTTATCGATGTGACTTCTCCCAAGAACCGCTACTGTTTGCACTAAAGATAGAATAGTGGCAGACGACCTTCACAGCAGTTAAAATAAGGTCTTTATCATTCTAATGTTAATAAAACCGTATATCACGTAGCACGCTGCTTGCATAAAATTAAAAATGTTATTATCTCTGGATTTTATCCATTAGAATGTTAGTATTTATATGACGATCTAGAAAACTTCGAAACTAAATACAGAACCAACCTGTTTGCTGGTGATAGAGGCTGTCCTCCTGGGCCTCTTGGTTGCTGTTGTTGAGGAACACTGTATTTTCCTATGCCCAGCATATCTTGTATTTGCTTCGCACTGAGGTCTTTGGTACCTCTAAACACATAGCTCTTGGAGCATCCTTCACAACCTAGCTCATGGACTTGCACCATTTTTCCGAACGTAATCAGACCGATCAACGCATTTGGAGGTAAAAGACTCAAAGACATCTGAAGTGAATCCTTCAAAGCGCCAAGTTCTTCTTCATCTATGCATGTGTCTACTACAAGTAGGAAAATTGGCGGAAGGCACTGGGCACGCTACATAAATAAAACAGAAATAAAAATACGATCACCATCTGGATTTATTCTAATACTGAAGTATAGGAATAATGGGTAACAAAACTTATCAAAAACATAACTCACATTCCAATCTTACTTATAATCTTTGCCAGAATTCTTCTTCTGGGAATAAGGTTTGAAATATGTAAGGTAAATCACACATAGGAAACAGTATAAGCAGACAACAAAACGTCAGCTTCCCCCTATAATATAACAGAACTACAGGAATTTAGCAAGATTACTTCGTTCACTGGAGGCTTCTTCGAATTCTCCCTCGACAACTACATTTGGCAATCTGTTTCATCTGTTTTATTTGTTACTTATTCTCAAGGAAGAATCTGACGAGACTAGAAATAAAGAAGAATTTATTCCCGTGAATCTGAGAAAAGTACGGGAGATGACCTATATTATTTTTGTTCCTTTTGGTAACCGCACAGTTATAACTAGAGGGAGGCACAGAATGATGAAAGAAAGGAGAAAAATATGAATATTTAATTATACTTCCTTAGAGATATAATTACGAGCACGTATTCACTCATCTTTTTAGAACGTATCAAGCATAGATTTATACTATCATCTGAATAATACAAGTCCAGGATTAACACCTGGTTGCTAATATATATTATACCCTAAAGGATGTAGAAATATACAATAAGAACAAAACTGAAGGATACTAACATGGGGTTATCCCTCCGAGGAAGCCCAGTCTTCTGAACGGGTGACTAACACATGTCAAGAGTCTGAGGTATACGTCTTGAAGTATATGAATTGATATGATTTGAGTCTGCTGTCCCTTTGAACAGCGAAGTTATATGAGATGTGGACATACAACTTAATATGGAACCCGATCCACGTAAGCTCCCAGCGGGAATCGAACCCGTAACTCCTGCATCGATGGCGCGTTTGTTAATTATATAACGTAAAATAGAGGCAAGCAGGATTCTGTGAACCAAAGCGGGGGAGGAGAGGCTTGACCCATCTCTCAAATGGACAATTAACAGGCGTCACTGGGTCTTGTAGTGATACCTCAGAATGTAAGTCTGCACGTAACTTGAGGTAGGTAGGGCTGGGTTTCTATTCCCTTGGTTAGCCGGGGTTCCCAGAAATGGGTTTAACTTTGCTGCCGGATTGTGGTCATACTGTGGGTTTCGGTGCTTTCGAGTGCTTCGGCATCAAAAGGGGAAGGGAGGTCATATTTAAGGCTCAATGGCGACATTGGTGATGTCAATGAACTCGCTACCCTTCATCAATAGGTAAAACTGGAAGAAAGACATTTGTCTACCACGAAATGTGCGTCTAACTCATGCCCCACTTATACTATGGACTTTACTTGCAAGTGGTATGCAGTTTTGGAACGATTAACCACTGGAACGTCTGAGGAAACAATGGTCGGTCTACGGGTACAAGGTACCGGTCTTTGAAAAGAGTGTTTGCCCATCCCAAATGGGAAAATTTTTGTTGTAGTAGACAACCTCAAACACGTCACCTTCTAGGTTCCCCCAATTTTGTGTTAGCATCAGGCAGCTCCGTCCATCGTGGGATACAATAGAGTAAGTTTTATATAAAGTTAAATATACTGGAGGTACAAGTAAATCCTTTCTCATAAAATAAGGTGAACTAAATGTGAAGATACATCATTATTATTACCCGTCCCCGTATTATTACCGGGACATAAGAGTTTCACTCTCATTCAAAACGGAAGGACTGACGAATCATTGGTTTCGGTAGAGCAGATGATACCTCAGCCCTAATCTAAGATAAGCAGGGTTGAGATTGTAGTCCTTCCCTGGTTCCAACCGGGTTCTCAGATCATGGATTGGATTTTCCCGGTTTGTAGTTATACTGTGGATTTTGGTACCTTGCGATGCCGGAAGTCTCCTAGCACCGAAAGGGAGATGTGAGTTTGCCTCAGGACCTCAACACTGGAGATACCGGAAAACTGTCATTCGTTAGGGGTCTTCCTTCCTGCAGTATTTATCACTGACAGATAACCTTCGGTCCATTACTATTGATTAGATGAGAAAGGAACATTCTCTTCAATATGGAGAGAAGTCCACTTAACGCTCAGCACGGTAACTAGAGTGAAGGAAATTGGAGTTTCGATTTAACCAAAAATAGAGAACATGGAGAAATACTAAAACTTTTATCAAGATATTATGAAATATAAAATTAGAACATGCTATTTAGATTCGAAATACCGTGAAACATAACGAAATACCAATTCTTGTTCTTATTGGTCTTCCATGCATGGTGTAAAATATGAAACTTTATATTTTATTTTCCTCGAGTTATAACAACAAATATTAATAGTAAATGAGAAATGGGGAGAACAACCAATTAGTTTTTAAATCATATCCCTCTGCAGGTGCAAATTCATGAAATTTAGTGAGAAAGCGTGACTGGGTCGGGGATCGAATCCAGGCTTCAAGCCTAGTGTGTTGATGTGCTTACTACCATATTATTGACTACATTCCTAGACCAGCAACAGATTTTTACTCTTGAAGTCGGTGCTAAGCCAAACTTTTAATACATGCATTAACCTACGATCTTCTTAAAACACAAGTATTTACGATATACAGAATCAACTAAATCACAGCGCATCAAGAAACTAATCCACAATAACTGAGTTGAGTTGATTTTGAGTTTATCGTCCCGTTCAGCAGCGAGGCTATATGAGACCTGGACCTACTGATTAACGTGGAATCCGAACCACATGAGCTCCCGCCGGGAATCGAACCCGGGTCTCCCACAATAACTGACAATTTTGTTATTTGGTAATGTACGTTTTATCGAAATTAGTGAGGGACAGCTTGAGACAAGTCACGAATAAATATAATCTATAGTTCCTAAAAGAAGCCTCATTTGGAAAAGAACGTGGCTGGCTTTTCTGGAGATGTATTTATTAGTTTTTTTGTTTTTTTTTTAACACAAGTAAAATATTTTTTTAAAATATTATCGCATATCCTACGAAATCGTCTTTTATATATGACACAAAGGAAATACACGATTTTACAGCACACCAATTGCTTCATAGATACTTTATATATCATGTAACTTACATTTTATCCACAGAATTTCAAATGCTAAGATTTTCGTCTCAAGTACTTTCTATATCATTATTACTCATACCACTATCTACAAACAGCTACGGACAACGATCTAAAACTTTTTTGAAAATTAGCGATAAGGAAGACTAAGAACTCAGAGTGATAATATTGTGTAACTCTTGACTACCCTCAACAAGCATTTTTTCAGTAAAGAAAATTAAAAAGCCAACGAAGATCGACAAGCATTCAAGAATATCAAAAAAGTTGCATCAATATTCAACAACAGTTGAACAAGTGAAAAGATACTTCTTTTTTTTTTTTTTTCTTCCCATTAGTAAGCACCTACAAAATAACCATAGAAGGTAAAAAAATAGGACAAATGTATCATTATAGATTTGTTCAGATGTACTATGGATACTTACCGTAATTGTATATTCAATAGTAGAAAACATGGGAATAAGTTCTGCCGGCTGGTGTTGCTCCGTAATAGCAGCATATTGCGGAGGAAACTGAAACAAAGTAACCTCTGCGTAAGAATTATAAACAGTTCATTTTTAGAATTGCAAATATTACGCAAGAATTTATATTTTGTTAAAATATTTAATCTCAAGAGATTTTAAATATAATGATGATAAGGACAATTTTTATTTATTTATTTATTTATTTATTATTATTATCTCAATTTTCAGAACAATATTTAAGTATACAAAATGGATCATTTGTTTTGACAGCCCTCGTAACTTTTAAATTAATAGATACGAAACGCTGAAATTTTAGACCGTGCAAATATCGCTAGGAAGACATTGTTTGAAATACTCTTCAATGCTATTAGATAAACGGTGTTGCCAACCCAATATACAGTTATATTTTATAAAATGGAACTACATCAGATTATTATATATTTCAAATCTACACGTAAAACGAAAACTTACAATTTCATACTTATTATGTAGTGCTGCAAACTACGGACGGTACAGTATTACAAATACGGAAAAACAATCACATTTAGGAAGGTTCTACTACAGTAATTACGTAAATGAACGGACGAGGTAACGTACAATATTACGGTTATCGTATCACATATTTCGAAGTAGAAACAAGTTACAAAGAATTGAAAATTAGACTTTTTTCAAACGACTTTATTTCGAAAAAGTGTTTAAATAAGTATGAAATCCAATTAAGTACATAGTTTAGAATAGGCATAAAAATCATAATGTCGTTTACACCAATTTCATATCTCAATCCATTCGGAGATATGAAAAAAATAGTGAAATTTGATAAAACTGCTTAAAATAGCGTGTTTGTGGTAACTTATAAAAACTTTTTGATTTACATTGCTTCTATGGCATTACAACAATATTTTTGGTAGGTATAATTACGACAAGTACTCAGAATTACATAATTTTAAGAATTGTTGCAAACTTTACCAGTGTTTACCATATCTCCAGAACGGCCTGATATCAAGTTGATGAAAACCATATTATGACCATCATATTTATTGAAAGTCATCTATGCAATTAGAGGAAGTACTTGTCTAAGCAGTTTATATATATACAGGGTGGTTCAGTAATGTTGGACAGCCCTGAATAAATCGGAAACCAGAAGAGATATTAGCAAGAGTGTGGTGGATCCAGATACTTGTGGAAGGGGGACGTCTTTTGAGGTACCACACAATGTTACCAGGTCAACAGTGTTTCCAGCTCAGTACAAAGTTGTATTTTTTTAAATGAAACATATAGAAGTTTATGCCATCAAAAGAATTAGTACAGAATGTGAATACCAACAAGCGAAAGCGCATCTGTCAGTGTTGCCAAATAAGGAAGTTATAAAGCTTCAAAGAACAAGAAATTAAAGTGTCCGTAGGGAAAAACTAGCAAAAAGGCAAGAAAAATAATACTACGGAATGAAAAGGAGTAACAGAAAGAGTAAACCAAAGAACGCACTGCATCCAGTGAGTAACAGGGTTGCCAAAGCAAAGGGGGAAAAATTGAAAATTTTGCAGTTGCTATAGGAGGAAAAATGCCCATATGACATAATGCTGGAAACACCATAGAAAGTCTATGTAAGAGTCAGGAATCCTACTCGCGTTTGTTCGAAAGCGATATCTCTAACCGTTTTCGAGATACACCAAAGATGTGCGGGGTTTGCAACACTGCATAATTGATTTGACGATTAGACCCGTGTAGTTCTTACATTTTGTTGGGCGTATCATTTTCATTACTCGTTCCTGTAGTTTGGAGGGCGAGGGAATTATTATGCAGTGTTGCAAACTCCGCACAGCTTTGGTGTATCTCGGAAACGGTTAGAGATATTGCTTTCGAACAAACGCTATTTAGATTCCTGAATCTTACATAGACTTTCTATGGTGTTTCCAGCATTATGTCATATGGGCATTTTTCCTCCTATAGCAACTGCAAAATTTTCAATTTTTTCCCCCTTTGCTGTGGCAACCCTGTTACTCACTGGATGCTGTGCGTTCTTTGGTTTACTCTTTCGGTTACTTCTTTTCATTCCGTAGTATTACTTTTCTTGCCTTTTTGCTAGTTTTGCTCTACGGACACTTTAATTTCTTGATCTTTGAAGCTTTATAACTTCCTTATTTGGCAATACTGACAGGTGCGGTTTCGCTTGTTGGTATTCACATTCTGTACTAATTCTTTTGATGGCATAAACTTCTATATGTTCTATTTAAAAAAAGTACAACTTTGTACTGAGCTGGCAACACTGTTGACCTGGTAACATTGTGTGGTACCTCAAAGGACGTCCCCCCTCCACAAGTATCTGGATCCACCAAATTCTTGCTAATATCTCTTCTGGTTTCCGATTTATTCAGGGCTGTCCAACATTACTGAACCACCCTGTATATATATATATATATATATATATATATATGAAGGTTTTTGTATTAAATCAATCATTTGTATCTTCGTTCCCATTCATTCGAAATCCGTCATATCACGTTCACAGTATTAGAAACTAAAGTACTTTGGACGTCCATTGCTCCATCAGGCTCATTGCTCCATAGCTATTATTGCTATAAAGGCCACACAACTTTGGATGTTTGTGATAGTGTAGCGTCCTTAGCTTGCAACAGCGAATAACATATCTGATATCGTAAGTTTTCGTGAAACATGTAAATTAGAAAACCTAACATAGTACCATTGGAAAAAATATAATTTCATATTGGGCTACGAATACTGTTAACCTAGTGGTATCGCAGAGTGCGTCAGACAATGTCTCCCTACCGATATTTGCATGGAAGACAATTTCAGAGATTTTAGTATATCAGTTTAAAAGCTACAAGAGTGTATCAAGCTAAATAATTCAACCTATATATATATATATATATAAAATTCAGTTTAGAAGCATACTTACAGGATTGCGTTGGAAGCAGAAGTTGCAAACCCAAAGCTTTGCCCTGTAATCCACCTGGCACAATGGGTTAAGAATAGCACGACACGTATTTCTTGTACACAACACAGGATCATACTGAATCGGAGGAAGATCTATTAATAAAAATTAAGAAATGAAAACGTTAACACACTGAAATAACGTTCTCAAGCAAATGAGCTAAAATAGACATTCAAATACAAACTCTTTCGGCTCTAACTCTTTTACCCACCGACTTCCTTTCAAATTGCATACCATGATGCAAGAACAATAAATATAGACAGCTACTAAACTCTGAAGTAATTTAAATGTTTTATAAACAGAAGAAAATAGGAGTAAGATAAACTAAATAGCCACACTTACGTAAAAAATAAGCATTACATATACCTATGGAGTAAGTCCCATACTGTTTTTTTTTTTTTCATTTCATATTATTCAACATATATGAGGTGCGCTCAATTTATTATTATTACTGTTAGCAGATGGACGAATACAGTTGGAAGGTAACGGGCATGAAAAATTCGCTTGGTGCGTACAAAAGTTTTAAGAAGGTCGAACGTCGTGTGATTTAACGAAACCAAGCAGTCTTGACCACAGGCAAACCGAACCGACATCACGATTACGCGAGTGGAGAAAGTTTTATGGACGACCTTGGATGAAGTGTGCGTAATATCTCCTCTGAACTTAGCATTTATATGGGATCTGTTGAGGCCATTCTGTATGAAGACCTGAAAGTGAGAATTATTCCTTCAAAGTGGGTTCCCAGACCGATGACTTTACCACAAGGCTACGCAGGTACCAATGTGTCAATTGATACTAACACATGACGACGCCATGAATGGTGTTTTATTTCGTTAAGTGTCGCAATAAATGAAACATGGGTACCGAATTCCAATTCTTATATATGTATAATACAAAAAGGTATTCGCCACACTGAAAGCATACAAACTCCCCGCTACCACAGAAACTTGGAGACAGTGGTTTTCGAGTGGTCCAGACACAATGAAGATGCGTTCATGGCGACCATGGAATCATGGCGTCATCAATGCGAAAGAAGTTAAGTCTAAAAGATTACGTTGAAAAGTGACGTAACTTTTAACTTCCTGAGGTAAGTTGTTTGTGACATAAAATAAATAAATAAATAAAAAAGGGAGTCCTGAGTGCTTGAACGCATCTTGTAGATAACACGATTCAGAGTAAGGAAGAAATCAGAAGCTAACTACGTCTATTGGCACTGACGCCGAAGAAATTAGTACAAAATAATCTGTTTACATTTCATACAGCATTCATATCAAAGAAGAAAGTTAAACTTGAAACAAACAAAACCACGAGAATGTGTCACTGGATGATTAAAGGAAACTGCTAGGAAAATAAGACAATTTCCATATATCATTAATAATACACTTTCTTAAGAATCAAGAGATGTGCGTATGATATTTGCAACACAACTTTCTTTACCTACTTCTACCCTAGTCTTTATAATTCATAGAAGAAAATCGATGCACCAGCGCTATAAAAACTTCAGTAAAATGACATCGAATTATATATGTATACCAAAATCTGATCAAAATAAAACTTTATATACTAAAATGTCGCTGTAGAACGCCAGAATAAAGAAATTTTGGTACAATTGCGAAATTGTTTTTAGGTATCTTCTCTATATTATGATGTGCAAAAACATTTCTTTTTTCACAGGACAGCTATAATTCAGTGGTATAAAGCCCACCTATAATTCATGGGATCACTGGTTTGTTACCAGTTCCCACAGTGAGTTTTGTGATGGACAAACACTATGTGCGCAGGTTTCATCGCAGTTCTCCCGTTTCATTCCACTTTCTTCACACCGATCATTACTACAGTCATCCTTACCCTCGGTGCATAATCGTAGCATGGATAAGCTTTTCTTATATATATATATAAGAGAAAGAACTTGTTAACGCATTTCGATCTTTCAGTATAACGAATTAAAATTTCGTCTTTCTCTTTATTCTCAGCTTTATCTTTTTCAAAATGTATGATTGAAATTGATCTGTTTTACAACAAACATTTTTCTTATTACATTATATCATTATTCAGATGACAAGGTAGCCATTTTGCACTGTCGGTTAAACAAGATAGTGATTTGAAAAGAAACATTAAATAATCTTTGTGTATCTTCCAATGCAAGACGTAATATTACTCCTAACACGAGCGCAAAGTTTAAAAATCCATTAACGGACATTATGATCTCACATTTCTGCCTTACCCTTTCGTTTATGTACATCTCATCTCGCCAGTGTTGTTAGGTAGAAGGGTAAATACCACAGCCTACAGATTTCTGACGTGGGAAAGGAGTCAAGAGTACTTTATTCGAACGTCTGACCTGTATGTCATATTACAAGTACTCCGCTTACATATCCTAATTTTCCTCTCATTTAATAAATGTTTAATGTATTTGTCTGTACATTCATATTGAAACAATTAGATCCTGCAATGGATATAACAACACGTGAGTTTTTGAGAATTAGTTTATTTCATATAGCTAAATTTCACTGTAACACATTAATTTTAAAGGTCTCTAAAATTTTGTTATACTGGTATTTTACTGAATTAATAACTTACCTTGCAGTTTTAGTATTATATATCATTGTCTTTATAAGATATTATATATAAACTTAAATGTAAGTATCAGGAGCCATATTACCTGGTCTTTCCTTCAAAGGCTGGTACAAACAGCCTAAAGGTACAACAAGACGAGTTGCCTCCAACCGACTGGACGGCCATACATTCCAAGTGAAGCGAACACCATCCCTATCTTCGTTCTGTTGAATAAATTCTTCGTATGTGGTCATCCTACAATTGAAAATTTGTATTCAGAAAGATAATACAATGGTTAACACGCACTGTTGTGTTTTGTTAAAATAATAATAATAATAATAATAATAATAATAATAATAATAAAACTACGGTTATTTTTGGTTTCACCTAATTGCATGCCTTAGTTGAAGTATTTTTTTTTCTTTAATGTTTAAACAATCAACAAAATAATAAATAAAAGAAAAAGGACTCACATCGTATAAATTTAAGGGAGCATTTCCACATCTCAAAGCCTCTACATTTTTTCTCATATATTATCAACCTACGAAACATGAATGTACATAAACAATGCATTGAAGTCAAATGTATTTTCTGCACATGTGTATGTATGAACAGTTCAAAGCCAACGTGGACTCAAATGATTAGAATCTAGGTACTATTCACTTTTTCAATGGATATGCAAATTAAATATAGTGGCTATATTTCTAACTCACTGAATTAACTTGGACTAAATTAGATCTTTTGTACTCTGTAGTCTTTCCAATTGTCCACTTATTTTAATAATGAATGTAAGTATAACTTTGTAATGTGATTTCACTTCTGCAGTTGCGTAACTATTTGCCCTTGTGAAGTGACTCAAAATATTCACAAGTATGTAATATCAGTAGAACTATTTCTAATAGGTTTTCTCCGCGAATGAGTCGACAAAGTCTTTGTAATCAAGAGACCTCAGGTTCGAGTCCAGATGGAAGACTACTTTTCCCGGGGCAAACTGATCAATTTTAAGCTGTAGATCCCGCATTTCATAATTCCGCTGTTGCGTAAGCACGTTAAGGGCAAATATACCTATGTCTACCCATAGATAATCTAAATAAATAATAAAGCAAATCTATTTTGAAAAAAACATGAACTTTGCTAAACCTGCTTACGTTTTGAACACGCATTCCTCTATAATATGGAAACCATTACGGGATGAAGTGAAGTGAGAAGGCAGTGTGTTACAATCTTCTACCATAGAAGTGTACGAGTGGTACGAATGCAATGTATTAACTTATGATCCGCAACCATAAAAATGTCCGGAAAGTGTCCCAAAGGCAACGGATTTCGATGCAGTACATCTCAAAAGTAGTTAAATACATTCCGCACAAAATATGAAATTACAAAATAAGTTCTATTTTCCTCACTTCCTTCCGTTTTGTACGCAGAAAGTTGGGTGCAGATTTATTATACGGATCCATGGATTTGTAAAATTTACAGAAGAAATTTGTAATAATATTTTAATAGAGTAATGTGTAGATAATGAAAATATGGTGTGCACCTAACTCTGAGATGCGTATTCACGTGGAAATGTAGTTATGAAAGTCGAAGGTGGTACCCACGTACTCTCTCTCTCTTAAGGTATTTAGAGATAAATATAGTTTCTAAAATGTTTATGATAAATCACAAATAATATTGTATTAGAGTAGTCTTTAAGCAATCGAAGTAATTTGTAGTTTTACGTCCAACACTGATTAGTACATAAAAAAAGTGAAAATGAAGTGTAACATTTTAAACAAACATTCACGTTCAGGTAGCCATTATGCACAGTGTATAAACTGATTAAAGGTGAGTCAGGGTATGGCCTCTTCCATTTCAACTCAGGCAAATTTTAAAAAATCTGTCCAGTGATTCTCTCAGATTTTTATGAATTTTAAATATGTTACACTAGGTACAAAAATAAGGAACCCATATTTTTGCGTTTTGCTCAAGAAATATTTTTTGACCAAGTTATGCCCACTTGAAATTTTGGGTCAAATCTCCCGCGCTTATGGGCTCAAAATTTTTAACTGCATGTATCTCAAGAACTGTTCAAGATATTTTCGTTCTGTTTTCTTCCTCTGAAAGCTCTATATAATGAGACTAAATTCAGCTCTGTAAGTTACATACGTACTGACCTATTACTGGTGAAAGGAAAAAACAGACCCAGTTTTGGGTCAGTATATCTCAAAAGCCCCACCTTTAAAAAATTTCATATTTTCAGAATGGATTCAACAACATCCCAACATGTTTCTGTATAAATTTCAGAGAGAGTATATGCTTAGTTCGGATGTTACAGCCTTGGTGTACAACACTATTCAATTTTCTCGAGAATCTGACAAGGGACGTATGCGAATCGTGATAGCTATAGCACGGCCAACAAGAGATGGTCTCTGACGTTTCTTACCACATGCGGTGGGACATTGCAGCCCCTACTTTGATACCAGTGTTACCAACCACGATCACTCTGTCTTATACCATTAATTAAATTGTCACTACAGTCAAACCAAAAAAGCCTTGACACGCGAGTAGTGGCAATGTCACTGCGAGCTGTCAGAGACGTTCTCTTACTGGACGCACTATAGTATTTATGAAAATTGATACCCTAACTAACTGTGGATCGCTAATCATCGTGGTGATAGTTACTCAGTGCGGAAATGCCTCGTTTACCCGCTACGTATAATACATATACCATACAGTGACCAGGTGAAGCTGTGCCGAGTTATACCCTAAACACGCCGGAAAATGGCAGAAAATGAAAAATGTGTGCAGTTAACCTAATATATATATAATAGGGGGACATGTGACAAAGAACACGGCAGTAGTGTCACACAAGTAGTGGTGCCATCCCAACAGAAACTTATATGTGATCAAATAGAACGTATACCATTTTATGGCGTAAAACGTGAAAGAAAATTAGCAATTGATGTGTTATCAGTGTTGTGAAATAACAGAGACACGAGGATCTAAAGTTGAGAGATTATATGGCAAGTACAGAGAAACGAACAAATGTACAACAACAAGACTACGGAAGGAACGAATGTACAGTAGTAAGTCGACCCCAGCATGCACAGCACCCAATGACTAACAGGCTTGATACAGAATTCTCCCAAAAAGGGCATATGTTAGAGTAGCCGTAGAAAGAAGTCCCATGTGACATAATGCGGAAATGTTAACAGCAAGGCTTTCTGTAGCCCAGCAATTCAAATAGCGTTTATATGGAATCGATATCTCGAACTGTTCCCGAGAGCTATAAGACGAACTGTCTTGAGGTTGCAACACTGCATACCTTCCAAACCACAGAAACGACGTCGTAGTGTCTGAAAAGGATACAGCAATGCTGCAGCACGAAAGGTAACACGCAGAGATTAATGACCTATGATAGATATCAGTCAACAGTATAGAAAACGTATAGTTAGCATGTGAGACAACGATGAAGATAAAACACACTGTATTCCGGTCAACAGTAATATACGGGTGCACAATATTTTAACATAATATGCCAATGCACACAACAAAAAACATAGAGAGTATGGCAAAATACGTACATTTCTCGCCCCTAGCCGCACACTAAATATGAAGCATCAAGCCCGTTATTCACTGGGTGTTGTGCATGCTGTGGTTTACTCCCTACTGTACATTCGTTTCTTCCATAGTCTTGTTGTTCTACATTTGTTCGTATCACTGTACGGACCGCGTAATTTCTCAAACTTAGAGCTTCGTATCTCTGTTATCTGACAACACTGATAACACATCAATTGCTTATTTTCTTTCACGTTTTATGTCAATTGTTTTAATGCCATAAAATGGTATACTTTCTATTTGAAAAACTAAGTTTGTATTGGGGTGGGAACACTACTTGTGTGTCAGTACTGCCGTTTGTCACATATCCCCCTATCATATTAGGTTACCTGCACACATTTTTCATTTTCTGCCATTTTCCGGCGTTTTTAGGGTATAACTCGGCACAGCTTCACCTGATCATTGCATAGTATATGTATTATACGTAGCGGGTAAACGAGGCATTTCCGCACTGAATGACTATCACCACAATGGTTAGCGATCCAGTTAGTCAGGGTATCAATTTTCATAAATATCTAGCTGTCACGATTCGCATACATCCCCTGTCAGATTCTCGAGAAAATTGAACAGTGTTCTACAACCAAGGCTGCAACGTTTGAACCAAGCATTTACTCTCTCTGAAATTTATACAGAAGCATGTTGGGATGTTGTTGAATCCATTCTGAAAATATGAAATTTTTTAAAGGTGGGGTTTTTGAGATATACTGACCCAAAAATGGATCTGTTTTTTCCTTTCACCAGTAATAGCTCAGTACGTATGTAACTTACAGAGCTGAATTTAGTCTCATTTTGTAGAACTTTCAGAGGAAGAAAACAGAATGAAAATATTTTAAACAGTTCTTGAGATACATGCAGTTAAAGATTTTGAGCCCAAAAGCGCGGGAGATTTGACCCAAAATTTCAAGTGGGCATAATTTCGTCAAAAATTTTTTTGAGCAAAACGCAAAAATATGGGTTCCTTATTTTTGTACCTAGTATAATACATTTAAATTTCATGAAAATTTAGAGAATCATTGGGCATCCTCTGCCTGTCTTGAGATGGAATAGGCCGTATACGAAAGTAAAGAGTTAGAACCATTGAAATCTTGGTGATGCAGTACGTATATACAGGAAAATTACTGTGTCCATTTCGGAATTTTGAGTATTGGCGGTAATGAGTGAAGTAGTGCATAAGGTTCAGTGCAAATTGAGAAGAAAATCAGAATTTCCTTCCTGATATTGGGAGATAAAACGCTGTCCAAATTGTGATGAAGGTAGGAAACACGAGAGCCCTACGGAGCTCCCAACCCCGTTCGCCCACTGTCGCTCACTCAGCTGTTTTGTGAAAATGGCTTTGGCGCTTTTTAGTGGCCACTTTGTTTTTGTCTAAACTGTGATGAACAACGAGGCCAGCGGGGCTTTTAACCCCATTCGCTCTTGTTAAGATAGCATTCGTGCTTTTTAGTGGCTAGCACAGCTTGGTTGGTGTTTTTGTAGAAGACTTCTTAAAGTGATTCCTAAAGGTATAGAAAGTGATAAAGAGAGAAAGAGGCATGCCTTTCATGAATTTGTGCATAGATCCGTATAATAAATCCGCACGGAAAGTTCTTCACCATTGTGAATCAATATAGTGAAAAACACCCTCAACGTTCACCCAGAGCAGCTACGGTATAAAAAACGTAGGCAGTCGTGAAGAAAAACTAGAATTTTCTTCGGCATTTATTCCGTCAACCCTCACCAACTTTTCAACACGACAATAATAACTAAAGAAGACTCCTTCAGGTTTCGTTTTGTTCACCTACCGTAGTAGGCCTACATCGGTTTGGAACGGCGGTGCAGCCTTGGATATAGTATACATGAAGCTGCATCAGCTCCCGAAGGAGCAGAACGCTCATACTTTTAGGGATTATTCACTGAGTAAGTACGAAAATAAAAAAAGAACGTACCTGTACTTTGTATCTGCATGTGTAGTGCCCTCATATTTTATCTATGACTATGTGTCTAGGGGGGGGGGGGATTTAACGCATATCGCATGTCTTATGCACATGGATACTTCTTACTATTACACTACGTAGAAAATTTATGATATTTTATGCAGAAGTGGTAATAGAACACAGAAGAAACGCAGATCAGGGGGTTCTCATGTATACTACTACCATCACTTTAAGAAGTCTTCTACAAAAACACCAACCAAGCTGTGCTAGCCACTAAAAAGCACGAATGCTATCTTAACAAGAGCGAATGGGGTTAAAAGCCCCGCTGGGCTCGTTGTTCATCACAGTTTAGACAAAAACAGAGCCGTACTTCCCATTTAGGGAAGGACGAGAAACGCCATACTTTCTGGAATTATTCATTGACTATCTAGGATGTTAAAAAGTAGGTAATAAGACTGAGTTCTTGCCCTTGTACTTAGGGTGTTTAGGTAGTGCAACAGTAAGATGTATCCTCGTGCACGGGAGATGAGAAGTAGCTGTTCTTAACTATTACCCATATCACTTACAGCTAAGCCTTCTTAAAGTAAATCTCCACCAATGAATGCAACTCGTCCCATAAAGACTTTTTTAAAGGTGCTAACAGTATATTTCGTGAAGGAAGAAATAGGTTATGAATTTCTTAGTCCCAGATTGTAAATTCGTACTGATTTCAGCGTAAGGAAAGCATTTTCGGTCCATGTTCCGTTATGGGGGTCCAAAACTACACTGGACCCCCTTAAGCTAACCTAACCTAACCTGACCTAAGCTAAGCTAACCTAACCCAACCTAACCTGACCTGACCTAACCTAATATAACGTTATATTATGTAATCAAACTAAAATCAATAGAAAGAAGTGGTCAAAGACACTGGACCCCCTTAACGGAACATTGACCGCATTTTCTTAATTTTGTATCAAAGTTTCTCTTTGTTTCAAGCATCTTATACTCGCAATAAGGTATATCGAAAAAATGTAGGTGCCGTATTATAAATATTAGAAGAGAAACTGTCTCCAACATTTCCAACTAGTTTGACAGAGAAATAAAACCAAACTATTCTACACTTAAATTACCAATAACCTAATTTTACTTATTTTTCACTCGTACTAGAAGCATTATAACTTACCTGATTAGTATTGAGTAATTAAATATTTAGTAACTTAGTACTACATTAAAAATAATTGAAGTCTACTCCACCACCTATGACACACCAGCTGTACAGTCGGCTAAGGCCACGTCAGTAAAATTAAACAAGTGACATTCACAAAGCGCTTGACACAGCGTTGGAAATCATACAGCAATTATCGTGCGCATACTGTAATTTCGTCGCCTGATGAACAGTCAGGACAGTTACCGTACACGGAAATACGATAATATTGAAGTCGGAAATTCGATACATAAGGGCGTATTCAACAAAATGTAAAATACACATTTTAGTTTGCAACATAGCCATAGCAGTTATAACTGATTTTTGCAAGTTTTGTTTTGCGTTAAGCTCCGCAAATTTTGTGAATGCTTCTACTGAATAATTAGTCAATCTCAAGAGGAAGTTATGTACAGATTCTGTTTAGTAGAACGTGTTGGAATTATTGGCAGAAGTTGATACCCAATCCATGTTATAGCTGATTGTCTAAAGATTGATAATTCGTTATTTCTTTAGATCCACCGATTGTTCACCATGACAGAGAGACCTAGAGCGAATGGTATGTCCTGTAGTAATGCAATCGCCGTAAGTATGTAAAACTTAATTCAATTTCATTCCTGAATCATAAATCCTTCGTGAGGTACACATAAACAATTTTGCATTTATAGCACACATGAATCTATAGCTAGTGCACCTCCCTATTTGACCAATAATGGTTTTGACGACATGACAAGTATGAGGAACCGTGAGTGTTCAGGCATAACCGTGGTATTTTATATTTTATGGAACATAGGAGGGGGACAGGGACGGCGTTAAGAGTGGGCGGGGGTGGGCGACCGCCCACCCGATGGATGGCCTCGCCCACCCCAACAGAAGTAGAATAATGGAGTGCCGAATTTAGGTTTGATGGGGCCTTAAGCTATTGAAAATAATGGGGCTCTTTGTATTTCTAACTTTCTTTTTCAGCGACAAAATTTCGCCTTTTTTGTTTGAATATATCTTATATGGCAATTTATGGACCTAATACATATCTAAATACGTTTTCGTATATATATTTCGTTAACTTACTGTTTTGAAGACATTACAGAAAAACTGTAAAATTTGTAAAATTAGCGATAGTTTAATTTGGTACCAATAAAGCCCCTTGCCGATCTTCTCTGTTTTCTTTTTGCACCAACTATGATCAACGCTCCACGCCATGCTTCTACAACATGTGGAGGCCGCATCATTTCTCATTTCAAGTTGTTTCTACTCAGTTGGGTAAAGTTTGAAATGTTTCCAGGGATCCGATGTAAGTAAATGCAGTTTGAATATCATCCAGGGTTAGTAATTACTACCTGAAGCTCAACTAATCGTGTGAGCTTATTCCAGGTCAGGTTACTAGAGTAACTCAAAATTGAATGCAAGCAACCCTCGAAGATTACACAAGGTGTAATAGACACAAAGGGCGGTATTCAGAGAGAATTCGTTAATCGAAGGTTAAACACAGACTAGTTAGTAAGCATACTAACTCTTAACTAAGGAAGGTGTACTTTATGGTATTCAGAGTCTACTTTGAGTACAACTAAAATGATGATTTGGATATGACTAACTTATAGAACCCCAATGCACCGGTGAGTAAAATAAATGTGGCAACTACGGAAAAGTAGATGAGTGCATGCGTAGTCTGTAAAAATGAAAATACATGAATTACGAAATACGAAGTGTTCTGTCGCACGCTAAACCGTGGGTAAAAGATTAGTCTCTGTTGTAGATTAATTAGTCACATGTGATTAACTTCGTCCAATACTACGTCCTAATCAGAGTCTCTGAATACAATTTTGATAACCATCTGTTAGTCAACCCCGTAGTATGGTGTTAATCAGACTTCAAAACGACTCTGCATAAGGCCCAAAATCGCTGGAAGCAGAGGCGAATCTAGAAGGTTAAAACTGGAGAAGGGGCAACTAAAACCCAGATTATGATAGATATATCGTGAGTTTACTATAAACTTCCAAAAATATGCAAGTAATGGCTTCAATTATTTTTGCCATTCAAAAAACTGGGGGCTTGGACCTCTCCGGCCCCTGGTTAGATACGTCTCTGGCTGAAAATCATAAAAATATCGTTGAAAAGCCTAACTGTTGCAATAAAATTATTATAAGACCTATAAATGTAGGTAGCATCTTTTTACTGCGACGTGAAAAGATGTTGGTATTATATTTTGCTTTGCTATGTAGTAACTAGTGCCGATAATCTAATGCAATCAGCCTGCTGCATACTAACTTACACAAGGTAACAATACATAAAATACTGTTAATATATACAAACGAACAACTCATATGCTTAGAACGAATGGATGAAATCACTGTGATTCGTGCTCCTATTCTTTCCTTTAGTCAGGGGCGGATCCATTCTGTATGTTTGGGGGGCAATCGTTCGAAGTCAATAGGTTTTATTTTACGTTTATAATACAAGAATGAAAATTCTTAGGATAGGTTTTATTTTTAAAATAAAAAAAAAATATTCAATTCTAGGGGCGATTACTCCCTGGATTCGCCCCTGACTTTAGTGATCCATTATTGCACTCTATTGATCACTATAGGAGCTCCTCCATGACTAAGCGGTTAGCGTACGCACCTTTGGCGTGGGAGACCCTGGTTCGATTCCCAGCGGGAGCTCATGTGGTTTGGATTCCACGTTAATCAGTAGATCCCGTCTCATATAGCCTCGCTTCTGAAAGGGACGTTATACTCAAAATCAACTCCACTCTATAGATCACTATGAAAATCAGTGCCAAGTTCTGAAAGTTATGAAAATACTTCTGCACACTACTTTTCATACTTACGTACAGCAAAATATCTATAATTTCGCGATATAAAGATTATTGCCGCTTAGGGCTGTAATTCCTTTATATTTTACTATTATTTCGCAAGCTTGTCGTTTCATGCTTTCTTCTTATGCATCCACTGTTACCAGACTCAATTTCTTGTCGAATTCCAAATAGTAAGTGAAAGGGTAGCACTAGAGTTCTATCCGCATACAAGATACTGTATCACTTATGCTGTGAAGTCTTATTAAAGTAGCTAAGTGTTATGGCTGTAAAACAGGATTCTCATTACAAATGGGGCTCTGAAACAAGATCCCCATTACAAGCGGAGCTGGGAAACGAGGGTTCTATATTATAAGCGAGGCTGGGCAACAGAAATCCCATTGCAGGTGGGTTGGAAAACAGCGCCCTATTACTTGCTTCATGAGAGCTTAATACATAACAGTACAGAACACCGTTGTTGTCAGGGGCGGATCCAGGACGGACTTCTGGGGGGGGGCGGTAGGTCGTAATACTGCTACTTAGAGATACATTTAAGAGCTCTCGGACGGGAAAAAAAATACAAATACATATGACAGGATTCGCAATTTGAAACGTTCCATTTCGAAGAAAGTGGAAATGAACTAGATGCTGGAAAGAGCGAAGACGACAGCTTTGCTTCTGAAGATACTGATTTATATCTTTTGTCTCTTGCTTTTTTGTAATAAATCCTTCAAAGATAAAAATATTTGCAGTAGCCTATTTTATCCTTGTTTTACTTTACCTACTTATGGAGAATTTTATGTTATTAACGGAAAGTAGAGTATTATCTGTTAGTCCGTGTTGTTTGAACCTTCTTTTATTTCTATGCATTCATGTGCATTCTTGGAGGGAGAGGAGGTAAAGGTGTCTTGAACTTCATAGAGGTAGTGTGTCTGCAACGCGGAATTCGGTAGATCGAGCATATAGCCACGAACTCCCGCAGCCCATCCTACGTCCTGCATTTCTTCAGTCCCACCAGGCGAATGCTGAAATTGCACCTTCTATAAGGCCAAGACAACTGTTTTCCACATCCTTGTTCCTCCCCTATTTCAGTTTAAGCCTTAGCTAACTAAAGAGTATAATGTCAAAAAATGTCTACATTGCCCAGTTCTCATTTTCATTGTCCGCCCACCCAGCAACTAGGTCCGCCTCTTTTCGCCCACCCCATCAAGCGTTCCTGAGGCCGTCCCTGGAGGGGAAGCGTCTCCTCCCCCTCCCAGAAGTGGAAGTGAAGTGGTATTTTAGTAACAATTGGTGGCTGTCTTTTTCAAGGATGTTACAAAATATGGTCTTTTCTGTCGACCCAGTGAAACCAACCCGTTGGAAAAATCCCATTTCGTGCGTATGTGTGTTTTTTTTGTTTTTTTTTTACATTAGTTATTAGGAATGGGATAAAGAGAATTTTCGTCAAAATTGACAACATACATGGGATTTTTCACTATATATACGCAACACGCCACAAAATTCTCTACGAGCGAGAATTAGACTAATGACATAATGAGTCGTCAAAATTTAGTCTGAATAAAATCCGAGCAATTTAATAAAATACGGTAGATTATACATGTATAATAAGGACTGGCTCGGGAGAGTAATGCTCTCGGAAGTAGAAACGAGAAACACAGTTCTGATTGGTTGGCGTTATCCATTTCTTGCCACGTTGCACTAAAATAGCAGAAATCAAACGCTTGCTGCTGTCGGCCGTGGTGGCAGAGTGGGCTAGCGTTATATCATAGTAGTAAAAGTCTCTTTTGGCGCGAGTTCAAACCCGGCCCGAGGAAAGTTTGTTTTTAACATTTTTTTTACATTTTTATAACGTTTATTAAATTAAAATAATATGAAAATAATACTTAAAAAAGTGATTTATTTACTTTTGTGCAGATAAGTAGTTGTAGTACTTATTCCCTTGTACTCCATGATATAGGGCTCGTTTTGTTCCCCTTGTACTTCATGATATAAATTTTGTGACCAACTTAAAACAACTGGCTAGGATAGCGCGTAAAACAGCTGGTGAAAAAAAAAAACGTACTTCCGGGAGTATTACTCTCCCGAGCGGGTCGTGTATAATACTGTATACACTGATCTGTTAGAAATATGGAAATATGGCGTTGGAAGGCGATACACTGACCATGCGTCACTGGCAGAAATGTGTGCCATGTGGCCGGCAGAATCCTTCATGAGTTTTTCCAAAACACAAAGTTTAAGATTTCTTTTTACATACTACACAATAGTGAGATGCCCATAAATTTGTATAAATAAATAAACGGATTGTAGGTGAAACACATCACAAAAAAAAAAAAAAAAGACATTTTGTTCAATATTCTTTAGTCACATGGTATTGAAATTTTGAAGAAATTACCTAACAAATAGAAATAAATGCTAACCATCCTTGGTCTACAGTCCATGAAGAGCTATGGTTGAACAGATAACGCACGCCCAACTGGGTGATGCGTGCTCTGTGAAACAGCTCTCAAGAGCCATTATTTTTGGTTTTCTAGGCAAGAATTCGTTGGCCCTAACTTGGGTATCCTTTAGTTCCGCAATTTGCTAGATCAATATTAGAAAATTGTATTCTCACCGGAAATAAGGCTGAAACCATGCAAACCATATTAACAGAATTCATTTTCAATACCACATTTCGCACTAAAAGAATTTGATATTTCATGAATGTAAGTATACAGACCTAAAATAGAACAGTACTTAATACTTTGTTAATGTAAATGGATAACATTAATAACTACTTGTTGAATTGTTTGTAATACCTTACAATCTAAAATTTTTGCGAAGACAGCTCGGAATGGAGCCCATAATTATTATGCCATTTTTTGATGAGTCACCATGAAATTGCTGTAAAATTTTCGCTGAAAAAAATGTGTATTCTTATTATCTATCACTCGTTTCTAGCTGTGTTTTACATTTCTCCCAGGCATAATCCGATTCATATATTTATCATTCTCCGCAAACTTTGCGTAGAGCTACACACGTAAAAAGGAAAAAAACAGTTATAATTGCTATGCTGATTACCGCAAACAAATATGTAAATTTCGCGTTGCGTCAACGCAAACGATAAGCGATAGCGAATTGAATGGGAATTATAATTAATTTATTATAACTGATCTCAGAAATATCTAAATTTTATTTTCTGTCCTCTAGCCCCCTCTAGTTGCGGACAGTGGTACAGTGCATTCTACACATTACAATATGTATATTGATAAGTCAGGCTTTAACAACTCATTTGACGCAAAAATTTACTTATGCTCCATTTTTCTTTATATATATATATTTTCGTACATCAAACGTGCTGATAATGAATTTGGATGTCACTATATAATTACTAGGATTTTTTCCGCCTTATGCAGAATCGTTTTGATGTATGATTAGAGTCATACTAAAAACCAGATTACTGCAGGAAACATGTGTTAGTCGAATTCTTTAGTAAGGCACTAATCACTTGTCAGAACGACTCTGCATAAGGCCCTTTGTTTTTAAATAGTCTATCTTAAACTAATGTAACTAAGAATGCATGCTCTCCTGCAAAAATGTTAACAGTACTTGCTCTGGTGTCTTCTTGCTTTTGTTAACTTCTACTGTTATTCGACAAAGCCTTCCAGGTCAAATAATAAATGAACGAAACAAATTAAGAATAATCAAGCAATGCTGCTGATGTTGACGTGCAATGTATTACGCAGTTTTTGTGTAGTCAACTTGATTCACTAGAAAGGGCTCTCTTAAACTCGTTAGCCTCTAAAAAGCATAATTCTACAGTCAAATGCCAGTGTAATACATAAAGTTACCTGTGACCGCCGCATAGCGTGTGAAAATACATTTGTATGAGGCTGACTCCGTGTACTTTAAATATAGATAATTAATGGCTGTCAAGGGAAATCAAAGGTGGTACACATCTATCGAGGACAGGAGAATGCTGTTAGGATAAATGTATGTTATTCACCTAGCAGTGAATGTGCCTCCTTACGAACTCCTATCATAATATGCTAACTATCAATTACATCATGTCATTATTCCCTCCTTCATCACCTCAATGTATGTATGCTTGTTCTAATATTCTCATAAATAAATAACGGAATATCTATAAGACCATCTACATTTACATGCCATCTCAGTTTCAGGGGTGAAGTCTTACCCAACGTACGAGCAAAGAACTTTAAACCGGGACGAGGGGCAAAAGAACTCGATTATGATATACAGGGTGTTCCATTTAAAACGCGAGTAGGAATCAGGTATAGGGTAACTTTTGAACAGAATGAGGTACAGGTATAAATGATACAGCAATTTTTAGCTTGATTCATTTAGATATTTTAAACATAAGAGCAGTTAATGAAGTCCATGTGTGTACATGCAGTGTTGCCAAATGTAAGTGAAAGTGTAAAAAAATATTTACAAAACATGGTAAATCACATGTCACACGTAGTGCTCTCAACGGGTCGGGTCGTGTTGAAGACCAACCCGACCCGACCCGAGTGTCTCGACCCGTGATCCGACCCGACTGACCCGACCCGTAACCCTACCCGAGCTGACCCGACCCGTTTGAGAGCACTATGGTCACGACACTGGGTGAACGCTAAAATGCACTCCCATTGTGAATTAAACCCGGATCATGTGTACCGAAGTCTTACACGTTAACCACTAGCTAGATCAAGCGGGGGATTTGTATATGCATCTTAATGAATATTTGGCACTTTTGAGGTTTGGTTATTTCTTTTTATAACTGGTACCAATATCTGACGTAGGAGAAATTTATTTATTTTTTCTTGCTTTAGTTCTATGTGACGAAATTTTTCTTCAAGGTCAGTGTTCTCACCTGCTCGGACGGCAGGGGTTCTTCTCGGAAGGCAGTAGCAAGAGTCACTTGGCGGAGACAAAAGGAAATCGTTTAACTACAATGATAAGGATTGAGGAAACGGGAGAACACCTGTGATTTTTTCCAACCCTTCACCTTTCATTCCAAAATACGCTCTTATGATTCCGGGACCCGCGCCACTTTGATTTTTCTTTCTCGGTAATTAAAACGTATTTTACAGTATATATATTTGCAAGTAAGAAGATACATAATATGAATTTTGTAATTTAAAATTTAAAAATACAGTATGATAATTAATTATAAAGTACTAATTTTATTTCATCACTTTCAGCCCAACAAATGAAATTCAAACAATTCGCACCCTGGGTCTTCGTCATCAATACTGCGTCTTATTCTTTGTCTTGCACAGTCAAGTCTTGGTCCTGCATTTCGTAGTTTTGGTGGTCTTTCATGCTATACAAGAGCCAAGAATGCTCGCCTCATCGGTACAAATGAAGACCAAATATGATTTTGATTATGGTCTTTCATACTATACGGAAAGCAAGAAAATATGCTCATCGCTACTTGATCACCAAAACAAGGCCAAGAGCAAGATTACTATGCACTTCGTCTTGCATATCCAATCTTTATCTTGTTCTTGTATTAATGTTCTTGGGCTTGGTGAAATAAAATGAAATATTCAGTTTAAGGTCCCTCGATTCTGCACCGAGGCTAAGAGATATGGTGACCATGAGAAATGAATGCAATGGTGGAATGAAGAAAGTGGGAGGAAACAGGAGAACCCAGAGAAAACCCACTACACGGCGTTTCTCCACCACAAAGCCCACTTAGCACAAGCTGGGATCGAACCATGGACACCATGCACCAGAAATGAATTCTCTACCACTGAGCCACCGCGGCCCTGCTTGGGCTTGGTCGTCCATATCCAATCTTTCTATTGGCCTTGCTTAAACAATTTCTAGTTTTGTTCTAAATCCAGACTCCATATTGACGTAGATATTAATATTACAGTCGATTGGTAAAATCAATCTTCCACATTTAAAAATTAAAGTACACACAAGTACAAAAATAAGCATTTACCATAAAAACACTAGCCGCAAGTGTTCAAAATAGATTTATGGTTTCTATAAAATCAATTGAAAATTGCTATTTTTAATTAGGCAGCTAGTGAAAAACAGCAGCTTTCGACTCCAGCCGAGTTTAAGCTCAACCTAAACTCAGTTGACCAAAGTGAACTGACCCGACAACCCGACCCGAGCTGACCCGACACAACCCGACCCGAGCTAACCCGACTGACCCGACCCGAGTAGCCTCACCCGACAACCCGACCCGACCCGTTTGAGAGCACTAGTCACACGTGTGCATGGACATGCAGCCCAGACATTTCAGCGCGGATTTCTGAGTTGGATCAGTAGTAATCGTAGTCGAAGAAGAACGGTTTATTGTCACCATCAGCTTGTCCAGAATTCTGCCTTTAATGGCGTACAAGTGAAAACGTGGTTTTAGAAGTTTTACGTTACCGTACGTACTGGCAACACTGCCTGTGTTTAAGTGCAACAGCATGTGTGTTTGGGTACTGTTTATCACATGGAATCATTGAAAACACTAAATAAAAACACTGAAAAAAGTAGGAAAAATAGTGTAACCTTAACGCTGTAAGAAGAGGTTAAATATGGGTAAAGAGAGAAGTAAACAGGCAGTGTGCAGTTCATCGTCGTAATTGGTGTTGTGTGTTTCGTGTTGTGTCGCTTGTTTGTTACCATGAGGTACTCCACAGAGGAAAGGGTATTGTGTTTATTGTTGAACATTTTTTAAATCAAAGTCGTGTGCTAATGTGATAGCATTGTTTTAAGTAGGACTTCCAAATACCGGTGTGCCGGAAATATCAACAATTAAGCCAATTGTAACAAAATTTCGCGAAACGGGATCTGTACGTGATAAATCACGCAACAGACAACTGCATGCTCTTACAGAAGAGAAGATTCAGAACGTTGAGCATCGCATTTTGCAATCACCTAGAAAGTTAGTTCGTAAACTTGTTGCACAAGCAAGTTTACCAAAAACAACAGCACACAGAGACTTAAAAAGCTGCACCTACATGTATTTAAGTTACAGGCTCTGCAAGAATTGAAGCAGATAGACAATGTCGCAAGTTTCAGATACTGTCGTTGGTTTAATCATTCATCCGAGAGCAAGGAGTGGATGTTTTGGACAAAGTTTCCTTTAGTGATGAAGCATAGTTCAATTTAAACGGGTATGTGAATAGCCAAAATTCACGATATTGGTCAAGTGATAATCCCCATGTGTTCCACGAGCAACCACTTCATCCAGAGAAGAAAGGTGTGTGGTGTGCAATTTCACGACGTCGAATAATTGGACCAAAATTTTCAACACCACAGTTGACGGTACCGTGTATCGTGATATAAACACCCAATTTATTTCCATGCTTGAACCTGATGAACGCGATTGTTGGTTACAACAAAATGGGGCTACATGTCACACATCCAATGAAAGTATGTATATATTGACTGAGTGTTTCGATGACAGTAATAAGTAAAAATTTGTGGCCCAGTCGCTCCCCGAACTTGACATCTCCAGAATTTTTCTTATGGGGATACTTAAAATTATGGGGATACTTAAAACAAATCGTGTATCCAAATAATCCAAGGACTGTACAAGACCTGAAAACCAACATACGCAGAGCCATTGAAGAAATGAACATATCAACTCTCCGTGAAGTTGCTTTCAACATGCTAAGGCTTGTGAATTTTTGTTTGGACGAGAATGGTGGACATTTTAAAAATGTATTATGAGGCTACGTTTCTCTTTTTTCCACACAGGGTTGCAGAGTGCATTACGCTGTTTTTCCTACTTTTTTCAATGTTTTTGTTTAGTGTTTTCAATTATTCCATGTCATAAACAGTACCTAAAGACACATGCTGTTGCACTAAAATACAGGCAGTGTAGCCAGTGCGTAGCGTGGAACTTTTCGCGAGTACGCCATTAATGGCAGAATTCTGGACAAGCTGATGGTGAAAATGAACCCTTCTTCTTCGACTATGATAGCTACCGATCCAACCCTGAAACCCGTGTTAAAATTTGTGGGCTGCATGTTCGTGCACATGTGTGACATGCGATTTACCATGTTTTGTAATTTGTTTTACAGTTTCACTTACATTTGGCAACACTGCATGTACACTTGGACGTTCATTAGCTGATTCTATGTTTATCTATGTATATCAAGCTAAAAATTGGTGTATCATTTATACCTGTACCTCATTCCGTTCAAAAGTTACCATATACCTGATTCCTACTTGCGTTTTAAATCGGACACCCTGTTAAAGACTGATCTGTAACTTCTTAGACTGCGTCTCTAATTTGTTTCTATAAACAACTGTCTCTCCCATCCTATTTTACTAATAATCCCATCCTATAAGAAAGTTCATATGTGTCTGTGCATATACGAAAGTTGCTAGCATGATGGGTAAATGGATCTGATGAAAAATAATACAGGAAGAAGAAAGTATCACATGCTTATTATTACGTACTGGTTCAATATAAATTGTTGCAGAAAATACTAAAAAATATATAGGGTGTATTAATAGGAAAATCTATATTTAATGTGTGGTTCATCCATTAGCAAGCTCTCAGCAATATGGTGGCTCACATTGTCTTGCTAGCCACATTTCTCATACACAATTCTTTTCAGATGATCCCTAATGAAATTTAAGCGTGATATAATAGATAGTAGTCCAGTGATAATGTTGGACATGTAATTTGTACTTTGCACCCTATCAACCTGATATGACACAACCTGATCAAGGATGTACAAACACGACGTGAGAAATGAAACAGTGGTCCATCATGAATATTGGTGCAATGAGCGAATGCTGTGCTTTCCTAAAATGTTCGCCATTATTCATGCAGGACCGGTAGTTCCCTATTCTGTTAACACCTGCGTCAGTATAGCTAGTATGAGTCCAGGAAATTATCCCAAACTAACCCTGTCCATGCGTTGAAGGAAAGTTACTGCTGAAAGTGACCCTTCACAAATCAAAGCGAGTTCTCTTCTGCCATAAATGTTGATTATGGAATATGTTTTTTCTTGATGTTCCATTTCGAGTGAATTTGGATTTATTTGTAAACTGGACAATTGTAAAGCCGGAAGTAGTAAATATGCATATGTACCAGAAGCAGAATTTGTGCTGGTTCAGCAGGTGATAATGCTTGGACACGTTGCAGGTTACACTGATGGAACTGTTGGTCTAATAACACTCGCAATACTGTCATTTGACTGACGCCCGTTTTACTGGTACAGCCACAATCAACGTCTGTAGGCCGATAAGAATACATATCGATGGGTGAGAAGCAGACACTCGCAACAATTCTCTGTCAATATGCGTCGAGACAATTTAAGTTCCTTTCCTGTGCCTAACACACTGATACAAGTAACAGAATATGGATACTACCTATTTCTGATGGATTGATCGCCGATGTTTAAGGCATGCATTTCCCTGATTCATCACATCAAGGTGTGCTTACTTTTGCATAAGGATATGTTGGTGTGTTCTGACACTAGCAAACAAGTAATTTATCTTATAGTTGAATTGGTCATTTAGCGCTAGTTACGCGTCACCACTACTCACAGAATTATACCATTTCAACTTTTGTCTATGAGGTCAACTGAATAATATTAAATATGGAAGAAATATACACATGTTTTGCGAGTGCGAATTGTGAGAAGACTTTTTCATCTTGAAATATTCAAATTTTAACTGATTTTCATTGGTAAATCCAGCTCTCGCCACAATACAGTATCTGCTACATCCCCATGCCGTAAAAGTCGGTGGACTACCGATGGGCAACTAGAGAAATTTCGTCAAAAATTAGTGGCCCTGCAGCGGCGACCAGCTGTGGCCACACTTCCGTTTTGGAAATTATACCACCAGCGGCAGAGACGCGACGAAACGCCAATGAACAACAAAATTACTCCCCCAAAACATGTTAAATCGCCTATTTGCGTAATTTGTTTACATTAAGGTGAGTCTAAAAACACTTTTCAAAAGTAAAAAAAAAAAAAAGTGTGCCGGGATGGGCGCGAACCACCAACCTTTGGATTACTAGGTACGTGGTCTTCTGACTTGATCACGGAGGCACTAAAGGTAAGGTCGCTTGTAGAGGTAAAAAATAGTTGAGGTCTTTTTAATTTGATTAATCAGAGTGCTCCTGTAACCGTGTATATTCAACGATAACAATTTTGTATTAAATAAAAATCCGCTCGCCATGTAATTTTATAAGAAAATGACGCGCGTCTATTTATTTTACTTCATGTTCTCCCATATTCAATTTCAAATTATCGGTGACAGTTGCCATCTAAATTCATACAATTATAAGCACTCATCTCAAGATCTTTTACTTCATGATGTAGAAGCAGGGTTTACTCTTGACCCCCGTAACTAACTGTAGGAACAATTCGTCAGGAATAAATATAAATAATAATAACCGTATGCACATGACTGGCGATAGTTCGTGTTGGTCCCTTCGCGATTCTCCGCGACGAATTGAAGGAGCGCGGACCAAAATGAAGTCTTCGCTGCAACGCGGTGGTAACTTCAATACCCTGACTCGAGATATCTCTTTCGACTCGACGTAACCGTGCCGCCAATGGTACACTATCGGCAGTCCTTGGACACGTCGCTATATCGACGATCGATATTTACCAGCAAGTGGGTCACTAGGTGTTGGCGACGTTTACGTCATAGGGATGTCATGTGGTCCCATTTCCGGATCTTTAAATTAGATCAAGTAGTCCAGCATTCAGCTAGAACTTAGTACTAGTCTTCGGACAGTTCTGATAGAAATCATCATTAAGAAAATCTTCTTTCACAGAGATGGTGTGCACTTCTGGTGATATGATCCTTACAACACACTAGATATTATCTATGTGGAAATATTCACGCAAAGACGTAGATTCAGTTTAGATATACTCTAAACCATAGCCTCATTTTCATGTCAGCCATAACAGGTTGGCCAAATTTCGCTTTACCCTTCAAAGATGCCCTACTTCTCTGAAAGCCCCCGAATTACCTGTACACTTGCGTTCGTGAAGAAGGTGCAGTAAATGGTTCCTGCAAACGTTCCAGTGATTATGCTTCAGTTAATCCACTTTTAAAATCGCAAAACTGATCGCACAAAAATGGTCTTCTGACAGTTTCATTATTTGAAGCCAACTAGTGGGAATCTGAGACGAACCAGAATTATTCGTTCGCAAATGCAAAGGCAGATCAATCTATTACGCCAGGAATTCTGCTGCATGAATCATAGTTTGCCATTTTTTGTTAGTGACAATTTTTTCAAGATACAGATAACTACTCAAGTAATTTTTTCAATCCAATTTTTTAAGGCAAGGAATTAAATAGGCAAGAACCTAGTTTTGCTATCTACGTACAGTACTCCTTAAATTGCAATTATTTCCCAGACGAAGCTCTGTTGCATGAACATGTATGATAAATTGCTATTGTCTTGTTTTTTCCCTTTAGATATTAATTCTACTGATGTTTTCAGACTCATTACCTTTGGTAACAGTATTTACAATTATTATAGTTTATATTTGATTTAAGAAGTAATTTATAAATTATTTGATATAATTTCTTTGTGTGATAATTCAGCATCACCTGATAAATAATGTTATGCAGTTAAAATTCCAATAATATTACGTTCGAACAATAAACAGTATTCAGATTTCTTACTAAAATTCGAACAAAGATATTAATAGAATAATTGATCAAATATTATATTCGAATGAAAAAGTAATTATTGAATGAATTTGTTGCAACTTATTTGTAATTATTGAAATGATTACAACTATTAATAAATAACCATGTAATTAATAAATAACCATGTAATCGACTGAACCATGTAATCACATTACTACTAGATTGGACTAGGGTTAAAATGGTACTTGGTCAACGATAGGTAATCGTTTCATTATTTTAGTAATTTTTTCGTGTTAATCTTAGCCTTTTCTATCACATATGATGTGTAGTAGCTCAAAGTAGGATTACCTTTTGTATTCCGTAATTTATAAATGTATATAGGGTGCAACATAAGGGGTCGTCCACATATTACGTAACACATCAAAGGAGGAAGGGATTCGACTTTGCGTTACGAAGCGTGACAAGGGAGAGGAGGGAGTTTAGGTCTTCGTTACTTAACACGTGTATTATTGCTGTAATGTTTATTTTTACTCTCAGATTTACATGCAATCTTTTAAACAAATAATTTTATTGAGTTCTTTTCTTTTTTATAAATAAACTACAAGTAGCATAATACCCGTTCTTCGCAAGGGGCAAATAACTTTTAATTTGGACATAAAGGGCACCAAAACTGTCACCAAACTACTTTGGGACTCCAAAAACTATGAATTCGATGCTAATATAAGTCATTTCAATTATTTTTTAATGTTACCATCCTCTCCTTACGAGTACTAATGGGGGTCGAATTTGGGTTTAAACAGCATCGGAAGTGCCACTGTTCATCTCCTCGACCCCGAAAGCTATGAATTCGACACTAATATCGGCCATTTTCGATCATTTTTACACATCTCTCCCTCTCCCAAGTTGCGGAGCTAAATTTTAATTTAAACGGCATCGAAAGCGTTACTGTGTATCTCAGCGACCCTGAAAACTATGGACTCGATATTAATATCGGTCATTTTCGAACATTTCTAAATGTCACCCTTCCCCTTCCCCCACGTTACGGGGATGAATTTGGATTTAAATGGCATCGGAAGTGTCACTGTTTATCTCAGTGATCCCGAAAACTATGAATTTGACATTAACATCGGTCATTTTCGATTCCCCCAAGTTGCACTTTCAAAGTGAAACGATAAAAAACATCCCAGGCCAGAACTTCATCTATGTTGAAAATTTGATCGAGATCGGTTGGATGATTAAGAGTTATTAAGTTACAAACATAGTCACTTTGATTTTTTTTTATATATAGATAAATAAATATTTTTATTGTTTTGGAAAATTGCGAACTATAACCTATATAAATTGAATTACACAGAAGGGATTCGAAGACGCTACTAGACAGCAGCATGACTGGTGACGAACCCTGCGTTTATTAAAATACAATAAAACTCCGTACAACTGAACGATAAACGATTTGCAGATCAAAATAAGCAATTAAAAACCTGATTCGTAAGATAATCATCTTGTACTAAATTTTTGATTTTTGGATTTGAATATTTCTGAAGAAATCGAGTTTATTCGCATTCTCGCACTGATTTAAGACAAGAATAATTTTAAAAGGGTAAACTGAAGTCCAAAGAAGATGCTCGAAAGCTTGTCACAAACGAGATGTCCCTGCTCCTTCACGTGTGCAACCCGATAACAGAACTTCCTTTGTCTTTATGCAATGAGCTTTTGTAAGTCAAAAAATTTCTGCAGGAATTCTGCAGAAGAAACACTTGTGATTGTTAAAAATACGTTTTATGCGACGTAAAAAGCAGTTCAAAACTATATTTATGCAAGTCGTCCGTACATTTAAGACATCTACACAGAGCAGACATGTTTTTATACTTTTCTGTTTGCTATTTTTTCCCCTCTGGCAATTTTTCTGCACAGACGCGACAAATTTTCTGCGATCACATCGCAGATCGCGGCATGTTCTGCTATGGGGGTGTGCAGTCACTTCGAATCTGTGATCGACGAGGAAGAGAACTTTGCAAGGTCGACACTGGCGAACTTCAAATGCACGAAGCATCCTGGATCCCTGAAAAAGAGGTCGATATCAGTTCTTTAGATCCTGTTTCATCTGCAGCTTCGGACAATATTTCCTCCTTGTCATCATTGGTGCGATCTTCTTGGGAAAATGACAGCATAGGCGTGCCAGCCGGGGGATGAGGGGGACGCGTCCCCCCAGAAATTTTCTAAGAGGGGATTATCCCCCCCAGAAAATTGTATAGCAGGAATTCTTCCCCAAATATCTCGGCAAAAATGATGAAATACTGGCATGGGAACGTCGATTGTCAATTAATAATTCCTGGTATTGAAAGGAATTACAGTTTCATTGAAGAAAATGCTGTAACAATTACCAGGGTATATAAATGAAGTACAGAAAATAGCGACACTATTAGATACGTCGAAAACTACCATAAAGCGTACACACATTCATTTATAGTAAAAAGAAAATTTTGAAATATCTATTTGGTCTAGGAATTAATTCGTGCGGTTTTTAATAAAAATTGAAGCTTTATTTCAAAAACAAAGTAAATGAATACGTTAACAAAAATATTGTCCATCGCTAGCCACTACTTTCTCCCATCTTTCAGGCAATTTACGGATTCCCTGTCGAAAGAATTCCTCATCTTTTGACGCAATCTAATCAAAGATCCATTTTTCGATATTTTCTGAAGAAGTGAACCGCTGTCCAATCAAATCGTTATTCATGCAATCGATCAAGTAGTAGTCAGACGGAGCAGTGTCTGGTGAATATCGCGGGTGGAGTAACACTTTCCATCCGACATTTTCCAAATAGGTTTTGACCGGTTTTGCGACATGTGGTCGAGCGTTATCATCTTGATAAATAAGTTTATTATGCCTGTTATTCCATTCTGGTCGTTTTCAGGTCAGAGCTTGCTTCAAACGCATTAATTGTTGTCGATAGCGGTGTCCATTAATAGTTTCACCAAGTTTCAGAAGTTCATAGTACACCACACGTTTCAAATCCTACCATATATACAGCATAACCTTTGCACAATGAATATCTCGTTTCGGTTGTGAAGGACCTGGTTCACCTTGCTTCACCCAGGCCTTTTTTCGTTTAGGATTCTCGTAATGAATCCACTTCTCATCACCAGTTACAATTCGATGCAAAAATCCCTTCCTTTTCTGTCTTTGAAGCAGCAATTCGCAAACGGTTTTTCTTCTTTCAACATCTTTCTTTTCAATTCATGTGAAACCCAATAAGAAATCTTTTGAATCATTCCTATGGCTTTGAGACGTTTGGAAACTGTTGTTTGCTCAACTCCAAATGCTTCTGCAAGTTCGTTCTGCGTTTGACACGAATCCTGATCAAGCAATGCTCTCAATTCTTCATCTTCAAATTCTTTTGGCTGTCCAAATTGCTTTTGATCTTCCAAGCTGAAATCACCACCTTTAAACCGTGCAAACCACTTCTGACACGTTCGCTCAGCTAGAGCATGGTCACCAAACACTTCCACTAAAATATGATGACTTGCGGTAGCACTTTTCTTCATGTTAAAGCAATGAAGAATAACTCCCCGCAAAAACACTTTATCAGGCACAAAATGCGCCATTTTCAGTTGAAGAAAAAATGTTGTTGTTTCCGCTTCAAGCAACTGACATATACTAAACAAGATGCTCAATGACAGTAGTTTTCAACGCATGTTTGGATCAACGAAACTATGGGACAATAAGCTAGTTACGCCATCTTTTGTAAAACCGCACGAATTAATTCCTAGACCAAATATATATTAAAATGCTACGTGTATACACCGTATGTTTGTGATCAAGAGAAGTTTATATGTTTGTGGCAAATTCTTTTAACAGTGATATCTCGGAAACTACAAGCTCTGGAAAGATGCCGTTTTCACTGATCGATTGCAAATTTTGTGAAGATTGTTGAGTTATAATTGAATATATTTTTTAAAAATGGACGTTATTTCTTTATTACATTTTTTAGGAGTACGTGGAAGTATTGGAAATTTAAAAAGTAAAGCATCATATCTCAACGAATTATATATCCCAACACCGCACATTTGTATACGAGGTTAGTATATCTCTCGGGCATTTGTTTCATGATCAAATGATAATGAAAAACGAAGCATAACTATTTCTCCAGTGTAAGATGAATATTTATTGTTTGGAGTGTTTGGCCCAATGTACACCATATAGCCTATCACTGACATTATAATTAATTGTGTGTATGAGCTAGTATATTTATGAAAATAGTAGATTCTAATTGAAAGTACACAATTCTTAGTGTGTATTTTCATTTTGAACAGCTACCGCTTTGTGGAAGATTCAACTTGGTTCCAAGGCTAAAATATTTCGAATTTGACTTAGTACTTATCAAAAGTTTCACGCTGAGTTTCAAATATTTCTGGCTTGAGATTTTATCTTTAGTCTTCCAAGAAAGCGGTAGCTGCAAAAAAAAAAAAAAAAAAAAAAAAAAAAAAAAAATGTCCCTTTCTAAGTATCTAAAAAGATTCCTTTCCCTCTACACTTATAGCATCACAAAGAGAAGAGAGAAAATGTGAAATTATTTTTTAAATGTACTTAATATACCGACTCTTGCTGTATCGGCTTCGTGTTAAAATACCACCATTATTACGCCAACCTGAAAAATCGATGGAAGACTTACAACACTGTTTAGCTTCGGAAATATAACTCAAAACCCGCCTAAAAAGACCTTTTTCTTCGTGTGCGGGTAACGTAGGTCTCTTTACGTGTTCTTTTTAATGTATTGTTGAACTTCGTCAACTGGGCTGTGCTCAAGTGCGCTACTGTTTTTGAAAGGACATATTTTGCTGCGTGTTTTCTCCAACAGTAACATTATTTAGACAGCTGTATTAAGGGTCTATGTGTGTTACTGTGAATGATGTTACTGTTGATGTGAATGTGTTACTGTAAATGTTGATATGAAGTTTTGCGCTCTTGTTTCTGTTTAGTGTTGTTTTATTGTTTGAAATGGATCAATTTATTATAAGAAAAAGAAAAGAAGACAGCAAGTGGGCCAAAGCAGTGCCATTGTTGAAGAAAAGAAGAGAAAAATTAATTCAAGTGATAGTTCAGTTGATGGATTACAACCTGAAACTGACAATGGAAATTCAATAGAAGAAACCTCTCAATCTCCACGTCTAGCAAGTGGTTAAGATTCTCCCCACCCTTCGAACCTTTCAAAGCCCAATTAGACTTTAGTGTTACCTACAAATTTTTCACAACAGTCTTTGAAAATTCGAACATTGAAATTTGTGCCAATTTGGTTCCTTTCGTGGCTGCACGTCGATCCAAACAAAATTAACGTCATTTTCTGTTTTTACTGTATAGACATCTTGAAAAACATTTTTTTTAAAGTTCTTACTAAAACCACGGAAGACGCTTTCTCTACTGTAGGATTTTGCAACTGGAAGAAGGGTAAAGAAGAAATTAAGTATACACGAAACTTCAGAATGCCATAAACTGGCTGTATTACGCTACACGCAGAGAAAAAATTCAGTAGAACAACAACTAAACAGACAAATTTTTAGATGAACAACTGAAAGTCAGGAAATTCCTGGAAAAAATGTAATCTCAAGTATACGTTATCTTGCAAGACAAGGACTCGCATTTAGAGGACACGATTTCCGGTTCAGGAATTTATTTGATGAGCCTTTGCTCTGAGGATTTTCCATAATTGAAGAGCCGGATAAAGGGAAACATGAAGACATGTAATTTCATGGATGTTAAAATCCAGAACGAAATCTCAAAACTACGGGCCAAGAAATTGCTATTCACATAGGGCTATGTAACAAAATCAAATCTCAAAACCCTTCTCTGTTCTCTATCGTGTCTGATGGTTCCCGAGATGTGAATGGCGAGGAACAGTTAAGTATTTGTACCAGGTGAGTTGATGATTTCTGTTTTCATGGACGTTTTCCTGTGTTCTATAGTATATAAAAAAACTACTGGTGAGTTTATAGCTTCAGTTATTCTGGATAGATGGTGAGACTCCAGCTTTCCATTGCTCAACTCAGTGAACAAGTTTATGATGGCTCTGGAAATACGAGTGATGGCTCTGGAATTAGTGTTCCATCTATTACATGAAGAGCTCAATTTCAAAAGAGCCTGTCAAAAGTTTTTCAGGAGACGAATATTTTGTGTGTGTTTCCATCATTCTATTTCTGTAAAAGGAAAGTAATCTACATAAAACAAACTTGTAATTGCCTACTTTTCTTAAAATAACTGTGAAATAATAATTTATAGCAAGAGTTTTATAAATGTTTTTAGGCATGAGTCAGAAAATAACTTCAGAGAATACCGCTGATTAAGGACATTTTGGGAAACAACGTTGTTTTCTTTTGCCTACAATTAATTTGACTTATGGAGTTTTGGCATGAAACCCTGTTCAATATACGGAGATGCTTCAATAGAACTTAATAGAACCAATATTTCAAAATTGACAAAAAAAAAAAAAAAAAAAAAAGACAGGCTCTTTTGGAATCCACCCCTTCATATGTAAACAGCAACTTCTTGCCTTGTATATACATACGTACATTGTGGGACTCACAGTATTAATTTTGTGATTAAGGGTGCCTGTAGTGCGTCAGAAGTAGTGAGAAACTCTTTGCAGTGGGTGCCCGAACTATGAGTACTGTTTTTGCAGTCACTTTCAGTGAGGTCACGATTTTATGCTCTAATCGAGGTTAATGCTGGTGGTCTCGTCTTAAACATTGTAAACATTAAATCCTTGTGTCCCACTGGGTGAATTCGTAGACTTAGTCTAATAACGGGAGTTGTTTAACACTATGAAGAAATTCTCTCTAGGTTAGAAAAGATGAAGACTGACGGAATTGTCAACACATCTTCAGGGTCAACAGCTGGGCTTTTGCGCCTTTTTGAAGAAGGATCTACGTTTCTTGAGCTCATATGGCTAGAGATATTATCAGAGGTTGGAGCTTTTTAACAGGACACTTAAAGACCCAATTTCAGTGTCAAAATGGGAAACAATTCAAATCATAAATGAAAACATGAACTTGAATAATATGCTTAGTCACTGATCATAAGTTCATTGTACTGTCACGAAACCTACAAATAAGTATCATCGCCCTGGAAATTCCATTAATTATAATAAATATTGTCAACAGTACAATAAATAGGATTTTTTGTGTCGCTAGAATAGAACCTGTTATCACCATTGATAGGATTTATCTATCCTAAATTGCGGCAGTTTAATTCATGTTATGTGACATTTTGAAAATTAAGATGGGTGCAATGACATCAGTCTTTCTTTAAATTTGGCCCACAATGTTGAGTGAAGGGTATTGTCCCCCCCCCGAAAAATTTTGGTGGGCACGCCTATGATGACAGTATGCCGTTTTGAAGAATTAGAATTCTAAAAACCTTGTACGCGCCTTTGGCGTGGGAGACCCGGGTTCGATTCCCGGCGGGAGCTCATGTGGTTCGGATTCCAAGTTAATCAGTAGGTCCACGTCTCATATAGCCTCGCTGCTGAAAGGGGACGATAAACTAAAATCAACTCAAAACTGTAAAAACCTTATGGGGTTAAAATATTATTACGGTTCTACTATTTTCTAATACGTACTTTGATTTATTGGCAAAAAAACACTTCAAATATATTAATACAAGCATTTTGTAATAAAAAGTTCTCAAAATAAGTGAAATTGGTGAAAAACAAAAATCAAAAAGTGTTACGTAACGAAGGGAGGAGGGGTTCGGCCTTGCGTTACGAAGTATGACAAGGGGGGAGAGGGGTAAAAATTGGTTAAAAATAGCGTTATGTAATATGTTTACGGCCCCTAATGTGATTTTTTTTCAAATACAGCTTTTCATTTCTGTTTCTGTATAATTAAAGAAATTACAACTTTTGTGGTAATTCGTTTTCATATTTCTCGTAGAAAGACGTATTTTTACTTGGGGGTTCACTTGTAAACCATATGGGAATGTGCACATAGCAGTTCAGAATAGGTATTTGTCCCTACAGATGGCAAATATGATCTCTTAATGGAGAAATATTATGGGATCGAATATGCCATGTTAAATAAAAACAAATAGAAAGGCTAATATTTATTTCAATTTCTCAGTTCCCGTTAATTATAAACTTTTGGATTTATACTCAATGTACAGAGAGCGTGTTTCTCTTCAGTTTGAGTTTCATTTCGATAAAATATCTCGATAAGTTTCGAAGATATGGAGGAAAATCGATTCTTCAACATAACAACGCCTAACAATTTCCCAAGTGTAGAATGGGCTATTATATTGTTGAATTGTTGCCTACCAACATTTTTGCATAAGATATAAAATATTTACGAAATGAAATGAAACAAATTAGTGTGATGATGGTACAGTTGTCATTGAAGGAAGTGATCATGTGATTTTATTGGTTGTACAAGGGTTAAAGTGGTACTTGGTCAACAATACCCTCATTATTTAGTAGTTTTTGGTGTTGATCATATATGATGTATAGAAGCTCAAAGTAGGATTACGTTTTGTATTCTGTATGTTATTAACGTATACAGGGTGCAACATAAAGTGATATTTCGAATACAGGTTTTCATGTATCTTTCTGTGTAATGCACAGAAAAAGAAATTGCAACTTTTGCGGTAATTTGTGTTCTTATTTCTCATAGAAAGACGTATTTTTACTTTGGGGTTCATCTGTAAACCATATGAGAATATGCACACAGCTGGTTAGAATAAATACTTACCCCTACTGATGGTAAATATGATCCCTCAATGGAGAAATATAATGGAATCGAATCTGCCTTGTTAAATAATAATAATAAAAAAAACATTAGAAAGACCTAATATTCATTTCAATTTCTCAGTTCCCATCAATGATAAAATTTTAGATTTATACCCAGTATGCAAAGAATGAGTTTCTTTTCAAATTGAGCTTCTTTTCGTTATAATATCTCGATAAGTTTCGAAGATCAGGAGGAAAATCTACTCTTCAACATAACAATGCCTAACAAATTCCCAAGGGTAGAATGGACTATTATATATTGTTGAATTGTTGCCTACCAACATTTTTGCACAAGATATAAAATATTTACGAAATGAACTAAAACAAATTAGTGTGATGTTACATTTCTCAAATACAGGTATTCATTTATTTTTCTGTATAATGTACAGGAAAAGAAATTGCAACTTTAGTGGTAATTTCTGTTCTTATTTCTCGTGGAAGGACGTATTTTTACTTCGGGGTTGATGTGTAAACCATATAGGAATGTGTATACAGCTGTTTAGAATAGGTACTTGTCTTTATTGATGGCAAATATGATCCCTCATTGGAGAAATATAATGGAATAGAATCTGCCATCTATTATATAAAAGAGAACGCACAAATCCTTTGTTACTTCATCACGCTAATACGGCTGAACCAATTTCTTTTATTTTTGGGGGGTTATTAGGATTTGGACCCTAGATGGTTTTTATCATATCACTTTAATTTTTAATTACCAGTGTCTTGAGATAATTGACCATTCAAGTGTCCATAACGTACAAATCCTTTGTTAGTTCATCATAGGTATAAAAATAAACGTATTTATATGCAACCCGCATGACCGTGTCACTCGGCGGGTTAACATAAATGACAGGCGATATAATGTTAACATTTACTGCAATCTACTATGGTTTTTATCATATCACTTGAAAGCGAAAACTTCCGGGGTGACCGCAGCGAAGCGGGGCGGTTAACATAAATGACAGGCGATATAATGTTAAGATTTACTGCAATCTTCTATGGTTTTTATCATATCACTTGAAAGCGAAAAAGTAAAAATTATCTAAGTAACAAAGTTTATTGCGTTCCGGGGTGACCGCAGCGAAGCGGGGTGAACGCTGCTAGTGTTAAATAAAAGCAATTAGAAAGACCTAATATTCATGTCAATTTCTCCGTTCCCGTCAATGATTAGGTTTTGGCTACCCAGTATACAGAGAATGTGTTTCTTATCAATTTGAACTTCATTTCGTTAAAATATCTCGATAAGTTTCGAAGATATTGAAGAAAATCGATTTTTGAACATAACAACGCCTGACAATTTCCCAAGTGTAGAATGGGTTATTATATATTGTTCAATTTTTGCCTGCCAACATTTTTTGCATGATATACCTATAAAAAAAATATTTACAAAATGAAGCAAATTAGTGTGAAGGCACAGTTTTCGACTGAAGGAAGTGACAATTGATCTCATTAGTTGTACTGAGATGAAAGTGTTACTTGGTCAACAATAGGTACTCATTTCATTAGTTTAGTAGTTTTTTTTGTCTTAAAATTAGCCTTTTCAATCACATATGATGTGTAGAAGCTCCAAGTAGGATTACGTTTTGTATTCCGTAATTTATAAATGTATATAGGGTACAACATAGTGTGATTATTTTCAAATACAGTTTTTCATTTTTATTTCTGTGTAATTAGAGAAATTATCAAATTTTGTGGTAATTTGTGTTCCTATTTCTCGAAGAAAGATGTATTTTTACTTCGGAATTCACCTGTAAACTATATGGGAATGTGCCGATATTAGTGTTGAATCCTTAGTTTTCGGGGTCGCTTAGATAAATAGCAACACTCTCGATACCGTTTAAGTCCTATTTAAGCCCTCATTAGCACCCAAGGGATGCTGAAGTGTAAAATATCGAAAATGACCAATATTAGTGTTGAATTATTAGTTTTCAACATCGGTAAGTTGATGCCGTTTAAGTCCAGCCTCCTATGGAGACAAGATCCTCTGAGCACTCCTAGGGTGGAGTGGGAGCTACAGACATAAAAATGATAAAAAATTACCAACATAAATATCAAACCCATAGTTTTCGAGGTCGCTTAGATAAGGAGTGATACTCCAAATACCATTAAAATTCAAGTTCTGCCCCATTAGTACCTTAGGGATGTGAAATTGTGACAGGTAAAAATAAATGAAAATGACCGAAATTATTCTCAAATCCTTAATTTTCGGGGTCGCTGAAATGAATAGTAATGAATAGTGACGTTTCCAATGCCGTTTAAGTCCAAGTTCATCCCCATTCACAGAGGATGGAATGGGTGAGATGAAAAATAAAATGTCAAACGACTGAGATTTGTGTCACATTCATAGTTTTCATGGTTGGCAAAATGTGAACCGTCTACCCGTTTGAAATGACTTTCGGAAGATTAGTTAATAACCACTTCATGCTGGGTTTTTAAAATCATATCTATTTGATTAAAGGTGAATTCTGTAGGGGTAGATGGTTTTAACATTTATGCCAAACGTAAAGTATCTTCTGTAGTTTTCATTATTACACTTTTATTGAAATAAATATTCTAAGAAGAAAAGGGATTCAAAGATTTCACGATTATCTTTATCTCATGAAAATTAAGTTGGATAAACAGTTTTAAAAAATACGAGAAGGATATGAAAGAACCATTTAGTTGATAATCTTTCAAGATACAGTAGTTTAACTGCTTTTATATATTAATGTTAGGAAATGTGTAAATAAATTAAGAAAACGAAAATTATAGAGTCTTTATTTAATGTTCTCTATCATCAGTATGTGAGCAAACTGTTGAACAATATTCAAAAACAAGCAAAAGCAAGGAAATTAAGTGAATTCACAAGCAAATTAATGATTTCGGATATATACACTACAAATACTATCATTCTTTTATACATATAAAAGTACACACTACGGTACACGTTTTGTTTAAGATACATATAACTAATCCCTATGATAGTATTATCTTACAATCAGTATCAGATTTTGACTAGCAAACAAAACAAGCTGACTAATGCTGCAAAAGAAAAAAAATCATTTGGAACATTTTTTTCTAAATTATTATTGTAACGTTTTGTGTTTTGTTTAGTTAAATACGTTTCATCATAACTCCAAAATCACAAATCTAATTTTATGGCAAAGCGACTTAATGAAAGGTAACGTTGCGTGACGTCATTTAATACATTAACAAGTAAATGTACTGTAAAACAGGCTGTGGCTAAAATAAAATTGTCCAAGATATGCTGGAACGATTTTATTAGTGAACAGCTAATCACGGGATTGGTGCAATGGTGGGTAGTAAGGATCTTTCGGTCATAAATTGTTTAGGCTGGAAGATGTTTGAATCTGATACTGTTTACAATGCACTAGAAGTTAAAGAAATGCGGTCCAGTTAATAGGCAATGAAATGATAGTATAATAATTTCAAAACAGTAAAATTTTTCTTAATACTGATAAAAAAATGAATATGTCTTCAATAACAGTTTGAATTACATATGTATAGCCTATACATTCAATATATCTTCTTTATATATCTCGATGCAACCTTTATATTCATTCATAAACTTATATTGTAGCACATATGTTTGCCAAAGTCCTTTTCTAAGATTTATTCTTCTTTTCTTCATAAATTGTTGTTTTATCCACAGCTCAAACTTAAAATAAAGTATGGACATTACGTATTACATTTATCAGAGCGAGCAATGGTTTGTAAAGAACTGTAATAAAGTTTTATATATATCTCTTCAAAAAACGTTGATTTCACAGAGATCTAAAGTTTACCATCATACAATTCTCAAATCTGTCAACCTTCATGTCTTTCGTTTGTTTATACTTACATCAACAATGGTTAAACCATGTTTTACTGTATATATACCGTTTTCTACAAGAAATAATAGAAGTAACAGCCATAATGATGACTGATTATACAAAGGAATTCATTTGAATGAGTCGTTTGAAAGCAACATTTGAATCTTTAAAAGCGACATCTGTTAGCGCAAGTGTCCGTTATTTGGACATTAACGTTGCAGATTGGCTAAGGCATTTGCTTTTTATTATTAGGATTAAGGGAACATTTCACAGTGTAAGTTTATAGTGATTACAACACTATTTAACTAAATAAATATTTCTTTGTTTTATTTTTTAAAAAATGCACACATCCTAATAAGTTATATACGAGTTTGCGTTCATCATACGACACCTACTAACATAATCGTAAAGTTCTTTTACAATAAAAGATGTACTGCACCTTAAAGTAGATAGATAAAGCTTTGAAAATATTTTAACTTTATTTCCTAAAAGTAAAAATATTTTTGCAAAGAGTATGTTAATTTTTTAATTATCACATTACAATCCTTCCGTGGTTAGCCTATTGAATTAATGATTAATAAACTAAACCAAACTAATAGTTGTGATAACTTGAACTCTTTTATCGAAAGGATGACTAAAAGCTACAGTACTTACTTCTTAGTTTAACTGAAAACTTTCATGGAACAATTTTGAAATATTTGTCTGCTTGCCTCAACTATGAATATTTTCATAGAAGAAATTCTAAATATGTTTCAGTACCTTAATACATGACCAACTAATTCAAATAAATTAAAGATGGCATAAAGATCGTTTTTCATTAACAAGCATAGTATTACTTTTCTGAAACTAATCTAATCGGTATTAACTGAAAAATAACAATACTCCGATACTCTACTTGAATATATTATATACTGTACATTAATTTAAGCAGAATATAATTATATCGAAATTGTCCTTTTCTTTCTTGTAGGAAAAGTATTTTAATATAAAGTATGGTTATATAGTTTACACACAAATAAAACCAACTTCTTTCGTTAAAGATCAACACTTAAATGGGCATTATTCAATTGAAGAGCAGGTCAATCTTCTTCTGCCTCTTGAAGACAATGGCAAGTGATTGATTCTTTGTAATGGTGGTAAAATTTGGCTTATTGACAATCTGCACGTGACGCTTATGTCCTTTGAACAGTGTTACTACTGTTAAGAAAAATTGGTTTAGTTGGTGGTAGTACTATACACCAAAAACGTAGTCTAATAAACATGTGAAAACTTTACTAATGTTTCTGGTGTAACGAATTTTACACATTAATAGAAAACTTACAGATAGAATTATGGTATTGCATACCTTTAATAAACACTGTATAATATTGTAGCTAGTGCTGCTTTGCATTAACAAATACTAGTTATGTTTGAAAGTATACAGTATAATATATACGAAATTTCACATCGTTTCTTATAATTTTGACATTCCTACTTTCCTAAGATCTTTTCTCAAAATTTTCCCACTAGCAGTTTTTGGAATTGCATCTACAAACTGTACGCCGCCATGAAGTCTCTTTTGTGGCGACACTTGACCTGGAAAAAAAGAAAAAAAATCCAAATTATATAGAGTTTTAACAGTGGCGCCCATCCCCCTCATGTCCATGTATCCTCAATTGTGTCCCCCCTCAATTGTGTATCCGTAGGTGTTCTTCCATGAAAAAAATCTTTTCGATTAATTTTTACACCCCCTCAAACATATTTATATAGATTTTTAACCCCCCAAATATTTCAATGACGCAGTTTGCGACATAACCCCCCCTTGTGGGCACCCCTGGTTTTAATGTTGTATTACATTGTATAATAATTATTCCTTTTGATACAAAGACCTAACAAGTTTCCTACCCCAACTCTTAAACATGTTTACATCCGTGTTAACCCACAAACGCCCAAGACCAGTTTTATTCGTTAGCAACTGCCTTGAACAATACCGTGTTACATCGAAAACCTGAGAAGAAAACTGAACGAAATTCGTACAACAAGAGAACGGGTAGTGTGCCTGAAGTGGAACAACGGTGGTTTGGCTAAATGAATGATATAGCCCGTGTAACGAAGTGAAAAATAAAGTGGGTCACTGGTGGCACAAGGGGCGTTTGTGGGTTAAATATATATATATACGTAGGGTACTCATCATTTCAAACTTAACATTATATGTTTAATGCAATTACTTAAAGCGAGCGTCGGTTGTACACAAAAAATTTGCTATTAGCGTTAAGCAGACAAAAGATAATGCATATAGCAACACCTATTAGAGTGACTATCTACTATTAGGAAATAGCGGGCCAGACTGGGACGTTTGCCGTTGTGCCCCTTTTCTTTCTATTATCAACATTACACATATCTTAAACAAGCTCGCATAATATTCAAGGATAGTGTGACGCACAAACTGTCATATTTACCTATTATAATTAGGTTACTTTTATATAAGAAATAATAAACGTTTATGGCATATATTTTAGCTATTATTCTGAATTATCTGAAAATATGATGTGCAGATACTAATACATATATCAATAATATCTTTAATGAATATTCAGTGGCCAGATAATTAAAATGTTACTACAAAACGATATTTTAATTTACCAAACTTATCCAAACTGTCAGTTGCACAGTTATTTGTCTGATTTCCTTCATCACTCAGATTATTATTTTTTGAAACTTACTCGCTATGCCAGTTTCTCCAAACCACTTACGCCTAAATTACAAGGTGTGAGTTTCTCAGAGGTTATCGCAAGTTATTTGTTTTTTTAAAAAGAGAGATCAAACCTCAATTTTCACCTTAATTATGCTCTTTGTCACAAAATGTAATAATGAATGAACTTTTTCTATATTTGACAGTGATTAATATTATCAAAAGTTATGCTTTTCTGCAGTAATCTTCATTTATAAAAACTAGCTTTGCAACAAAATTTAAATTACTACTGATAATTATTTTATAATTTAATCCAGGAAAATTGTGCTTTAACACATTTTCTCTTTTACTGTTGTTCGTAAATAAATTCGTTTGTTATTCCTTACCTTGTATTGTATACTGTAGTTAGAAAGTTAAGTGGCTTCATTCTGTATTGAAAACTTTCCTTTTTTAAGGAAAGAAATAAAAGCAGTTTCTTCAATAGTTCGCAAAAATTGCATTTACAAACATGAGTTAAATTAGAATGTTTGGGAGATAGGATCAAGAGGAAATTTCCTGATCCTCCATCAAAAATAGCAAATCTAGGAGCCCAAGAAAATAAAAATATGACACAAGTTGCACATGAAACTCAATTTATTATGGTAATGTGGAAAATATATTTGTATAGAGATTGAAAATAAACTTCTTCACAAATGGAAAAGGATGTTGATATAGAGTTCAATACATATACCTCGTTGACTTGGTAGTTAACTTTATGAGAACCCTGACTTTCCGTTTGCAGCTGTTAGCGTTTCGAAAAAATTATCAAGTTTTTCTTTTAGTAGGACCTCTTCCTCTTGTTCCTTTTCATTCTTTCATAACATATACATTTTCTAATAATAATAATAAAAAAGGATTTTATGATGCACTGTCCTGCTTTCATAGTTTAGTGTTATAAGAATATAAAAGAAACAAGATACTATGTAGCGTAAGTTCCTTGCACAAAGGCATGTTGCATGAAGACATGAATGCCTCTAAATATAGAGGTTAGATGCGATATATTGAATAAGCAGTGGCGAACAGACAAGAGGTAGTCGTCGAACTTAGGGGTTTTGCGTGAGACTAACAACCTCATATTGTAAAGAACGCACTTGATCAGAAACATTGATAGAAGCCTCGCTCGGACCAGGGTTGATAATTTGGCACGACCTCAACAAAATAACATGGACATAGTATTTGAAACATTATATATATATATATATATATATATATATATATATATATATATATATATATACAGGACAGACGCATTAACCATATTAGAGAAATATAGAATGGACCTGGTTGAAGTTCAGGAAGTTAGAGGGGAAGGGAAGGGAGCAGTGCAGTCCGGATATTTTGATTTCTTTTACGGAGAAGGAAATAAAAATCATCAGTTAAGAACAGTATTTTTCGATCACAAACGAATAATATCGATAATTAAACGGGTTGAATTTGTTAATATAATAGCCTTTCTTTAATTACTCTTAAGGGTCGGTGGTGCGATATTATTGTCCTAAATGTACATGCCCCAACAGAAAATAAGGATGAATACGCTAATGACAGTTTTTATGAAGAAGTAGACGTGCATTTACCCAAGTCCCACGATATCATATGAAAATTTTATTGTGGAAATTCAATACAAAGCTACAACGAGAGGATATCCCAAAACCAATTAGTAGGAGCGAAGTTTGCATAAGGAAACGAATGCATGGCAACGGCGTTAGACTCGTGAACTTCACAACATCCAAATCCTTTTCGCGTAGAGTACAAAATTCTCACATCACACATTCATAAATTCACTTGAACTTCACCAGATAAACAGAAACATAATCAAATTGATTACGTTTTAGACAGCCTGGTATAATTGAGAGCTGACTGTTACGCTGATCACTACCTAATAGCAGCGATTATAAGAGAGACTATTGTTGAAAGAAAGAAATATCATCTGAAAACCGAGAGCTTTAATTTAAAGAAATTAGAGTAGGGTGGTCAGGTGAGAGGGGAATACCAGATTGAAGTGTCGAACTGATACTCGGTTTTAGAAACTTCAGAATGGAACTAGTGTTGAGGATACTTGGCTTAAAATTAGGGATAGCATTAAATTTTCAGTAAAAGAAGAATTGGGGCACGCGGAAATACATAAGAACAAACCATGGTTCGTCCAGAAATGCATTAAACTAGCAGAGAAGAGAAAGCATGTAAAAATGCCTTGGATACTAAATCCAAATGATAGAACAGTACAAAATTCAGTTGACATCAGGCGAAAAGCTTCCAAAACATTTGGAACAAAGCAATCTGATTTTTCGAAAGCTAAAATTATTGAACTTGAAGATAATAGTAAAAACAAAAATATAGGGCTAGATATAGTCTACAAACGACAACTAGAAATATCCTGGAAAGTAAATTATTTCCAAAATATTTAATTACTTGAAAGTTATCTCACAAAAGTTCTCTTTTCATTTTTAGATGGACTTGTTTCTTCATTATAGTAAGTTCTTTTACAAATATAATTAAACGAATAAGTTCAAGTTGCACTAACAATACCAAAACGAGTACGGTAATTTTTGTGTCATTAATCTCAAGTAATAAGTACGGTATAAATAACACTTACTTTTACATTGCAATAGTCAATTTACAATGTACTCTTAACTAACACAAAATTTTAATACTTACGTGCAACGAACTTAATGATATCATCCTGTGTAACCTTTGACCCATCTCGTTTAACGACGAATGCTTTTGGAAGTTCTCCACATTCTTCATCTGGAATACCAATCACAGCTGCATCTTTCACTTCTGGATGAGTCAGAAGAAGACCTTCCAGTTCAGCAGGTGGAACCTACAAATAGAAATGTAAGTTCTCTTTGAAATAAATAAGTGCAAAATGTAAAATAATATATGTACCGAATTTATAATTTTATTTTAAAAGAGTTAAATTTTTTAAGTTCACTGGAAATGATGAATTGTGCATTTACAATACAAAACAAAGTAATAATTCAAAAATTTAGAATGTGGATTAAATAAATGCAAATAAATTAAACATATTAATTTGGATATTGTTAAAATGTACAGTGTCTACGAGTATATTATGTGTTTATCTGTATTGTGTATATTCAATAATGATTTGCATCAAGTTCTCTTGTGCTGAAGAAGAATAAAGTTTAATCTGACTGAAACACTAATCTAACACTTTAAAAACATTCCTCGAGGTGAAAAATTAGCAGTTTCACAATCTAGTGGTTCTATATCTAATGGTTTAAAATAATATGTATTAATAGTTAAGTTTCCCCACTTCTCATCCCTTCAAGGATCAATTCAGGAAAATAATTATGATTTCTGCCCTCCAGGATCGGAACTCATGACCAAACGTCACAATTACAAACACGTAACAGAAAGATAATGCCCCATATCAAATTTAATCACCGAAGTCTAAAAATTACAAAAGCAAAACTTTTCTTCTTACTTCATTTGAAGCATGTCGAAGTTATTTTATCATTAATTGAATATCGAAACTATTGTATATTACCGAGAAAGATAAAGCTGAAACGGAGGTCGATTCGGTCCACTGAGATGCTAGGGTGAAATGCGTACTTATAAAGATCACTCCTGCATTGTCGGATTTTTCGTCATAGTAGTTACGACACTGGTCTCTACCTTTCGTAATTTTTATCTTTCTTTGCCTCCCTACTTTATGTGCACAAACTCTACTTTCAATAATTTAGACTAAGTAGAAGTAATTACTTGAGATACCCAACAAACGGGAGAAAATTAAACAATTATAAGCTGCAACGGGAACTAAAAATAAGAAACAACTAGAAAGGAAATTAAATTGTACATGCAGCCATTTAAAATCATTTCAAATCAGTCAATATTTGTTTAATTATGAAGGAATAAATAAAACACACGGTTGGTGAAAACACGACATAATCTTAAATTCTTGAATATATTTCTGAAATGACGACTACATTTAATAACTAAACATCTTATATAAATTTGTCCTTACCCGTCCAAGTCATAACGGCAAGTTGTACACAAATGACAATACTAAACTAAGTAAAGGGAAAAATAAAGTTGAAAATCTAGTCCATGCTAATTAGCATCAATGGGTAATTTTTTACTTTCTTTAACTCTTCTCAGATATGGCTATTTTGCTTCTTCTTTCCCTGGCTTACCAGTCTTCTTAAAATATTCTTTCTTCTCTGGTAATACCAGGTTGAAACCGTCATATATTATCCTCTATTAACGCATTAATAAACAGTTTGTATTTTTATAGTTTCTTTTTTCAGGTCATCTTAGACTTTTCAACTGATGATATACGTAAGTATCAGAGTTCTGTACAACGAGTATGTCCGTTCTTCCATCTGTCGACAGCGTCCGAAGAATAGTTATATTTCCACCTTTATCTTACTCTATTGAAATCGAAAGTTGTAGATTTCCGTTTCGACATTAGATGTCCATAGTTTAGAAATCTATCTTTTTTTGGACAATGTGAAAGTCTAAAATCCATCTTATTTTAGACTTTTATCAGCTTCGTGTTTTCACCCTGGCCAACGAAACTAATCTTGATCAGAGACCAAACAATCATGTCAATTTTGGTCCAAATCAGTGGTCATTCTTGAAAAATAAATTTCGAGTTTGGACCTACATCGACCACACTATCAAGGTAGGTCATCAGTTATCTTCAGTGAATTTGTTCCTGAGAAATAAATTTTGGCTTTTGGCCTGGAGCTCGATCTTTAATAAGCTTCCATGGCGTCTACGCAAATCATCAGTTATCTTTAGTGAACTCACTCTTGAAAAATAAGTTTCGGCTTTCATACTAGAGTGAACTTAAATTAATTTGACATGGCATCTACGTAGAATATCTGCTACCTGTATGCGGTTTTTGGCTCTATTCGGTCAAGTCGTTCTTTAAGACATAAACATCACAAGCAAGGAAATTTCACAATGGGACATGGTGGAAAATTATATCATCGTGCAATGGCATACACAGAATTTCATCATTGGGGTTCTAACATGCAAACTCATATCATTTCAGGACGGTTAATTTGCGTATATATATATTGAAGGAAAGAATTAAAACCCGGAAACTCTTCTTTGCCTTCGTCACTGAGACTGACTGACTGTTTTTATAACTTACCTCGCGAGTGTAAAATAAATTCAATCTCCTACTTACTTGATAACCTTTGTATTTAATGAGTTCCTTGAGACGATCTACGATATAGAAATAACCATCTTCGTCATAATATCCCACATCTCCTGTATGTAGCCATCCATCTGCATCTATAGTGGATGCTGTTGCTTCAACATTTCCGCAATAGCCTTTCATAATCAAATCTCCTTTGAAACACAATTCACCACTTTTGTGTGGACCTAATGGCTGCCCTGTCTCCGTATCAATAACCTTCAGAAATGAAGTAAATCAAATTCAAATATTAAAGCTTTAATAATGTAGATACTTTTACAGTCAAGTAATACTAAATAATATATCGATGACAAATTATCAAAATTTAAATGATTGATTGAATCTTACGTTCTTTTCAGCTACAAAGGGATATGCAGAACGCACCCGTAAGTTCCGAACCACTATGCTGTTTATTTTTCGAAGCAGCGTCATGATTGTGGATCACTACCGGATCACGTACATTAGTCGTTTACCCACAAACCAAAACTAATTTGAATAGTTATTTCCGCTTATTGTTGTTGATGTGTATCCGAAAGAAAAGCAAGAGGACCCATGAAATTTCAACTTCCGAATACACCTCTTGTTATATGTGTCCTGGTTGACGAAAATTAAAGTACTGTCATAGAGAATATAAGCAAGTTTCAGTTTCATATAGTTCACAACCGTAGCAGCGTAAATAATCTTGCTGATTATATCAGTAGATTGTATGATTCTACACTTTTTAATCCACCTTCACCGGAAATAGAAGAAATTTCTGAACCTAAAAGGAAGATGATTCATTTATTTATTAATTTTTGGAAACCTTTTCCTTTGAGTGATAGAGTATAAGGATACATAATCAAAGATGTAATTTTGCAAAAAGAAACTAAAGGCAAGATAAATGAAGGTTTTATTACAGTAGTACCTTACGGTGTGAAAAATACTGTAATGCAGTTTCATCTTGACTTTTTATTATCATGATCTCACCACGGAACGAAGCGTAACAATAGGTAAAAAACAGAATAATTTACATTGCTAGGCAGGTTTAAAGATATTAGAGATTATGTACGAAGTTGTTCAGACTGCCGATAAAGGAAATCTTTAAACAGAAAATCATTAGACACCTACTTATTCAAATAAAACTAAAGTACCGAATCATACATATTATATTGATATTCAAGATTCTCTCCCATCTAGTTCAGGTTATAAATACATTCTAACAGATGGCTCTAACAGATATTCGGTTCTTGAACCATTAAGGCTATTTAATTCAAGAGTTATCATTAAAAAGATTTACAAATGATTATATCATTATTCTTGGATAAATAATTTAGTTTTCGATCGTGCATCATATTTTGTGAGCGATAGCCTTGAAACATATCTCCATAGCCAAGGTATTGAACACACAACAATTAGTCCATACAATCCAGGTCCAAATTCAGTAGATTAAAATAACGCCATAGTTAAACGAGCTTTGAGATGCTAATCAAACTCAATGGTCTAAACTATTTGATAAAGTTCAATTTATTCTTCATAGTAACATTGTTAGTAAAACTGCAGTTACTCCACCTGAAATATATTTAGATATAAAATTGTGTAGACCTCTCGATTATAAATGGACATAAAATTTAGGTATTTTAGAAGATAAGATAAATAAAGGGGAAAAATCATAAACGATTTCTAATAACAGAAATTCTGGAAGAGAAAGGAACAGAAAAATAAGAGCATTTCATAAACTTTTCAAGTAAGTGACAAAGTACATGTAAGAAATATGATGAAAGCTTATTTGCATAAGAAATAGAATCCGAAATTAGGGCGACTTTTTCTGGACCCTATGAAATCATAAATTTTCCTAGTCGGTTGAAATCAGTGGATAATTCCGACATTAAGGTCAAACGTCATGTAGTATATATAAAGAAATATTATCAAAGAAGGATTGTAAGCTTTGCTACTACAGCTAATCAACCTCTGAAAAATGTAAAAGAAACAGAGATCTAAGTGAATACTTTAAAGATTTTAATATCGTCAAAATAAGACTCATTGTAAATAATCATAATTATTTTGTAAATGCAAACTATCAAGTAAAAAACAAGAGAACATTTATATACCAGTAGTGTTATTTGTATAAGAGATGCTTTTTTGTATTCTGTATTCTACAGTTTCCCAGATTTTCAGAGAGCTTTCGGCACTGAAAATTATCGTTGTCAAAAAGATTTTAATGAACAACCCACTTTCAAATCTAAATTTCTGACTGCTCTGTGGTTTATCATGTTAAATTTTCGAACATCAGTAACTATGTTCTTTAGATACAAGAAATGCTCTTGGAATTCATCTCTCTGGTATCCTAGGATTGTTAAAATTTATGATTTACCTACATCGTTGGTGAATAGTGTTTAATGAAAGTGCCTAGGAAGTGAAATAATGCCAACAAATAAATAATAAATAAAGAAATTTGTTCAAAGAAATTTTACTTAAGCCCCCAGAACTTTTGTTATGTGATTCATTCATTTATTTATTCAAAGAAAAAAAGTCAGTTAGTTAAATAGCAAGCGTGTATTCGTAACAGCTATTCGCTCTTGCCTAAAGATGTCACTGTTTTCGTATGCTGATTAAAAGAAGACGGGTATCCTGGGGTATCCTTCACCTACTCTTCAGTTACTGGATGATGATACATATGATTACCTATATTTTTTACTACTGTTTGTGTAACCTAATCTTTGTAATTTAGAATGCAGCACACATTTATTATAACTTGCAATATTATACAAAGAGGAATCAAAATTACTTTGATACAGGCCCGTGCTGGCCCACCGGGATACCGGGACGTGTCCCGGTGCGCCCTCTGAAATATCACAGTATAAATAAAGGTACAAGTTTTTAGTAATAAATTCTTACAGTTTTATTGGTAAAGAAAAGGTGCAGTGCGCCCTTTACATTAGGCGCCCTTCCGAGACCACATCAAAGATGAACGATTTTATTTACTCTTCTGTATAGCACAGTTACAATAAATACACAAAGTTACTATTGGCGAAGAACCCGTGAAAGGTACAGTGCGCCCTCTACATAAGGCGCCCTACGAAACATCACATTATAGATAAGTGGTTTTGGTTATCCTGTATACCAGCTTTGTATAATAAATTCAAATACTGACTGTTAGTACAGAACCTGTAAAGAATACAAGGCGCCCTTTACATAAGATGCCCTGCGAAATCACATTATTTTTTAAAAATTTTATTCCTCTGTATTTCAGTTTAATATTATGAATTATACAGTTGCTATTAGCAGAGAACAGGTAAAGAGTATTATCACTTACAAAAATATTATAAAGTTATATATCTATAAAACGAAACAATATGATACATCAAGAATGGTTCGGATAGTCAAACGTACGATGCATTTATCTAATATTACACTAACACTAGTCTCTAATTTACGATTTTTACGGCATCGAAGCTTTCACAGTCTTAATATGCATCCATATATCCGAGCATAATAATTGTTACTGTGTGTTTTAAAGCAGTGTTCGGATAATCAGTACATGTTGTATTTCTGAAATATAGCTGTATTAATTTCCGTAAAATGTGGTCTTCCAGTCACAACGGCACGGCGCTTCCTCAGGTTGTGGATCGAGGAGGAGGCGTCTGGGATATAGAGCTTAGTTGCGAATATACTGAATAAGCAGTCGCGAACAGACAAGGGCTGATCCTCCAACTTGGAGATTTGGTGTGGGGCTAACAACCTCATCATGTAAAAAAAAAAAGGATTGTCCAGGTACGTTCGCAGAATCCTCGGATCAGAACTGATAACTTGGCACGAACTCAGGAAAGTAAAATCGACATGAGATTTTGAACATGGAACATAAGAAGTCTCTATAGGACGGGCTCGTTAAAATTGGTAACAAATGCGTTTAGAAATAGAGGTTAAATCTAGTGGGATATCAGGAAGTTAGATGAGAAGAAATGGAGGAGTCAAGTCGGGAAATTTTACGTTCTTTTACGGGGAACAAATTAAAAATTACCAACTAGAAACAGGACTTTTCGTTCACAAACGAATACGTAATATCAGCAGTTACATAGGTTAAATTTGTTAATAATAGATTTTCTTTTACTTCTCTTAAGGGTCGATGGTGTAATATTATTGTTTTAAATGCACATGTCTCAACAGAAAATAAGGATGGCGATTTAAAAAAATACACTATTTACGAAAAAATAGAACGGGTGTTTGATCATCTCCTCCAATACCATATGAAAATTCTGTTAGGCGGTTTCAATACGAAGGTAGGACGAGAGGGTATTTTCAAACCGATTATAGGGAATAAATGTTTGCATAAGGAAGGTTGTGACAACGGCGTTACACTCGTGAATTGTGCAATATCCAGAAACCTTATCGTGAAGATTACAAAATTCCAACATCGCGAAATTCATAAATATACTTGGACTTCGTAAAATGGAACAACACATATTCAAACTGATCACTTTTAGTAGACAGAAAAGAACAGTCTGGCACAATTGATGTTCGGTCGTTCAGAGGAGTTGATTGTGATAGTAAGATACTATCGTTGAATAAAGGAAATATTCAATACCTGAAAACGGAGCGGTTTATTATTTTTTTAAATAGAGGAGAGTCAGGTGAGAGGGGAGCCAGATTAAAGTGTCGAATAGATTTCGGTTTTAGAAAGTTCGTAGTGCACTAGTGTTCAAGATACTCGGTTGAAATTAGAGATAACATTAAAATTTCAGCAAAAGAAATAATCGGGCACGCAGAAATACGTAGGAACAAACCATGGTCCAACCAGGAATCTACTAAAGTAGCAGAGAAGAGAAAACAGAAGAAACAGCGTTGGCTACAAAATCCGAACGAAATAACTACGTAAAATTTCATTGTCATCTGGTAGAAAACTTTTAAAATTTTAGAACAAAGAAACGCGACTTTTGAAAGTTAAAATGAATTAACTTGAAGATAATAGTAGAAACAAAAACACTCGGATGCATCAATAAAAGCATTCGGATGTATACATGCATCAACGAATTTAAGAAAGGCTATCAACTTCGTGCTTATATATTAATTAAACCTAAAGGAACAGTTCTCACTGATACAGATAGCATCTTAAATAGATGGACAGATTTCTTTGGTGATTTGCTTAACACCTAGCCAAATGCGCGTGGAGAAAGTGAAATGCATGCAGTATAACCGTATATTCCAGAACCTAACCAGACAGAAACAGAAATCGCTATTTAAAGCGAATCGGAATATCTCCGTGTGTAGACGAAATTCTGGTTGACTTAATTTTAGCTAGAGAGGAAAAATTGTATAGCAAGATACACAAACTCATTCACCTTATCTGGAACAAGGAGGAATTACCACAAGAACGAAGAGAATCAATCATTGTTCCAGTTCAGAAGAAAAGCAACAAAACAGATTTAATAATTATCGAGGCATTTCTCTTCTGTCGACATCCAATAAATTCTCTTAAACATTGTATTAGCAAGATTGACTCCATACGCAGATGAAATTATTGAAGATTATCAGAACGGATTTAGATAAAATCGATCAACTATCGACCAGATATTTACCATTCGACTAATACTTGAAAAGAAATGAGAGAATACAACATCCTGGCACATCAATTATTGACTTTAGACTCTGGTAGAAGGGAAACATTGTACAATATGCTTACATAATTTGCAATACCGAAAAAGGTAGATTAGTTAAGATATGTTTAAATGAATCCCAAACTAAGGTTCGAGTAGAGAAATTCTTGTTCACGAGCTTTCACGTTGAGAATGACCTGAAACAATGAGATGCGTTGTGGTCATTATTATTTAACTTTGTTCTGGAAAATCAAAGACAGCAATCAGGTCCTAGAGCTTAATTGTATTTGACAGGTTATGGCGTATACTGATGATGTAAATTTAATAGGGAATGATATAATAATAGAAAGGAATGCAGAAATCTTAATTATCGCTAGCACGGATATAGGCTTAAAAGTAAATGCAGAGAAAACTAAATAAATGGAAGTTTGTCGGGATCGTAATAGTGCATTTTATGGATGCGTTAAAATACCAAATAATATTTTCTTTCGACAAAGTGGATACATTCAAATATCTAGGATCATTATTAACAGACCAAAACCATGATCACTAAAAAAATTGATGTCAACTGAAAGCAGGGATTTCGTGCTATTATTCAGTTAAAAACCTTTTGTTGTCGCTAATTCTGTTGAGGAATTTATAGCCCATAATATAAAACGATAATCATGCCTGTTGTGCTGTATGGTTGTGAAACATGCTCAGTGACTGAGGGAAAATCGCAGACTGAAAGTATTTGAAAACAAGATTCTTAAACCAATATTCGAACTTCAAAAGGAACGGGAATGGGGAAAGGGGGAAACTTCATAAGGAGGAACTGCATAATTTTATACCGTTTACCAAACATTGTTAGGGTCATCAAGTCTAGGAGGCTCAAATGGTCAGGTTATTTCGCCAGAATGGAAGAAATTAGAAACGCTTTCGAAGTTGTAACTGGAAATCCAAATAGGAAAATGACCGTTAGGAAGACCAAGGTGCAGATGGGAGGACAATATTAAAATGTTTCTCGCAGAGATTGAAATATAAAGTAGAAACTGGGTTCAGTTGGCTAAGGACAGAAATCAATGGAGAGCTTTTGTAAACGCGGCAATGAACCTCCTGCGTCCATTGGCGTGCTATATTAAGTTGTTGATACATTTTTTATTTGACAGAAATGTTATTACAGGAACTAAAAAGTTTTTCTGTAGTAAAGAGGATTTCGATTCGAGGTTAGCTATTTACGTTAATACTAAAACAAATTTGGTAGTGATTTTGATATAAAATGGCACCCACACTTTCTTTCAAAGTCTCTCTCTCTCTCTCTCTCTCTCTATATATATATATATATATATATATATATATATATATATATATATATATATATATATATATATATTCCCGTTTGTATGGGCGCCCTTTTAGCAGACTTGTCCACCGCCCTCATTAGTATCCCAGCACGGCCCTGCTTTGATATAACGATAATTATCTTCAAAACATGTGAAAAAGAAATTGAAACTGTTGTGAGTTATAAATATACCAATTTATACGTAAATTGAAACAAGAAATTTACTTACAAAGGACGATTTGATCAAATATTCTTGAAAGTAAAAAAGACATTTAGATTTATTCGGATTCTAGTAGGTAATTATATTTTCATTATTGCCTGTTTGCACGGAGTAAGCAGAATTGGGCACTAGAGCAATTATATTCTTTCGCGGATAGTAGCCTTGATTTTGCTATTGAAAAAAATATCCTTCAGCCTTCATAAGTTATTAATTATATGGTATTTTCTTGAGTAAAACTCTTATTATATTTTTGTTAGAATTCAACTCTATCATTTGTATTTAGAGATAACCCAAATTCATCACTAAACGTATTATCCGATATGTTGTTCTACTTAGGGTACTAAAAGACGTACGGTAACAACATTAACTGCCACCTGAGTTAAATTTCATCGTGAACCAAATTTAATCCACACACACATTGGGAGTTCAGTAGTCCTAAGGGAATTCAAACTCTCTCTTCTAACATTTATGTAATCTGATGGACCCTTGAGCAAAAACTTGCAGTTTGTTCGTGATAAATCTTAATTACGGGTAGATTACCGGTTTTACAGGTTAGGTCTTATTACTATCAATGATCAATAATAATATTAATATTATTATTAATAATAATAATAGGAAGAAGAAGAAAAAGAAGAGAAATAATAGCAGTAACAATAAAGTAATAATAAGAGATACATCACTACTATATGGAAACTACTGTTAAGTACCTAGATTGTTGAAATATAAACCTACAATCAATCAATCACTAAGAAATAATAATCGATAAAAAATTGTGCAAGGGATTCCAAAATAATAATTATTATTCCAACAATCAATGTACTTCTTTCAGCATGATCTTTTAATATACAAATCTTTCGGAATTCGCCGATATGATCAACGAGAATTGCTTACTAATAGATTTCAGATAATCTTTTCATTTTTTCTTTTTTTTAACATTTCGAATTCTTTTCTGCAAGTACTCCGTATGACAAAGATTGTTAATATCCACGTATACAATTTACTCCTCGTGCGAAAGTGGAAGTGATGCATCACTAGTCAATCATATTTTTGAACAGAGAAAGGATATGACTATTGTTGTTTATCTCAGGCTGAAAACAACTTAGGTAAACATTTTGAAGCAAATACCTTGCATAGCATTCCTGCTGATAGAGTTCCGGAAGAACCATATTTGTTGTTGGCGATTGGTGTTCTGAGTACGGCTAGGGTAGTTTCTGTCATTCCATAGCCTTGCCGAATGATTTTAACTCCTATTCTCTTCGTGACAGCATCTTGAACTTCTTTAGTTAAAGGTGCTGCTCCACTCAAGATCTCCCTAATACTCGAAAGATCGTAACGATCTACAAGTGGATGTTTGCCAAGAAACACCAACAAAGGTGGCACCAAGAAAAGTACTGTTATCTACAAGTAAGAAAGAAGAAAATAGATGTCACCACAGTATGATTGAATCATTAAAATTAAAAATTAGCGTCACCACAGATTTGTTGAATGATAAATAATGTGGAGGAGAGTGCAAAGACTGTTTTCTACAAACTGTCAGAAAAATAGTACAGCTTTGAAGAAACTGTTATATTTTTAAGTACTACCATTATCTTACACAGTTCTTTCGTCGAGCAATGTGCAAATGAATGTTGTGCTATTGTAATAAAGATATGGAAAATAAAGGAAAACTTTAAGCTTTATATATTCAGTGACCCTGGACTCTAGAAATTTAATTGAATGCACGAAATTTAACCACAAAGTTTAGTACAATTCAATATTTTGTTAGAACTTCACGGGAAGCTGTTAATGTTACAAGCCAATGGGGCATACTGTTCACCAGAGTTGGCGTGGGTCAATGAAAACTTGACCCACGACCCACTGACCCACCACCAACCGTGACCCACGACCCACTGACCCACCACCCACCATGACCCACTGTTCCACCACCCACCATGACCCACTCTGACCCACGACTCACCATGACCCACTGTGACCCACCACCCACCGTGACCCACCACCCACGGCGACCCACTCTGACCCACCACCCACCGTGACCCACCACCCACCATGAACCACTCTCATCCACTTTGACCTACTCTGACTCACCAAAATCCATCACCATCAACTCTGAACACGATCCACGGTCTCTTCTGAACTGACTAAAGAGTTTACACTTGTAATAAAACAAAACTGTGAAATTGTCACTAATCGGAGTTTGAATTTCTAGTCAATCGCTCAAGCACCACTCTGTTGCAATAACGGTGGATCTGACCTTTACGATATAAAATGGTAAAGTGTTTGTCAGTGAGGAAATTGAAACAGTTCGAGGTGGGGGGAAATTAGTGTGTGCCTAAAATATACTTGTACTAAGAGAGTATTCTTTCAAGTGTTAATTTCTGAACGCATTCCACAACAAACTTCTATTCGCAGGAAAATACCCCTGTACAATATGGAAAAGGTTATGGTTTCTCAGTTCACAGTATTTTTCTCACAAAAGACTTGAAAAATCAGTTGTTCATAGGGTATAGAGGTGCTCGGGTACCCTATGTGAGAGCATCTCCATAAAGTATGCTCATAATTGTAATTTGTGTAATCACGAAAACACCACGTTAAATTTAAGTTACAAATATGCGTAATTGCATATGAATATTTATTCCAAAGTAGTTTACCTAAAGCGAAGAGGAGACTTACTAAAAAGTAGGTATAAAGTTGAATAACACAAATAAGTTATTAGTAATACAAGTATACATTTTCCGTAACTCGTAATTTTCCACCTTAAAACAAATCTGAAATCGGATTTATTTCCTGTTGGTAACTTTTTGGCGGTAAATCATCCGCAGTGGAATGATGTCCATCCTTCAGCCAAGAAATAACTAGCTCGTCTACTTTGAGCTTGTCTAGCGGTGGGCCATTAACATTGATGAACAACAAGTTAGACAATGTTTGAGCACTTAATCTATTTCTAATATCAGTCATCTGTAAATTCATAAGGGGAAATCCCCGTTCGTACTCTGTCGTGGAAATTGATAATACTTCTACCCGATTTCTGCAACTTCTCATCGACAATCTACTTGTTAGACTTAAGTCTGATAACGATTTTTCTTGGTCAGTTTTGAAATACTCAGCAAGAAGTATCATCTCTCTATCACCATACAACATCTTTTCCATATCGACCATGTCAGTTGGCAATGTCGACCCATGTAGAACAGAAACTTCATCTACCACGCCTTTGATAGGGAATCTTGTGAATAAATTATCAATTAAAGCCTGATAAACCGATGATTTCTTATTTGTTTATAAATTTAATTTTTGTAATTACACATGAAGGTTTGATACCATTACCAAGTTCCCTCTCCCGTCTAGAAAGCGAAAGCGAACGAGGTTTTTGGAAAGTATTCAGAGGTGAATGGGAATTTCCCTCCTTCTTCAACTTCAATTACCACACTGCTGTTTGCCATGTGCCAAATTACGATGAATTTTAATTAAATTATCATAGTATAATTATTTCCTTGTTGAATTATCAATACTTTTCAGTGGAAAAAAGGATGAAATTTCAAAGTTCCAAATCAAAGTAAGTAGACCAACGTAAAGGGAAAAAAAGTGTAAAATTTTCCATGCAATTATGCGTACAATCCAAACTTCAAATTTCCGTGTAATTAAGTTTACAGTACAAATTTTATGCCTATTTTTCTCACAACTTTATGGGTTGATTGCCCTGTGCTGTGAGCGCTCCATACAATAAACATAAGCTTCAGCAATTATTATAGCAGAAAGCAATGGATATATGGAGCCAAGCACTGTATTTTTTGTATCTGATTTTTTTTTCTTAAATGACATCGATCGTTTTCGATCATTTTTACAAACCAACTCACTACAAATTTTCCGTATATAGAAAGTGCCCCCCCCCCCTTACATAAAGGATAATTTTAAAAAATGCTAGGATACCTTCTGTTTATTTACACTGGAGTTAATACACTGAATTTCAGCTCCGTAAGTTTAACGGCTTGCGAGATACTCATTTTTTTCGCAAAAATTCGGATCCTCACTACCTCCTTAGGATATTATGCATTATAATAAAAGCAATATAACATCCCAATTTGGATTAAGGCCTAACTATATACCAAAAGTAATTTCATTTGACTTTGCAATTTGACCGTGATGATCAGGCACACATAGTTACATTCAATTTTTTATAAATAATTTATATATTACAGTGATTGAAAAATGTATTTTTTCCAGTAATTAGCTCTAAAAACCCACAGGTGTCGAAATCCAAGTTGTAGTGTAAGTCCTATTGCTATTATTACTATTAAAAATATCAATATCCAAAAGTGCCTGAAGTTCTTTTTTCACTTGGTTAGATATACTCTTCTCAGGTAAGTAGACAGAAACAAGTGGAAAAGAAAGGGAAATGAAGGTCTTAAAAGTAAAACGGTGACAAATTTACCAGTCTTCAGAAGATACTCTCTACAATGCAGTGAGCAGAGAGGGTCGGTAGATAATACTGAGTCGGTGGGTCGCAGTGGGTCATGGTGGGTGGTGGGTCGCAGTGGGTCACGGTGGGTGGTGGGTCACAGTGGGTCACGGTGGGTGGTGGGTCACATGCTGTTGACCCACAACCCACTGACCCACTCAGAAAACTTGACCCACTTGACCCACCGACCCACTGACCCACTCCATCTCTGCTGTTCACAGTGCTCCAAACAATGTGATATCCAGTTTGTGGTCCTAGTTGCGAAACAGTTCCCCACGTTGTATCCTAGATTGATAATTTTTGTGACATAATATACCTCAGATCCTCAAAACGATTCGTCTGGTGAATTTAGTTCCCACCATAATCTATGGCTACACTGTGTGACCTGTGATATGGCGAATTGTCATCTTGAAGAATGAAATAATTCAAATTCGGACCTGAGAAATAGTCAGCAAGTGTAACTTCCGGTTCGTAATATCAATGTAATATGCGGCACTAACTTGTTTATTGTAAATTTATATTCGCCCGACTTCCTTTGAAGTAAAGTATCCGCACAACATGAAACTTTTAGTATTTTTTAATTAACAATATTAACACACCCTGGCTTCAGTCTTTCATTGTCACATTCCATTTCACTGTCATTTTTAAAACTCATAATAATCTAATCCAAACAAGAAAAATATCACTCCATGATAAGCACATTCTATAATGCAAATGAAGCAATTTCGTCTATAACGTAAACAAGACAAACATTCACTAGTTCAAGTTTTGTATTATACTATGCACTTTACACTGCTCCAGACAAAAAACAAAAAAGCACCTTAAGATAAAATGGACAATTAAATTAACAAAAGAAGATGTTTGAAAAAGGGTTCGAAATTTTGGTCAAGGATAAAAGTGAAAAGTGGTTAAAAGAAAAACTGAAGGAAGAGAAAAGAAGGGAAATAGAATGCAAAAAAATAATCCTAATCAAACCTACTCTCAGATTTAGTATTACGATAGTAGAGTGTCGTAGATAGTAGAAAATGAAATTAAATGAAATCTTTAAGTTTTACGTCCCACGTTTATTCCGGCTAGGCCAAGGGAGACGGTGATGATAAGAAATTAATGAAATTGTGGAATGAAGAAAGTGAGAGGAAACGAAAGAATCCCGAGAAAACCAAAACACACGGTGTTTGTACACTACAAAGCTCACTTGGCGCGAGCTGGATCGAACCAAAATCTCCATGCACCAGAGGTGAACGCTCTACTACTGAGCTACCGCGGCCCCTAGTCGATGGCATATGGAGAACATCCACAAGAGTAGTTTACTTTTGGTGATTTTTTTTGACAGTTTTTTCAAATAAGATTCATGTGATTTTGTTGATATTTATAAAGAAATATTTTATTAATAGCCTTAACATAGCATTAGTAATTTTTTTAAATGAAAAACTCAACAAGGGGTAGTTTACTTTTGAGGGTAAGTTTTCTTCAGGTCAAATTATCCTTTAAAAAACTTATAATTTTGTTTATATTCAAAAGAAAATGTATCATTAATAACTGCACCATAACATGATTGTTTAAGGAATTGGAATGAGATAGCATAGAGCGGGACCAGTACCTTTTACTTCGTAAACAAGTATGCTGTTCCTATGGCTAATAAGGGAAGTATATAAGACTGTGACAGAGATATCAAAATTAGAGATTTCGAATCCGATCTGATTTGAAAATGTAGTTGCTAATAACTGTATACTTATATTCAAATTCCCAGAGATATCCATGGAAGCTGTGGAAGCGACGCTTTCCCTAACTAAACAGAAATATGAATTAATATAAATAATAAAATAATGGTTGAATAATCCATTAAGAATAATGCATTAGAAATAAAAGTTTTCTCGAAGTAAAACACCACGCTACCCTGCTGCTAATGTCGTTTATCCTCAGTCTCTGTCTCAATTGTTTAAGGAATTGGAATGAGATAGCATAGAGCGGGACCAGTACCTTTTACTTCGTAAACAAGTATGCTGTTCCTATGGCTAATAAGGGAAGTATATAAGACTGTGACAGAGATATCAAAATTAGAGATTTCGAATCCGATCTGATTTGAAAATGTAGTTGCTAATAACTGTATACTTATATTCAAATTCCCAGAGATATCCATGGAAGCTGTGGAAGCGACGCTTTCCCTAACTAAACAGAAATATGAATTAATATAAATAATAAAATAATGGTTGAATAATCCATTAAGAATAATGCATTAGAAATAAAAGTTTTCTCGAAGTAAAACACCACGCTACCCTGCTGCTAATGTCGTTTATCCTCAGTCTCTGTCTCAATTGTTTAAGGAATTGGAATGAGATAGCATAGAGCGGGACCAGTACCTTTTACTTCGTAAACAAGTATGCTGTTCCTATGGCTAATAAGGGAAGTATATAAGACTGTGACAGAGATATCAAAATTAGAGATTTCGAATCCGATCTGATTTGAAAATGTAGTTGCTAATAACTGTATACTTATATTCAAATTCCCAGAGATATCCATGGAAGCTGTGGAAGCGACGCTTTCCCTAACTAAACAGAAATATGAATTAATATAAATAATAAAATAATGGTTGAATAATCCATTAAGAATAATGCATTAGAAATAAAAGTTTTCTCGAAGTAAAACACCACGCTACCCTGCTGCTAATGTCGTTTATCCTCACACAATGATTGCTTTCTACACTTAAGTAGTAATATTTGAACTTGAAACAGGAAGAAAAAACTTAGAACACAGACGAACTAATGTGATATAACACAAGCGAATTTATGACACCTTCGAACTTAAAGGAAGAAGATAGCTATTTCAGTTATACGGCAAGAGTTATAGGTTCGATAGTGTTATCAGGTTAGTTATATAAATATTTAACAGAATGTAATGACTTCATTTTCAATACAACAAATAATATCAAAATTGTGTGAAATGCCATGATATAAATTGGATCACTTGGGTGCCAAGTGACCTAAGCCCAAAATTTATATTTCCCGGGAAAAATTGATCAATATCTCAAGGAAAAAAATATTTCTTTTATGTTGTAATCCAAAACCATAATTATGCAGCTTATAGTTGAATAAATTACAATAAATCACTTGACAGACTAATAGGTACAATGTAAATAATGGCGTTAGTCTATTTCTCCATTTTTTAATTACTTAGGCCATTTGGAACCCAAGCGATCCAATTGCGACTGAATTAGCAAACACTGTTGCAAAGCTTTCTAGAAACGCCCATGCTCCATATTGACTTAAATGGTGAAAGTGTTTTTTAGATAAAATAATATTACCTTGTGTTTTTGAATGTTCTCTAAAAATACTTTTTCGTTAAACTTGGCCATCACTACTACTTTTAATCCCATGCAAAAGGCTATCAACATTGTGACTTGTCCATACGCGTGGAAAAATGGTAATAAGGCCAACAACACATCACTTGGATGAAGAGTGCCAACTTCCGCGTCGCTGAGATGGTTAAAACAAGTCAAGTATTAGAAACAAGAACATCAAATTAATTTAAAGAAGAAAAAACATATTTAAGAACAAAGTATACCTAGGTAATACAAATTATAAACCAACAAAAGTGTACCAAAAGTAAACAATGACTTTTTTCATCTCCAATAACATCCTTGGTGGTAATTTTATGGCCAGTATATTGACCATGGACTAGAGACCTGCAAGGGCCGAATTTTTTGGCCCGAGCCCAATCCAGCCCGAATGTACGTAGACCCGGCCCAGCCCGGGCCCGAAACGTTTTGGGGATTTTCGGCCGGAGCCCGGCCCGGCCCGATAAGTTTTTTTTAAAATTCTTGGCCCAAGCCCGGCCCGATAAATTTTCGAAGTTTCATTTTGTAACATTTTTCACGGGCACACTTCTTCAACGTTTGCCTTTCTAATTATCGTTTAACGAATTTCAATAATTATTAAAGAATCGCAATTAATCGGCCCCAGCCCGGCCCGACCTGAAGAGAAATCAGTGTCGGCCCGCCCTAGCCCGGCCCGGCCCAAAGAAATAATAGAGTCGGCCCGCCCAAGCCCGGCCGGTGCAGGTCTCTACAGACACTTCATTTAATAACTAAAAGCTGTTTTTCATATCTCTGTGTTCTTTTCTTCATTTCTTCAGCTCACGATCAGTAAACAAGCGATCAAGCATCATAAGGTAAGTCCTTATTAAAAATCCCTTTTTCGGATCAAATTTGCCTTGTTATCATGATTAGCCACTAATTTTTTTCTTCTTTAGCGGTTTTTAGTACACATATAAGTAATGAGTGTATTCACTTATTTATTTATTTTACAATCCTGGACAAAACAATATTTCAGAGATTTTCCGGCCCCCAAAACTTGCTGTCCCTGGCCCATATTGGTCCATGTGTAAATACGAGACTGGGGGGAGTTATTGCAAAAGTTTAAGAGTATATAGAAGCTAATACTTTAATGACAGACACTTGTCAGAAGATTTTAGGAAGTGCAGGTATGCATAATGAAACTTGAGACGAATGTGCATCCCTCACTAGACAAAGAAAGGTGGCAGTGGGATGCCGAACTTAAATATAAAGCTGAATGTTTGTCTCTCATACAAATCAACACATTTTGCATACAGCCTTGCCATCAGGGGCGGATCCAGGACCGACTTCTGGGGGGACGGGGGGTTGTCATACTGCTACTTTTAAAGGCTCCAAACTTTGGGATGGGTTTTATTTATATTTATCGTATAAAATAAGAAAGTTTCCTCTTCTGGGGGGGATCGGGGCAATCGCCCCCCTGGATCCGCCCCGGGCCTTGGCATACATCTAGATCAGTATTTGACTGACAACACACTTTAATGAACGCCCATTACCGCCGCATACTTAATTGATTTTTCTATTTCTAATAATATAAATTATAGTAGTGTAAGAATATAAAATTTTGTGAAGTGGTGACTCTAGGCACCACTGACAAGTAAACCTTACGTTTGGGTGAATCGAGTTGCTGACTGAGACACATATGAGGAAGTAGTACTAAGTGTGGTCAGTATTTCAGTGAAGTTGTAGGTGCGAAGCTCCAGGGGTTTAGGAGATACAGCTACCAGAACATCACATGGAAGTACAGAATAGTCTTCATACAGTTGGAGGTAAAAGCTCTGTAAGACCTCTTGTAACGACAAAAGGCGAATAACAAATATATGGGTACATATTAGGACTAGGGGGAAGTCATATAGTAAGTATATACTTGACGGCGGCCATCTTGAAATCCACCATTTTGAATTAAGGTTAAGTTTTTAAAATAGGAATAGGGTCATGTGATACATGATTTAAGGCGCAAATTTAATCAGAAGAACAATTGTGACGTTAATTTTGATTTACGCGCAATTGGTAAAAAGTTACAGGGAAATTAAATATTGTTGCAGCATACGTATTAGTCCTTTACCCCACCTTGTAAATTTTGAGTTAATGATAATAATTAAATAAAAAGCAGGTGGATAAATATTAGGTCTATGGTAAGAGCTGCCTTGATGGCGGCCATGTTCAAATCCGCCATTTTGAATCAGACAAAAGTTTTAAACAAAACGCATAGCATTGACACCTTAATAGCACATTTTACCATAAATCCAACGGTATAACCATTTTTGCTTTATCATTAATCAGCATTTGTTATCGCATAAACAAGTTGCTAATTTAAGGAAAAATGACCAAAGTGGAATTGAGTCATAATTGAACTTGGGTCTTTCTTCCAGAAAAGTCCTCAATTAGTATGAGCTACAATCAATATGTAGTTCAGAAAAGAGTGCATGACTTGCGCAAATGCTCTGCTTACAGTGAGCACACCTGATAAAGGCAATCGAGTTACACTTCACACATTTGTCGTTAACAATTCCGTCAAAGCAGTAGTCGTAAGGAGCGATCCATTTAATTTTGTGCTGGTTAATGATAAAGCAAAAATGGTTATACCGTTGGAGTTATGGTAAAATTTGCTATTAACAAGGTATCAGTTATGTGTTTTGTTTAAAACTTTTGTCTGATTCAAAATGGTGGATTTGAACATACCCGCCATCAAGGCAACTGTTACCATAGACCTAATATTTATCCACCTGCTTTTTATTTAATTATTATCATTAATTAACTCAAAATTTACAAGGTGGGGTAAAGGACTAATACATATTCTGCAACAATATTTAATTTCCCTGTAACTTTTTACCAATTGCGCGTAAATCAAAATTAATGTCACAATTGTTCTTCTGATTAAATTTGCGCCTTAAATCATGTATCACATGACCCTATTCCTATTTTAAAAACTTAACCTTAATTCAAAATGGTGGATTTCAAGATGGCCGCCGTCAAGTATATACTTACTATATGACTTCCCCCTAGTCCTAATATGTACCCGTATATTTGTTATTCGCCTTTTGTCGTTAC